>NC_052021.1:12224268-12838174 GCF_015832195.1 Motacilla alba alba | reverse complement strand
TTTGTTCATAACATCCCATGTTGTTCTGGCATATGCTTCAGCATGCAGAATCTGGATTTTCTGATGCATTAATAATCAATCTACCACAGTAGAATCTGAAAAATTGATCAATTAATGCATCAATATACCACAGTGGAATCTGAAAAATCTGCACTAGCTTAAAAAACTGTAAAGTGAAAGCATACTGTGTGTGGTTAAAAAGTAATTAGGAGAGTACACATGTGTGAGCTTCTTTTTTTTTTTAAGTGCATTGAGCAGCTCATTGCTGAAATAGCTGTCTTTGTGATCTTTTACCACAGCATCCTGGTGAAAGTTCTTCCTTAAAGAACATTTAACACTATTTAGTACAGCCTCTGCGCTGACACAGTCCTGCAAAAGTGTCAGAGGTAGAGGGAGAATGGTTTTTCATTCCTTCAGTAAGTGTGAAACACAGGTGATTTTTATTTCACACCATAAGCTTATTGCTGCTGTCTTCTTTTAGGTTTTACATCAAGTTGATTGCTGTCTTTACTGGAAAAAATGATGTCTTGATACAAAAAGTATAAATTTTCAACGAGTTTGTCAGCACCAGAAGGTGGTTTTTTTTTTTTTTTTTTTTTCATTTCAAGTTAATTGTCAAGCAGTGTCAGGTACTCAACATGTCTATAAAAGCTGATATGACTCTCTGTACAGGTTTCACCAGGACTATGCATTTTTAATTATATTATTGCTCTCTGTAACAGTAGGCTAAGATCAGCCATTTGCAGTAGCTATTGGAAGCACTTTGGACAATTAATGTATGATGTTGTAGTATCATGGACCTCAGTTTTACCTTAATACCCTGTAGCCTGCTTCCCTTTTACTGATAAGGCTTGGAACTTTGTCCAAGCTCTGCTCCAAGCCTGATTCTGTTGAGTGGCAACAAATTCAGAAGTTGCTTTTCTACAACAGGCCTGCAAGTTAACATCTCATTTTATGCAGAAGGCGAAAAAAACTCAGAACAGCCCTACACTGGACCTTGATGAGTGGTGCTCCTCTCGGGAAAACCCTGTGGTAACACCTGCAGGTCCTGTCAGTTAAGTATTTCATATGGCACAAACTTGACTGAGTGCAGGGAATTCAGTGCGCGTCCACTTCCCAGATATCTGGCATCAGAATGGCCAGATTCTGGATTTGTCCAGGAAGAGACTTTTTTTTACCCCTTCTTCTTCCCCAAAGGGTTTTTTTCAGGACTCTCTCTTCCTGTGTAGGATAGAGGAAAATCACTCACATAGGACCAGGCCCATCTTTTGCATCTGGGTCAAATAAGGATAAGGAAAGGACTCCTATTCTGATAACCAGAAGGCTAGAGTAGTATCATCCAGATACCCTCTTTCTCCAGATTTGCCTTAGGAAATGAGATAAGACAGGATTATGGACAGTAGGCTGTAAAAAAGGAGCGACTGGTTATGAGAGTTTTTGACTACATATGTCTGCTACTGGCCATGCTCCTCCATTGCCTGTTGTACCTACCTTTTTGGGATTGAGTTAGTTAATTGCTGGATTAATGAGTTATGTAAGTTCACTAGGGAATTTCATGTGCATTGGAGCAGGTAGAATTGAAGAAGGGAGACTGTGCTCCAGAGTTTTTCTCCCACTTTGGTACTGGTGCATTGTTAATGTGGTCCACAAAAGTACATGCTTATCATTCTCAAAAGGAAATGGAAAAACATCCTTCAGAAACAAAAGATAGGGCAGGTCAGTGTACATGTCACTCCAATACACTGTGTGCTCTCTCTGGTCTTTATTTCTTTTGTTTTGCTTGTACTTTTGTTCTGTTAAAAGTATTTGTTTAAATTTGTGTTAAATATTTCTCAAGAATATTCTGTTGAAGTATTCTGCAGTGTGAAATCAGAATCCTGAAGTCTGATAAACAGGCCTGCAGAAGATCTGGGACCTGAATTTGGTCAAGGCTTAAGCTTAAGAAATGAAAACTTTAGTTTAAGAAACATTAAGGAAGAGAGGAGAATCCCCAAGTTTAAAAAAAAATGAAAACCTCAGCACTACTTTTCTTAACGCTTGTTTCTTAGAGTGCAGCCTACTTCCTTCCAAGGCACAGTCCATTTTCCAAAAGAAACCATATTTGGAACTTTGAAAAGTAAAAAAAAAAAAAAAAAATTAAAAAAATATTACTTTCATCCTTTTTTTCTTCCAGCGCAGAGAATCTAGGAAGCATGTGTTTCTTGGAGCTGTTCCTGCGTTTTACGTCAGTGGTCAGTTGCCATAGCTCTGCCACCTGAAGGGCTGTTTGCTCAGGCAGTGTGTGGAGCACATTCTGGAGTTCTAATTCACTGGTGAGACAAAGAGTGACTGGCTACAGAATAGCCAAATCCTCCCAAGCTCTCAGGCTCATTACTATGGGAACTCTATCAAGGCTGCAAGCTAGCATGGAATATTGACAGCATGAAACGTTGATGAGCACGCCTGCATTTTGGCAAATTAGATTTACTCTCTCATCCTATCTAATAGACCATTTAGAGGTCTGCCCCTGAGACACGTCTTTTTAATTCAGCATCTACCATCTTCTTGCAATGTTTTTATCTCCAGTCTGAATGGTCCCAGCTTTATGACTATGCTTCTCTGTACTTTAATTTTCTTGTTGCTGGAAAAAAGCTTCTGGGTGGACATGCAGTTGCTAAGAAAAGGCAAACGAGGAGCTGCATTGAAATGTACTCTTGAACAAATCCATCAATTTATCTTTATACCAACACACTTATTTTATCTATGTACACACATTTGTATACACAGACACACACACACAAAAACATATTCTCCTAACTGGGTTGATGTGTACAGCATTGCAAAACAGATCTGCCATCATTCCTGACAGGCTGCTGGAAATGGAGTTGATTGAATATGACTCAGACCCTCAGTCTCATTGTCCAATTCATCAGTGAATGCACTGCAGGCTCATTGATTATATGTAAGACCAGCAGGAATGCTTGGCTTGCTTCATGGGGCTGCCTGTATTGAGCCATTATAAACACTCTCTTCTCTGCTGTGTGCATGTAAATAAGTTCAGGTCGCTTAAAATTGACAACTTAGCCTTTTTTTTTATGAATTAAAAAGAAAAAGAGAAATGCAGGGAGTTCTTTTGGTGAAGAAGTTAGTTTCACAGAGAACTGATTCCATGGACTAATAATTGAAATATTACGTCAGTATTTTGAGATAAATTTCTGACTGACAAGAATTTCAGATGCAGTAGTTAATTTTTTTGGCTTTTTTCAGTATGAGTGACAGTGAGTGTGCCTGCATGTGGGGTAGAACTTAGGCTATATTTAAAAATTAGCAAAATATTGTGAATTGAAATGTTTTTCCATGGGTACCATGATTGTATACCACAAGAAAAAATCCAAAATAATATTCTTCTAATAATTATGCACATGCCCATAGTAAGCTGAAATGTTGCTGTTCTGTGCTTGTAGATGTGCCTGTTCTTGGAAAAAGAAAATCACTTTTAACTAGAAACGGTAGATGTCATTGCACCTTTTATTTCTGTGTGCTTGTGTCTCTGGAGAAGTGGAGATGATGAGTGGAATGGGCTTAGTCATGTCCCTTACTCAGGGAAGAATGACAGAAGCTGTTTTCTGGCTGCTATTGGTCCCACAGGCTCTATTTATTTATTGTGTCATATGATCCACTGGCAAAATATACAGGAAAAAAAAAGTAGTTCTACAGTGATCTTGCTGCTTTCAGACAGGGCCCCTGGGAAGGTGGTGCAGCAGTATGAACAGCTACAGCACCCAAATGTTGGGGGTCTGGTAGGTGTCGTAGGGTTTGGTTGATTTGTTGGGGTTTTTTTGTTTTGTTTTTTTTTTTTTCTTCAAGATGTTTTCTGTAGTGATATGCCATTCCTTCTGTAGTCAGAAATTTTCTTCAGTTCTCTGGTCTTCATAAAATACTATGTGAAGTCTTTGTTAGTGAAAACAAGAGAGTGTGTCATGAAGCACTGTTAACAAATCCCCATATCACTGGCATCCTAGTTTTGGGAGAAGGAGATGGAATGTCAAGGAACATATTTTTCACATCCACAAGCATAAAAATATGTAAAAATTTTTGTTCAGTGCTAAGCACTGAAAACATTGCAGGATGCACTTGCAGTTATATAGTGTGACAGACAAATTTTAATGCTGACATGTTTTTAACTTACCAGATTTATTGAAGAGTGGTTTTGTAGCCAAAATATTTCAGCTACTTGTGCTGCTTAGGACCCAGAAGCCCCAGTGAGAAGGAGGAGACCAGGGATGCTGTTAGGGCAGCCTGAAATTACCAAATAAATTACACACATCTTGAAACACAGTGTGCTATTGCTGTTTGCTCTGATCTCATTAGTTTGTTTACATATCCTGATTTTGCTCTCTCCCTGACCAACTCCCTGTACATTGTGTTTCCTGAGTGTTCATTTCAGTGCTGCTTACACAGGGAGAACTAACACTCCAGGCAGTCAGCAGAGTTTGCAGAGCACCCTGTGCATGCCTCAGTCTCATGCACAGAGTCAGGCTCTGCAAAAGTGAACTGCCTCTCCACTTCTGTTTAGATTTCAATGCCAAGTCATTAGTCCTGGGATACCCAGCTTTCTACCAATTTCTGCTGCTGCATGAGTGTTTGTTTTTTTATGATTTTTAAAAGGAGTGTTCTTGCTGACTGATAGGGCTCTGTATGTTGTCTGGTTAGTTCAGTAGCTCAAACATCATATTTAGGTGCAGAATCTTCGAGCTGGTAACCCCTTGAATCTAGATGAAAGTTTATATTCTGAGTTTAATTGATCTAAACCCATGAAAGTTCTCACAAAATACCTCTTATCCACTTTGTGTTTTATTCTAGCCAGTGGGGGGAAAATGGGAAGTCAAACACCTACTATTCAGAATATTCAATGAGTTAGACAAAGACTGCTTTTACTATAAAAAAATTGGATCTCTGTTCATGATGATGTGTGTATTTGCCATATTCTTAATATTGTACCCTATGTCTTCCTTGGGATTTACATGTATGTGATTTTGTCGGAAAGGCCAAGTGTGTTAGTGAAACTCTATGTTGGTAGCTTCTACCAGTTGAATCACATGTTGTATATCCAAGAATTTCCTGTCGTCTGTTAATGTGCACTATTCTGGACTATTGTCATACTGCCACTGAAATTAGAACCTGAGGTGACAGGCTTCTTTATGTTTTTTTTGGGTTTTTTATCAGTTTTAATATTTATTATTATTATTATTAAGCTGCTGTTGGTCTGAGTTTTGCAGATTGCTTTTGTTCTGTTCAAATATGGTTAAATTTATACAGTTTGAACCATTTGGAAATTGACAAAACAGAAGATAAGTGCTGCAAATAGACAATTCTGCACAATTTTCATTCTCCAGAATTTACAATGTCAAAAATACCAATTTCTCTTACCTAAATTGGAAAGATGGATGGAACTTTTACAAGCTTTGAGAAACTCCAAAGAGACTGCTGAACATCTATGCATTTAACAGAGGTGAGCCCAAATTTCAGACACGTAGGGAGTCCCTCGTTAAATGAAGGGCATTAAATCCAGTGCTCCATAGAGAGGAGAAGCTGTGCAATTGAGTGCATTGAACTGTTTGGCCTGGGCAGTGGGGATGCCTCCAGAGTGGCCCAGAGCAGAGTCTTCAGGAAGCAAGCTGTTGTCATGGCTTCAGATTCCTCCCTAATGCTTAGTTCACAATAGCAGAAGGATTAAGCGTTTCAAGGAAGGGCTTGAAACTGAGTTAGTGGTGAGATGGAGAAAGGGGGCTCAGAAAAATCTGTGCTGGCTGCTTTCCAGCAGGGGATATACATAACGGCAAATGATGTCATGTAGTTGAGAATGCAAAAAAAATTCTTTAAACAGCAAAAAACACAGAGCACTTGCTGAAAACCAGAAAGAGATAGGTGGTGTGAAAACCTGTGTGTGTTTACGTGCACGCACGTTTATAACATTTCTGTCTTGCCAGTTTCCAGGAAAGTAGTAAGAGACAAAAACACTTGTACACAGTCAGTGACTGCGGCAGCAGTGTGAAATGGACAGGAATGGATGAATTGTGTTTAGCCTCTGCTTCCTTCAAGCTTTTCATTACTGTACTGTAGGTTACTGCAGCAAAAATGTGGTTCAGTTAAAAAAATTACATTAAACAAAGCCAGATGTACTTAAGTAGCAAAATATCCAGAAGAAATGACTTAACTTACAAGCTATGTGTGGATTAATGTAACTCCCTGATCCTCCCCCTACCCAATATCTCCATCCTCAAAGAAAGTCAAAATAAAAACAAAACAGAGGAGGGAAAAAAATCCCAAACCCATAAAACCTAAGACTCACAGCCAAGCCAATCACCGTAAGGCAATTTGCTAATGGTTTTGGCAGAAACGATCCTGTTCAGCTTGTCTTCCTGCCATGCTAGAAAGTTAGCATTTATCCATATGTGAAATGTTTTATTTAATGTAACAATATTTGAATATGTTTCCTTCTTTTCCCTGAAATATGGGGGTGATCTTAATTTCACTGTTACAGCAGAGAAAAAAAATAGTTACTTGAAAAGCAACGCACTGTTTTTAGTTCAGAGAAACCCATTGTTATCTCAAGACTTAAGAGTACCACTTAGAAGCAGCTGGATTGTTTCCAAGCTCTCAAAATATATTTCACATCTTGTACCTTATGTTTTTACTATGAAAACATATGAAACTTCCTCAGAAAAATTTACTTTGAGCAGTAAATGTGAAAAAGTCACAGATAGTAGCAGTGATAAGGGAAACTACATTGCTATTCTGGATCTTTCTGCTGTAGAAAAGAAGAGAAATCACAAAATTTACGGTCATTTTTACTGTCAGAAGTGTTTATACACAGGTGTGTCACAATTCTTGTTGTGAGGAATTGCTCAAATTGCATTTGGGCAGTGGAGAATGTGACCTCTGTTGTAACTCATTAGGCCTGCAGAGAACTACATGTACATTTAATATCCGGATCTTGACATGATGGCTCCCAGATGCTCAGAGGAGAAAGCCCCTCAGATGATGATACAAAGAAAGAATGGAACCCTAAAAAATAGTTTTAGTTTGGAATTTATTTTATTTCATTAAGAGTTTAAAGCTGTAATTTATTTCAGTTAATTTAATTACACGTCAGGAAAGTTTGCTCTATGTATCTGTATGTCTCAAGAGGCTCCATCCAACAAGTATACTGGACTAATTCAAGGGGGAAAGGGCTGGAATTCAAACCTATTTTTGTGAATCTAATTGTTGTAGTCTTCTGCTGACAGAAGTAAATGTTTCTTTAGTACATAGGTATTCCATTAAGTTCAATTATTATTCTTACTTCTGATGCTTAATTGGCTCTCCTTTGGTTAATCAGAAGGGGAAAAATTGCTAATTGGATTCTTCTGGGAATGTTTTTCTGTAGTTTTTTTTTTCCCACTCCTGTTCTATCAGAGTCTATTGCTTGCTTTCATATTCTGTGTATTCCTGTGGTGGGCATATATGTACCACTGGAAGATGATACCTCTCTAATAGCAATAAAATTGGTACAGTAACTCAGAGATCTTATTTTAGAAAACCTGTTAGAGGAGGTACCAGCTTTTTGCAAAGAAGTAATATGGGGAAACTGTTGTAATATTGCATCAGAGGGGAGGAGAGGAGTACAGTGATGCAGAAAATCACTGAAATAGGTACCGTTGTACCATTTGATTAGTCTCTAGTCACTTCTTGCATGTCCTCCACTCAGACTACATTTCTCTCCAGTCTCATTTCTTCTCATGTACTTGTTCACTTGAGGAAAGGAAAGCTTGACTAGGAAGAACTGCTGGTGCTAGACTTCTCTTGGCAAAAATAAAAAAAAATTAGCAAGTCCAAACAGTTCCTTCTAAATGTTTTTGAGGACTCTGGTGTTAGCAGCTGGGTTGTTGCTGGTATAATGTCCCTCTGTAAATTTGTTTGAAGGCACTAATTAGGACAAAAAAATAGGATTTGCACCAAGGCAAAAAAAGGGAGATGGCAAATATCAGAATGCATTATTTAAATGGAAAAAAAAAACCAAAAAAACCAAAAAAAACCAAGAAAAGAAGCAGTGACCAATTAAAATATTGTGATCCCCGCTGTGTCTCATTTCCTAAACCCAGGATATTTTGTCTGCTCTAACATCTGTTTTTATTATTTCTTTTTGCTCAATACAGAGATACTGTAGCTGCTTTTGATTTCTGACAAGTATTGGCAGGTATTTTTTAAATTTTCACTTTAGTTATTGTTTAGAATTGGCACTGTTGTTTTTTTGTTATCCATTTGAATGAGGAAATACAAACCTCTGATTTTTCTTTTATAATGTCTCCATAGCATTTGGTTATCAAGTTTAATGTCATGAAGGAGGTCAGCTTCAAAGGATTTCATGGATTTTATGACTTTTTGTGTTTAGCATGAAAAAAAGAATAGTAAAGATGGTCAGAACCTGAGGTTTGGGTGTTTATTTTTATTTTATGACAAAGGAGAGGCAAAAGCTTCTGTTGATTTTTTTAAATTAAGAACTAAAATGTGGTGTACTTTCATTCCTACAACTTCTGTTTTTTATATTAAAGATGTTGTTAAAGAGCTACAGTGCAAGTATGATGTTTGTGTAAGATGGGGAGTTTATCTTGGACTGCAAAAGCCATAAATATCTCAATAAGAAAAGGGAATTTTGAAACCAGTTTCCTTCCACAGAACTCTGTGCATCTCTCCTTTGCCTCTGTTTTGCCATCTGCAAATTTCTGTTCACTAGTCTTGTCCCTGTTTTGCAGCAGAATCCCCCCTTCAGTCTGCATCCACAGTTGAGGGGTAGTTTAAAAGACTAGGAAGTGTGAAAGTTGGTAGCAGTAGTGGAAAGGGGAAAGGAAGGTGCTCTCAGGACATTATCCTGCATGTCAACCTGCCTCTTGTCCTGATGTTTTCAGTCCCACCTATTTTCTGAACATGGATTATCTAAGCAGTTGCTTGAAGAGGAGCCTTACTTTATAGCAGTGAGCTATTGGAGGTGTGGGTCTTATCACTGAAAATGGAGAACCTGCAATAAATTTTAAGACAGATGGGGAAATTATAGAAATGAACCATAGTTTTTGTTTGCTCTTCACAGTGTGGTTTTACCACTTGCTGAAACATTTTCTGTTTCAAGGATGTAATAACAATGTCACTATATTTTTTGCAAAAGTAATATTTGATGGATTTGGTGGAACAGAGAAAGTGGTTCTAAGAACAATGAACATAACAAACAATTTATGTTTTCTTACTCTACTTTAAGGAAGTACTCTGTGCCCTATTTTTTTTTTTTTGGTGGTCTGTGAAGCACTGTGGTACAAACTAAAGCATTCCAGATTTTCAGTTGTACTCAATGATCCTTGTGTGGGTCCCTGCCAACCTGATGTATTCTGTGATTCTATAATGGCAATGCAAAGCTTAGTTCATGTTGAGGTGTCTGAGAACTCGGCGATGATTTATGATTGAGTTTCCATCCTGCCTAATCCAAAATTATACTTGCTGAAGGGACTTGAAACACAGCCTATCCCAAACAGGGCAGAAGAGATGGCTACCTTTTTTCTCTTCTGTAGCTTTTCTGTGTCTTCTGTGTTAGAACTACTAGCAGTTAACTTCTGTTTACTAGCCAGGGAGCTCTTGACAAATGTAAACAAATAAAAGCCCTGCTATTCTGGTCTTAGATAGATGGGATGAAGTAAGGAGTAGCATAAAAATAAATGAAGCACTGTCAGTGGCACTGTGTGCCCCAAGTGCTATAGTATGCAGGACAAGTCACAGGATTTGTAAAATAAAAGAAAAATCTTCTTAGAGATGTATAGTTTACCTCTCTATGCATGTATGTGCAGTGAATGATACAAAAGACTTGAGTAAAGACTATTTCTTTGATGTTACACAAATGTTTCTTATTAGGAGAGGCCTAAAAGACTTAAATTTCCTCAAACTGTGGTTTATTTGTGCTTCTATTTGTTCTTCAGTATGTGTGAAGAGGTGTTTTTATTGTAAGAGGTGGATTTTGCACTGAGTGACATCTGTAACTTGATCTAGCTATCTGGCAGTTTAAAGCATGAAAATACAGCACAGTCTAAAACAAGCAAAAAATATCCTATTGATTTGGACCATTAGAAAACTACATGGATGGACCTCATGAGCTGAAATATTAGAAGCTTGTTAGAGATCAGACTTCCAAGGCAATATGTTAAAATTCTGAGCATCAAACCAAATAATCTGGTTTGAGTTAGAACAAGTTCATTAGTAGGAAGACAAGTTAATTGGCTTTTCAAGCTGGAGTTTCCTTCTTCCATATAAGTGTTGGATGTTCTGGTTGCTAACTAAAACTTTTTGTACAGATGCTCTCTTTATAGCCTGAAAGGGGCCTCTCTCTTTCTTTTCTGCTCTTTTGAGGCAAAAGAATGGTCTGTTGCTATGCTCTCCTCATTGTATTTTTTAAGCTGCATGATTTTAGTGTTTTTAAAGCACTGAAATCCATGCCAAAGACCTGTTGCTGTCTTTTCTTTGTGGCAGAGGTAACAGGCCTTTCTTTTCTATCCTCAGTCATTCTGGACTTTGGTGTTTATGTATCCTTATAAAGGGATCTATATAACCAGTAGAGGTGCGGTTTGAGAGGTTTCTTAACAAGTTGCAACTTTTGTCTTTCCCCCGTTTTCTCTGGGGCAGAGAAAGGAAGCGCTTGGTTCTGTGGCGGCCCAGAGACCGTCCCAGCGCACAGCACCCCCCACCCCTGCACGGTAACTTAGACCACACTGCAGGTGTGAAAGACTACTTTAGAAATGATGGCAAGGCCAGCTCAGTGCTCTTCAACAGAATAAAAAAATAATAAGGAATGTAAGAAGCCTGAGCATCAATTAGTAAAAAAGAAGGAAAAGTTTTCCTGAAATGTAATGCAAAGTGATGCTGCAGTGCTGTAGCCCCATGTGTTCCTTCAGAAAATAATATTGCAGCCTGCAAGTAATTACCTCAGCATACAGCAGTAATGTGCAGTTCTGCATTGTGAATATCCTGTACGAAATAGCTCCTCCCCAAGTCCCAGATGGCTCCGTGAGGAGCCCCTGGCTCTGCTGCAGGAGGGCCGGCGTGAGGGGCTGCGGTGGCCGCCATTACCTGTGGCGCTGATGCAGGCCGTGCCCGACGGCCTGGCCTCGGCCTCTGAGGGGGCACAGGGACCTCCCCAAGATTTTCACAATATTGTTGTGGTCTAAGCTTGCTCCCCAGTCCTGAGCCGCCCCGGCACCTGCCATGGTGTTGTCTTTTGCCACATGGCAATAAGAAACAAGGTATTCTTCTGGAAGTTACTCTGAGGGGGAACCAGGGTGGGAAATGCCTGGCGGGAGTTGTTCTGCTATGTGATGATGAACTTGCACATCTTACGCCTCTGACACCTTTACAAACTTATACGCAGGCTTAGAAGAGGGTTTTTTTCTTTTTCTGCTTTGCAGTAACTTTACAGGGTGACAGCCAAGCCACTAGTATTTACATTAGATATGTTGAGAGATGTAGATGGACCTGGGAAGCCCTAAATGAATGCAATTAAATGTATTCTGTGACAGAAGGAAAAGTGTAAGTTTTATTTGTGACACGGATCGCTCTGTTCAGAAGCTCGGTAAAAAGTGTCATTTGTGTTACTATGTTGTGGCAGTTTAGGTCAGAGGACCATGAAGGAATGCAAGTACAGAGTTTTATATCAAGCAAAGTTTAGGGATGGAAGAATTATTTTTTTAAATGGTCCTTTATTTTTTGTTTTTTTCATTTGTACAATAGCAAGCAACTTGGTTTGTTTCAGATTACAGATATGTAAATAAAGATAAAAGACTTATTTTAAAATGGTTATAGAGGAGTAGTACATGCGGTACTAAAGTACAAAAACCTGCACTTCAGATGTTTAAAATTGCTGATATTTTGCAGTTGAGCAGCAGTACAACCAGGCCTACAGGCTTTCTCTCTGCCTTGTCACTGACAACTGAAATAAGATACCCTCAGCTTTGCTTCCTGAGGTTTAATTCAGAGGATGGGAGTCCTGTTTACCTCTTTTGATATCCCAGTTTCTTGTTTTATAAGGGCAAAAAGAATTAAATGAGTTAGATCTGTCTCTTCTTTCAGGCTGGATTTGAGTTCTCAGAAGGTACTAATATCCCTTCAGTGTAATGGACTTTGTTTAGTATCACTAAACTTTCTACACTATGTGACTGATAAAGAATTCTAGACTTAAATCCTACCTAGTGTAGGAATACAAGCATATGCTTGCAATGACATTCACATATGCTGAGATCTTCTCTATTTCACTTTTTTGTGCTCCTTATTATGTTGTTGCCTTTTTCTCCTATTGTATTGGAAATCAAATAATTCTGAGTCAAAGTATCATAAAAATGTTTATCACATGTTGTCTTTTAATGAAAATAATAAACTGTTTTGCATTTGCAAAATCTTTCTTGCAAAAGAGATGCTGAATTTAAAGTGGATTTGCAAGTGGATTGAGTGGATTGGCAGGGTCAGCACTCCAGGCAGGAGGAGAGGGTGAGTAGCCAAGCAGGCAGGGATAACATGGTATGCCTGGGAACCACCCATATCTAACTTCTATTCCTGCTTGCTTCATTAGGCTCTGAAAGTCTGACTTTAATTTTGTTTTGTTTTTCCACAAACATCAGTACTTAGTTCAGTGAAAAGAAATTATTACCTTTAGATTTTCTCTATGTGAAATGGAAAAAATGTGTTAGGAAAAATGAGAAGGAGTAGCACAAGGACAATTGAGCATAGCACGAGACAGCTTTCATTTATCCCAGCAGCTGGACCTGAGTGCACTGACAGATAATGTATTCTTGAGGAATCCCTAAAAGCAGGTTGAGATCTTCTACTTTTCTTAAGGAGAAAAGAAAAAGAGAAAAATAATTCTTGTCTTGAGATGCGTCTCAGTAATTTTATATAGCATCTGCACCATGTTTTTTGTTATAATCCTTTCACTTTAAATGAGACTGTAATTTAGCATGAAAATATACTGATATGATTAAAAAGAATTATATGAGACTTCCAGTAATGTAAAGCATATGAAATCTAGTGAGAAAATCTGATCATGTTTTGGCAAAGGCTGAAGGGTTGCTATTCACTAAATAACAAAATCTGAGTTTGATGTAAAGTTTCATAATAAGTTAAACACGTTTCTGTGGAAAAATGAGGAGAATATTCATTGACCTGTAGAATGCCTTTTGCAGTTTTACATCTTGTACACAGAAACCAGGTAATTTGCTCAGTTTCAAGTTTGGTTTGTTCTTTAATTTCCAGTAAATAACTGTTTGTGAAAAATAGGAATATAGGGGTTTTTGAAGCTTGTGACTGGGGGTAGACGCATCACATTGATTTTACAGGCATAGAGCCTGTGACAATTTCTGCTTTCAAGTAAATATTCCTATCCATATAAAACTAACTGGGGGAGGTAACTGTAGATGCTATAGGGTTTTTTTTTCTTTAAGCTTAATTATCTTGGGCTGTAATGAATCAGTTGGAAGGGATAAAAATATGTCAATTTTACAGAAATATCCAGAGTTTACAAGTGAATTAACAGTGAGAAACATCTATCTGCAGTGCCCCAGCATATAATCTCTTTTGCACTTTGCAACTCAGAAGCTAAGTCGGAATTCTACTGCTGTGGCTGATTACTTGTAAAACACTAAGCAAACTTAATTATTTGCATAAATTCAAATCTAACTATTCTTCTAATCTAGGGATTCCCAAGATTATTTTTTTTGCCTTGATAGCATTTAAACTGAGTATGGCTATACTATAAAGTCTTTTATATCTCTATGGCACTTCAAAATCTCTATATCGTACCAGGATCAAAACTCAAGACCTGTCTGAGTTTCCAGTATATCAATGACTTTTCTTGTTTTTATGTTCCAGCTGAGTTTGGACTTCACAACCATATCCTTGACTTGCTGACAGTGGCACAAATGCAATGAGTAGTACCGGGACTTTAGGATATTTATACAACTTAATATGATCATCATCTTGATATGATTGTCTGTAGTTTTGCTTTACATGTCTTCCCTCAGCCTCCTGTAACAGAATGACTTTAGTTTAATGTGTGTGTACCACAGTTATTTCTGCCTGATAGGAAAACTGTGATAAGAAAGATGATAATATTTGCTATTAATTTCATATTTAAGTATTTGAGTCCTTTAGAACACTAATTTGAACCAAATAGCCCAGAAATGAGGTGGATAAAGTCAGTTGAGGATGTGTTTGATCTGCATGTGAACCCAGGCACTGAGTTCCTGGCTCTTACTCCTCAGTACAGCTCAGGAACCTTGAAGCTTCGTTAAACAGGTGAGGTACCTGACAAGCAGGTTTTGAACAGAACAGGCTTATTCATGTGGATGCTGAGGATTGTGCATCTCTCCTGACCTTATGGCTCCCCAGTGTCTTTAATCTGACATTGAAAACTTTGCCATGGTTCTACCTAACATAATCTAGTATGTGCATGTGTATATATGATAGTCTCCTGATCCTTCGGGTTTGTTTGGGTTTTTTTTTAAGCCCTTTTTCCAAAGTTTTAGGAGTGTAATCTCTGACATTGAAGCCTGGAAAACAAAAAACCAAAAAGCCCCAAGTGTATGTTTGCACCTTCTTGAAAGGGAGATGCATGTTTAGCCTGCGGTTACCAGGTAACTGTAGCAGAGCAGCGCTGAGATGGAGCTAACACACGCTGCCTCCTGGCAGTTGTGCTGTTTCCAGATCCCAGTTGTTTTATGGCCAGCTATCCTAATGTAGAAACTGAAAGTGTGGTTATACTTGTTTGACCAGAAGTCATCCCTTAGCCGGAGGACTGTGTGACACTGTCCTGCATATGAAAGTGGGCAATAGAGCAGAGAAAAAGGTAGTGCTTCAAGCAGTTCCCTTCCTCTCTGCCAAAACAGGTAAATACAGGACATCTGGATTAGTCAGGGGAAAGCAGTAAAATATTGCTTTGTAACAGCAAAGTGGTGTTTAGTTTGTAGTTAGTTTTCTGTGCATAAAGCCAGTCAGCTCAATGGCTTCAGTTCAAAAGCCTGGCAGGAATTTAGTCCTGGTTTATGTAATTGGTCCTCCCTAATATCTTTCAGATAAGGCTGCTGATAAGGATAACTCTTTTAATTGCTCATTCTCTGACATCAATATAAATCTGCCATTCAGCTAAGCTAAGGACACGAACATAGTATGCTTGTCTTCAGCAAGAAAAAGTGCGTGGTAGGTCTATGCCAAACTATATACTTCTCCTTCAACCACCTTTAACATACATTAAACATTAATTGCCCAGGAAAGAAAAGGTATAAAAACATAAAAAATTTAAAAGAATACATTTTTGATCTTGGCTTTTAGGAGTGGGGAATACCTGCAAGGTGTCAGGAAGCTTAAGATATGAAACTGCAAAATAGGAGGCACATTTTTTTCCTGAGGGCAATAAGAAAAGTAAAATCCTCCCCTCAAACAAAACAAAACAAAAAAAACCCACAAACAAACAAACAAAAAAAATTCAAGCATAGAAAACCCCAAAAATAAACTAGATTAATGTCTGGGAACTTGCTCATGACCTCTTGACTTCCTAAGTAAAATTAATACTTTTAGGAATTGATACCAATTAAGAAGATTTACTTGAAGATTTTAAATATTAGTGTAGTTTTAAAATTTCTATTATCAATATAGTTATAGAAACCTGATTGTGCATAAAATTTTATCCTTATAACTGATTTAAAATAATCAGTCTGATTTTCTTTGTATTAGTTTACTTTCAAAGAGTTATACAATAAATGCAGAAATAGTGAAATAATTGCTGTTAATTAGACCTAGGCTGGTATTGTGACTGTGAAAAGGTTACTTTGGGCAAGAAAAATCTTACATTTATATGTCATAGGAAATGTTTATTTCTAGCCAAATTTCTGGCAATACATGTTTTTGGTATTCTAGCTAAAAGAAGCCCTCTTGAACTGCTCAGTCAGACATCACTTGAGCCTTACATTTGATGAAAATTCAAGCTTGCTCCAGACATTACAATGCGGTGTATTTAAAGTGTAATCGATGCAGAAGTTTTTCAAGCTGGGCTTATACTACAGAGTTGAGGCATTTTGATGAAAGTTCCTGCACTTGTCATACTTGGGCTGAAGTTGTTGAAAGGATTTTGTGCAGAAAATTCATGGAAGAGCTTTGCAGAAATGTAGGTATGATTTTCAAATGTGACAGTCACAATCATTACAGCTCTTTTTAAATCTACAGGGGTAATGCTGGAGAAGAACAGACCTGTGGAAATGTCACCATGGCTTTTGGGTGCATTGAGCTGAGGCCCGCTGACTCCTGGTTCCTTTGGTTAACAAGGCAGAAGTTCCCCAGAAACCTTTCTTAGTCACAATAAAATGCTCCAGGAGATGGAATGCTGCATTGTGAAAACCAGCAAATATGATAACCATTTGTGAAAGAACTCTGCAGAAGGTATGATTTTTCTCTTCTATGGCTGGTTTTGCTTTCCTGAACACAGTATGATACACTGTTAATGCTCTTGCTAATTGCCAGTTGAGCAGGAACTCTTCTTAGAAAATGGGAGGAAAGGTAAAAAAGCAAAGACAAAGTATATTTTTTTACAAATCATGTAATCTGTTGTGGGACAGAAGCTCATCTGAGTTCTTTAGAAGGCTGACATAAAGTGGTAGCATTTTGGGAAATGCTAGAGTTCTTTTTATGTTTATGTTCCCCTCTTTCTTTTTAACCACAATTCTTTCAAATACATTTTCTGTTACGAGTTGACATTTCTCCTCTGCATGATTTCAGTTCCTGGTAGTTTACCGTGTGATCTCATAGCTGCAGCTGAATAAGCTTTAAAAACTTTACTTTGCCTTTAACTTAGGATTCTATCTTTCAAAAGTTCTATTAAGTTCTAATTTAGAAGAAGAGAAACATATGGGGGAGGAGGACTAAGCAAAAGTCTGTATAAAAACACTGTTGGAAGTTCCAGAAGGCAGCTGAGCAAGCTCCTAGTTTTTATTGCTAGTACATAGCACACATTTTTAAAGAAAACAAATAATCAGATATTGTGCATGGGACTCTGTGAGCTGTAGAAAAGGTGGCATTCTACCATGCCTTGCAGGCTGTGAAGCACACAGAGTTCTCCAAGGCTGGGTGGCAGACTAGGCAAATATGGATGGTGACTGTGAACCTGTAGAGGAGGAGGCAGTGTAACCTGCTAAAAACTTTTAGTTAGTTCTTGTGGATGCCAGCTGTCTCCTAATTCCTTAACTTCAAGGTCAGGAGGCATTTATGATATTTATTAAGACAAATAATGCTTCTTTTTCTCCTGAAACCATTGATAAATGGCAATCTTTTGAAACATTGTGATGAAGCATTTTTTTTGTCATTGCTTGTATTGATAGTAGATATTAAGCAGAGCATTGATGATTGAATTCAAACAGACTGAATCAAAAACAGTGTTTTGGAGAGTTATTTTTGGACTGTGTAATTGCTTTAATTGAATTTGCCAAGTGTCTCTGAAGCATTTGTACATGTAGGAATAGATATCAGTGACCAAAGTAACTTGGAAGCAGGATACTTCCTTAAACTAGATAAAGATGCTGTGAAATTTTACAGCTTCATTGCTCATAAAAGTAGTCCCTGTTCATCTGCTTGGACATGTTGATGTTGGTACTGAAATGTTTCCTTCAGCTGAGTAGTTCTGTGTTTTCTAATGTCAAGTGTTACTATTTTACTAGACCCTCATCAAGAAAAGTTCTGCCAGTCTGTTCTAATATAACATTTCTGGTTTGACTTTACACTTGTGATGCCAGGAACATTAAGTGTGACATGCCCTGTGAGTGAAGAGAGATTTTCCTGCTTCCCACCAATCCCTCTCTCTGAAGCATTGTGAAAGGCTACCTATTTTCATTCACACCTCTTGATCACAGAGGCAATCACCAGCTGCAGACACAGTTCACAGAAACCATGAATGGCATCCATCTAAGAGAAGAATTTATAACTCTTTTCTTGCTGTCAATATTATTCTGTGCTTCAAGCATAGCAACTTATGCTACTGTTAATGCTCAGTGTCTCACAGAAGGCTTTGTCTTTCATCTTCACAATTGTTGCAGATGAGCAGAACAAACCAAAGCCTTGGTTGCAGTTCTTGTCAAAACAACTCTGTATCTCTGCTTTCAGTATATTTTAAAGTTATGTAACATAACAAAAAAGTAGAGAAGACAAAAGCAGGAATCTGTATTGTGAAGGATAAGACATGGAAGTAGGAGCTAGAGATGGAAATTATTTTTGATTGCCATGGCTCTTGTGTAATCCTGGGCAAATCACCTGGCTCTCACATAGACACGAAACTTAAATTTATAGGTAAATAGTTTTCTAAGCCTAGTAAATAATCCTATTATGCCTCTTTGTGTTTGCCTTTTTGTGAAATGGAAATAAGAGTATTCCTTTTGCCCATCAGATGGTTGGAATACTTTTGTGATAGGCCATATGAAAATGTCTATGTGCAGTCCTTAAAATGAAAAGTACTCCTTTTGGAAATAAAGAACTGCAAAATTAGTCTCTATCTACCTTAAGCTTTATGCCCGCTTCTTTCTTTTATTTTTCTTTCTTTCTCTTTTTCTTTTTTTTCCCCTCTTGCCTGGTTTCAGGGGCTCAGTGCTGCAATGAATGGAGCTTTCTAGGGAATGCAGCTGTTCAGTCCTAGAATTAATATGCAAATGCTCTTCTCTTACTGAAGCAGGGGAGGAAGATGGAACATAGCTCTATTTTCTCTAATCAACATATTCCCTTTTTCATTTGGAACTACAACAAAGCTGACTGTCAACTAGGCAAATAATGGAATATTTCTTTTTGCAGAAATAAACATTTTCATAAGCATGCATTTCTTGAAAGCTTTTACTGACCAACCCAAACAATATTTTAGTTCAATGAAAAAATATATATTTAGAACTATTCACACACAAATCTTTCATGCTTTTCCAGTAAAATAAATAAAACAGACTAAATGCACTGACAGAATGCTAATTTCAGCTGCAGAAGCGTAATACAGAACTGCAAAAGTGACTACCACTGGATTTTTTGCAAAATGCAAATTCATGTGTTGGAGCTATGCGTGTTGTAGAGGACCCGTTCCGCCCTCAGATTCACAGGTAGGGGTCTCATGGAAACACCTCGAGTCTGATTTGTATGCCTGATTCCCCACAGGACAAAGCAAGTAGAAGTTGTACCCCAGAGGAGTACTGAGATTTTACTGTTTTCTCAGCACAAATCGAATTCAAGAAAATGTGAGACGATAAAAAATTGGACTGCTGTCTTTAATTAATCCACATAAATAGAAAACATTTTAAGAATTCAGATATCAAAGGCCACCAAGTGAGGTATGCAGAGGGGATCAGTTAACCCAAAAGTTTTAGTAGAGCAGAAGAAATTGTACAACGGTTGTTATGAAGATTGCATAATATGCACTTGGATTGAAAAATGTGTCTTCTGAAACTAGTGTGTGACAGGCCCTGTGTGCCTTTTTGCTGCTGCCTAATTTAGTTTGTTCCCTTTTGGCCTAGCAGACACGTCTTTACATTTGACTGCAATTTCTTTGGACAGTTTGAGGTAACAGTAAAATAAAACTTGAGCAAGGAATGCAGGACAGAGTTAAAGCTAAAAGCAAGATTCTCAAGTCAAAACCAGAACATTAAATCAACAAAGCAAGCTATTGGAAAACAATGCAAGGATTGAGGCTGGAACTGCAGGGTGGACTGACCTAAGCCAACTTAATCAATAGCTTGGCTGCTGATTTGGGAATAAACAGAACTACTTGTAGGTGAAAAAGAAAAATGTGACAATAGAACCTTAACTTCTAAGATATATCTAAGCCAAGTAACTTCTGCATTGAAGCAGTGCAATTTGGCAAAGTCTTAAATGGCTGAATGCCTTAGTGAATGTGATCCATGAGCTGTGTCTGGAACTTGTGGAATTGAAGGACAAAAGTAGTCCAATAACAGACAAGACACCCCTCAGCTGAAGGGATAGAAGCACCTGATATTTCAATAAGGTGTGGTATGTATGGCATGAATAAAATTGTATTAAATGTAGCAAAAAAGTTTTATTAGTCTTAATATTCCTATCTTCAATTACCTCCTTTTAGAAGCCTTTTACAAAAGTCAAATAGTCAATATTAGGTGATTTATTCTTTCTCCTTGTGGAAGTGCTGCAGAAAGAAATAGGTGAGACATAGTGAAGGAAGATAGATAAACAAAATAAATGAAATTGAAGATGTCTTTACTGGTAGGACAGTAAGTAAGATAGAATCTGAAGTAACTTTCTGAGCTGCCTTCCTGGTGTCATCATAATCATAATATCCCCAGTTTAATTCTCCCCCCTGCCTAATTCTAACAAAGTCAATTTTTGATTCACTTTTGTCATCTGTAAGCTGCTCTTACAAGATGTGGCACTTGTGACTGTTGCTGTCAGGTATATGTAGTATCTGTTTACCTCTAGATCCCTGTTAATATGTGCTGGGCATTTAACTTCAGGTTTGTTGGCAGATTCATTATACTTATTTGTAAATCCATGGGATTGTGGCCTATTTACACTTTGGGTAATTTTGGTACTGGTCACTGAAATAGAGTAAGCACACAAAAAAATTGATGGTCTTATTATCTCTCATAGAGCAGAGAGCTCTTCAAAAAACCCAAAACCCACACCAGCTCTTAAATTTGTGACTCACTTTAAATAGCATTTTCTTGAGAAGCAGGTCCAAATGTGAGTAGGAAATCTGTTTACACACGTGGTATTTAGAGTTCATTTTCCTTTTTTAGCCACTAAATCAAGCACTACACAAAACTTCAGCTATCTGCAAAACCTTCAGCCAATCAAGACCTTTCCCCAAGCTCCCACCAGGTAGTCTCAAATGCAATCTCTAATTTGTCTTGTGAAATTACAAAACTGCTCCTTTTAAAATTGGATAGCTTTTATATATTTCATCAACTTGGATACGTGATTTAAATGAAAATTGATGATAGTGAGTGTGATGATAAGGATTTGCCAGCTAAATCTTTCATGATACAGATGTGCCACTTGTAATACCATTTAATGTTTAAGATGAAGGTCAGTGAAGTCCTTGGAAGAAATCTTTCTCAGGATCTTCTGTGTCTTCTCTCACTGCCTTCCTTATCTGTTTCCAGACAACCAGTTCTCTGTGCACCCACAGCAGCAGTTGGCACCCAAATTACCTGTTAGACACCCAACGAATTCAAAACAAATACTTTTTTTTTTTTTTTTTTTAAGGAAGAAAGGGGATGTGTGTGAAGTAATGGGGGAGAAAGAGGAGCATTAGCACTTTAGGAGGACAACAATGTGTTCAGCCATTTCCTCTTCTTCACCCTTGTGGGAGTGAAACTCTTGTGCCTCATACATAGCACAGGGCTGGGCTGGCACTGATCATTTTTTGTGATACCAAGCCAGACTAGTATCGAGAATGTGGTGCTGCTCTCTAATCTTTTGAAGAAGTTGTCACTGGGATAAATTCTGCATTTTCTCAATTTCTGTGAACATCAATGAAAATAACAGTTTTAAACATGATTGTAAAACAGGCTCGGAGTGTGGATTTTTTTCCTATGGCATGCTAAGCATGCTTCCTCTGTACTTTTTTCCTGTTCTTCTTATCCCTTTATTTTCAAATATTTTACTATTTTATGTCAAATGCAATCAAATAGTATTTGAATTGTAGCTGAAGTTTGAAATGATACAGTTTTAGTTGGTATGATTTTTAACCAACTTATCCTATATTTAATTCATGGTTGAGGCCTAGAATGTGGTATGTCTGAGAGGGATTGTCTTTCCTGAAGGCAGGAATCCTCTTCCACACTGTTTACTTCTACAGCTTCAAATCCTTCGCATGTCAGTGATAGGTTGTTACTTCACACTTGGAATATCTGAAACAGATGGTAGTAAATAAGTGCCAAATTAATTTTTCCACCGAAACCTTGTATTGAATTTAGAATCTTCATCAATCTCAACAGGGAATGCCATTTGTCTTAGCTAAGTTCTGCTGCCTTAACAAGCTGCCAGCTTTTGTTTCCTGGGTTTTCTGTGAAAAAAATGGCAGAATCAAAATGCCATCAGATTCTCATCTTTTCCACAGCTCCCTTACCTCCATCCTTTTGTGTTATCTTTCATGTGATGATAGAAATCCTGTATTTATTCACAAGTGAGGAGGTCCAGACAAGCATCCAAACTCATGGATGCCTGAACCTCCAAATAAATCTTCATCACTGAAAAGAGCTGTCAGAATCTTCTCATCGGGTATCTGCAGTTCCTGACACGATGTTGGGGTTTTTTTTGGATCTTTCCTTGTAATACCTTGGTGCCTCATACTTTGCGGTGAATTGGTCCTGTCACTGCCTGCATCATAAGGTGAGGGTTTCTCATCTGTGTTTGCCAGATATAAACTGGAGGGACAGTTTGTCTTGATGTTTTGCAGTCCAAAGTTTTCAAGAGAAAACCCCATGAACTTCTAACTCCAAGCCAACCTTCCATTGCACTGAACATCCTTTCCCAAGCCTTGTTTGTGAATTCCGGGTGTCTTCTGTTATTTCTTCCGCCTACTGCTTACAGTGGTTTGTATGGGGTTGTAAACTGAAATGTTCTGGGACAGCTTTTCACATGTACACATATCGGTGTATGTATGTACATAAATATCTATACAAATACACATGTACATTCATATATACATTAATGGCTGAATGATATGTTGATTGGGGTTTGTCCCTCTACTTGTTGTATTAGTGAAGTGGGGTCCCTGTGAAAAGAGCCAGTGAAAGAGAGCAGTTTTATAAGTCTTATAGAAACTTGTTTTCAACCCAAATACTTTGGCTCGAGCAAATTAAACTCTTTCAGGGGAAACCTAGATGATGTAATTTTTCAGACAGCTTTTCCTGTCCCTGTCAAAGATGTGACTCAATTAAAGATGGATCTTGAGACCACACTATACAGCTGTGGGTAAATGGAATCAGAGGCTTTTGAGCAGAGTGAAATAAGTTATTTTACTATTGATTTGTTGTGGACAACATTTCCTGCCCTTTCCTTCTCTAGTCATGCAAATTACAGCATGAGAAATAGCTTCTAAGCTTTTTTTATAATGTGACTTTGTTGCACCTGAAATTACATCGCAGAAATCCTATTCTGAACTCTGGTTTCCCAATGGAAAGCTTAGGTCAGGCTGAGTAGCCTGGAGGGATGCATTTGCCTGATTAAATTTGATATAGTCTATGTATCTTTCCTTGCTTCTTCCCCTCTCCTAGTATATTCTACAAGCTTTAAGTCAGTAATCAACTTCAGCACCCACACATTAGAGTGATTATTATTTTACAATATATAATGTCTTACATTTGGACCTCACTGTTCCCTTTATGTAAACATAAGATGGGAAAAGATTAAATTTGTACCTTGAGTTAAAATGCACCATATATATGTAGGAAGACAGCTTTAGACTTGTGTTCCTTTGATAAATTAATGCCTGCTAAAATAGAAAAAAATCCTGTCATTGAAGCAACAAAATGTACAATTATGAATCATCAGAGGCAGCCAATTCTTTCATTTCCTTTTCTCTTGTGAAAAGAACTGTATACTGGAAAAAATCCTCTTATAAAAGAGGCAAAATAACAGTTTGGGAAAAAAATCCTATATATTCTTTAGGGGATTTTAAAAATGCTTGAGGGTATTTTGATTGAAAATGAAAATTAAAAAATCAGAATTGTCACAGACTAAAAACATATATCTGAAACCAAAAAAAATCTCTCAAGAAAATCAGATTAAAATTTTCATGGCACTTTTAAGAACAAATTTTCTTTGAGATCTCATCTGTTTTAAATCAGATATTGTAGAAATTTGGTAGTGGATTCAAAAGCTGTTAAGCTGGTGTAAAGGACCTATTGTAGTGCATCATCTGATTAATCCTTTTTCCATAGAATATCATCTTAAAACTAAAGAAGCCAAAATATTTTATTATTTTCTAGTGAGAAACACGAACATGAATAATTTCATGGTTAAATCATATACATCTCAATCTTGTGCAATTTCAGGGGTGAAATATTTCAGAACGTCAAGTTCCTCATTCAATGAAAAACTGTAAACCAAGGATCTGGAGAGACAAATATTTTGCAATAAAATGAGGTCTTTCTTATGTGCATCTCAAATTTAATTACAATTTTACTCAAATCTGTCAAATTTGACATTTAGCTGTGGAGAAATTGTTTTGGGGTTGATTTTCTTATTGTTTTAAGATAAGCAAAATAATCAAGTTAGAGTGCTTCATCTTTTGTCAGCTTTTAAACCTTCATTCTGTTTTGTGCTAAACAAAATAAAGGGTTATTAAAAAGCTCATTGAGTGAATGAGTAGGTTTTTGAATGAAACAGTCCTTTTACATTATCCACTATTCCACGGTCTCCCTACCTGTTTAAAGTAAAATAAAAGTAACAAATTATAGGAAAAAAAACTTGTCATGTCTTTCACTTGTTTGTTTTCTTAACATGGTCTGCAAGAAAAATCTTCAACTTGCTTAATGAGGTATGCTCTTTCAGTCAGGTGAGAGAAAGTAATGTACTGGGAACCAGCCTAAATAAATCAAAACCTATCACACAGATGTTCAAAAATGATTAGAAGCCTGAAAATGCAAATAAGCATTGGCTAAATTTTTCTAAGTGCCTAAGTCAGATGCCTAACTCTCTCTGATTTCAGAGGGATTTAGCTGTCTAACCTGCCTAAGTGATTTTGAAAAATAACAAGCTGCCTATTTGCATCACTAGGTGCCTAAACACTTTTGGAAAATTTGTCCCTGAATGTTCATAATAAAGAAAAATGACACATCAAAATATGTAAGTTTAGTTTGAAAGTAGGATCAGAACAGTGTTTCAGAGAAGTCCAGGCTGGTCTTTTGAAAGCTTATGAGGGATGACTGTGGGTTCCTGAATTTTTGTAAGCCCCAGTACATGTAATAACTCTGCCGTCTCAGTCTAGATGCTCAAAATGAATGTTCTGTTTGTCTGATTGTGCTTAACAGGCCAAGCCAGGTAAAGATAGTAACCAACTGGTACAGTCTGAGTGCAATCCCAGGTATTTGGCCATTAACATGGGATATTCCCTTTGCTATTAATTACAGCCAGTACTGATGATGAAACCCTTCACTGATCCTGGCAGTATCCTTTAGTGAAATGCCTTATTTAAAAAAGTGTGTTGCATGTGAACTAGCCATGTATTGCAAAGTAGTGCCTATTGAAGTTTAATTAGTGTAAGTGGCATATCCAGTGGTTCATGTAATTAACTGCAGATTGCACATTAAATTATCAATGTTTTTCGATAGTGGTGTGCACAAACCTGTGCAGTGAATAGTTAAGCATTCAGTCATCAGCTGGCTAGATACAAGAGCATTACCCAGGTTGAGTGTCAGCCAATATGACAAGCATCCATTCTTTTTCTAAGTTCTGTTCAGGAAACTATATATAGACATGTACAAGTCAAGTGGGAATATAAGTGAAATAAAATTCAGTTGTTGAAGGAAATGTGTTTTGGGGAAAAAAAATTATATCTGTGTCATATTTCTGTCATACGCTGCTCCCGAAAACTCATGTCTATCATAGAGAGGAGCACAAATATTTGTAAAAATTACTTATTTGGACATTGTCCTTTCCTTCATGGTAGCCATAAGATTCTTTTTTACTTTGCATGCTTTCGAATTGCCATTTAAAATAATTTAGTCATACATGTCTTCTTTCTTGTTCATCGTATATTTGAGAAAATGATGTTTAGTATTTCTTAGTAGGAGCTTATCTCAGAAATGTGGAAAATAAGCTACTCTAGAACTTGGTTTGTTCAAATTTGTGCTTTGTCACAGAATGGCTATTGTACTGGTTTGGGCAAGTTATTCTGTCTTGCACTTCAATTTTCATCTGTAATGTAGGGATGACCATGCTTTATCTCACAGGAATATAGTTGTGAATAAACACATTAGGGTTTATGTTGTGGTTAAATCCTTCAGTGTAGAGATATTGTTAAGATAAGCTTGTAATGTGAATTTAGGTGTGAAACACACTTTGCTTATAATTGCATGTTGGTGTTTTATATATCCATATGTCTAGGAAAACTGGTAGAGTGGAAAGTAGGAGAAGCTAAAAATTAACATGCACTTGGGTGTACGACAGAGTTTCTGGCCATTTCTTGCTATTGAATTGGCATAATGCAATAATGAACTTCAGTGAGACATTCATAATGCAGATGGTGCTGCTGTGTTCTATGCAGATGGCACTGATTTACTACGATGTTCAACAAAGTAAAGGAAGTTTTTCATTGTTAGTGTGGATTGACAGCTCTGGGCAGGAATAGCAAGATTCTAGACTGTCTTTCCTTCTAGCTGACTGAATATCTTCAAAGCTGGAAACCAGGGAGAGCCTGAGGTAAATAGTCCAAGACAGTTTTTCTGTTGCACGATTCCTGACAGGTGGCGATTCCTTGTCAGGTAGTTCTGAATGTCAAGGATTCAGTATATAGGTCTGAAAAATGATCGTTCCTTAATCATGGTCACAAGAATATTTAAAGTATGATTTTACCCATTCATTTTGTTGTGTGAGTAGGCGGTGAGAAACTGCAGATGTCATCTCTGGTCTGGAGGTAACCAAGGCACATAAGAAGGCCCTTCACTTGCAAAAGTCAGAAATACAGCTCTGCCTCAATGTGTTTGCTGTCCATTTGAAAAAAAAAGAAGAGGATAGTAGAAAGAAACTGGCTTTTCATATTGCCAAAACCAATGAGAACTGAGTTCTTTCCTCTTTTTTCTTGTCCCCTTTCAGGTTCCCTTTTTTTTCTCTATGCTAACACATGTCACAGACAGTATCCTCTTCCTTTGTAGCCATGGGCAGCCTGCCTTGGAGCCAAGACTGTCAGTCACACCTGATTGTGCCCGAATGAGTAGCAGTTGTGTCAGGAGCACAAATGTAAGGAAGGACAAGAGCACCAAACTAATTTTAACTTGTGACCTGAACAAGGGTTTGAACCAAGTCTCCTGAGATAGAAGGCTGTTGCCCTTATTTTTCATCTGAGAAGCCATTTGGACTGCATATACACAGTTCCCCTTGAGAGATGGTGTTAGATTGATGTACTGCAGTGTGAAATGGGAGTGTAAATGTATGTGATGTTCGTGGGCTAGTGAATAGAGCTAGTTTACTATGGAATGAATTGCCAGCAAAATAAACGGGCTACCTCTAACCCCATCTACTGCTTTTCTTAGTTGAGGATTTGGCTCAGCACCAAGTGCACATTGATGGTGACACATTCTTTGTGACGCTGACATATCCGGAAAAGTTTAAATACTGAAAACTTGTTCTCATTTCTATTATGGATGTATAAGAAAAGAGAAAGTAGCTTAAAGGAATGAAAAGAATAGAAGGTATTTATTGCTTCATTGTCACAGTGCTAAGAACTCAGTTAAAAGTCAGGAGCCCTTTGTTTAATATGGATATGTTTGAAATTATCCAGCCTTTGCATTTAATAGCCAGGGAGACTTAACGACTGTGTTCCAGCCTTCAGTGAGAATGCAGACAAACAGCTTTTTACATTGCACTAAATATTTGTAAGGAAAAAGGGCATTTTTTTACTTCCTGTTACTTGAAAAATCCAAGAGACTTTCAAAGGAAACACAAATGTTGGGTACCTACTATTTTCCATTATCTGGGCCACTCAGGAGGGCACTTTTCTATACAAAGACTACATATGATGCTTTATAGTGAAAGACTTGGCAATACAGTTAAAAGTGATCTTGTTTTTCACCTGGCTTATGGTCTGAAATGAGTGTACTACAGGCAATTTGGAGGTTAGTGGGGGACTAAAATATTTCGAAATTTTTATTCTCCCTAATATAAGAAACAGTGAGAAATAAGAAGATCCTGCAGATTCTTTTAAGTTCTTTGCTTTATCTAAGAGCTAATAGTCATCTTGCAGGGGGAAAAAAAAGGTGCCTTGTCAATTCAGTGTTTCAAAACCTCTTACGGTATGGAGTTATGGTAGTTCTTACTCTACCCAATTTATAATGATATTGCCTAAGAATGAAGATGGTTAAGCATGAAAAATTTAAAAGCAATGGCTTTAAAATTAAACTGCTGAGGTCAAGCTAGCACTATGTCTACAACTACAGCTTTTTCAATACTTTATATGTTCTTTAGCTGTTACAAGGCACAATGCGAACCATATTAAAAAACTAAATAGCAGTTAGGTAGTGATAGTAAGTGGGATTACTATGGTTCCTTTATTGAAAGTTAGATTGACTTGTCCACTATAAATCTCAAATAAGCAGATAATTGTGGAAGGCGACGGAGAAAGAAAAGACTAGGTTAAGGTGTTTGAACCAAATATGATGCCAACAAATATTAATTACTTTATATACATGTATATATTTCATATGGAAAACTAAACACAAAAATGTCAATTGCCTGAGCTAGTGAGAAAGGAAGAAAAGTCCAGAGATGATGAGAAACTGGTTTCCTGGCAGGTTGAGTTTTTAAATAATATTGAAAAGGTGTGATTAAAGAAGTAGCTTACAATAATTTTCCTGTTCTAAGTAAAAGTGGATTGAGGTATGGAAAGGAGACATTCCTTGCTCATCATCCTTGTTCTCTACAGAGCTCTGTCAGGATCAAAAACAGGAACTGGCTTTCATGAAAGATGTTTTGCTTACAGTGATAATATGTGATTACATTTTCAGGAGGAAAAAGTTTATAGAGATTTCAAAAAATCTTTGACATGAATCCTTTGCATTCAAATATTCAAGGTTTTATTGATTTCTTAATAGTAAATCTTTGGGGGTTTTTTGTGTGTGTATGTTGTGATTATTTGAAAGAGATTAAATATTTCATAGAACCCCACATGAACCAGGAAAGTTCTGTGTTAAAGTTCTGTGTTATCATGTCTGGTAGGATTAGCAAGTGGAAATATCTGCAATTGTCCCATTCTGGCTTTCTAATCAGAGGCTATATTAGAGCAAAGTACTTAACAGAGAAGGCAAAGATGGAAATATCAGTGTTCTGGAAGGCTTATAAATATTAAAATGCTCCCAGATGCTTTTAGTTCTTGTTTCACATATTTTTGTTTACTTTTAAAAAGCATTCCTTAAAATTACCTCACTTCTGTTTCTTCATCCAGAACTCTGATTTATACCAATACCTGATGAATAGTAATGATGATTTTCCATTGTATTAATTCCTTTGGATACTTGTATCAGCATTTCTCAAGTACAACCTGTGGAAGAAAACAGTTTGTGTTGTGAGCTGGTCTCATTGCCTTGTGATGCAGTGAATGTAACTCATCAATGTAACCCAAACCCATGTGTCTTGAAATCAATTTTTAATTCTTGTGATGTGGAGGTCAATCTTTGTCCATTTGGGATTCTTATTTAATGTTCTAGGAGAAAAGGCATTTTATTTCAGGAGATGTGAGATGGTAGCTTTGGAGGTCTGAGGAGTAGCTGGACCAATACTTTGTGATCAAAATGATTGATGCTAACTTTGATTTTTTTTCTATGTGAATGAAGCACATTCTCTTGGCATGTATTCCTTGTTGACCCAATTTGGAGGGGGAAGGAAGAGAGGGAGACTGGAAAACCTGCTCTATTATTTTTCATCCTCTTTATTGATGTTTTTTCTTAATTTGTTTTTGTTTTGAGAATTAAGAAATCACTGTTTTTACACACTAAATTCAAATCTGTTTGCAGCAACTGAGTGAAACATTTAGAGCTGAGTGTGAAATGATTGCTTTTTTGAGGGAGAGCATGGTTTAAGGGACACTAAGTAGTCTTTCTCCTATGTTTATTAAGAGCACTTTCAGAAATTAAAACTGAACTAATAGAGATATTTAATCTTGTATATTTTTTCATGAACTTTTTTGTTTGTTCAGCATTTCCTTTTGTGTGAGATTTGACCTAACAATGGTACTGCAAGAAACATGATAGAAAATTCCATGTTCAATAGCTGCTTCTTCAAGTCAGAATATGTTGTACAGGTCTGGTTTGGGAGAAGAAGCCAACCAGAAAGCTCAGTGAAACATTAGTTTCTCTTCTCCTGCCAGCTGCAGCAGTCAGATCAATTTGCCAAAAAAAAAAAAAAGAAAACTAGTCAAACCTATTGAGTAATAGATGAGATGAAATCTTTTTCTCATGTGGTGATGTGTGCATTCCTGTTTGGCATGATCTGACCCTCTGATAGAAAGCTGCCTGCGGCTCTGAAGAGTATGGCTAAAAGCAACAAGCACATTTTGGTGTCTATTCCACTTTATCTGTTCATCAGCAGGCTTTTGTAGCACCTCTATTGTGTGCCAGATCAAGTGTTGCTTGGGTTCTGCAGTGACTCCCAGAGAAGACTAATCTGTGACCACCAACCTCCTTTCAGTTAATAAATTAAAATCAAACTGACTTTTTATTGTTTTAGTGGTCAAAAGAATAAGTGGTTACCACTGTTAGTAACTCAGCTCTGCAATTTTATGAGGTGTGTGAATGAATGTGAATTACAGCCGTGGCCTTTCAAAGAACAAGCCCCAGAGCAACCTTGACCAATGTGGTGCAGACTTTATATTACACATGACCAGGGTACTGCCGGGGATTTCTTATTGCTTTGCTCTCAGCTATTTTCCACAGTGCAACATGCGCAAGAAACGTTGACTTAACCTCAAGCTGATTTTCCTTCTGAGGGCTCAGGGATCTAGGAAAATCGTGGTTAGCATTTTAAAAAGTTTTTTTCTGATATATTTCATTTGTTGTTAAATGTTAATGTCACAGAACAGGTTTGGTTTTTTTTTATCAGTGTGTTGATTTGTCAGTGGTACTGGCAGGAGCCAGGTTAGGAGACAGATAGACTAAGCTGTCCTGGAGTGTTGTTTTTTTTGCCAGCCCCCTTGCCAGCGAGCTGCCCACCAGCTGACGGGCGACCAGACAGGTGTCCTGCCTTTCCAGGGACTGTCCTGCAGACTGCTGGGCAGTGAGGCTCCCCAGCTGCCCACTTGATTGCTTGCCAGGCTTCCTAAGCCGAGACTCTGCAGGTGCAAATCCTGCTGTTCCATCAAGAAAATAATTTGTTTCTATAAGCAAAGCACTGCAGCCCCAGGCAATTAGTAAGGCACTAAGTTTGGCAACAGGGAGTGAAAATCTGACAATACATAGAGATTCCTAGGGGCTTGTGGTCTTAGTTCCTAATAGAAAACCAATTTGGGTGACTTGAAACTTTTGTATTGAGAAAGGAAAGAAAAGTCTAAAAAATAGAAAAGGCTTTCCATTTGATGAAATGTTTATATGGAAAAAACCTGCTTCAGCTTTGTTCTTGGGCAGAAAAGTCCAGTTTTCAAATTTGCTTCAATGATTTTCAAAGATATTTTAAGAAGTTTCTGACATCTTTATGTACATATTTTAGTGAGTTCTCAGCTGTGCAGATGTAAGTTTGGATTGGAGGTCAGTTCCAAGCCCAGTCATATTTCATGGAGTTTGTAGGCTTTTCTGTACTGGAAAGTCAAAACTACATGGTGCAAAGGAACCATTAGAAACAAATGTTATGTCTTTTCATTCTTTCCCACCTGCCAGGATGTTTCCTTGATGGCTGCAGCCAAGAAAACCATTACAGATGAAGACCAGATTAAAATGAATTGATTTAGAGTCTGCAGCATGCTGCCTTTGGGGAGATTTCTCTCTATATAAAAGATTTATGTGTGTTCCTATGTATCTGTATGTTTTATACATACACATGACATAGACTGCAACAGGATGCAGAAAGAGATAAATCAGATAGGTCTGGAACTGTGGAGGGAGGTCTGGGTTTAGAAGAGGGGCTCTAAGAAGGCCTGCAGACCTGCAGTGTGTGTAGCTATTTTATTGATGGGTCTGGTGTTTGTTTTTAAAATGCTTCAGTCTTATCTTTACCTATTAGTAATTTGGAAAATGCGGGGCGCTGATCTTGCATGTTAAGGAAGTTAGAACCTGAGCACATGTGTGCCAGAGTGAAGGACATTCTGGCAGCCCAGCCTATGGAATTCAATTGCTGCGCTGTCAGGAGAGCAGAACTGTGGATGTACGCATGAAAGGCAATTCTGGTAAAGTCTTTTTCGTATAATTATTATTTTTTTCAAAATGTGAAGAAAATTGTCTCATAAAAGACACTGTTTGATAGTGACACTCATTTTACTCAGTGAACTTCCTTGAAATTCTGGCTTTCATTCATGGATCTCTAGTACAGAAAGCCTACACAAGGTTTTAAGATTGTCTCCAGCCCCTTACCTTTTCATTTGGCGCTTGAGACTAGTTCTGTGTTCTTTGATGCTAGACCTAGGATCTGCTGAATTTGTCACAGAACTTTGAGTTCAGCCTGGCAAGTCAGAAGGATTGAATTTCTTCTGAATTAACCAAAATGCTGGCTAGATGCTGTCTAGCTTAAGGGATGAGCTGACAATACAAAGCTTCAAAACCTTGAAAACATGTTAACCCCACAGAAAAAGTTTGTATAAGTGATTAATTCATGTGTTGGATCAACACTTAAGTCTGCTTTATAGAATTGGCTTTAATTAGTAATCCTTTATGGTGTTTTCTACTGAAGCTATGATATAGAGCCAATCATACTGATGGACTGCTGAAGTAAGACCTTGCCATCCAGAAGGGTTATATACTACAGATAGTAGTTAATTAACTCTATTCATTTTGTGCCATAAGCCTCTTTGAATTTTGCCGGACCATTCAAACAGACAAAATCACATCCACTGCAATAAAAATATCATCCACAAACACATATCATCAAATGGAGAGTCTGAAATAAAGAATGGGAAAGAAAGGTGATAAATACAGAGGCAATGTGAATTCAAGGTAAATCTCTTGGTACCAATAAAAGGTAAAAATCAATGTGAAGCTATGAACTGTTGTTAAAACTTTGAACAGAGGCTCTTGCCCTTGCTGTCACTTCCAGAATTACAGCTTCTGCCCTAATTTCTTTGGTGTCTGTCTTCTAAAAATGTGGTAACAGAGGAGGAGAAAAGAGCAGTCCCTAATTTTCTGTGCCTCTGATTTTTTTGCCATGTAGTACATGTAGTATCCATCATTATATAGCCATCCTGTTGAACTGATTGTCCCAGTTCCATCTGTGTTTTCATCCAGTAGCTGGATTTTTGACATTATAGTAATGTGGGGCAACATGCTCCTGGCTGATACTGTGAACTTCCTTCCTGTGGGCCACCAAAAAGAAAACAGATAGCACCAGTTTTTGCACAGCTCAGAAGAAAGATCTGGTGCCTTTGGTTGAAAGGGTTTGTGATTTCATATTGATGTCTGGATCATGCATCTCTTCGCTAATGTAAGTTTTGATTCATTGATCCAGGTTGAGAAAATGCTCTATAGTAGTGGCCTCTTTCTTGACTTGCCAACTTTTTTGTCCAAACAATATTGTGGTACCTCAGCGCTCACCCCACACTGCTGGGCAGGGCTGGGTAAAAGATATAACTAATGTGCATCTTTGTGCAGTTTAGACTACTGCTGATCTAAGAGTTCTTCCCGCATAAAGCGGGTTAAGTAAAGCAGGAAGACACCAGTAAATAGCTGACGTCCAATTATCCTGTACATAAAGAACTTTTGGAGATTTGAACTGCTTCTAATAAAAGTTGTTTTCATCCTTTCAATGTAGGGTTAATACAGGAAAGCTATTTCCATGATTGCAGTGCTGAGAAGAAGCTTGTAGCAGGCAGCTAGACATAATTCATATTCTATGGACCTTTAAATACTATTTAGAAAAGAGAGGCCTTTTTTGTGTTTTTAGACACAGCTTTGAGCGTTCCTGCTTAAATATTTCCAATATTTCCTTTTTGTTATTTTTTTCTAATTCAGCTACATATTGAAATAGCATGGCATAAACAACCAGATGAAGACAATCTAATGATCCTTCTAATGTAGAATCAGTCAGGTTTAGCCTAAAAAACCCCAAGGTTTTTATTTTGCCTCCTTTTAATCTGCATATTGATGCTGCCCTTCTCTCTGCACTTTTGATTGATAAGAAAATCACAGAGTCACAGAATGGGTCAAATAGGAAGGGACCACAGTGGGTCATCTGGTCAACCTCCCAGTTTCAGTGGAGTCATTCCAGAGCCTCTTCCTATAGATTTAGCTTGTTGCACATATTAAATGTCTTCAGTTCTGCTGTTGTGTGTTAAGTAACAAAACTATGCTTTTAAGACAGGGGAGTCTGTGTCCTACTGTTATATACAAAGAGCTTGACATCTAGCTAAATTCCAATGAATAACTGCTAGCTATGATAGAGCTTTGAAAAGGAAGGGCATTATGCATATGACAGCATTATTTAAAGATGTTGCACAGGATTGCTTTGCCTAGTCTACAATAAGACAGAAATTTCCTGACGTTCTCATTAGCCAGCAACAAACGGGGTGATAATAAAGAGCAGCTGCTGAAATAGCTGTGTTTGGAGGCTATGATTTGATATTGCAAAACCTTTTATTGCCAGCAGTGATGTGAGCAGCACATACATGAAATTAGGTACCTGCTTAACTTGCAGATTTCTGCTTGTGTTGGTGACAGTTACTGGGTGATGGAAGAATTTGTACCCTGGACATAGTGGTCTAGAGTAGACCAAGTGAGTCCTACGAAGTCATTTTCAAAGAAGCAGAATTGGGTTGTGAAGACAATTAAAATTTAGGGGTTATGGAGCAAGCCTCATCCTTTATAGATCTGCCATTATTTTACCATGACATGCCAAATAGTGATGCCACTTTTTATGCCAGTATTGCTGGCCATCCTGTAGGTTTGGATTGCTGAAAGTCAAGGTGGCACTTGGCCTGTAGACTACATGGAGAGATGACACAGTTGCTGTGTCTATGCTTAACACAGGAATGAAAATTACTTTGACATGCTTTACAAAAGTACCCAAGAGTCAGATATGTCCACTACCAAGAGGATTGTCTCACAGACTTTGTGTAGTGTTGTATGTGCCTGTGTTCATTTATCAGTTTTGGAATTATTTCCACTGTAGTGATATCTTTCCTGGCTTGCTAGACCTGACCATAAGGGCTTACTTGAATTTTGGCTGAAGTATGTTAACATCTGTTCCTTTTATTTTGATGTATTAAAGAAAGAGAAATAGAAGAAGCATTTGAAAAAGAAAAACCAACCTAACAACTATTGAGAGATCTGCTTCTGAAAACAATTTCAGTTTGCCCAGAAGTTATATTTATGAGTAAGGAATACTTTCCTGGCTATATAAGACTTTTGTTTTGTTTCTGTACAAAATAGAAAAGTCAAAAGGCTTATTCTGGAGGAGGATACAAGATGAGAGCAAGTTAATTTCTTCTGTGTTTACTGTGATTCAGTCAAAAAGGTTAAGTTTTACTTGCATAGCTTTGGCAAGAATACAGGATCTGCAGCAAGGATATTTCTCCTTTGCTCATTTGCTAACACCAATAATGAGCAAATCCCATATGAAACTAGAAAAAAAAAATGTGTGGGACTCCTGTTTTTTCACTATAAAGCATTTTTTGAATAGTGAGAAAAAATTGTCATGCACTAAAACTTTGAAAGCTTGGTATCAAACACCTGACAAGCTAATTTTTTCTTTTCGACTCTTGAATTTAAAGAGCTCACTTTAAAAGTTTGCTGATGTTACTTTAGAACATATTTATTTCAGCTTCACTGGGCTGCAGGCTGCCTCCAGGAGCTCAGGAATGTGAGTCAGAAATACTGCTGTGCAGTTCTAAAGTCTTTAGGATAAGAAGTTTAAACCACGTGGAAGAAATAGGAAGAGCACTGCTTTTCGCATATCAGATGTCATATGCAATTTTAATACTTCTTTTTTCTCTTGTTTGCATCATTAGCGGCAGAAAAGTGAATACTCTTTAATAAACCATGTTGGTCTATAGTTCCAGGAATTTCTGTCAGCTGATACCCTTTAACTCATTGTTCTTTGCAGATAGGAGTGAAGAGTTGCATTTGCTGAGAGGTAGATAGGCAGTACCACAGAGGGAGGAGAATGCTGTAAGAAGCAACAGAGAAGTCTCAGCCTGCCCATTTCTCTTCTCCTGAAGAGCTTGGGGCACTAGCTCTGCATACCAGTCACCATAACTAAACCAAACTTGCAGCTGCATTTTGTTTTCATTGGCTGAAAGAGGCCATCTCTGAGCGTCCTGATCTCAGTTCTAAAGAATTGTTTTGGTTTGGAGGCCAGGTAGGCCTCCAGGACTTGTGGATTACTTCAACAGGTGAATGAGAACAGACCAGAGAGTGTTACTGCAAAGCTTATTGGAGTTTGTGTATGCCCAAACTTTGGGAGGTCTGGAGACTCTAAAGAGTTCCAGTACTCCCAAGATAGAGTTAGGATGCCCTCCATTTGGGTTTTTTGCATGCTATCCCTAGGATTGTCTGTCTTCCCAAACTGAACTTCATGTTAGTGGGTCATCTTAGAGCTTTGGAGTTATTTGGAAGTCATGTTTCTGTAATTCAGTGCTAATGTTGCCTTTGGAAGAACAGTATTGCATCTCTAAAGTGAGTTTTAAAACATCTTAAAATGTGGTCTATGAGTATATTTTCTTGTCTGTCCACAGGAGGAATATACCTGGATGCTAATATGAAGTCCTTTAACAAATGCCTGCACGAAAAGTATACACTTGGTTGTTTATTCATGTGCCTGGTAATGATGGCAGTAGCAAGTCATACAGAAATATAATAACATAAAGCAAACCCAGAGTTAGCTTCAGAAGCTTTGACAGAACAATTGTTATTGCTGGAAAGACAATTGGAATGTGAATTTTGTCAGCCTGCAAACAAAACTTAGCTTAATTGTTGTTACATAGAATGTACTTAGACCCTGAGAAAGTAAAGAAAAATACTCTATGTATTTAAGAAAAGAAACCAAACAACCTTCAGACTCTGTTTTGATTAAAGGAGTAAGAAGCCCAAGTGTGCAGCAAAGCATAGAGACTGATGATATGTCTGAAATGTCTGGTTGCAGATTCTCCTGCAAGTTATCAGTAAAGTTTATTAAGGAAATTAGAGACTTTTGACTTATTCTTGAATATCTTTTAATATGTTTTCATTATCAAAATTATAGCACCATAGGTTACACATTCCTGGCTGAAAATCAGTGACATTTTTATATATTGACCTGTTTATGCTGGATTACTAAAGCATGTGCATTCAAAGCAACTTCAATATTATGGATGAAACCCATTACACGTCTTTGTTTCCTTTCATTATTCTGTAATTAGAGAAGTGGCCCAGACCAGAATTTAGACCCTACACACAACTCAGATACATGGATGTTCCAAGCCAAGCCCAAAACCTAAGTACAGTCAAATAAAAGGATAGGGATTATCCTCTAAGTCAGAAGACACCTGGGGCTCACCCTGAGGCTGCACCAAAAGCCTTGCAGGCTCTCCATGTGGCTGTACATGAAGCAGTTCTGGACTCCTTAATGGGGGTATTTCCCTTGGCATCTTGTATCCTTTCATTCCAAAGCCTTCAGTAATTCAAATATTATAGGTTTAGGGTGGTAGCATTCTCCCTTTCTCAGCCTCCAGAAACAATTGCCTTCTTGGTGTCCTTGGAGGCTTGGAGTAATAAAACTATACTTTTGGCATGAAGGACTTGAAGTGTCCCTCAATCAGCCAGAAGAGAGGATTCAGCAAGTTTACTGTGTTGTTTTGATAGTTATATGCATTTATTTAGGTTATAAGCCTATCTGTTGATAATGCTTTAAAATAGGTTTCAAAGACACATGTTACTTAATGATATGCCCAATTTAACACTACCCAGTGGTGCAAAACATGCTTCCCAAGGTTATGCAAAGAGAAAAACCACAAATAGTTGTGCATAACTTAGTTTTCCAGTGAAAGTTCAGGTTGTGCCTCTTACATAAGGGGCATTGATTTTCAAATGGGACACCTAACACCTGCTCAAAGTGCTTAAAAAAAACTGACTAGGAATAACTGTAGAAACAAAATGTCTCCAACCAGATGTTGCTAGTATTCAATTCACATTGCTGTCTGTACTAGATGTTTTAAATGACTGTGGTTTGTGTACGGTTAAGTATTACAGCTGCAATGTTTTCTTAAAAAATAGTTTGCTTCTAGAATAATGCATATGTGACTGTCTCCAGCAAAATTTTTATTTAACCAAATGTTTCTACTTCCTACTATAAATATCAAAGCAGGTATTTTGATCAGCTTTAGAACTTTTTCAGATGTCAAGTATGTGTTCTGGTTATTGTGACTTATGCCTTGAATTAAAATTAGTGTCATATTTCATTACCTGGAAACATTGTCATGGAGAAAGCTTGCATTGGTTTGCTATGTTCCCTACATCTTCTTCACTTCTCTTCAGGAAATATGTTTTTATTGGTGATGATAGAGACAAGAGAGTGAAAAAACCCTAATAATCAACCACCTTTAGGAGCTAAGAGTGCCTCTACTCTCTCATCTCCCTTCACCTGTTATGTATAATAGTTCTTATTTTCCCCATTTTCCACTCCCTGTGTTCACTTTGCCTACAAATCTAAAGTTAGAGAAATAAAAACCATGATATGCAGAGAAATACATTACACAGAGTGATTTCCTTTCTGGGGAATTATCAAATGTGCTGGTGGGAGCTAGCAGAGAGTTGACCCTGATAGCACTTTGCCATCCATCAAATCTTTGATCAAGTTGTTAGGCTTCTCTGAGCACATAAGGCCTGGGAAACAAGGCCACAGGACTTGATGCTTTCAGTGTCTTAGTTCAGAATTCATTCTACTTGTTGTTCCTAATGAGCTGTTGCTGACTTGACCGAAGTCAATGGTATTTGTTCAGTTACATGTGCGTTTTTACCAGTTGCACAGATGTCATTCACTCAAGCAGGAGCCTTATTTGCATTCTCAGGGCAGAGTCCAAGAGCTAAATCAATGTGTGAGACTGAAATACTCCCTTTCTGCTTGTAATTGTTCCTCCAAGCCAACATTAGACCTACAGACAAGACACAAAAACCAAATCTCTGTTCCTAACACATTGAGAAGATGTCTTTTTATAGGCCTGTTGGTGCAGATCAAGTTTTCTTTCTTAAAATAATTCAAATTAACTGTACTTCTTTGAGGCCAATTATCTGAAATTCATTCTGCAGTACCATGTACGTAACTTATTTGGTAAGTCATAGAAAGAAGCTGGCAGGCAAGATTCAGTGGAGTCTGCCAAAATATGGGTTTGGTGGTCTTAACAAGTAAAATTTTCTAGCATGAAAAATGAAGTGAAGAATGATTGTGGTGAGCAATGATTTCCTCATTACCTCACAAATGGTTATTTTATCTGTTTGTCATCACAGTAGGTTGAGAACGAATCTTACAAATCTCTGTCCACTGACCTGAGAACCTGTGAGTGTTGATTGAAACTCAGAAGGTGGATTTGCTAAAGCCTCAGCTGGTATACATTGATACTGTTCCCTCTGGACCAATGAAGTTGCATTTGTTTACACCAGTCAACCATCTGGGCTTGTATTTTAGGAACTGAATTTGATTTTCAAGGATCTGGAATTCACTTAGTTTCTCTATTATTTTTAACTTTATACTGAAGAAATTTAAGTAGTCCTTTGTTCTCCATTCAAGCTCCCCTCTCAGTTTTCTCATTCCTGCCTTTCTTTCTTATTCCACTAGTTTTTTTTGTGTGCAAATTTGGTTTCTCCTCCCTTTAGTTTTGATAGAACTTTCACTTGGTTTTCTCAGCTAATTGATCCCAGATACATTCTGTTATTTGGAGGTGCAGCAGTTAGTCACTTGCTCCTTCTTTCCTTTTAAATCCACATTTTGACTGCTAATGATTTTATTTATAATCAGCAGTGGAGACACCTGCTCTTGACATGTGAGAACATTCTAGTGACATAACCAGCTACCAATACTAGAAACAGCACTTTGGGCCTTCATTATAAACAGTGTGATGCTTCCACTGCATTGCCAAGTCAAACATCATAATTCTACCTATTGAGGAATCATTATTCCCCAAAGCAAGCAAATAAGTGAGAGGGGGAGAAATATTTCTGTTGGTTTTTGGAACTGCATGGCTTCTGAATATCCCTAAGTAGTGCACTTGGCTTTGGTGTCAGGTGTTTCTTCTGTATTGAGGTTCAGATCCAAGAGTAATAAGAAGAATTTTTCTATGATCTTCCTTGATTAAAACAAAGTCGTTTATATCCTGAAAGTTTTAGAGTTGTAAAAAATAACGGGAATGGCAACAGAACTACCAGTCTGTTAGTTATTGGAATACTTTGGGCATTACTTCATTTTTATTCAGTGACAGCAGTGAGATTGTTGACTTACATAGAAACCACCATTGCAATTATTATTCCCATAAAGGCCTCTGTGCCAAATTGACCCTTTCAGGCCCTGCAGTCATTCAGCAATCTGTGCTGAGAGATACAGGGTGTGCAGGGTATTGCACTCCTAACACAAACAGGGCTTTGCTGTCCTGAAATCCGTACCGAGACATCCAGATGTACTGGTTTGTTATCTCGATGCTACCAATGTCTGTGTCACCTCTGTACATCTGCACCCTCACTGGAGATAGTTTCTGATAAAGCTATGAAGCAATCTTTGAATTTATTTTCCCTTTTTTTTTGCTCTACTGCTATTTTTATATCCATTAAGACCTGTCTGATTTCAGAAGATCTTCATTAAGATCAAACATCGGGTTTTCTCTCCTTGAATACCAACAGTGAAAGCAATCTTCCAAGCTGCCATCATGGCTTGGCAGAAATTGGTTGTATGAGTTACATTTGGGTTGTAAAATGCATAAATCTCACTAGAATTTGCCCTGCCCTCTAGCATATCAGCTCTTGGGCAGATCTGTTTTCTACATAAAAAATATCAGTTACTATGTTGCTTTCTGCAGGCATGATTTTCTCACCTAGATGTTATAGTTTCACAACTAAATGCATTTCCAGTTTTTTTGGAAAGTATACAACATCCTGAACACTTTTGATTTACATACCAGGTGGCAGATACAGAAAGTTTCTGCATTCCACAGCAGGGGAGAATGAGAAAAATGAGGTTACAAGTGCATAAAGATGGAAAAAGTCTGAGAAGCGTATTCTTTGAAAAGATCCCTGAGTTCTTTTTCTCTCTTCCGCTATTGCAAATTTGCTAATTTTAATTTGTTATTCAGAATCTCTCAGCAATGTTTCAAGTGAGTAAAGCCTCTGGACTGTACATAAATGATGTTCTCTCCATGTCTTTGCTATTTGTTGTTGCCATCACTATATGTTGCCATGGCAATATTTTTGTGCTATGACTGGTTAAGTGTGGCTAACAAAGAGTGCGGAGAATAAGATCGATTTATTATGCTTTTGACACAGTGTGGTGAGCTTGTGAATATGTTGGGTGTTTTTTCCCATTTGAAAATAAGAAATATGACAGAATTATGTCAGTTTTAAGAGTTTCTTGAAGTAGGCAGCTGCTGGCACCAAAACCAAGTTTAGTTCCTCATGGGAAGAATACTGGTGTGAGCCTTAAATGCATGTCCTTTGTCATCATTGAAATGAGATGTTGTTCATACAGAGATAAATAAATGCAGAGCAAGTAAATGGTGAATCCTAAATATTTTTCTGACTCACACAGTTGTGTGTCTACAGTCTTGCCACCTTTCATCTAGCTGTAAACATTGTTGTTTTCTAAAGCAGGCCTTCACTGAGATGAATCACATCACTCTGAGAAACATGGAAAAGCAGTAAAAAGATTTTGAGAGGTTCTCGTGCGTTTTTTTTTAAGCAAACAAAACTGCTAATCAAAAGGTTTAGTCCTTCTAGTTTATATCTGTCGCTGGATTTCAGCTAGTGCCTATTCTGTTTTCTCTCCCTCATCTTCTGCTGAATGCACAGGTTTATTCCAAATTCAACAATTCAAGCTGGTATCTTTCTAAACCCAGTACCACTAGGAAATGAAACTAACATTTTCTCAAAAGATACCATTGAACCTACATGTACCATATCTGAATTCGATAAAAAAGCATTAAAGGATGGATGATAAATTTGTCTTTTTACATGTTAGAAAATGTTTTTTAAAAAAAAGGTAACACACAATAGTCTGCATTGTAGCCTATTCACACTAAGATTCAGGTCTGAAGTGTCTTCCTAGTTAATTGTGTAGCTACAGCAACAAGAAAAAAAACTAGAGAAAATCCCTTGAACTGTTAAAATGAAATTACCATAGCAGATTTCTGGTAGAAACCATTTAACAACTGAAGCACTGCCTTCTTTTTGTACGCTAATCCAGAACTCTTTCTCATTCCTTTATGACAGATTCTTTTCTCTGGGAATGCACTGTGAACAGGACTAGAATGTTACTGGTTTTCAGGCCAGATCTCAATGTCATTTGCATATTAAATCAGAATTACTAAATACTACTACTAACTACTAAATCACTATACTAACTTCAAAGGGGAGCTTAAATATCAGAGCTAGCATGTGCACTGCTGTTGGGAAAAAGTAAATCTGCATTTTGGTTAGGTATTCTGCCTGCCTACCCATGTTTTTACTTCTGTATTATGTGTGTGAGAAATAGCAGGTGTTTTAAACACCTGGATAAAGTAGTATGAAATTTACTTGGCTGAAATAAGGAGGTGTAAATAGGACCTATATTTAAATACAGCCAATACAAATAGAGCATCACATGGAGAAACCTCTGATTTCTCTTAATGGACAGGAAAAATCTTCTAATCCAAAGCCAAATATTGCAATATTTTCTAGAAAGATCCAACACAAGAGATTTTGGAATGTCTTTGTTACAAGTGGTAAAGATGGCAACAGTACAGGTAAAATATTCAAGAAGTATGCAAAAACATGATGTAGTCAGAACAGAAGTCATTAGAAAGCAGCAGCATGGCAAGGGGGGAAAGAGACATTGTTGAGAGACAGGTCAAATTACTCTGAGGAAAAATAACCTTTGTAAATGAAAACTTTGACATGATACAGGAGCCTGTTCTTGAATAGGCTTAATATCTCAGCATTACATTCCTTTTCCACTGTATCATTAGTTCATTGTTAGCTTTTTGTAAATAGCTTGGTGTTTATACTAAAATATTCCATGGCACAGAACTGTCATAATTTTGCCAGTAGTTTCATTTGACTGGTAGCTTCTTTTCTGTTCCATTATTATAATATGACAAAAAATTCTTTGGCAGTACAACTTCTGCCCTGGTATTAAACAGAATATCACCAAATTTTTTAGTTATTTTGGTTTGTTTTAAGTTACCTTTTCATTTCATTTAGACTTGATTCTGTCAAGTCTTAATGAAACAGAGCACACTTTGTCAGCTTTCTGTATGTGTTTGTGAATTCCCTGTTCTGGTTTGAAACTGGTTATAGTTTTCTAAGTGAAAATTCATTCCAAACAGAGATATAAATTAAAAGCATTTTGCTAGGGTAATAAAATAAGGAAACGGAAGTGTCAACAATTTGTTGTATAAAAACTATCTGAATTATAATCAAGTTGGAATATGCAAGTGATGTCTAGAGCTGTGCATGTGGAATGATTTCCTTGTGGTCAGTTTAATGGACCAGTAAAAGATGTCCTAAGCATAAGAGCATATTCCAGTTATTAAATGCCAGAGCACTCACTCCCAGCACCACTTCTCTGCCCTCTCATGCTCAGAGCAGGGGCAGACCAGATCTTTCCTGACCGTTGAGCAAGCTTTAGCTGCTGGAGCAGCCCTTCAAGCCCAGGAAAAAGGTAGCCCTGATACTGCTGCCCTTTTGATGGGGTCTTAGCAACTGGGTATGTCAAGGTGGGAAACAAAGTTTCGAGCTCCTTTGTGAATCTTTTGATGATCTCAGCATACCCTTACCCTGAGAAGTGAGTACATAGCACGCTGCGCATAGCAATGGTGCCTTTGCATTTGCTAGTTATGCTCAGAAGCTGCATTTTAGTAGATCTGTAGAATCATTCAATTTGTAATAAATAAGTTCAGCTCCCAATTACCCAGCAGACTGTTTGTTTTTATTTAACTACATCATTTTCATTGTGCTGCAGGGTGTATTTTGCAAATTATGTCACTTCCAGTTACTCTCTTGAGTCTGATTGATGTTAGAGCGCTGACCTGAGATGGAAAGTCAAATACTAAAAAGCAAAATAACATTTGGTTCATCACTGTGAGACTCAAAAAAGGTATTTGCAACTGTTCCATTAGTCCTGAGCCCAGAGGGTTTTGGGGAAATGTGGGATCATGCCAAATATTAGGCAGAACTGCAGAAAGCCTAACGATTGGTTGTTGTGTTTGGTCAGTTGTTGTCACAGCTCTGATGAAATTCTTTCAAAAAACTTGAGTCATTACTTTGTAAGGGCCTAATGTTATTAAGTACCTTGGTGGAATTTTTTAAAAGAAATGTAAGAAATATTAGTCATTTAGTCTTTTTTTTTGTGTCAAAGGCATATTTTTGCAGACTGTAGGGATGAAGTACCTGACAAACTAGAGCACCACATGCGCTAAGACGTGCATGAGAACTGCAAATGTCTGTGTTGCTCAGCAGGTGATACCAGAAGAGTGTCTTCTCTTCCCCCATTTCTTTCTAAGGGAAGAGCAAGGCACTCTGGAGCCTTGTGCTGGTTTTGGCTGGGATAGGGTTAATTTTGTTCACAGTGGCTGGTATGGGGCTTTGTTTGAATTTGTGCAGAACACAGAGTTGATAATACAGAGATGTTTTTGTTGTTGCTGAGCAGGTCTTGCACAGAGCCAAGGCCTTTCTGTGTTTTGTACTGCCATGCTGGTGATGACACTGGGGGTGCATGGGGGGCTGGGAGGAGACACAGCTGGGACAGGTGACCCAAAGTGACCCAGGAGATATTCCAGACCATGTGACATCATGCTCTGTACATAAAGTGGATGGAGGTAGGAGAGAACAGTTGGAGTTACAGTGTTTTTCCTCCCAAGGGGTCCAGGGGCCCCTACACTCCTGGATATGGCTGCCCATGGGAAGCAGAATTAATTCCTTGTTGTGCTTTGCTTGTGTGTGCAGCTTTTGCATTCCCCATTAAACTGTGTTTACCTCTACCCACAAGCTTTTACCCTTTCTACTCTCTCCCCAGTCCTGCTGGTGAGGAGTCGGTGAGTGGTGTGTGGCTCTTGGCTGCAGGTGGGTGTGAAGCCATGACTGTCCTAAATTTAATATTCAGTAGTAAGTTGAAAACCATCCTGCCCAAAATCTACACTGTCGTTAGAATTGGTGAGACAACTGTAAGCAGATTTTAGCTGCTGCAGGGGCCTGAAAGAAAATTTTACTTACTGTGTAATTATCTGAGGTGTTTGATGTATGATGAGGTGTTGGGCCACTGCAGGAGATGAGTTCTAGACTTGATGGACAGAGTGACAACTGCTGTGTGGGCACAGTGTAATAGAGTCCTGTGCAAGAATCACTATAACCCATTTGTCCACTGGTAAAATATAAAATCCACGAATCTCTGACTCACTTTACTTTCTTAAAGAAGCAGATCCAGGGTAAGTAGATTAATGATAAGGATCCCCACCAATGAGTCAGAACTTTTCAATCTATGTGTACAGTGGAGTCATCGCACACAAATAAAGACAGAAAAGTGTCTTTCCACTGAACAGTTTTGTAAATCATTGTGTAATAGGAGCAATATAAAGCTGACAATGCCAAAAGGCACAGAATCAATGCATCAGCTACCATTGCAGAGACTGGAGATGAAAAGGCTGTATGTTTTTAATTTGAGGACTAAGGGCTATGTGGTTTAGAAGGGGAAGGGGAGATCAAAGAAGAGTATGTCAGGTGGCCCCAGAGATATTTTAAGTTGTAGCAGGGACTAGAGTAATTTGTGAGATGCTTTTAATTTCCTGTGCTACTAGTGGAAGAGAGTTTTTGAATTTGCTTTTCAGAATTGTTGAAGACATAGCTGATAGTTATGTGGTATAAAGGAGATGCTGTGTAACTGGCTAATTTTTACAGGATCTCTTTGAGCTCTTGCATGCATCTAACAGTTTGTGAAGATATATTTCAGGCGTGTGTACAAAGTGCTTTAGGATTCTTTGAGAAAGGACTACCTATGTAAATAGAAGATATTAATTACTGCCCTTAACTGATTTAATTTTTGACCAGTGGGTTTGTGTCAGTTCATAATGGAACCACTTTTGGGTTTCCCTCCAAGATTTAAGAGTACAGCAGTCAGATGTTATATTTTTCATTTGAGGGTAGATAAAAAGACATCTGTTTTCATTTTAATTGACTTTCTAAACATGTATTTAGTAGTTAAAAAAAAGAAGTTATATACACAGAGAATTTAAAGTAATCTAAATAATGAATATATTTTCTATATTATTAGGAAACTATTAAAACAATTCCTTTTGGAAAAGTTATTTAAATGTACAAATAAAAATCAAATTAAAATTATTTATATAAATTGAATGTTTTGTTATTAATATAATTATAGTTAAATCCAGTGATTTTTGTTGCTTCGATTTCAGTCATTGCTGTAGATGCAAGTCAGGAGCCAGTTTGGTTTCATATAAGAAAATTGTCAGCATTTTGTGTCTGATATTAGGGTAAATATGTAGGGGAAATCACTTCAAATTGTCATATATCTGTGTAAAATACTGTGATAAACAGCTGGTATGGAATTATTTGAAGCATTGTTACCTGTAAAAACTGTGTTTTGAAAGCAAGTTCATTAAGAAATCATTTGTGGTCTTGGAATTTTACAGATCATTCTGTTTATGTAAATACCATGTAGGAAAGAAGTTGTTTCTCTAGGCCTACCAAGAATGCACAACCCATTGCTCTGAAGAGAATAGCTGCCAGGAGGATCGATGCAAATGGAGTTTCTTTTCTCAGTAGAAAACTTCTGAACAGAGTTCAGCCTAAGTTCAAAGATTCTGTTGTATGGAAATAGAATATGGTTACACTGTGCTACACTTTGAGGTTATAGATTCATCACCTTAGGTGGAAGATGCATAAATACTTGGCTGACAGGCATAAAAACATGTTGGCTTGACTCCCTTTATCTGGTTTCAGGATTTCTATATTTCCTCACTCAGGGAAGAGCCCAAGCACTCCTGATTGTGGCATCTCCACCTTTTTATTTCTCTTTTATGGTTTTGCCAGAAATAAATAATGAATGAAAACCATTTAAAGATAATTTCTTGAGAGAATTTAGCTATATATTAAAATAAGCTAGCTTAGAATATTTATTTTTTTCTGATTCAGACAGGTTCTCTTTTATACTGTAAGATCTTTTTCCCCTCAGCATAGTTCACAGTTATTTTCAGTGAAGGTAATGGGAGCTAGACCAGCTCCCATGACACCGATGCCAAATTTTCATGAGCAATATCAGATGCACAGGTACAAGTGTAATAAGAGGTCTTAACTGAAACCAGCAATAAGCTCACATTATATGGATTTTTATCCTGTTTTCTGTGGGAATGTTTATGTATCCATACTGCCTGTGTCTGCCAGTGGTCTACTGCTAATTTTTAATGCCCTTTTCTGGTTTCAAATCTAATCTGAAAGAGGAATAAGAATCCCTAAGACAAATAATTTGCTTGAAGTCCAGAAATTTGGGGGCCAGAAAAGGCAGAGACTCTTAAAATTCTCCGAACAAAGTAAAGGCTTCCAGGTGGGCTCAGGAAACCTAGAGAGGCAGGTTCCAGGAAATGGCCCAGGAGTTGATAGGACAGCTGAAGTTCATACCCCTGCATGTGTGCACATCCACCAGCACATGGCTCTCTGCACTGCAACCTTTCATGAGCTTAAATGCTCAACCAGCCATTCCTCTAGCAATTAAAATAAATTTTCAGAAAGGCTAGACTCAGTGATCTTGGAGGTCTTTTCCAATGATTCTATGATTGATGTGGTTCCGTGAGCAGGGTTTGGAAATTCCTGTTTATAGGGGGTCTTTGCATCAGCTATCAAAGATACTATTTTTCTGTGTGCATCTGCCATTAAAGGACTCATAAAAATAGGTTTGAAAATGTGAGCGGGAGAGTTCAGTCACTCGAGGGAAATGTTGCAAATTTCTGGAATTTAAACTATAATTTTCATGTTTGATGTGACATTGGATGAAAGGACATGTTTCTGGCTAATATATTTGATTGTATAATTAAGGATGATCTGATTCCCATTACAATCAAGAAATGTAGAGCAAACATGATATGGTCAGGTTCCAAGGGAAGAAATTTCCAGCCTAGTGTTCGACTTGTTACCAGCCAGATAATGAAAAAGAAAGCTTCCCTAGAAGTAAAAATATAATAAAACGGGTTTTTGAAAATAATTAACTTGAAAAGAGTTTATTTTATGTGTAAAATCTAAATTCTTGAGCACAGAAGCAAGTGGACTAAACACAAAATAAGGGAGTTAGATTGTGTGGAACATAGTCCTTAGAGGTAAATGGTGGCCTGTTACCGTTTGTTTCAATGGAGCTGGGTTTCATATGAACTTCATGAAGAGATTTTTAACAAAAGCAATTGATGTTTAAACTTTCCAATAGTTTAGGTATTAGAGGTATGAAAACATTATTAAAGGAAGCTAAAATTATTCTTTTATTTCATTTCATTAAACTTTTCATTTAAGTGTTAATTTTGCTAGAAATCGATAGCAGGCCCAAGTGGGGGAGAAGCAGACCCGTTTAAAAAATAAAGTCTCATTTGAACCCTATGGATCCTGACAGATGCAAGTAAGTGAAGTAAAAGAAATGTAAATGGAAGTGGCATAGTGCATTGTCATTACATACCAGCCAAATGAAAGGAATTTTTATACAATAAAAACAAAAACAATTATTAATAATTGCCTTGCATTTTAGAGGGAGCCTAATGGATTGGAGCACTTTAGCTTCAATGAGTTAGATGTGTCATCAGATTGAGACTTCATTCAAATCAAGTGATTACAAGATACCTGTAGACTGTATGGATAAGACAGGGTAACCCCTGAATTTACGTCTTTTGACAATATTGCATTTCAGGTAGTTGTGTCAAGATGTTACTGAATCATTAAAGACTCCACTTGAAGATGTAGCCTTTGTAGTGTTTGATGTTTTGTTCTACACTAGTACCAGAAGTATTTAGTGGGAAAATGGAATTGTGTTTATGTTTACAAAACCAAAATTACAAATCATTATTAATCATTTGTTTACCTGATAAAAATTATGGCATCTTTATTCAGATTTCTATAGTCGTTTGTGCACTGTTTTGAGTAGTTTGATGAGAAATGCTAAATGAGTCTTAGAGTGTTTGTTTGCCTGGTTATTGTTTTCAGGTTTTTAAGTAGGAAGAAAAAGTTGTAACTTCTCTCAATAAGATTTTCCAAATCTGGTTGCGTATCTGGAGGCTACACTGTGTATATTTTTTGACAATAATAATAATTCTTACTATTCATCTGTTGATGTATTTTTGAACTATGTAGATCATGCACATGGGATAGCTGAAAAAATCTCGAAATAAAATTAAGATTTATTCCAAAACAACTTCTAAACCCATGTTTTTAGTTGTCAAAATGTTTTAAAATTCAGTCTTAAATATTTATCTCAAAATTAAAACTACTATAGATCTAGATTTTTGAAAAATTCTCCAGTTTTCCAAGTCCTGTGAAGAACTGGGATTTGAAACCTCTCTGATAAACTTGAGTTATTATTGCTGAGATCCTTGAAGTTTGTTTCAAATAAAGCTAATGACTGCTAAGAGCAGTATTTTATGGGGAAAAAAGTTTAACTTTTCTATCTTTTTAAGTCTTCTGTTAATTATTACACACTTCAGTAGACACTTAGCCTGACTAGAAATTACCCTTCTACCAAAATAAATACGAATATTTACCTAGAGGCTCAGCATTTTGCTTCACTGAAAACAACATATTTGTGTCATGTCAGTTCTGGGAAGGAAGCCAGATTAGACATTCCCACCTCTCTCTGCCCCCAGACATTCATTTCAGTGCAGGAGTTCATTGCCTTTTCAATTGCACTGCTACAACAGCTTTTGAGATTAAACTGCAAACCAGTCAACTAAAAGGTTTCTGGTTTTAGAAAAACAACTAAGCAAAAACCTCAACCCTCTACAAAAACAAAGAGTGTCTCTGACCTTAAATAAATAAATCATTTCTACTTTGCGATGTAACTGTACAAACACCAGTATGGGCAGAACAGAGCAGCAGTGATCAGCAATGGAGAAAGGGTTCTTTAGTTGCAGCTGGTAAAACCAAAAAGGGCATTTTTCTGAACTTTGGGAATTTCTCCTCCAAGTTTATTGCATTTTCAAAATCTGAGACCTTCCATGTTGATGAAGAAGGGGATTTAAACTTCATGGCAAAATAATTAGGAATTTCATGTAAATACCAGGAAAAGCTAAATGTACATAAATGCAGCAGTAGGGACAGTGGAAGCAGCTGAAGGCAGTTTCTGGTACATAAATGAAGGAAATGGATGCAATTTGTTTACTCCAACATTAGATGAAGTCTCTTGTGAAGGCTGCTTGTGCAACCCTTAAAAGACATTTTCCTAAATTTTATTTCTGAACTGGGATTGATTTTTATTCACCTGAAAGTTGAAAGCTTCTAAACTGTACTGTTTGTTAGGGCAAACCTGAGGAGTTTAAAATTGCTGAATTGTTAGGACAAAACCCTAGACTTTTAAATCTGCAGAACTAGAGTGTTGGGGGTGGGGGGGGAAAGGGTGAAAGGCATTCTAAAATAGCTGCATCACAAATCTAGAGTCATGTGATAATAAGTGAAATAGAAACCCTTCAGAAATGCAAGGATTTGTTGGTGTTGTAGCACTGCTGGCATTTAAAATGCATCCATTTTATGTGACTCTTCGTTACATGGTCATCACAATTCTGACTAAAATGAAGCCAGCTGATGCAGAAGGGTTCCTTGGATCAAGTTTCTGCCTTTGGTAGAATGCAGAGCCTAGCTCAGTGAAGGTTAACAAACAGGCTATTTATTTATAAACTCTGAAAGCAAAGAATGACTAGATGACTTTTGTTGGTGAGTTGCTTTATTTTGCTCAGGCCCTGATACAAGTTCAGCAGAGGCCAATGTGGGAAGCGCTGTGATGGGAAGCATAGAACAGATACCTTGTTTTGTGATGGTATGGGATTCCATAGCTTCCACGTCTGGCTTAGCTGCACCAGTCCTTTGTCATCTGATGTAAGTCACTTACCTGCTCTGAGTCTCAGTAGCAGTTACAATACTCCCTATCTCATAGAAAAATACCAGTAAATAAGCAGGTAGTGAAAATATGATTGCATACATTGAATTATCTCTTATAGTAATTTACTAGTGTGAATTGTTGTTGCGGACCATGCTGTAATTAATTGTTAAAATGCTGTATTTCACTTTGATTTATTTAAGGGTTATTGCCTGTACTGTTTTCCTCAAGTACCTCTTTGTCTCAGTGATATATTAAGAAAGGAAAATTAGTCACTTGCCTAGAACATCAGACTGTCAACCTTGTCCTTGCTTTGAAAATAGGCCTGAAGTACTACCCAGCTCAAGCAGCTGCTTTGCTCTCATTCCTCCTAGGTGGCCAAGATGTGTGGTAGCAGTAGTTACTGGGCAGGGGAAGATCCCTGTGCCATTACTTGTGTTTCCCTTGTCCCTTACACCTTGAGGTTTGTCCTGCCCACTCCTCCTTTGCATGAGAGCCAGCTCTGTTCTTGGTATTCCCTCTCCCTGCTTGCCCAGGAGCCCAAGAATGTGGAGAGAAAAGGTTGCTGAGGTGGAGACAGTAGAGAAGGAAATTCTTCAACAGTAGTAGGAGTCATCATTCCAAGAGGAAAAGCTGAGGACTGGCTCCTGGAGGTGCTGGGGAGTACTCTAAAATCCCAGGTTTTGTCCAAACTTCACTGTACGTTATTTGTGGAACCCAAAGACTTCACTGACTATGAGAACTATTAGATAACCAGGGCTGTTTTTCCTGAACAGAGATTGCAACCTCGTCAGCACAGTTTCTTTGCCCAGTCCATGATTTGATGCATATTTTAAAATTCAGTCCAAGCAATTTCTTTAGTAACATCTAAATAAAAGAAAAATAGTGTGCAATTAGTTCTTTTGAAGAAAAAGTTAATTCTTGTGACTTTTTAAATTCTGGCCACAGATTTCTACTTAGAAGAGAACTTTTTGATGGTTTTTATTGCTGTTGTTTTATTAATCTCTATCCTATCTAAAAGGGTAGTTTAAAAGCATCCTAACTATTGTAGTTCATGTCCAAAGCTGTTATCGCTTCACAGCTGCTTTTGTTGTTTTTCTAGCCACATGCCACTTAAAGCTTACTTGATCTCCTTAAATGACCTTATTGTGACTCTCATGCAATCCTATTTTAAAGAGATTTAGGTGCCTACAGCTGGAAGCAGGCTTGAACTGGGATTTTCAGAACCATCTAGTAGTCTGACCTGCACCAAAATCACTGATTGTCAGGCTGCTGATAAATCCCTCTAGATTCCTGTCTATCCTTTTAGAACCTCAGTGACCTTGAGGACAACGCAAGCCCTCATGTTATCCCAGTGAAAGTGAGAACTCTCACGGGGTAAAGGAGAACTCCCTGCCTATGGCGTGATAGTGGTGAAGTGGCAATGGCTGCAAAGCTGGACTTCACAGCTTGATTGAATCATCAGATGGAATGGAATTCTTCAAATAGCAAATGTTCAAAATGTGACTGTGAAAATCATTAGCCATGTTTACATTTTATTTATTTTATTTTATTATTAAAATTTTATTTTATTTTTAATTTTCCTACTGGGGTTGCTTCACTTCAGGCTCAAGCCTTAACAATAGTGGCATCCTCTGAGTATTTCTCAAGAGGGGACAAAATATGTTGTGTCCTGGTATGGACTGTGCCATGAGAGGCAGGAAAACTCACATAATTCTGCACTGAAAGTTAAAAACTGCACAGGAATGTTACTTACCTGAGATCTTTCTCATCTTGCAATGATGAGGTGAGGCATTTTCAAACAGAGCATTTGTACACTCCAAGGTGCTTTGACTTGAGTACAGCAGCAATTAAGGAGTTAAGGAGGCAAGGATGAGAGCTGAGACAGTAGCTCATGGCTAGAAGTCTGATCACAAGTCAAACTAGGAAGTTGTACAAAAGTACTCCTCTGGTAGTTAAAAGTGAGCCTCTGTGCAACAGAATGAAACACCTTGTACCTGAAAAGCAAGGCTGTTATGTAGCTGGAGTTAAAAATGTCTCTGTGGTGTAACAACTTGTGTTCCTTTTGGTGACAGCCCTAGAGCTTTAAACTTGACTATCCAAGTTGTAGGGAAATGCTCTCTCACTGACAGACTTTTGCTTCTTTAAGGCTGCTTTAAGCTACTTTGGCAACCTGTAATTCACTCATGTTTTGCTTTGCAGCAGCTTCTTGCAGAATGTTATTACTTTCCCAGACTTATGCTTCTCACTTGTTTTTTCTTTTTCTTCTTTTTTTTTTTTTAATTTGATTCACTTTCAAGCTCACTGCAGTATTTCTCTACTGCAAAATAGTTTTATCTTCTGCTTTTTATGGCACTATGTTTTTGCTTTGCTGTGTACTGCAGGTAGATCTGAAAAGCATAAGACATAGAGATCTGGATTCAAAAAAGGGATTCACATACTTCAGTTTCACCTGAGCTGCAGTTTAAGAGTCTCAGATCAAAACCAATTTGCATATAAATTGCTCCTCATTGCTTAAGTGCCTGTTAATCCATAGGTGCCTGGTTGACTTGCCTGTAAAATTGCTTTAGTGTGTGTTCATTGTGCAATGCAATGCAGTGCAGAACCCCAGGTCTGTATGAAATCACAGCACAAATCTTGCAGAAACACAAGTATGAGCCCAGAAGCAATCTGCCTGCATTAGCATGGCCCTAAACAGGGTTTTTGTAAGGTCTAATCAGAGTAAAATATCTGGAAATTTGGGTGCTATTCAGCCCTTATGTGTTTTATTTTATCTGGTATTAGTTTTCAGGAGGGTAATTTCTTGATTTTGTGTAGGATTCTTGTAAACCTGTAACACATCTGTAGGTGTGGCCATTGTATCTATTAGCTCAATTCTGTTTTCAAGTTTCTTTGGGGATGAGTGATCCACAAATGCACTAACATATAAAGTTGTATCGCAATTAATGTTTTTTATATTGTAAGGATTCCCATTTCCTATTCCCCAAGCTCTGATTCCTCTGCAAGTAAAATATATGACAGCTATAAGGAACAGTTCATTGACAAACTTAGGAATATGCTTAATTTTACAGATTTTGAAATACAGATTCTCTAAAATATCTGCATTTATATTCTAGCTGCCTCCAATGTCATGAATTATGAATGCTCTAAAAGGAAATAATTTACAAACTGTAAATGTTACATCAGAAGCTGAACTAAATTTTTTGTGTTTATGTCAAACTCTAAAATACAAAAATGTAAGGAAGTTGGCAAAATCAAATGTGTGCACAAAAAGGTCAAGTAACAACACATTCCCAAGCTTTAGATTCCTGGAATAAAAAAAGTTCTAAAACACCTAGGGAAGGGTTTTTAATTACTGTTGTTATTATTATGATAAAAATGTAACCACCATTTATCTTAATCTTGTTGAAATAAATAGTTCCTTCTTTAGATGCTACTTCTGCCTCTGGAAGAAATTTTTAGATGACTGATCAGATCTTTGTGGTAGAAAATTTGCTGTCAGCAGAGGTCTGCTGACTCGGTTCTGAAGTTCTGTTTCGATTCTGTTTGTGTCCTTAGGTCCTGGTTACTGGCAGTGTCTATTCTTTTGTAGCCCTCAGCTCAGTCATGAAAAGAAAATATTCATCTGCTAGCAGTCCTATGGAGAACTTTATTCAAAAGTAAAAGTTATAAGTATACAGACTTGCAAAGTTCTTGTCCTGTGTTCTTATCTACAATTATGAGCAGGGAATTAATACAACACATTTTGAAAATTGTTTCTAGTTCATGTCACAAATGTTTTTTTATCAGATCTGAATATAACCAAGAAATACATTCCACAGAATCCTACATATCTTTGAATATTTATAGACCTTTGAACTTTACACCAAATAGGATATGATCATAAAAAATTCATAGCATAATTTTCACTCCTACATTTTGCAGCTGAGACTTTCAAAGATGATGGCATTTTGTTCTGGAAGTGGAAAACTAATATATGTCTAAAAAGCTATGAGATCATGAATGGAGGCAGTAATAAAAATATGTGGTTTTTTTTTTTACATGGGAAAGCTAGTAATATATAGATATTCCTGTTGAGAACTACTCTGAACATGAGAAGTTTTCATGAATTCCTTTAGGGTTGGTCAACCTCGTCAGTTTATTTGTAGCCAAACACTGGAATAGATCATGCTACCCGGACATCTGCTGAATAAACTGAGCCATCTGCTTGAAATCTGATGGCACAATATAGAACACAATGTTTGTAATCTCTACAGTTTCAGCACAACTACTTTCTTGTTTCCATAAAAATGGAATTAGAGCAAGGGTGTTCTCATTGCAAGCCTGCTTTCCACCCTTCAGCAAGCTTAGCACTCCTGGTGGAGAAGGAAACAAGGCAGACTTACCCTTACCAATTGGGCCCACAGGTCCAAGATCTAAGTGGGTGATGAAGAAGAAACAGGGCTGGGGAGAATGGTCCTCCTCTCTCTCTGGCACAGTTCTGCAACTGGCCCAAGCTGCACTAGGTGTAATTTTGAGGGGGAAAAAAATCATTAGAGTTATATGCAATATTATACTTGACTAGGTATTCATTTTTCTCTTTCTTTGGCAAATAGTCACGAAGGAGGAATAAATAAATACTCAGCTACTAAGTCCACCATCAGAAAATCAATCTGTACTAAACTGACTTTATTCTGATTAAAATAATTTCACATTCAAAGGGAATTTATATGGTATTTGATGAAGATGAATTTCAAGTTTCCGATTATAACCATTTTGGTCTAGACCAGGTCTTGTTCGTCAGTAAGGGGAAGTATGGGTTGTTAATGTATTTCACCTTTTTAAAACTTTTTTTTTCCCTCTTTGAACCTGCAATCTACCCATGATGTTAAGGGAAGAATGTGTTTATGTCTCAAACGGATTTAATACGCTTTGATGTGATGCTAAATCAGTTTCGCTTGAAAAGTAAATCTACTTTTATTTTATGCTTACAATAATGACCTAAGGTTGTAGAGTTCTAGGGGTGTTCACTGACAATGATATATCCATATATTGTTCTAATTGAGATGATATATTTTAAGCATTGTGGATGGACAGTTAAGCACACCTGCCCTTATTTCCTTAGACAGGTACCATCTTTGCTTACGTCTACCACAAAAAGCCCTTTTCCTCTCCAACCTGTTACCACAGTACCTTTGTGAAAATACAAAAGGGCTTGGATTCTTCTCTGTTTCTGAAGTGTTTTTCCAAGGTGGATTGTGTGTCTGCATAGGTGGTATGCTATAAATTTTGATCCTGCCTCTCTGTTTTTCAGAGTGTATCATAGATGGATCCTAGGCCAGCTTTGTTGTAAAACATATCAATGTCTCCCTTGAGAATGATGTTTAGGATAAGTGTTGCCAAAGTGTAGATTACTCTTGAAGAGCCTTTCCAGCATATCCTGGCCTTAACTTCAGGGAGAGTACTCTTGGAAATGGTATATCTCTAGACAGCTGGGGGGTGGTTCCTCCTGGGTATGGAATTCCTCTCTGCAACTGTGAGGCAAATGACCCAACAGGTTCCTGATATTTTTACATTTTTGATCATTGGTCTCAATTTATTCAGTGGGAAAAATTACCTAAGCAGAGAGAGACCTGGCTGTCAGCCTTTATCTAGACTTTTTGTTAGGGCAATGTGGACCACAGGGAAACTTTAGCCCATCAGTGTGTTAACACTTTTTAAACACATGGAACATTATTTCAAAATTCTCCTTATTACAGTTTCACTCCTATCTAGTATATCTAATTAAATTTGATCAGGAGGCTCCATGAGAGGTGATTCCAAATAATCTAGAATGACTTAGAAGGAAGGTTTTTGATGGGACCAAAATTTAGACTATGTGATAAGATCACGCTTTCTTCTGCTATCAGTGTAGTTGTTCATAGGGTTTTTTTGTTAATTATAATTTCTTTCCTTTAAAACAAATTATGTAATATCTATTCTGATTCCTGGCATAATTACAAAGTAAGAATGAAGCTTTACATCATCTCTAAGCTATAATCAAATACCTGAGGACTAAGCTGCTCAGAATTAGGCATCTGTACTGCTACTGCAGTTACTGTTCTTTGCCTTCTAACCATTACTTGACTTCAACAATGGATACTCTGCACAAGTTTTCTAGGAGATTTATTGGCAGAGAGGGAACGAAACAGTAATGTTGAGTTGTAATTCATTGAAACACCAGACAAAAACCTGGTTTTCATGATCTTAAATTCTTTATGAATAATAAGCAAGAAGCAATGCAGCAAAGCTCTTAGCTGACAGGAACAAATTTTAAGCTCCACAGTCTGAATTTCCTTGAAGCATGTTCTAATAGTCTCTGAAACCATAGATGGTTATCAATGATGTACAAGTGCTTTGAAAGTTAAAAATTATGTCCAACAACAATTAATCCATAGTTGTGTGCTGTCCTTAGCAATTTATAGAGATTTTTCAACCTGAAACCTTTCTAAACCTTCACAAGATATGAGGAATCTGTGATCCATAAAAAGGATGAAAAACAAGTCCATAGCAATAGGCTTGTATTTTGTATGGAGCATCCAAAATGGTGTCAACAGTGCCTGGCATTGATGGCTGAACAAGCATAAGAGCAATTGGGACCATTTGGTTGATACATTTATAAATGCTGTACTAAAGTATACAACTGCTGTTTCCAAAGAAAGAGCAGCGAGTTGGGGAGGAAGATGAAAAAAAACATAGAAACAGAAAATATTTACAACTTGGATAAAATGGAAATAGTGAACTGAAGTTGTGTTTAAAAATTATTATTCCAGAGGGATGCAGAAGAACATTGGATGGTATCTTTTGAACAGATCTAGCTTAGTTTATAATCAGTTCAGTAAAGAAATTAGCTTGACATATTGAAAGATGTATGTCAGTTTTCCTAGTTGATCAAGAATAAGCATGGATGAGAGGAGAGTATAAAGTGTTAATGAAGGTGGGTTTATCCTCTTTGTCAGGGAGAGAAATCTCCACATGCCAGTTGTGTGCTGGTTTTTTATGCCCATTTATATTTCAATAGAAATGATGTTTTAAAATTAGGGTGCAATAATTTAAAACTGAGGTTGTGAACACCACATTTTTCTCACTTTAAAATATCAGTGTCATCTCAAATTCTTTTGCTGTTTATATTTTTCATATTATTGTTTTGCAGTTAAACAGTGATCATTATCTCTCTTAGATACTGACTGAACATATCTGTCTGGACAGTTTTGTTTTCTTTCTCTCCACGTGCAAACTGTTCTGCATGCCTAGGACAATCTTTTTTAATGTTCCATGGTCCAGATGTCACAGACTTCACAATTCCAAAATTCCATGAGGGATCCCTGGCTTTTAAATAAGTGGCAAGTATGGGAGAGGTTAAAATATGTCTAATGTGGAGCTCAGTCCTCAAGTGCTGGCCAGCCAGCTGGCATTTAGGCTGACACTGATCAAAAGGCACTACTCCTGATTCTGTGAAGTCTGCCAAGATGAAAATATTTCTTTCAATCTGGCTCTGACATTAAGGTGGTTCTCCACATTATTTAATGCTAGGGTTAAGCCAGATCTCTTTCATGTTTCATTCGAGCCAGAGAAAACAGGCTCGCTAAAGCCATCAGAATAGTGGGGTGATTTTAAAATTTCCCCTGTGTTTAATAAAATGTGGTAGTTTGGGTGAATTTTTCCTGATAGGCCATTCTGTTAATGCTTATCTAGATAATGCGTCTTCCAAATGTTCTGACCAGAGTGTTTCTGATCTTAAGAAGACTTTGTCCTGCAGCTCCACAGACATTTTTCTGCACCTTTTTTTATTATGAGTAGGGTTTAGAATTTCACAGTTAAGTTGAAGGGTATTTTGTATACTGTATGCACCTAGCTATGGTTATATTGAATTCCCCAGGGGAATAGAGGAGAATAGATTTTTAAAAGACAGCCTTGTTGAAATGAATGCAATTGTTACTGCTGAATGCCAACTGAGTTATAATGGTACAACTGCTTCTTATTCTCTTGAATATGGTGCCTCATGAACAACATATGTGTTGAATGCCTGATGGTCGAGGCAATACAGAACAAATTACTATCAAAGGAAGTGGTGTATCAAAGTAGTGCAGATGTAGATGAAGTGTGTATTTTCAATAGATTCTGCATCTTTGGGAAGCAGAGGGAAAAAACACTTTCTGAAGATGTAGCCAGGCATAATTTCATAGATTTTTAGGTGGCAGCTTAAATATTGCAAACATCTCAGGGCCTGGCACTCCAGTAAAAGGCTAACTATTAAAGCAGACCTTAGATTCTTCCCAAGTTGGAATTTGGCTTGTTTTTTCCAATTTTGAGTTCATCTGGGAACATACAAGAAAAAGTTCTTTTTTAAAATCTAGCCTATTATTTAAGCACCAGCACAAAATGTTGGTTGGCAAAATTAAAAGAGAGAAAAAGCAAGATAAATGTTCTGATAGTCATCTTTGTTGTTCTAGTAAAGGTTTAGGACAGTACCTCATTGGAAAATTCTACAGAAACTGCAGTGAAACATTTCTTTTGATAAATGTGGCCATTCTTTAAAAAAAGAAATAAAAGCAAAAACAAAACCAAAGAAAAGCTGCAAATAAAATTGTGCTTTTTCCTTCCAATACCTTCTGGCAAAAAGTTTGTGACCCTTAATGGAGACACCTGAGTTAATGCACCGAACAGTAATTTGGTTTTCTTTATTCAGGAAGATTTGTGGGTGGAGTGGTAGTAAAGTACTGCACATTGCTGGGCACAGAGCAATACAGTGCAGCCTGGCTGTCCAGAGAGGAGGAAGCAAACAGCCTCAGCTACTCCTCTCTTAACACATGCACAGCTCTGCACTTTTCAGTTGTGTTTAGCTTCCTTGCCACCTACCCAGCCCATCTACCTAGATACAATGTACAAATGTACAGTCCTTGCTGCTCATATCACATGTGTTTTGATCTTGGCCTGCCTAGAACTTTCTGGCTTTGAGCTGGGTACTAGGTATGGGGTGATCTTCACACCATGCTTGGTCCTGCTCCCTTGTGTTTCTTCATTTCATTCCTTTGGCAAAATCTGCGGTGTCTAGGCCAATACAGGATCCTGATGGCATTTTTACAACTTCCCAGTTCTCACTTAGACTTTCTTGTGGTCAAGTAGGTGTAAGTCAAGAATCAGAATAAGTAGATGTGTTGGATGTATCATATGATTGTGGCTAGTTTAGAGATTTGGAAACACTTTCAGATATTGACTGCATTTCCTTGAAAAGCATGTCAACAGACCTGCCTTCTCTCTTATTTGCAGTTACATGAACTGTTACTCTTCCCATTTTCTGAGTATAAAATGAGCTTAACTATTTCAAGAGAAAGGGAAGATATTAGAAAAGCATTGGAAAATGAATGTGTATGAAAGTATATTCATTCATGTACATGTACATAAGCTCCCTGTCTGCAGAAGTTAAATTAGATGCTCCAATAAGTAGTGATGTTTCGTTTAAAATTTTTTTTTTTCAAGATACACCCAGGTACAGCTGAATTAAAGTCAAACAAATTTAAAAACTCTCCAATTTCCATTTATTTCTACTTATTAGGAGATCAAAAATTCACTTCCAAGCTGCCTGCTCTCTTGGCATCCTCAGAGGACATTGCAGCCATCAGGCATCCCTGTAATTCTCTTCAGTATCCTTCCAATTCATTCTCCACACTTCTTGCTTACACTGATGGAGGGGTGTAGTTAGAGGCTGTGTAACAACAACTGTCTTCGCTTCAGGCTACCTGTGGACGGAGACTGACAAAATATCAGAACTATTTCATCTCAGCAGAGTTTCTGTGACCTTATGGAAAAAGTCAGAATGATTTGTGGGTGTACACAGAGAAAATCTTGCATGTCCCCTGCAGTTTATAACTAAGCAAAGGAAATTCTGTAACCATAGGAGTATGTATGCATTTCTTAAGTGTATAGATACTGAAAAAATTTCCATTTCAAGCTTTGAGTATCTTACCACAAGCTAAAATTCTCTTAAGAAATATGTCACTGTTTAATTTGTGATAGTTCAATCTGTTCTTGCAAACATCCACAGCAACAAAATGTCCTCCATAGTGAATATTTTAATAGTGGTGCATGGCCTACAGAAAGACAAACAAAAAACACCCTCAAAAAGCAACAAGATATAGGATCATCAATCTGAAATTACTTTCAAGTTTGCTCTCCTCATAAATAGACTAAGAATGGAGATACCAGCACCCATAGTAACTTGACCGTGCATTAAATATGAACTTTGGTTTCACAGTAGAAGTGTGGCTATTTCCCTGTGCTCTGTAAGTGGCTCTCCCAAAGAGCTGCCTCACAACTGTGTCTGTTCCCCCCGCCCCTGTTGTCAAAATGATAACAAGAAATGCAGCTGAATGACCTGATTTCTTAGGACAAGCTGACCTGTTTCATTGTTCAATCTTTAGCCATAAGCTTCAAGTGCCAGTCCTCTGGGGATCTTTTTGGAAATATGTAGAAACCACATTCTATAGATGCAGTCAATGTAAGGAGAAGAAATACCCCTGAATTGCAGTGTTGTTAATTTAGTCCTAGAGAATAAAGGGATTCTGCTCCTTGTAGTGATCTGTTCAGCATAGGAAGAGATTTTTACAGTTATGAAAAAATTAAACTGGGACAGATCTGCTGATAGAGTTTGCCTACTTATCTCTTTGGCTCTGTCATAACTAAAAAATAACAGGAAAACCAAAACAAAACACTTTAATATGGCATGACCTGGAATCTCAAAGTGAAGAAAATTCCATTTGAAAAAAGTCATTAAATTGGGTACATATCACTGACCTAATAAGAACTAGGCAATGAATTTCCAAAGCTTTCATTTTATACTGGTAGATTTTGGATTTGGGCTGTCCTTTATTCTAGGAAATTGAAAAGATACCAGAGAAATCATTGGGAAAGCTTACATGTGTTCCTTTATTGAATATCCTAATTTTTTAATTGTTCTTTCCATCTTTGAATAGTCTAGGTTCTGCTGTGCAAGTACTCCTTATCCTGTCATCTTTGGTGTGCTAATGGTTTCTGAAGCTGTTAGAGATGAACATGTGTGAAAATATTTACATCACGTCATGAAACATCTTTCTAGTCAGTGTGAACCCTGTTTGCTATAACAGGAAATATTATATTGCTGGTAGCTGCTCAGGAGAACAACACAGAAATAGAACAGCAACAAAATTCAGTTAAAAATATGTAAGAAGATAATTTTTTATCAAAATCTTGGCCAATATTACTATATTGGCCAAATATTACTTTAAAACCTTGATCCATGTTTATGAATTGTTTTCTATAGTTTTCTACAGAGAATACATTGATTATTATGTTCAGTAAGGACTTTTTATAGCAGGGCTGTGGGAAGGATAATTAACATTTAAACCTAACAAGTGATATTTTGGTTTTGTGTCCTTTCTCTCTTCAGATTCTTCTTAAATCCATTGCCTCACAGAGAGTTCTGCCTACTCCCTCTAAGAGAGATCTCTGCTTTTATAATTTCAGATTATTGTGTGAATTAATTTAGGTGATCCTGTTAGAGATGAGAACAGTGACAGTATTGGACTGCATAATCAAATTCTTTCTACAAGTAATAAACACACATTTAAGTATTTTGTTTCACAATAGATTCACAATAAGCTACAAAGTTAAACATCAAGCAAATCCCTTTGAGCCAATTACCTTTATTAATGTTTGCCTCTATGCTGATGGTGGTATTCTCAGTCTACATTCTGCACTTGGATTCATAGGCTCAAACCCTTTCCTTACATGTGCAGCAAGGTTAACTCATTTGGCAGACAAAGTCCTTTGGTTTTTGGTCTTGAAAAATGTTATCACCTCACAGAAGCATATTGTTTAAATTTCTTTGATGCATAATCATTTAATTTCTGGAGTCTTTGCTTCAGTCTGTCTCTTGGATCTGGGCCCAAGTGCTAACTTGTGTCTTTTGAACATTGTTATACACACACTATGCTTACAGTTAATGCTGCCTCCTTATTCAATAATAGAACAAAACTGTGTTTGTATGGATCCAAACACCCTTAGCCAAGTGAACGTTTTAACTTGTAGGAGAGCAAAAGCTGAAAACAACATGGGACTGATTTTCAGCATCTCTTAACAGAAATTTTAAAAAATGATGTAACTTTGTTCCACAGAGATCAGTGGCAACACTAGCAGGATGGTGTTTGTGGAGATCTCCTGCCAAAAATTAATGTACTTAGCTGTCCTGCACCTGCTGGAGGTGCAGAAATTGTAGTGTAGCCTATCACCAAATCAGAACTCTGCAGGTTGTGTTCCCCCATGTCTAGAGAATGATCAAGTATCATCTGCCATCCAAGAGGGGAATTAGTCTTTTAAAGGAGCCAGTGCAGTCATTGGCTCTTTTAAAAGACTAATCCCCCTCTGATGTACATGTTTTACATGTTTTGCAATTGGCTGAACAATGCAAAAGCCTATACTAGCTGTCAATTCATAACTTGGAAAGTTGAACTCAGTCAATTAGTAAGTGCCTTGCTAATTTTTTTTTTCTTTTTTATTGGTGGAAATTTAAGAAAGTGTGGGAAATGTGGGGGAACAGATAACTTATTACCTGGTCAGCAGACCCTAGGTCATTCCTGGCCTGGGTGAAAATAAAAAGTAGTTGGTAGCACCCACTTAGCAGCTTTCAGCATCATACCTACCTGCAAGTAGCACTACTTCTGTTGCTCTAAGGCAATTTAAATATTTATATGATAATGATTTCTATCCTCCATAGAAAACTGAGAAATGAGCTCAGGGTGAGTTGCCAAAGACTGGGAATGGAGAGGAGTGCAGAACATGAGGCATTGGGGGGAAAGGAGGGGGCAGAGACATAAAAGATTTTGGTGCAGCTCCTGAGCACCCCCTGAACTCAGGCAGCACAAGCCCCCCACATTTCTGTCTTGATCTCTGCCTTGTTAGAAACAGCTCAAAGTGTGTGGTAGATGTGTATGAAAAACAGAAGTAGTTTTTGCAACAGAGCAGATGGCTAATGCCTTTCTCAGTCAGTTCTTAATTTGTTGTGCAACATTTCAGTGTTAATAAGTACTTTGGAGAAGAGGTGAAGTACATAAGTTGCCCATACATAAGACCCCATAAGTTGCCACAGTGGTTTTTGCAAAATTAAGGATGTTAGCCCAAGCAGAAAAGCTTTACTAAATGTGAGTGAAACAAAAATAATATGTTATCATAATATGTTATACTACTTTCAGCATAACTGTTTCATAGCCTGTGTGTAAATACGAAATTTTACTATCTCTCAGAATTAAGATGACATAATTCACAATATCTAGAGGCTTTTTACTGCCAGAGCAGGCTCTCAAAATCTGAAAGTCTTTTATCTTCTACATAGCTAAATCCCTAGGTTTTTAATTTATATTTGGGCGGGTTTTTTGATGTTTCTGTTACTTGTAAGGGACTTCTAGATTTACCTATGCATTCCCAAGGTGTTAACCCAGGCTTTCTAAAATACTATTGTACTACTACATTGAGCAAGTGACTGAGTTTCCTGACTAGGAGTTATGTCAATCTACTTAAAATGTGCATTACAAATTAGTAAATGAATGCAAATTCATATACTGTCAGATGACGTTTCTTGTCAGATTAACTTGTGCACCACCCCAGTTGCAGTGGTTCATGAGTGTTGCACCTCTTATGCTTTATTCCTTGGGTTTGTTGTTAGTGTTTCTTATGGTTCTGTAATGTGTAAGATATCAGTCCCTTGATACCCGAGTTCTGTTCCTTGGTAAGTAATGAAGGAAATTTTTAATTCAATGCATTTTCAAGAAAATAAGAGTTTAAGCACGACACTGCCTTCTATCTAAGAACATTACTCAACCACAGAAAAGATCACGTCAATCTCACTGCACATGTAAGCATACACTCAGCTTTACACTTCCCAAGGAGGGGAATCCTTATCCAGACTGAAGGTCACAAGCACTTAATCTGTTTAGGCTCCTACAGTAAACTACCAGCATACACCAAATTTTAATGAAGCCTTATGAAATTCCTAGTGATACCACAATCACAAAAAAAAAAAAAAAAGACTGTATAATACTATTTTCCAAATAAATTCAGTAGATATTATTTTGTCTCTTTCTATATACTTCTTTAATTTGCTTTTGACTGTCATGTTTTATCTTTCCCTTTATCACTTACCTAGACAAATATTTGAGGTAAGCAATAAATTTGTTGTCTATTTTATTATATTTCTAATATATACTGATAATATAATGGATCCCCTCTGAATCGCTTGCTATCCAGTGAACCAATTAGATACTACATCCTTTAAGCAGATAGGAGCCACAGGTCATTCAGTATTAATCATCTGCATTTTCAGAGGCAACTTGTAACATTTTAAAGCAGTCCACAGCTTTAAGGTATAAAATTACTCTTTTCTATATACCTGCTTGACCTCCGCATATCATGTGATTTCATTTTCTCTTATGTAGCTGTCCATGAACTTAGTAGTTACTGTATTGCTGTATGAGACTTTGTAGTGTTTAAATATTCCTGTCCCTGTCCGTTTTGTATGCCAAAGTGAGTGAGAGCAAGGATCTGAGAGTGATGATGAAACAGCATTAACCAACATGGTGAAATGTTGGATCTTGTGGGGATCATCACAAATTCATCCACTCTATTTCTACCTGGATTTTGATATTTCTCTTTTACCTGACATTTCTACCTGGATTTTACTGAGCCAGGTTTTTTTTTGAGAACATTTGTGGAATTCATGAATTTGGATTTTAAATTCATCTTTCCCCAAAATTTAAGCCTGACATCTTGGTTCAGGACCGTCACTCTTGGAAAGTCAAATCCTGCTTTGGGCTTAAAGGCCAATTCTGATATTTGGAAATACAGCGTCAGTAATAACTTGATAGAGTAGGAAATAGTCTTATTAGCAGTGTCTTGTTCAAGCAAACCACACTCCAGTGATCTAATGTTAGGCCAGCTGTTAATAATTTTACAAGCAGAGCATGAAATATTAGCTTGATACCTGACTGAGGGGGAGCTACAGCACTGCACATGAACATTTAAATGTAGTACCCATAGTGAGCAGATATTAATGCCATTTCAAGGAGTGTCAGTGAAGAGTCTTTGATATTGTGATTGGGATACTCGCTATTACATCCATAGTGACAGCTCCAATTGACAGGATTAAAAAGGCAAAATTAAAAAAGGAATTATTTCATGCCCTCAAGTACAGATAAGAATGGTTACATCTCTGCTACGTGTCTTGGTTTGACAGTGGTTTTTTTTTTTTTTCTGGCTTTTCACACCCAGCACAATTCTTAAATTCTCTGTGTCATTTTACTTAGTCTCCTCTCTTATATTCTCTCCCATCCTGCCACAACTTTTTCTTCTCTTTACCCTACCCCTCAAAATCTCCATTGTTTCTAAATGTCTCTTTTGTAACTTTAAAGTATTTTATAGTTTAGAATTATTTTTTTGTCCTCGTGAATTCTTTCTGCAGTAGCTTTTCTTATTCTTGTCCCATACTTTAAGGTGTTCATCTATCAGATTGTAGTGAGACATGTTGACAGATTTTGGCCTTGCCATCACTTTGGTTCCTGCCATTCACCTCCAGACTTTTGTGGTGCTTCTTTTGGCCAGAAAATAACTCCAGCAGAGAACATTAGAGCATGTTGACCTTTGTGATCTTGGATCTGCTTCAGGTACTCATAGATACCAAGATCACCATGAAGGTATTTTTTAAACTGGTGATTATAAAACATGTGACTGAAAATCTGTTATTTGATATTAAGAGCCCTAAGACACTGAAATTCCTGTCACAAAAGGAATTTTTGTCCTTCCAGGGCCTTGCAGTCACAACCTCAATTCCCACAGATCGTCTTTGCCATGAAGAAGTGCTAGAGGGAGTTGTAAGGATGTTTTTTGTGAAGAGATCTAACTCTCTGTACCTGACTGTCCCGTTGGTACCGAATGACCTAAATTTCTTCTATCTGGTCATGCATCAGTCTGTAGAAAAAGCCTGCAGGATGCGTCCTAGGGGATGGACCTTACAGGTAGATGGCTGTTGGAGTTGTTTTCTGTGGGCTGATTAGTTTTATGGTGCTGGTAGTTGATTTAATTTAATTGCAGTTATTGGGTAATTAATTTTACTGGAGGGATTCGTGGATCCCTGAAGAGACACTTATTATTTTATATCACAATAGATTATTCTACATTTCTTATTATTTCTGTTTGTAGGGAAATCAGTAAACTGATTTTATTACAAATAGAAGCAAATAATTGATAATTATTAGATAATCAGTATTAAAACATAAAGATTGTGAATTTTTACATTCCTGTTGGTTTATAGTGTGAAAATTAAAATAAACTAGAAAAATATGTGCATGACTTCATAACTGGAAATATGTAATTGCCTTTGTGGCTCAGTTTTTGGCTGAATTTTTGTGAAACTTGCAGATTGAAACTAGTCTTGTCAGACAGCATCAATGATATTTTTCAGATTAGTCAAAAGTTTACCAGTGTTTATATCATTAAATAAGCAGTGGGGTACATATTTTAAAATAATAATCTGTCCTGTATTTTTGGCATACAAGCGTCGGGTTAAAATGAGTCACGTGACAAAAATTATGGGATGTAAATACATCTAGGAAGCATAATTTTTTGAAGATTCGTCGAACAGTGAAAATCTAGTGTAGAGAGAATTCAAATTTTTTTACAATTGTTTTTTCGTGATTAAGGTGGGAATTCTTTCAGACTACATTATAAAACAAAGAATGGTTTCTGCCCAATCTGTAGATGGAGTAACAAGGAGGGGTTCAGTGCACAGTGACATTTCACCTTGCCATAATTGCTTGCAATTGCTATTGGAAGTTTGACCAACAGGTCAGGTCCTATAATATCCTACTTCCTTGTTAATGAATAAAGCAAATGGTAAAATATGTAAAACGACGACAGCTTTTGCATGTGTGACCTGAAGTGAGATATTAAACTAGTCACAAAATAATTACTCCTTGATGTAATAGAATATATAATGTTCTGCTTAAAACTTGGCGCTTTTTCTGACCAAGTATGGTTTCATTTGGAAAAAAAAAGAGAAAATATGAGTTGAATTCAAATTTTCATGCTAAAAAGTTTGAGAAATTTTCTGAAGTCTTTCAAAACTTTGCAATACTTGAAACCATGGTTAAATATCTTGAAATTAATGAAATACTCATTTCAACAGATCCAAGGTTAATTTTTATCAAATGTAGCGCATTAGGTGGGGAAAAAAAATCAAAGTATTTGAGTGGGATTTTGGGTTTGATGCTACTAAATTTTATGCCCAAACATATTAACTAGTATTTTAAAAATACTCTTTTATGGTATGTATTATAAATACAAGTTTAATTTTAAAACATTTTGTGGGGCAAGAAATTCTATGTAATAAATTTTAAATATTGCACACAAGCTCAACCATTTGCTAATGGCCAGGGAAGATGGTCACAGAACTGTCACAATACAAAGGTTATCAGCTTTCTTTTTCATCTTTCATCCAGTGTTCACATCACCGTAGACGTCAAGCAATATGAGACAAGAGGAAAACATGTTTACTTAGTCCCCAGAAACTGTGGCATATTTCAGTTTCTGTGTTTCATTATGTGAGTCACAGTTCTCAGCAAGCATGGGACACGTTGATGAGTTTAGGAGGGTACCAGTGTGTGAGGAGGTCTCCTTGGACTGTGCTGTGCAAAGCAGCTACCAAGGACTGATGATATGTCCTTGCAGCATCTCCGTTCCTGTCCACATGCAATCCACATGGAATCTCTGTACCTCTCTGTACAGGATGAGCATCCAGGTGGAATTGAGAGAGTTCTAGCTGCCCTTTGCCATGTAATCGCAGTCTTCTACTCAATTTAATTTCTGTATTAGTGTGAAGGAATTTACACCGTTTCAGCTTTCCTGCAATTGTAGAGTGATTTTTAGTGCTCAGGGCTTTCGTTCCAGTATCTTATGGCAACTCAGATTTAGGAGGAAATGTGGAACAGTGGAGCTATCCCCAGGAACCCTTGTGAGCTGAACTAACCACGTGCATATCTAGTGACTGAATGAAATTAGCTGGATTACAATAGAGAGAATGGGCTGCAAAGATCTTAAATTGACAAAAGGGTTTGTGAGGAAACATGATAATTTGTTTACAGAAGGTTTATTATGATATATTGGTCTCCACTAGGCTTCAAATTCTTTTCAGTTGAAATTTTTCTAAATGCAATTTGAATAGATTTTTTTCTTTATATACTTTTAGCTTATTAAATTATTTTTTTTCAGTTCATGATTTGGTTTGGGTGGGTTTTGGAGAGATCTTTTTAGATACTGTACTCTTTATGTTAGCCTCTCTTTGGGAAAATGTTTCTGCATTGTAGACCTGCTCATTTGCAAGCATTAGCTCTGCTGCGTGTCTGTGTTTTACTTTATGCATTATTAAAGATTTCAGTTCAAGAGTCTATGTAATTGGCTTATTTATGCCAAGTCTTCTCTGATTTCTTTAGTTTTATTTATACTCATTGCTTGTTCCCAAGCATACCTACTCTCTTCTACATAAATATTCTCTATTTTGGAAGTAAAAAAAAATACCACTTCTGAGTACTGCAATGAATTAAGTCTATGGGAATTTAGTTTATACATTAATATGTAAGAAAGATCTTAATCCCCTTTTATTATTTCCCTCTGGCCTGCAGCATACTCTGCATGGCTTAATGCTGGGAATACCTTTGAAATGATGGACCAAATAAGCCTGCTTGTCACCTGCTTGTCACCTGCTTGTCACCTGCTTGTCACCTGCTTGTCAACAGTGTATGCATATCACCAAGACTGCATCTGCAAATAGATAGGTGCCAGCACAAACACCAGCCTTAGCATGACAAAAGAGCTAGAATGCTGCTCCAATAGCAATTATCATGGAAAGGTTTGGGTCAAGAGGGACCTTCACAGCCATCTATTTCCAATTCTCCTGCTATGGGCAGGGTCATCTTCCAACCTGCCCTTGAACACTTCTGGGGATGGGGCATCTGCTAGTTCTCTGGGCAGCCAGTTCTGATGCCTTACCCACCCTCATGATGAAGATTTTCTTCACAATATCTAATCTAAACATGTCCTCTGCCAGTTTAAAAGCATTCCCCCTTTTTCTGTCACTACATGGCCTTCTCAAAAGTTCCTTTGCAGCCTTGCTGTAGGCAGGCCCCCTTTAGTACTAGAAGGCTGCTAGAAGATCTTCCTGGAGCCTTCTCTTTCCAGATCTGAGTAGCCTAAACTCTCTCAGTCTGTCATCGTAGGAGAGATGCTGCAACCCCCGATCATCTTTGTGACCTCCTCTGGACTCACTCCAACAGGTCTGACTGCTTCTTATGTTGGAAACCCCAGAGCTGGTGCAGTGCTGGACCAGCAGTGCTGGTGCAGTAGGATCTCATGAGGGGAGTAGAGGAGGGGAATCCTTCCCTCTCCACGCTGGCCACATGGTTTTTAATGCAGCCCAGGATATGATTGGCTTTCTGGGCTGCAAGTGAAAACTGCCCGGTCATCTCCAGCCTCTCATCCACCAGTGCTCCAAGTCCCCTTCAGCTGAGCTTCTCCCACTGCCTAGCCTGTGCTCAGAATTGCTCCAACCCAGGTGCAGGACCTTGCCCTTGGGCTCACTGAACCCATGAGGTTTGCATGGGCCCATTTCTTCAGCCAGGGTCCCTCTGGAAGGTATTCTATCCCTCAGGTATGCCAACTGCGTCGCTCAGCCTGGTGTTGTACTCAAGCTTCCTCACTCTGGGTGTGACCATCCAGCCATTTCCCTATCTCCTGAGTAGTCCATCCATCAAATCCATGTCTCTCCAATGCTGAGACAAGGATGTCATGTAGTGTACTGCCAAATACCTTGCACAAGTTCAGGTACATATCAGTCACTCTTTTATCATCCACCATGACTGTAACCCAGTCATATAAGGCCAAATTTGTCAGGCACAATTTGCTCTTAGTGAAGCCGTGCTGACTTTTATCAATGACCTCCTATACTTTACATATGCCTTAGCACAGTTTCCTGCTGGAAACTATGACATGCACCACGATTTTTCCAGGTGCTGAGGTGAGACTGACTGGGCTGTAGTTCCCTGGGTCTTGCTTATTTGCCTTTTTACACATGGGGAGTTATGTTTCTCATTTTCCAGTCAGTAAGAAATATTAGCATTTTTGTTACTAATGTTTGTGTGGGACATTATTTCCAGTTGCAGTTGCTTTCCAAATTGCAAGTGCATTCAAAGAATGACATTCAGATGACTACGTGATGGTCAAGTAAACCTTGAAATCTGACTATACATTTTTGTTTTGTCAGAACGCAAAAGGCTTGTAAATCCAAAAAAATCACAATTTTTACTATACTTTAAAAGGGGCTACTTAACACCAAGAAAACCTTAAAATGGGCATGTGATACAGAATACAGGATTTATATAGTAATCTCATCAAGACTGTGTACATGTGTCTTTACTTCCTAGCTTGGTTTCCATCACTTCAAGCTACATCCGTGTTAACAGGAACTGTAGGGTGACAAGGGTGTTTTTGTAGAGTGAAATATTTGATGGTGAGACAGTGACATCCACCCACATACCTTTCAAGACTGAATGCCCATTAGATTAGATGTGCCCAAATCCCACAAGGTCCTGTAAAACTATTTTCAGTGTAATTTCACTCAGAAGGAATCCAGATTTTTTGTTCCAGAAGAATTTTGTAATATGTGGAAAACTATGAAATAGTGAAAAATTGAGAAATTTGCTTTTAAAAAGTGCACTTTTGAGCTATTAAAATGCTTCTGTAGGTACGCCATGGTGACTTTCTGAAAGGCAACACACATTCCAATTACCCCTGGGAACTGCTGTCCTCTGATGGATCACTATCTACTTCTTGGGGCTTCCAGCAAACTCTCTGCTTCTGCATGTGAGCATCAGGATCCCTGTGCTTTGTAATGATCTGTGCTTTTTTCTGTGCCACCTCCCACAGGCTGTTTTGGCTTTCCAAGCACACTGTTTATTTCCAGGAAAAGAGCAGTCTCCTTCTCCAGTGTTTCACCTGACCCTATTACTCTCTTTAAGGTACATACACAGTTTGAGAATAAGCAAATAAAGCACGTGTTGTCTGTGATAATCTTACAGTACAAAGTCTTATCTGAAGACTCAGGCTATTTACCTGTATGGGTGTAACTTGTAACTATGCTATAAATAGCATTAGAAGTAGCATTATCACAGCAGAGGCAGGAGGGCCAGTGGTAATGTTCCGAATTCCAAATCTGTGATGTTGGACCACAAATATTAATGAAAGAACTACGAAGATTTTTCATGTGTTTATCTTTCTTTTTCCTGTTGATAAATTGTCTGTCAACTGGATGTGTTTCAACAAATCTGTTGATTGCAATTACTCAGCAAATGTTTGTTGTTAAGATATTTCAGGCAGTGAACTGCTGACAACGTGTTTTCTGTCAGTGGTCCTTTGAGTGCTTGCTATTCATTGTTTATATTTGCAATTTGAATTGTATTGACTGCACACACAATCCCCTGATTGAATACAGTTGTTCATAAGAGCAGGTTTCCACACTGGCTCTTTCAAATTTCATCTTTTGTGAAAATATTGACTTCATTCACAGCCATCATTCCCTTTAAACTGAACAACTTGGCTGAAGTTCGCGCAGAAGTGAATTCTAAACCAAACATATTTAACTACAGCTTAGTCCCTATAGGCAAAGGTTTTGTTTGCTTAGCTCTTTTCAGTGATGTGAGCAAGCAGCTCCTGTGAAATTTGTGTTGTAAGTTTCTTTGAAGTGGTTAATAAGTCATATCACATTTTTTTCTTAACTAAAGGATGTTTATATTAATTTTGATGAAATGTAGAGTTTGATAATGGCCTGTTCTGATTTGGAGTCTCTATTTTTGTTCAGATGAAGACTTTCTACTTGTCTAAAGTGGGAATATGGAAACAGGCACTATACACTTCAGTCAGAATGGAAAGAATACACACGCTAAATGACTATTTAAATACTTACTGTATGAATGTGCATATTTTCTACCAAATGTATAGGGGCTTTTTTTTTAACCAGTCCTTGAGTAATGAGTTCACAAACAGTTTAAATTCATTGAACTAAGCTACTTTTTGGAACATAATAATTTTATTTTAAAGCAAGAAGCGCTCATTACTCTTGCAGTATAAGTAAGAATTATTATTCTAGAATTTACTTTTAAAAGTTCAATTTTGAGAAAAACAGGCATTCAAATATGAAGAAACCTGTGTACCAAAATTTGTGCAAATTTTTTGGAATACCTTTTCAAGACTGTTACCATTAAGTGGTTTTTTTTTTTTAATTTGATTTTGCTATTTGAGCTCTCAAGTTTGAATAGTCAAGCCACATTCTTGATGTCTCTCCTTGCAAAGAGAGAGAGAAAAGTGCTCAGATTTCAGTGTAAAATGAGGTTCCCATGTAACTGCTTAATATCAGATGTTGGGAATTGATGGAGCTGAAAACTCTGTGTACCACTTGTGAGGTCCACTTCAAACATAGTTGGAAAGAGTAGAAATGTTTCACAGCAACCTCTTTTCCTGCTTTTATCAGGGTTTCAGCTGATAAATATCTAAAAGTATTCTGTGTTCTTTCCGGTTTCTTCTTTCCTCACTGGAGAAATCCATCATTCTTTCTGTCCTATAACTAATAATTAAGTGGAAATATATTATTTCCCATTTCTTCAGCTTTCCAGATCTATCTTCCTTTATTTTGTTCCTAAGTCATCAAGAATTACCATTCTTCACACAAAAAAATGAACTCTAAAAATCTCCTGATCTGAAGAGAAGATAAGAGGAATTGGGATATAGAGCAAGGGTCTTCTTTAAGGAAAAAGATGTTAGTTTGTTTTGGCTTTTTCTTTTTTTTAAACCAAAGCTAATTTTTCTAGTACTTTGTTATTTTTTATTTCAGAGATTTTTTGGAAAATATTCTTTGTATAATTCTGCATGTTTTCAGTAAATAGCCTTATCAACTAATTTATAAGACAACTGTAATCCTAAATTTACAAAAATATTTACTAAATTTCTCAGCTTTTTGGCTGGCAGATAAATGTGTTAGGTAAAGAAAATGCCATATTGAGTGATGTCCTATATCTGTAGAGGATATAAGTAATCGATAGCAAAACAGACTGCAAATTAAGTAATGTGGTTAAGCACAGCTGAATGATGCCATTTAAAAAGTTGGTTAGAAATAAATATGCCAGTTGCTGTGGATCCTATGTCTGTTATAAAAGGGATGGAAGAGTGGGCCACTAGTGACACACAAAAGCTGGAGTAAGGTGCTGCAATAAGATACTGCATGCAAACTCAGAGAAACAACATTAAAAGAGGTTAAGAGAATCAAGTTCCCCACTATTCAGATCAGCTGGGCTAAAGGTGAATAAGGAAATGCTAAGATGTAAAGTGGATGATCAGAGAGGATTACTTGATTCTGCTGAGAGTAAGCTACTTAAACTCCTAACCCAAGGTGATCGGCCAACAAAGAAATGAGGTGACCATTGTGGACTATCCAACACAGTTTTGTTTGAAGTAAAAAATTTTCATAAATTGCCAGAAACATTTGCAAGATAGGAGAAACTTTTATTTGACACAGAAAACATTTCCTAATTAGCAAGAATTTGGCATGCAAATAACAGGTCATGATGAAGGTTGGGTTGGGTTGTGGGGCTTTTGGTTTGTTTGCTTAGGGTTTTTTTTTTTAAAGGCTCTGCCTTATTGTCTAAAATTTACAACCACAACAATCTTACTTATGACTTCTGCAGTCAGTAGAATTACTTATGATTTTATATATATATATATATATATATATATATATATATATATATATATATATATATATATTCAGAGTAGGAGGAAGAATTAATCTGATTCTCCAGGTACAGCTAATAGTTAAAACAAACACTTTCTCTGACAGTGGTTTCAGATAACCAGATGTTTATTTTTATTAGAATAACTATCTTCCTTAAAGAACTGAACACTTCTTCTTTGGCCTCACTGCCAGAAGTTTACTTTCAGGGAGTGCATGCCCTCCCTCATTCTTTCCAGCTGAAAGAACAGGAGTATTAGATTAAGCCCTACTTTGATTTATGAATGTGAAATAGGCAAGAGAAGAGATTCTCACTCTTTTGCAGCTCCTGTTTACATCTGTGTCAATGAACAAGAGAGATAAAATGTCAATATGCCCTTAAGGAAACTTGTCCTGATTTCCATTGCATAATGATTAATTTAATTCTCTGCATGAGTCTAAATACACTGGAGTTAAATGAAAAGACCAATCCTGGAAATGTGCTGAGACACCAGTATTATTGTGATAATACTAATTTTGCCCTCCTTTTTTTCTAGTTTGTCTAGAAGTTTTCTAGGACTTTGAAACACAGAGGAACCTCGACTCTGCCTTTTAGGAAAAGTGGCCTAAGTACATTGAACTTGATAATATTTTTAAGGTTCTGAAGTGAGCAATCCTTTACTTGTACCTTGCTTACCCAGATAAAGCTCTTGATGAGAATCATTATCATAGATATGGCAGGTTTATCTCTCACTCCTATGTTTCAGATATAATCCAGTACTAATATGAGTATCTCTATCTCTGTCTGAATTCCACTGAGTCATGCATTAATTTTTGTAGCTGTTTTCTGTCCATGTCATACCACTGGCATGATTGAAATACCTATTTTGAGTCAATACCTTAAACTGAAATAAACTGATGTACTCTGCTGCAATAGGACAGTTTCCCACTTGCATTTTGACTACTTATTTCTCTTGAGTAAAAGCAAAAAGTAAAAGGAAAGAATGTTATTTTTGCTTTATAAAGTATCTCAAATGTTCAAGTTTTTATTTAGTTCTTTTACTTCACTGTATGTCCTATAGTTAAAAAACCCAAACCCTTACAATCTATGAGTAGCAATAAAACCTTTGAGAAATGTTTCTAATAAAAGAACAGTAGCCTGTGAAATGTGCTGCTGTGGTGTGCAGTAAGTATAGTGGTTCACCTTGAACACTTCTTTTATTGAATACTTTGGGGCAAGGATGTCTGATTGTGTGCAGAAGCTTCTCATGTGTGGTATGGAGACCTTGTGTGCTCTTTCCTTCCTGCCCTTTTCCTCCTCCTCTTTTCAAGGATGCAGCTGCCAGACACAGAGCCATGCTCCTGTACAGCCTTCCCAGGAGGCCTTGTGAAATCAAGTTGCTCACTGAGTGCCAGCATGCCTTTTGTTCATTCGAAGGCAGAGCTAGGAGCTTGCATCCTCTGCCAAGAATGCAGGCAGGCTACATTGGAAAAAAAAAATCCCTCAATTTTATTCACTGCACTGTTTCATCTTTTTAAGTAGCTGGCATCTGCAGCTGGTTGTGGCAGGGAAAACCTACAAACATCGCGCTTGATGTTAATAAATGTGTTTGCCATTAAGTGGCTGTTGTAATGCTTTGCTTGTTTGCCTTTCTGTGTGCACTTTCATCCTTCACTGTAACACTACTGCTGCCTTGTAATTTGTCTCAGACATTTACATTGCTGGTTGCAGGTATACAAACCTCTTAGATCAAGTAACTGCTCAGACACTTGATAAAAGGATCCGTTTAGCATCTTTCCTTTTCTGTCTGCCAAATCCAAGCATAGCCTTGATGCATGGAATACAAACTGCCTTATAGTCACAGGCCACATTTCACTTCTCCTTGACTCCTGACTGAATGGTACAAACCATTAAGGAGTTTATGTGAGATCTTTAGTGCAGCCGCTGATTTTAGCAGAGTCTAACAATGTCTCCTGTGACAGCTTTCTATCTCTCCAGAACAGCTGGAGCAGCTATTCCTAGAATCCTCTGAGTGAAGTCCATATTTCAAATAACTGAAAGGGGATCATATAACAGCACTCTCGGTGGGATGGCAGCCATTATCTCCTCTGGAGCATGCCTGCTGTAGAGAGAGCAGGCATCTCAAAACAACACATCTGCAGTTCTGTCAGCTGTTGGGGAGATGTTTGCATGCACAGGGAAGGAACAGCTCTGCTTCCCTCTCAAAACTACCCTCTCTTCTTTCCCCTCTGTGCAAAATCTGACAATTTGATAAAAGCAGGCTTGTCTTAGAGACTGACTAATGAAAGTGCTTGCAACAATTTGGAGCTTATCTGTCCATGAAGAGCACACAGGCGGGTCTCTGACAGTCTGCTTTGCAACAAAGCATACAAACATACATTTAACTCTCGGGGACTTCAGTGGCACTTAAGAGTATATTTGATAAGATTAAGTGCTATGCTGTGCTGGGATGACTTGAGTGTGCAGGAATCTGAATACAATGGCATGAACAAGACAAGGGGAGAGGAAATGAGGGGTGAGTCCTGCTCCCTTCCCATTACACCTGGGCACAGGTTTTTTTGCTATGAACTGCTAAAAGGAGAGATGGGAAGTTGTAGGTCCTGTAAAGCTAATCTTTCACCTTGCATGTAGTTAGAAGGTATCATAGCGAGCAAGCAAAAGTGGAAGCTAATGTTCTTTCTCATAAAAATATCCTGCTTTTAGTTAACAAAACACAAGACAGTAAGGTACAGCAGTTCCTTTGGCTGCCATCAATTATGGTAAGCTCAGTGTTTTTGAACTGTACTATAGCACTGCACAGCAGCAAGATTATAAGAAAAAAGAGCAGTGTAATGGCTGCAAAGCAACATAACCAGGATAACTGAAATTAAATTCCCCACACTCAACAGTTCCTTGCATTCCAGCCTGTGAACTGTCTTAACTTCCAGTGTTATGATAACCTCACTAACATGTGCTATTCTGGGCTGAAAGAGGATGTGCTGTTTGCAAAAGAATAAGCAGATTTGCATTGCCCCTGTGTGCATTCTACTATGTCAGTCTTTTTTCAGCTGAAGTCTTTTTTGTCAGGCTGGCCTCCAAGACAGGGAACAGAGAGAGACTTTCTGTGCCTTTCAATTCTGCAACAGCAAAGAAGCTTTTCATAGTGGAGCACATTTCAGTTATATGCTAAAGAATGAATGGGTAGCTAAAATATTTCTCCAAGAATTAATAAAATTAACTTAATGACTCATAGATTCATAGTTTTGTTTTGTGGACATATAACAAGCAGGAAATTACATTTCTCAGGCCCATTAAAACAGAAGTTTAAAAGGAGAAAATAAGGCAGAGGCCACATATTGTATTGTTAGGGTATGGGGACAGACGCACAACCCAAGGGGAAATAAGGATGCAAGGTAAGAAAATCCACAGCAAAAGTCTGTGGGTCCAGGCTTGCCTTACCTCTAGTTCCTTAGAGAGCATCTGAGGACTGATTCCTCAAAACTGCTTTGCTCCCTGGCACCAGAGGACAAACCAACAGCAAGGGCCCTCTGTAACAGCTGCAGGAATGGCTCAGAGAGATTTTTTTGTCTCTCCTCACCTTTAGGACTCCTTATAAAGAAATCCTATGCTTTCTGGGATAAGATAGAGGGCATAGCTGTCTCTAAGCAGTGACAGTGTGCAAGGGTCAAGGGGAGCTGACATTTAGGGGTGCATAATGGGTGCAGAGGACCAGCATCCCCAGGAGAAAGGGATTGTTAATTTCTCTTGCTTTGACTTCTCATCAAGGCAAGCTGAAGCCGAGCTCTGGGTTGCTGTTAGTTTCATTTGCACTGATGTGTTCTTCCAGATGTTACAGGCAGTTCAGCATTACTGTCTGTCACTTGTGGTGTCTTGATGGCATGGCATGAAGATTTGCTTTTCTTTGGGCTTATCCAAAGATCTGTAGATTTCAGCTAAATAACTAGAACTGTTCTTACACATTCTGAGAGAAGGAAAAGAAGAGTTTTGGGTCTCAGATCTTCTCCGAACTTTGCCATTGAAGATTTTCTGCCTGAGAATTTCATGGTTCTGATTCAGTATTTCAAGACATGTGAGTGGTAGGAAGAATATGTTTTGTAAGATGTAATTATCTCTTTTTAGCAGTGAGCTCCTCAATGCTGCTTTGATTGTGATACCTCCACATCGCCTGATTAAATCAAAGCCAGGTTAGAGCATTAGGATTAAGGACGTAAATTAATTGTAATTACATCAGAGCCAGCCAAATTAGCGAGTCATCAGTAATATAAGCAATGCTAAATGGCATCTAATTCTGTATAATAATTAATTGGGTTCTTCCACTAAATAAGACCCGACACATTGGTCCTTTATCAATCCACTAAAGGCTGGTTAGCCTTGGGCACTTTTGACATGAAACAATTACAAAGGTTCCAAGAAACCAACATGTTTGTCCCTGTTTTCATTTTAAGCTCTGACACTCTGCATTTACATGCTTCTACCAGTTTATTAATTGGGTCCTTACACTCTTGGATTGCTCTTATTTGCTGTGCCTGTCATCCTGGACAGCTCATTGCTAAAATTATGTTGCCCACAGAGCTTGAAAAGAAAAAGGAAATTAACAAGCTGCAAAGGGCAACCAGAAAATGTCCAGCAGTGGTCATTTGACCAGAATCAGCACTCAGAGGACTGCTGGTTCCTGATGCAGTATCAAATCTGAGTAGAGAAAGATGAAAAGGAAACTTTATCTAGGTAGCTAAACACAACAAAAATTGTTTAGAGGGACATCCAGATACACTCCAAGGAACTCAAAAAAAGTCTGAATAACAAACAGTGTCACCCTCTTCGCCTCCTCTTGACAGGGAGTTGTGTGAAAATTGGAATAAAACCTAACAGGAAAGTGGTGGGATCCCCAATATGTGGTCTCCTGAAACCAGTCTAGAAAATAAACAGTAGCAGACATCCTCAAGAGTATAGTCCTAAATTCGCAGGTAGCTGGACTAGCAGATCAATAAGTCTTTTTTATTTCTAACAGCGGCAGCTCTGTTCCACATGTGTTCTAGAGATGCTGCTGCTGGCTTCTTACTACTAAAAGTGATTTGTTTCTTGTTTGTGACAGAGAAAATGCACTACTTTTCTCTCAGAACTGCGTGGTTACCCTCCTGCTGCTCAAAATGCTTTCCAATTACAGAACCTGCACAAAGAAAAACATATTAGATGTTCTGAGACCTTCAGTGTAGTCTGACTAACCTTTGTGCAGGGCAGGACTTCAAAGGAAGCAAAGCAAACCCCAAACCACCTTACTATTCCTTGGGTCTGTTGGCTTGCCAGGAAGCAGCTTGGCATTGTTTCCAACAGTCACAGAGTACTTGAACAGCGTTTAATTCTGGGTGCTATTCTAATGTAAATATTACATACCACATATGTTTCTAATTATTTTCTAATTATATCACAGAGAAGTTCAATTCATGTGTTGCATTTTGGATTGCAACTTTTGGTATCAGTAGCACATTTAGTATTGGTGTGCTAGAAAACAGTTTTGGATCTTAGAGCCGGAACTTCTTCCTTCTTGGGTGGTTTTGCTCAAAAGTTTAAAGGAACAATAAAACTGAGGGACAGAATTGTTATGTGTTCTGTTTTTCACTCTCTCCATTTAGAAACCATTTACAAATACAGCAAGAGCTGTCCAAGTCTTGTATACTGTTTACTTACTCTGAAAAATGCATCATTTTTTACTATGACTGTATCTCCTCTTGGAGACAGCCAGTGCCATGGTGTCACATGGTGAACTCAGAGCTCTGGAGTGGGCTTCCTATCCCATTGCTGTCACTGTGGATCTGGTGATGCTCACATCATGATGCTCAGTTCCCTACACTTCCTCGCAGAATTGTTCTTCTCTGCCAGAGGTGATGCTTGAAAGGAAACTACACCAATAACACAGAAATTTGAGTAAATTAGGAGGACCTATAATCACCTAGCATGTGGGGAACAGTGTCTGTAAACCACGTTTAAAATGCATGTCTATTTCTAAAACCAACACACTGAGCAGATTTGTGACAAATGCTGTAGATGCAGCACATTGTTCGTCAGCCCTGTAAAGGCATAGCTTTTAGACAGATAGTCATTTTACAAACCAGGGGAATGGTTAAAATCATTGTCTCTAACCTACAGCTTTCTTTTGTCTATCAGTCACTTGAGGTGAGTTTATCCTTTGTGTCTGATGCAGGGAATTAAATTTGGGTGCACTCACTCATTCTTTTCTTCCAGTTAAGCAGCGAAAGAAAAGGAAAAAGAATGTTTAAGCTGAGAAGAAATCAGGACAGCAGATTCAGCTTCAGAGAAGCACACTTGAATGTGCTCTTATGTGCATTTTTGAATGAGATGCTCTGTCAAGACGCTTAACACAGTGTGCAAAGTTAACTGTCCATGTGATTTTATGGGTCGGAGACTTTGTATTTTGCAGATGTTAAAACTAAAGGCCAATATGCTTCTGCATGGCTCCTAATTATCATATGTGTGTCTAAGAATGCCACCTCTAAAGATAAAAATGGTGCCTCTGTCTTTTAATGTTATACAGCTGACTATCACTATACGTCCTGATTTTCCACAGAATGTTTCCTTACCTTTTAAAATAATTAATTAAGATTTGGTGGGAAGAGTAATTAAAATTGAAAAAATATTTCCTGTGATAATTTGTCTCTTGTCCAGCATTTGACATTTTGTCTTCAATGTGTGTATTTAAAGCTAGAATTCAACTGATTTTATTTTAAAATATTTCTGATGCATTTTATTATTTTCTCTTTTGGGTTGGTTGCTGGGTTTTCTTAACATAGGTCGGTGTTTTTGTGGTTTTTATGTAATATTCTTATAGGAAAGACCTCCTCGTGTTCACTTATGTTGTAGCAAAACCAGGAACTATCATAATGCATTTGCCTAATTGTCAGATATTATGAATTCAGAAGAAGTGGTAGCCAGTGTGAGACCTGCTCCTATTTGTTCTCCATGATTTTCTGCAAGGACTGCTTGCAGAAGGAATTCACCTAAGAGTATCCTACTTTTAAAAACTGCCAGTACTAATTCTGCACAAAATAGAGCTACTATCATGGGATTTTTATAAATAAAATCCAGTGACATTCATAGCCCTGTAATCAATTACTTGGCCACTTGGCCAAAGATCTGTTGTAGTGTAAATGTTTATACACTCAGAGTGCCTCAAGGCCTGCATAATCATTTGGCATACACCATTTGGTCCACAAGTGTAGCGTGGCCTTGCTTACAAAACATGCTCAGGATGGCAATTGGTAACAGGACACTGCAGCGTTCACGGGCTAATGGAAACAGTAAATTTAAGTCCTGGCATGCCAGAATAGGTGACTGAGCTGAGATTCTTTTAACCAAAATATTTTCTACTGAAATTCATGTTCCTATGGGAACATTTAGATTAATAGATACAGAAATAAATGTAGGCACAGACTCTTCTGCACTAGAAAGTATGTTTTTATGCATTTTATAAAAATATTCTAGAAAAGTTGATCATATTTTCTGAAATCCTGAATGCCCTGTTTTAAAAGATGAGATATTTTCGCACACTATTCAAGCAACACAATAAGAAACAAAATGTTCAGTTGTGCTGTGGAGCACCAGGGTGAGAAGAAAATTAAAAAAAATTCAATAGAGAAGATTCTGCATCTAAGTCAGATTTATTAGGGCACCTTCAGCTTGCCATCTTATCTGAGTGCTGTCTTGCAACTGCTTGCAAAATTAAGGAAAGGTTTGTTGAGTTCAAATTAATTCTGTGTGGCAAGTTCTCAAAATTTTCTGTCACATAAAGCTCAAAAATTGAAAGGAATTACTTTTTAAAACTTTTGCTTTTTAGAACTCACCTCTTGATATTTTGTTACTTAACTAATATTTATTGACTTGTAGGGTTACCATCATTGCTTTCAAAAGAAGCAGCCCAAACAAGATATCAGCTAGAAAATGAATGCATAAAATGTACAGTTTTCCTTCCCTGATGTAGAAAGATGACAATCTAAATGACTTCTCTGGGGATGAATCAGTAAGGTAGCCACAGATAGCTTGATCAGAAAAGCTTATAAGCGTTCACACAGTGAGAAACTATTCTTGCTGAAACCAATTGCAAAATCCTTATTAGTGATTCTGACATTGGTTTGACAGAGCAAAACCAGAGCTGGGTCCCGGTGTTCTGGTGAGTCTGTGGGTGTCAGTGAAGCTGTGTCTGTAACATCTAACTCCTCGTAGCTGGTGCAGTGTGCACTCAAGGTTGGTGATGCTTAGGAAGGGCTGCTTAGGGTGAGAGGTCTGTACCAAGCATGACCCCTCACATCTGAGAAAATTCCGTGCTTTTTAGGTGAGGTCTTATGCTTTCCATAAATTGGTTTAAGAGAGCAGGTGAAAATCTTATTGTGTCAGACTCAGAAGAAAGTAAAGGTCCAAAACAATATGTTTTATACAGATGAGAATTTGAAATTCTAACGCATTATTGAATTACCTGTGTCATCTTGGGAATGCTTTGCCTTCAACTGGGGCTTTTATGCAGTTCATCTATTGATCTTTGTAGAAAGCAGATATGTAGATGCTTACATCATTTGAGAACAACACCTAGAACCTCTAAAAACGCGCCCTCCAGAATGCCAAGATGGCTTTGGTAAAGCAGATTCCTGGAATTTACGCCATATAACACATTCTGCTTTACCTTTGTTCAGCACATTATTCCTCCATTGGTTCTTTCTTTTCATACTGTGCATGAGCACTAGGATTTGATTATGAATAATTTTATTGTATAGGAAAAGAATACTTGATTGTCGTTAGTTGCAGAACCTTAAGAAATCATCTATAACTTAATGATTCTACAAATAATGTAAAACAATTTTAGCTGGTAAAACAAAAAGTACGATACATGTCCAAGTTTCATGATAATTCCAATATAAGGCAGTAGAACATCAAAGCTAGAGGTTACTGTGGTTCAGTGTATTTTATTCCAGCATTAAGTACCTGTCCTCTTGGCAGTAGAAGCCTGGTTTTTGACATCAAACTGTGCCCAGACTAGCACAAACAACAAGTACTGGGAGGAATAACAGTAGTATCTTCTGATTCAACCTTAGGAGGCCTGGGCAAATTGCCACAGATTACATTTTAGCAATGCAGGTGATAAAAATAATGTTTTTTCAGGTCTGCTGTTTCTGAACTTTAGCAGTTATTGTCCTCGTCTTAACAGTGAAATGAAAAAAGCTTGTTATTCTTAACACTTTCATTTCAGATGCCTTTCTTTTCACTGCCAGGGAAATTATAGCTATGAGCAGTGCCATTGGGGAAAAAAAGGTAATGCATATTTCTGAGTTTCAAATGGCTCTTAAATTATCCTAATTCAAGAAATTTCTCTTTGAACACACATTTATTTTATATATGCAAAGAGAGATACTACATTAATGTAAATAATTACCTATGCTTACTTCACACTCCCTTACACGTACCCTTACGTTGAATCATTGTCCATATGGCTGTCTTAAAATGTTTTGCAATCCTAAGTACATTTCATGTCACCTCAGACATTTAGGACACACTTTATAGAAGCTCAGTTGAAGTGACTTGTTCTAGTCATTAAAATCTTTACTTCACGGCAATTTTATTTCACAAGTCAGTATATATGTGAAAACTTTAAATTCTAAGTTTTCCAAATAAATTAACGAAATTGTACTTAACAGCTGTGGTGTTGGAAGGGATGACTCATGGTGTGCAGACACTGAATTGCTGAAGTTTTTCCCCTCATTACTAATGTCCTCATGGGAAAGGTTTGCCTCATGAATATTCAGATGTGCCTCAGAGAATCATTAGAGTTGGGAAATACCTTTCAGATCCTCAAGTCCAGCCATAAACCTAACCCCTAAGTCCACCACTAAACCGTGTCTCTAAATGATACATCTACACATCTTTTATATGCCTCTGGGGAGGGTGACACCACCATTTCCCTGGGCAGCCAATTCTTGGCAACCCTTTCAGCATACCCAATCTAAGCCTCCCCAGCACAATGTGAGGCTGGTTTCTCTCTATCACTGTTATGTGGAAGAGACTAATACCCACTTTGGTGCACCCTCCCTTCTGGTAATTTTAGAGTCCGATCAACATTCTCACCCAACTCACTGTTGTCTGCAAACTCAATCCCCTCGTCCAGATCACAGATATAGATATTAAACAGGACTGGCACAAGTACTGACCCTTGGGGAACAAAAGAGGTGACCAGCCATGAGCTGGATGTAACTCCATTCCCCCCACTTTCTGGGCCCAGCCACACAGGCGGTTTTTTATCCAGGGAGCCGAGCATCTGTCTAAGCCAGTTTGTCCAGGAAAAAGCTGTGGGAGAAGGTATCAAAAGCCTTACTTAGGTTCAGGTAGACAACACCCATAGCTTTGCCCTCATCCACAAAGTGAGTTATTTTGTAACAGGAGATCAGGTTGATCAAGAGGGACCTGTCTTTTATGAACTCTTGCTGGCTGGACCTGATGCCCTGGTTGCTGTGTACATGCCATGTGATGGGAATCAGGATGATCTGCTCCCAAATCCCATATCTTCATTCAATTTAAACTACAGTTTTTCTTCTTTCTGCACCATGCTAGTTTAGTGCATAACTGTGTAGAATAACAACTTTTAAAATTGTGTCTGGCAAATTGGGGTTATAAACAGAAGTAAAATCTGGGGGGACATCCTGTATATTGGGTCAATCTTTCACTTCTAGGTGGAGCGTTTCTCCTAAATGTAGTAGAACCTGGTCCTGTGAGAGTCTTTTGTTCCCTGCTGGAAAGGGAATTTGAAGTGCTGTCTTTTACTATGGGCTACATGCCTTTAACAAGATGAAATGTAAGAAAAGGGGAATCCCACAAAAAATCCTGTGGGATGCATTTTTTGTTTCATGAACTGTCAAAGTGAATGAGATGGGAGATGAAGCTTTCAGATTTGGGGAAAGATGTTGATGTAGTGAAAGAGTGGGAATAGATTTCAGGAAATTTGCAGTGTCTTTCTTCTGCTTCCTGTTGCTGTAAACTTGGAAAGTAACTTCATCTTTATGCCTCTTCTGCTAGCATGTGAAATGGAGATAGCCACTTCTTTTGTCTGTCCTACATGTTATGTGTCTAAACTTACTAGGGAAGAGACACTTACGTTACACATTTTCTGAGAGACTTCAGTAGGATCCTAATCCCATTTGGGCTCTCTAAGTGTTTCTGGTTGGGACAAAAACAATAAAAAAATCTCAAAATTTCTACAGAACTACACACTGTGTTTCATAGCTGACTGTGTTGTACTGTTAGCAGGGCAGAAACAGAGTATGGTTATATTTGGAGGCTGTATAAGAATCCTGACACATTAGGTGCTTAATTTCTTTGCCTTATGGGATTGAAGACTTTCCACTGTTTATGAAAACTACGTTGAAATGGAGAACTACATCCTATGTGCATACACACAACATCATTTTGCTTCCCAGCCAGATTTTCCCCAGGTTAGGTTCTTTTACACATCTCCCTGCTTCTCCTTGTGATAAGGTGCATAGCCAACATTAACATTAATGAGAGCTGCACGTGCACTCGAAGAGAGAATCCAGGCCTCTGGGCATATTTAATTGCTATCAGACCAAGAATACTTCTGCATAACACGGGGTATGCGTAGAACATGGTAATGGAACTGAGAGCAAAGGGCTTGCTTAGGAAGGCGTGTATAGCACTCTGTGGGGAAGCTCTGCAGAACTTGGGAAACTCTGCTGTCATGGAGAGAAACATGGATGGCAGGCAGGAGGAAATGTCATGTTTGGGGAACACACAGGCTGTAGTGTAGCTGTAACTGATAGTTTGGATTACTTTTAGTGTACAATCAAGACATACTGCTGGGAACGATTAACTGTAGAAGCAAGATGCTAACTTTTTTCTTTAAATCTCTCTTCTTTCCTGCATGAAACTTGGACTTGCTGTGTTGTCTCTGACTTTCCAGTGACCTTGCTTTAGGTAACAGTGAAGAGGAATAAACCTAGTGTAGGCAATCTTAAAAGGCGTATCATTATATTTGAGGGAGTGGAAATTGAATGCTAGGAAAGAACAGAAGGGTCTGGTTCCTGTGCTTCAGTCCTACCTCTGACTTCCTCTGTAAGTAGTTTGATTCATATTAGATTCTACTATTCAGAATAAAGCAAAAATTTAGATTTTTTTATCCCAGATAATACTGATTAACCTTCCCCAAATAATGACTGAATGTAATGCACAAATACAAAAATTCAAGTGCTCATTGAGTTCAAGTACTGAGGGAGACAGTTTCTCTGGGAATATTAATTTGTCCAAAATATATATATTTTTTAAAATAAATTCCAGGGAATTGAATTAAGAGTTAGGGACAGTTCCTGATGGCTGCATTGTAGGGCCTGTGTTCTAAGGACGCGTATACCCTGAGGGGATTGTGCCATAGCATGTTTCTCCTAAAGCCATCAGAAGTTAAGCACTTCTCTAGATCAAAGAATTGAATGTTATACAGTAAAGTTGAATACAGCAAAATTGTTATAATTTGATCTAAAGCACATTAAAGGCTTCTCGCTCTCATTAGAAAGGTTGGGCCACCTCTTATGTTACAGGTACAAAACTAATCTATCAGTAGCATATCTACCTGAAAAGACAGGGACATTTCAGCTGTAACTGAGTGTTTTAGTACCAGGATACTGCCTCAAGGTCCCTGTGTGAGTAGGAAGAGGAAGACACAACTGTGGTCTCCCCACACAGTTGCAACCTGCAGTGACTCTGAAAGCCAATGGCCATTGATTCTACTTAGAGAAACCTTTTGGAAGAGGTAATTTATACCATTTATGTTCAATGCACAGTTAATCTATGAAGTGAAGGAAAACGAAGGCAATTTAGATTCATCCATCCATAAAATAGGTCACCAAAGAGCTGGTTTAATATGGCACTAGTAAGACCATAGTCATGACGAGGTAATGCTGAGCTGGGATCAAATGAATGGATATAGTTTCATGTAAACAATGGAAGCAGCTTTTAGTGGAATTTCGTAAAGAATGGTATTGGATCGACGAGCCAGTTTCTATAGCATTTAGTGAAGACCCTATATAATATTGGGAATGGAAGTCTGCATATGCCTGTAGCTGATTTCTAATTAAAGAATAGAAGGTTCAACTGCAGAGCAGTCCTAAGAAATGTGCATTCAAAGAATTAGGAGTAGCCTACCCATTTAGTGATGCATTATTACACTTCTTTCTCTTGGATATCTCTTTAGTTCTCTGAAGTTAAATATGATACATATGGGAAATAGATTGAAGTACATTAATTGCCTTATTCATCATGTCATTAAAATTATAGGTCTTGCTGCAGACTAGCTGCAATGTCTTATTGTGTTTCTGGCACACATCATTAACAGAAACAGTCCTGCTAGTGGTATGCAAAATGTACTTTCTAAATAACTGTACAGTGATTTGGGGCTCACTTATGCAACATATTGCTACAAACTATTGTAATACCCCTGGCACTTGCTTAAACTCATTGGGCTAGTGATGGAATTAATGAGGCTGGTGCTGCTGCAGTATGCTGAGCACGCTCAGCTCCTTCGATGCTCTTTGTCTGCGGCGAGGCTCTTGTCTTTCAGAGCTGGCTGCCGCTCTGTCTCCAGGGCTGAGCCTGGGATCAGATAATGAACAGCATATCAGTGCAGCAGAGGGGGTAGGGGGTGATGGGAGAAGACTTATTATTCCTTCACTCTCAAACAAAACAAAATCATTGAACTGTCAGGGTCATTAAGGACCCTGGGGTTGTCATGGAAACGACCTTTGGGGGTTTATGGCTGTTAATGCATGAGTGACTGTCTGTATTATATGTGTGTGGAAGAGGTCACCGTTTTCTTGGTGGCTTCTAAAAAAAGCTGGATTGGATGGCTAATGTTCAGAAAGGAATTTCTGTGCTCTGTGGTGTGACTAACTATTTTGAATGTAGCAGACTTTGAAGGGGAGGCGGAATAAAAAGCTTTACTGACAAATATTTAGACAGAAACATAATTACTCTTGAATTTTGTTTCAGTAGCAATGCAACTTTATTTCCAAGTGTCAGAAAATAAAGTTAGACTTCATAATCTTTTTAGGATACTTAAAAAAACTCTGAAAGCAAAGAATTTTGCTTCAGATGATTTCAGGCTAGCAATACAGGGCACTATCTAGGAAAATGACAATAAATTTTTGAGCTGTCATAGCAAGAGAGAAAAAAATGTTAATGTACACAGCTAATCAAATCTTCCTCATCTTCATAAAGACTTTCTGTATGACCTTGGGCACAGCATTTAACTATTCTTCTGTTCAAGTCAATGCAAACCATCAATTGACTTCAGATTTGTGATAATGCTTGTTAAAAAGGAAGGACATTTGATTTTAAGAATGTGGGTTTGGGACTCTGAGTATCCATAAAGAAAAGTCATGGTAAGAGTACATCAAAGATCAATTTTACCTAATTTTTTACACTCTCAAGTGGAAGTCATCATGGCATTTTGCATCAGCCACTCTCTACTGGCTGATTAACAATTAGATTGTTATACTTCAGTTTTCAGTAGAGACTACGGCGCTTGTCTCTGTATAGAGAAAAGGAGGGGGAAGGGGAGACAAAGAGGCAGCAAAGCAGGGATAATGTTAATGATTCCCTTTATGACAGTTAGGAAATACCACCAGAAGCCAAAAATACTGAAGGTGAGGAAGAGTGGTAGCAATTATTTCAATATTGCATGGAACTTAGTATCTATTCAGTTTGATTCTTCAGCTCTTTATTTCAGAAAAAAGTTCTGTGTTTACAGTATACTGAGAAAGGAGCTGGATTGTTCCACACACCCCCCCCCCCCCAAGATAAATGAATGTGATTATGTGATTGCCAGGTTAAAAATTGGAGGCAGAATTTTACTTATCTCCTGTTGTGGAGGAGTAAGCCTAAGTTTGGCCATGCTGAATTAAGTATCCATGATTTTGCATACTTTTTTTTTAAAGTTGTCTCAGGAAAATCACATCATCTTTCTTAACTCTCACCTATCTTCTGTAAAGGAGGAATAGTCACACTTTGTTTCATACATTCCTTGCAATAAAGATCATAATAAACTCAGGTAATCCATCAGAAGGGCTGCATAAACATCCCTGACAGCAAGGTCAATAGCAGAGGATGTGACTTCATGGCTTATAGCCCATCTTCACTCCTACTTGTGCAGCTTCAGAAGTTTCTTATAGTGATCAGGGGCAGCAAACACAATAAGAAAATTGCTGAAAATCACAGTTTTATCAGTTGTATTGGTGTGCTTGATGTATTTCAAAAATTCTTTCTTGTAATTGTACTGGTTACAGCACATCTTTGTTAAATAGATTAAGAAGATGAAAATGTCATTGCATCACTGAATCTGAGCTACGGTGAAGTTGGAGGAGTTAAAAAAAAAGAATTGTATTTATATATGTTGATGGTAGTGTTATTTAATTAATCTAAGAGAAAAACATATTTGGAGAGATTCTTAATAGACTTTCATTCATCTGACTTTTTAGGCATCTCTGTATTTGAGGCTTTCTGTCCAAAACTTTTTTTCAGTGTTGTCTTGCAATTTTATATCTACTGGTATTGAAGAAAAATTTATCATGAAAGCTCAAGGTTGAGTTTAGTCAAGCTCATTGTCAAATTTGTTTACATGCAAAGTTTTGCATTTGCCCAAATTCTGGCAAAAATTCAGACTGCAAATCTGTAGGCTTTAAGACGTGTTGATTTGGTCTGCAATCGACTTGTGCTGCCTGTCATAGTATCTTCTTGATATCTTGTCTCTCATCCTTGCTTTTTGTCTTCTCCCTCTATTCCTGCTTTTTCAGCTCCTCCAAGCATTTCTTGTCATTGCTTTACTAGGATCTCCTCAACCCTGGAAACACACCCCACCCCCATCTGCAGATGTAGAGAGGCAGAAGTTTCAGAAGTAATTTTTTCTGTGCTAGTAATTTTTTCTGTGCTAGGTACACTGAAAAATTTTGATTTACATAAGTCTTATTGTATTTTTTACATCTTTTGAGAGTTAGTATCCAAGAGCATTAGAAATCACTTTGAATCCAGGCTCCCTCATAGAATATTTTATTTATTTTCTTATAACCCTGATTCCAGAAACAAACATAACAAGTTAGAGAAATATTCATAGAATTACAGAGATTGAAGGAGAAAGTCAGGAATAGCATGGGTTATTTGGCCCAACCTCTCTGCTCAGGTGGGCTCATCCTAGAACAGATTGCAGAGGATTTCACCCAGACAGTTTGACTTCACACCTGCTCTATATAGTCAGATCCAGCGCACAGTCATTTACACAGTAAAGGTCTTTTTCATATTCTGGTGGAACTTCCTATGCATCAGTTTTTCCCCATTGCCTCTTGTCTTACTCCTTTGTCCACTGTTCTACAAGTTGCTATATATTTAAATGCACCAATTTACTGCCCCTGTTCCATTTATTTTGGATAAATGTTGAATCTTTCAACAGTTGAATAATTCAGAGTATAGTACATTGCAATACTTGTTTTGCTTTTTTTTCGGTAATATTTTCCACTCAGACCCTAGTTCAGTTATAGTTTCAGTGGAGAAGTCACCTAGGATAAATTTGAGGAGAAATTGCAGCCACAATCACTGATGCCAGCTGGGCTAGATCCCTTAATTTCTCCTGACCTGTGCTCATTTACCCCAGTTTAGGATCTTTCTTGCTATTGCGCTGTGGTGGGCTGACCTTGGCTGGATGCCAGGCGTACACCAAGCCTCTCTATCACCCCTCCTCAGCAGAAGCAAAGGAAAACAAAAGATTTATTCTCTATTTCCCATCAGCAGACAATGTACAACCCCTTTCCAGGAAGCAGTGTTTCAGTATGCACGGTGGTTGCTCTGGAAAATAAATGTAAAAACAAATGCTCCTCACCTCCTTCTTCCTCCTAGCTTTTGTTGCATTTTGTCATTTTGGGTCACCTCTCCTGGCTTTGTCTCTCCCCAGATCCTGCCCACCCCCAGCCTATTGGTAAGGGGTAACTCTTGGAGAGACAGCCCTGATGCTGTGCCAGCCCTGCTCAGAAGGGGCCAAAACACTGTGTTTTAGAAACACCTTTCTAGCCACCAGTGGAGTACAGCTCTGCTAGGGCTGCAGTGGGGAAAATTAATTCCAGCTCAGCCAGACCCAACCCATGCACTTCCATGGCAGCCCAAGGGGAACTTAGCACAGGAGTACCATACAAACCAACCAGGATGAAAAAAGATGATATTCATTTTCTTTCTCTGTCTAAAGGGATTACTTTTGTAATTACACCAAGTTCTGAAATGCCCTTAGATTTGTTCAGTGCCAGGGAATCTGAATTTACATCAAATGTTGCATAATTCATATGGCACGGACAGCAATTATGAGTTAATTGAGGGGGTAATGTTTAAAAAAGGCACATTATGAAGAACATCAGGAATGTTGGCATAAAGAAAGGCTCTTCAGCCCATTGAGGCTCATTTTTTTAAAATGTTATTTTATTTAACATGATAGTGATTGTCTTTTGAATGATGCAGGAGAACCCTCTGTTCCCTACCTCTGCACTATTTTTTGTTTAGGCAGCATATGATACATTATTTTTTTCTGGAATAAGTAATTCTAATGTCAGGTCTGAAATTATTCCTGTTCTAAATCACACTGTTCTAAAATGTGTGCTTGATTATCTCTCAGCAGCAACCATAACCTTAAAATCAGATATAGTTCAGTTAATACAGTCTTCTTGATCCTTTCTCACCTTTCAGATTATAGGGATTAAGCACGGCAAACTATCTATACTGCTGCTGTCTTTGTTCCTACAGTCAACAGAGTCATCACTTTTCTCTGTACCTTCTCACATGTTATAATACCTACTTTTGTACAGCTGGCTTGAATGTTTCGCTGGTAATCTGAACAGTTTCTGGCCTGTTTCCATGCCTTTGAATAATAAGGACATTTAGCACTGTTAAGAAGATGTTTGTGTTTTGCATTTCAAGTGCTACTGTGCCAACACGAACTATAGAGGAAGTCCACCTCACCTACACAAAGCCAATGTCATCAGGCTTTCAAAGACGCTCTTAGTGGAGGCAGGGAGATGAAATTCAAATATCCCAATCTATAGTCAGGCCACAACAGGACTACAACAAAGGATCTTGACATCTGTTATTTCATCCTTGAGGCCAGAAAAAAAGGTTGGGACAACTCTGTGTTACTGGGCTGGTCCTTAGGATTCCTTCCTTGAGTTGCCTTCCTGCTGCTCCTGCCATGCCAATTTACTCAGGTCTTAAATGAAGTTCCCATTTGAAGCATGCAGGATACATGAATTCACATTATTTGCAGATCATAATATCCTATGCTGCTCTATTGTCTGCACAAGCTGATAGCAAGGCTTTATTTTCATATTAATCCTCTGAACTGCTATTTGAAAAGAAAAAAACACTCTTAGTGGCTAAAAGCAAGCCACATTTCTTTTTGAACTTAACTAGGTGGCCGAGTCAGGTTTTGTGTGGATTTGAGGTGGACTGAGTCCAATTTAAAAATAACCTGCTACTTTTCAAAGAGAACTTTGATTTTAAATTTAAATTTCATTTTGCATTTAAAATGTTGACTGAAATGTACAGCAACAAAAGTGTCAATTCAAACATTTTTTGGTTGATTTTGGTTTTTGGTTTGGTTTTTTTTTGAAAGTAAATTTTAAAGCCTGTGATGTAGAATTGATGTCATACTTGACAAAGAACTTATCCATTCAGCAATGGCATATACAAGTGTAAGAATTTGCTCTGATAATTTAAATGACTTTTAATCTAAAACATATGAGATTAAGAAGTCCACACTGAAAACCAAGGGTAATTTCTCCCATACTTGTGCGAATGAATCAGTGGCAAGGAAAAAACTGTGGCTAAGTTGCATGTATGAGTTATCTGGGATGCAAACCATGCTGATGCTGTATGTGTGTGAGCCACAGTCTGTGAGGCTCTGCTTCTATCAGAAGATTTGTTGGATACACTTGGAAGACTCGGGAGCTGAGGAGCAAAGGAGAGAAGAGGCACCTCAATTAGCTTAATTTAGTAGTATAACCATGTCACACACATGGATAATTACTTCATGACTATTAGTGATCCATGCATCAAAAAAGGCCAGTGCTGCTGCCTGAAACTCAAGTGACTCAACTCTCACTTGTCATCAGACTCTGCAGTACAATTACCCAGGACTGTTCATGGGGAGTTTCTCTCTCAGTTTATTTCTCTACACCTCAAAATCCTCTTCACTTATCCTGAAAAGAAACTCATTTAGGAGCCAACATTCTTACTGTACTCTTTATTTTCAAAGTCATTCCAAGAAATTCTAAATGACACCTATTTTGTTCAAAGGCCAAAAGCATCCTGATGTCTACATTTTTTTCTCCCTGACATTAGTGTTTCCTTTCCTGATATTCCCTTTGGTGCAGGGTCTATTTCTAACTGGGATTTTTATCTAAATTCAACCCTTGTTTCCCAGATTTGTCTAATAGCTTGTTTGAAGACAAGGGAAATGTTCTAATCCTTCTGGCCTTCAGTACTGCATTTGGTTCCACCTGGGAAATTATTGGTGAGGGCAGGTGAGATGGGGATTAGAGCAAGGGCTGTGAAGTGGATAACACACTGTCTGAAGAGACAGAGGGTTATGCTCAAAGGGGAAGAAGGCTACAGTCAGTTAAGTCCTCAAGGACTCTTAAGTCCACTCTTAGGACTAATATTTTTTTTTTAATGACCTGGACACAGAAAATAGACACAAGCTAATGACAGTTGAAGAGAAGTGGATAAGGGATTCCTAGAAGCAGAAGGTTAAGAATGTCACAAGAGAACTGGATTATTGTCTGTACAGGTGGGATTAATTGTTCAAATTGTGAAGCAGCAGTTCATATTATAATCTAGAAGAAATACAAATAGAAACAGTGGGGAAGGAAAAATTCTGGGCCTCTTAGTTGATCACAGTAGAGTTATGAAACACCAGTGAGCACAGCTGTGGAAAAGGTGTAGTCTGAGGATGTGTCTTACAACTTTTTTATGTAGGGAACACTGATAGTGTTGAAGATTTCTTTTGGAATGATGATCACATTGTTCTCTTAGAAAAGAAAGATGATTCCAAGGTGTAACAGAAAAAGTTGACTGGAATGAACAGGGAAACTTATATACTGTTCCACAAGAGAAGGAAAAAACACCTGGATTTATTCAGCCTAATATAATGTTCTTTCTGCTACAAGGAAAGACTGGAAAAGAAAAAGGACTATTTGCCTTCAGAAAGAATACTGATACAAATAGAACTGAGCATCATATATTTTAGCAATTAAAAGGACTCTTCTGAAGCAGTTGTCCTAGCATTGTAAAGGAGTTGGGAAAATTTGGTGGCTTTTAACTAGGACTGGATGCCTTGATTGCTTTATGGTTGCTTGCCTCTGAAGAAAAGTCCCTTCCTGCTTAAGTTTAGTAACATAAGATCATCCTACCAGCATGGAGACTAATTGATGAAGTTGTCAGGGGCATTAGCAAACTAAAACTTGGAGTTTCTGTGTAGCTATAGTTTCCTTTACTAGATAGGACATGAGTTTGAAGGTGGTAAGAAACACCTTTATGTCTGTATTGAAGGCATGGCTCACATTGATATTCTGACTTACATACCCTGTTATCCTGATAAAAAAGCAAAAGGGAATGAGAGAAGAAGGGAAGGTTAGACTTTGAAAAAAATAATTTAGAATAAATATTTTAATTACTGTGATAAATTTATATTGTTTATTGAGGCATTTTTGTTACTGTTATTATTATTAGGTGACACCATGCCAGTCATGCATCATATATGTGTATAAAACAAAACAAAACAAACCACAAAACCAAAAAACCTCAACAAAAGCACCACAAAACAAACAAACAAACAAAAAACAAACAACCTGGGGAAATTATCAGTAAATATGAGAAAGTGTAAATTGTTTTCTTGAAATAAATATCATAGGGAATTAATCAAGATGTTTAAACTGTATCTGTTTTTTTCTAAATAGAGGTTTATTTCTTGAGCTTCAGCTTCCAGCCCTTGTCAGATCCTCTCTGGGCCCTTTTTCTCTGGAGCTAAAGTGTGGATGCTTTCAGTCTTGTGTATTACTGGAGGCTGGGTGAGCCTGAATAGCCTGACTTATTTCATAACCATATTTGTACAGCATCAGTATGTGGTTCTTGCATTGTAGATATTTTCATTTTTTAGTTCATTTTGGTGAGGCAATTTGAAGACTTGTCATTAATTTTCCATTTATAGGCTGTAATAAAGACTAGAGATGCTGTCGAGTTGTTAAGACAAACAGATTAGTGACAAGATGTTGCTAATGGTCTCTCCTAAGTTTGTAACTACAAAAATTATTTGGGAGATCTTGAAGAGTGGCAAGAAAGGGTAAGTGCTTTGAAAGTCTTCAGCAAGGAAGGACTGACACAGGAAGCAACAATTTCAATGGACACTGATTTGGAGCTGTAAAAGCAGCAGGTTTTGAGGAGTTTTGTATGTTGTTTTCACTTACACTAAGCCAGTTTATATATCTTCCAGAGTCTTTTGCTTTCCCTCTAAAATTTCTTTTATCTTTCAACTTTGGTGTCACAATGCCCTTGACTAAATATGTGGGGGAATGCTAATAAAATATATTTGAATTGGTATCATTACCTAGAAATCGGCTTGCATTGAGTACCTCTCTGCATTCTGTTAGACAGAAAAGGGATTGTCCATGAGAATAGGGAGTAAAGGCTGAGTTACATGATTAAACCCTTCCTGCTCCCCATGAGGATGACAGGTAGACTGTTTCCTTCAGGCTCCCTTGCTGTTTGAATCCAGGCAGCAGGGTTATCCGTCTGTCCAGTTAGCAGCAGCAGGTCAGCTGAGAAGGGGGAAGGAGGGCACAGCCTTCCCTGACACAGCCAGCCCGGCTTGCTCAGGCAGGGCAGAGCCCCGAGCAGTGTGCTGTGCCTGGCAAACACAGAACGCCCTGGGGTCCGGGCCTCAGGAGAACAGAAACGAGATCGCCTTCTTCACCGGTACCTTGGCTGAGCACAAGCAGCACGAGGGGACTGAAAAGGCAGAACTGTGTGAAAGGAAGTCACTAGAGAAACAAGCTCTTCATCAGGGAGATAAATGTAGAATCTCATCAGCATTCCTGAGCTCATTGCTCCCCCTCAGGCCTATGCGAGGCTGCTCCCAAGAGGGGAACTGGATCAACTAACCTATTTAGTCCCTTCTTCTGGGTAGTTCAGAGAAAACTGCCTAGCCTAGGTGAGAAATTACAGACTTTTGGAAGGGCGTCTCCAGTCATGGTGCCTGATCAGACCAATCACTTAATGCTGAGTGCAACTTAGCAAGTAAAAACAGTAGTAATTTGATTAGAGTAACTTTCCATTAAAATAATTTTAGCTGCTATATTAGCTTAGAAAAAGGTAGATCAGTGTGTTATGTATCACTGGAACAATATGCTAATACAGTTATTTTCTTTCTGGTACCCAGGCTAATTCACAGCCAGCTCAGTTTATTTGGTAGAACACTGCAACATAATTTACTGTAGCATCTGAAGGATCAGACCAGCCTTGGCTATATAACCAGTGACTTTAGTGTTCCTAAAATTCAGTAATAAATTCCTATTAATATAACTTTATTAGTTGAATCATGTGAAAGACATGCCTTTGAGCCAGGGCAGGTGTCTGTTTTAGTTCTGCAGCACCATGCCATCAATATAAAACACAGCACAGTAAATTCAAAACTTCCCTGAGGATCATATCCTGCACCAGTGATTCATTAACTCAGGCCTCGTACTGGATGGGAACAAATTAATACAGTAAGAACAAAGGTGCCAGATGTGTAGTTTCTTGGCCATGTTTTAAAGTCAATGTGTCAAAGACCAGAAATAAAGGAAATATTTGACCTTTATTCCTTAAGTCCCAGAAAAAGGACTTCTGGCTAGTTTCCTTTACATATGGTAATGTTTAAAAAAGTCTTATGCAATTAAAAGCATTTTACATGAAAAAAATACAATTACTTTATATGTTGCTCTCTTGTGGCTGATAAAATAGGTTTCAAGGCCTGCAGAGACTAGGCACATTCTTACCTTTACATATGTGAGCAGGTACTGAGAACAAACAGCAACCTTCTCTGGTGAATGACACGTCTTCAGGACGGAAGCCAAGACCTGGCAATCCTCAATGAAAGAATAAAGTTCCTCTACTGGATCAAAGGCCAAATTTTCTATTAGGTGTTGAGCCATGGCTTGTGGCCTTGCTTTATTAATGGAGCTTCTGAAGGTAACTGGGAGTCAGTGGCGAGTTTGAATGCAGAGCAAGTTATGTTCTCTCTGTGTAGCCGCAGAATAGAACTCTGTTATCAAGACTCTTCACTGAGATCAGTATTTCCTATTTGAAAGATAGTTCAAATAACGAGAGATTCAAATAACTAGTAAATATAGCTTATAAGTAGGAATAAACCAAATGGCTTGATACAAATTGATACATTGCTTTAATTCAAAATATGGTAAATAAGTACCAAAACTATGGTGATAATTTTTTTGGTTTAGAGATGTATTTTAAAAGACACTGGCTTCTCTGTACCTGCACAGGCTGGTTGTATGAAATCTGGTGCTTTCATATAGGTCACTGTTAGTAGAGCTATAACAAATGGGCAGTTTTGTGTATACAAGACAACTACAGGCTGGAACGTTATTGGTACATGGATGCTGAAACATACATTCCTTTAAGCTTCTGCAGTGCTCCTGAGCTCAGGCATGGTTTGAAACTGAGAACACTGCTGTGGCTTTATGGGGTCACTAGAATGTTAAAATAATCCAGTAGCAGACAGACTGCTAAAGACCACGGTGCCAGCAAACAGGCGACAGGTTCATCTGTGATTTACATAAAGTATAAATTGATTAACCCTGAGAGCCCTGTAGGGGATTACTCTGCTGATGAGTAATTTCTCATGCTGATATGTAGGCTCTTCCATTCCTCTGGGTCATTCCCAAGTGCCTTGAGCATTATTCCCAAGTGCCTTGAGCATTATTCCTTTGATGTTCTTCCTACAGCCCAAAGTCCTACAGTCCGCTCTTGATTTTGCTCTGCTGGTGACCCCCACAGTCCAGGCTGACTGTGGGCTTTCTCGTTGAGAGGCCAGCTGGGAATGGAAGCCAGTGGTGCTGTTGCCAAGAGCCAAAGCTGTGGCCTGGCCACAACCATCCCACCATGGGCTCTCCTACCTCTGTGTGCAAGGATTTGCAGGAGAGATGGGAAGCAGGTCTTGTTGGGTTCTCGTGACAAGTAGTAGACCACTCTGAAGATAGTATGAAAATACAACAGCCTGTTCACATGAGCAGTCTGAAGACTTCTATGAATCAGTGCTATTTCATTGTACCAGCTGCTTTCAGGCTTGCTCTGGTACCTGTCTCTTTTCTCTCTTTCAAAACATGAGTTGTAATTTAGGTCTTGCCCACAAAATTCAAACAATCCATTGCAAGTGGATTGTTTTTCAAGTTCCTCAGAATAAATTTTATTGAAAGGTTTGCTGTCATTGCAAGGCATCCCTGAACTGGTAAAAATTAGCATTGACTCCATGATTGACCAAAGGCAAATCAATCTCTTTGTTATGTTATTATCATTATTAAGAAACCCATTGCTTTTATAGACAGGTATGACACAAGTTGACCTAATTGGTCCTTTAATTAAAACACCATCACCATTGGCTAATTAAGAAACCACCCTTTGGTAAACAAATCTCCGTAACACATTCCACATGTTCACAATAACAGGTGCAGCAAATGAAGATGAGTTGTTTCTCATTATTTTCTCTGACCTTCTCACCGCCCTCCCCAGAAAGGCCTGGGAAAGTTGTGTTACTCTCTGTGGCCAGAAAGCTGCTGCCACAGTTTACCACTTAGCATTTCTCATTTCACAGCTTGATTTAAAATATTTTATATGACAAAATGAGATAACATTTGAAAAAAAGGAAGGTATTGTAATAGAAATAAAGACTGATTATTTTTCCTTGGATAATATTTCCTTTAATTTCCTACGGTATGCTGGATTGTGTTTATGTAACCAGACATTCAATATATTCCAGATCTCGTTATTATAACTCTAATGACTTGTCCCAATAATTTGCTGCCAGTGTGTAATAGTGCTTATATATAGGGGTGGGTTATAGCTAATTGCCACACAGCCCTTTTTATTAGGGCTACACAGATTAGTAGCCCACCCAAGTTTATGAAAAATATACACATTTACAAGCATGTTGATCTGATTAAGGCTGAGAACAAGTCCTTCTGAACATAAATACATGTAGATCTGCAAATACACATTTTTTTTTAAAGTGACTTTTTAAGGAATGTCTTTCTTTGTTTTATTGTGTGAAAAGGCAGATGTTTTTCAGTTGATAGTTTATAGAGTTGCTTGCATTTAATTTTTTTATTTAGATTTTCAGTTCCTGATGAAAAAGCATTACTGTCCTTGTAACATTGCACAGTGTATCTTCAGTTTTGGTTCTTAAAGTATTATAACCTTCTGAACCTCAATTTACTTTTTCAAATATGTTTTGGGTGCTTGGATAGAGAGGAAAAATGATTTCTTCACTGAAAAATTGTATATCAGCCCTTTGTTAATTTTCTACTCTTTGGAGCCTTCACTGATTTCTGTGGATGCTGATCTGAGCTATGTATTTTGTCTGCCATAGAGGCTGCAAGCTACTGACAAGGTACTAAAGTCAGTTTTGTCAAAAGATGTTAACTGCCACAACACATGCAAAGTTTGGCTGGACATTAAGCAGTAGGAACTTCCAGAAGGTCTCCTGGGTCAGCTGTGGGACGGAGTGTCTATTAAATCTGCCTCAGAGTGCCCAATGCAATTTCTTCTTCTTAAGGATTTAGGCTTTGGGGCCTGAAAGTTTCTTGTCTAGCTTCAGAAGTTACAACGATTGACTCTCCTGAGACTGTCTGAAAATTCAGACAGATACTGCCCCATGGTGATCTCACATTGTCAGGCTGTATTTCTCACTGAGTCCCAGAGTGACAGCAGCCTGTGAAAGTAGCTGAGATTCCCATATCCTGGGACCAGAGATGGGAGTGTCCAGCACTTAGTTATTGATTTATACAAGATTATGACTGTGAGAATATATCTAAGGCAAGAAGAGACCAGAAAATCCTGCTGAGATTCAGTGGAGCAGGAGGTGTAATAAGCCAGGAGACAAAAGACGGCTTTAGCAAAAGGATGAGTTGTGTTTCTTACATTGCAACATGTAACTGTCCCTGCAGGCAGGAGGAACTGAGTATATGTACCTGAGGCACTGCAGTGATACAAGTAGTTTCAGGTATTTGAAATACCTAGATTCAGTTGTATAATTATTTGATTTATCTGTGCGTGTTCTCACCAGAGAAAGTGCCCTGAAAATTGTTAAATTGTTGTCATTAGTAGCATTAATGTTATTTGGATAAATCCTCAGGAACCCTGAACATCTGCATCTTTCTTGGGGAAGCACCTGAGTCTGCAGGTGTTCAGCATAGTAGACTTCTGAATAACTTGGACTGCATCCTAGACTTCATTTTTTTTTATATTGTCAGGATTTGAAGACACAGTTCTCCCCCACATCCCAACTTGCTCATGGAGACAATATGGCATACACTGACACTTAAGTTCTCAGGAAAATATGCTGCACATAGTAAAACCACTTACTGGTTGCAGAATCACCAGGGATCTTTCATCTCTCTCGTCTCTCTTTGTCACCAGATAAGGACTGGATCCTGACACTTCATATCCAGGAGTGGGGTTTTTTTACTTAGAAGGACATTTCAGATGGTCAGGAGAGCTTTATCAGAGGAGGAAGCAAATTACATTGAACAGAACTTCTTGATTAATCATATTAGGTATTTAAATAGAGGCAGCCTGTGTTTTTATTATTGTTTTGAAAAGCTGCACTGTGAGTAGAAGCCAGTAATTGGGCATATGTGCAAACAAAACATATATACAACTTGACTTATTTGTATGCCAGCAGTAGAGATTATCATCATAACATCCTTCATAGAATATTTCATATCGGGCAGCCTTCCACAGCTGTAGTTCTCAATCTTTATTAGATCTATTATGCAAACACAGAAGGCTTCTTGAGTCAGCAAAAACTCAGCAAGCTGATATGTGTTGTTCATGCTGCCTTGCAAATCACTTGCCCTAATCACCTAAGAGTTGATTAAAGTGGAGGTTGATTGGTTAATTTGCTCTCAACCTTGGAGAACCCATGACATTGATTATTACAGTAGTGATTTAAAATATGTGGTGTGTCATTCTTTCTTAGAGTTTAGCCGTATTCTAAAGACAAACATGAATTTATGTATCATTATTTAAAAAAAAAAAGAATAAAGAAAATAAAAAGAGAACAAGAACTTCCCTGCTAGGCATCTGTCTATGTTGCTTTTAAGTCAAAGACATTGTCATTAATATCCCTACTTGTACACTTTATGATAGGTTCCTCTGACTGATTCATGGACATCATGGAAAATGTGAGCATGAAGAGACTAAAGAACAAAAAGACTATTCTCTCTCTCTCATGTACCTCAGTTTACCTTTCTAACATTTTCCCATGTAGAGAGTCAAAAGCAATAGACTGTTGGGAAAATCTCCCTCGTAGTAATAGCAAGGATAATCTAGAAAATACCTGAAGTTTCAAGGGAAATGATGGGAAAGCCATTATTTGGGTGGAGTACTGCTAGCCTGGTTCCAACATTCTAGAAAAATTTAGAGTTCCCAGCCGTGCCCTGGTGATGAAAAGGGAGAAAGGGGGCTGAGTATTTTCCCAGCACTGCACTGGAAATATCTGTGAACGCTAACAGGGCTTTGTGTTCTCTCGCAATATACAGATGTTTCTTCAGCCAAAGGTGGGAGTAACTGTAATGAAAAGAGGTTAATAATGCTTGAAAGATCAAGCATTTGGTAAAGGAAAAATAGTCCTGCATGTTATTTCATTATTTGCTGTATATACTTTGAATGAATCAATAAATAATGCTTTAGAGGGCAGCTGTAAAAAAAAAAAAAAAAAAACAAAACTGATGTATTGAAAGTTTCCTGAGGAAAAAAGCTTTACATTTAGGAACACAGATGAGCTTATGAGCCAGAGATGCAGCCCAAAGATCTGTTCTGAGAGATTCTGGAGCACCATTCAGGAAAAGGGTCAAGGTAGAGCTGACATGGATAAGGAAGGTGTTGAAAGCACAGGTTGCCCTGTCACATCTGTTTCTTTCTCTTCTACTTTGCAGAAAAGGAAACATTTTGTATAGATATTTGCTCTCCACATGGAAAATTACTCTGGCTAATTCTTGGCCAAGATGTCTCAGTAGAAGTTAGCAGAATTTGCACTCTACTTTCACAGGCAGATATCAGTATTTATATGGGGTAGGCAGGCCTAGTACATGACATGGATAGCTGGTTTTCTCCTTTGGGTTTCATCACGTCCTCACCAGCTTTGACATGACTGGGGCCAGAGGGTTGTGTCAGCCCCCAGCTCCACACAGCACCACCTCGTGTCTGAATGAAAGTTATTGACTGGGTCTTTGCCCCTTCTTCCTTGCTTCCTCACCCGCATGGCTGCGGTCTGGTCACAGCTGGTGGCTTTGGGACTATCTTTGTTTTAGCTTTCTTTCTCTTTATCAGCTATATAAATGCAAGTCCTCATTTCTGACTGCTGTCTGGCTGTTCTCTGCTGGCTGCTGCAGTGTTTCCTGCCCAGCTTCATTTACCTTCACTGGTTTCCTGGGTGCATTTTTTGAGGAAACTTATCTGGCTGCATTCACTGAAGTTGCTAAAAGCCACAAAATGTAAGAATTGCATGTGTGTGCCTTCTTTTTATAGTTGCTGTCTGTATCTTTCTTTCTGCATACAGTTGATTAATTCTTCTGTACAATGCCTTGAGGAATTACTGCGTCAAGTATCACATCTGATAGATCTGCTAAATGCATTTATGAAGACATCTTCAGGCAACAGTATTGTCATACACTAAATTTATAGAGGGGATGTCTTGGGCCCTGTCCTTACTGGTAAACAGTCATGTCTGTGTATTTCCTGGTGACTAATTTCTGCCTGGGAAGAGATGTTTGTGAGAGACTGCCAACAACTGTTGTGCTAAAATTATACACCAAAAAATGTTTGCATGCATCATCTGCTCTTTTCTTTGTCAGACAAACAGGGTGTTCATGGAGGTGTTCATTTTTTATTTTCATGAATTATTCAAAAGAATAGTATGGGGGTGGGAGGACAGCACCGTTGCTTGCAAGTCTTTGGTCATTTTAATCATCTTCTTGTAAACACTGCCACCTTCCAAGAGCTGCAAATTCTCAGAACCCCGGTTTTCCAAAGATCAAATCCAAACTGACTAACGTGTAAGTAGTGGTGCTTTGCTGCCTATAGCTTTAAGCAAATAGAGCAGTACATTTTCATTCTGAACAGGTACCACGTTCACTACTGTGTACAGCATTCTCCAGCTGGGGTCCACACTACCAGCTGATTAGAGGCTTTTCATGCTGCTGAAGGACAGTGAATTGCTGTAGATCAAATGCTACCAATAAAGGTGGACGACCTCCTCTACTTAGTGGGAGGAATCTGGAAGAAGAAAATCATATATATTCCACAAACTGCCACATTCAACTATCACTGAAGAAATACAGTTGTGTAATCCCATTTCAAATTGATATTTCTAAGCAGATATTTTTAATCACCTATTTTTTGCAGATGGCTGTTTTCATCCACTAGAACACACTAGCACAATCCAGATTTTTTACTTATACCCTGTTACCTGAATCTCAATTAATACAGCTAAAAGAGTGGGAGGAGAATAGACAGGACTTTAAAACATCTATATATTGGCATAGGTGGGGTCTTGTGACTTCTGTGTGTGAATTTATTTTCTGTTGTCCCTGACCAAATATGGAAACAAGCACCAATATTTCAAAGTTTTCTGCTAGCTTCCAGTTTGTAGGAATTTCCCAATGGAGCGATGACCTTTGCTGCTGCTTGTTGAAGCTTGATGAAATGCATATTTTCTTTGTATACCTTCATCAGATTACCTGAAATAATGTAGAGTCCACAGGCTGAAACTTCTTGAATCCCCAGTTTTGCCAGTATTTGGACTCTGGGACTCAGAAGCCCTGCTTCTGTAAAACCCCTTAGCCTTTTTGATGCTATGCAGAGGCTGCAGGATAAGGGCTCACTGTAAAAGGTGGATTTTGAGGGAATTTTCTACATCTACTTTTTGAGCCTTCATTCTGTCAAAGTAATATTATCATAACTGAGAAGCAGACCCATAGTGCATGCATAGTAAGCCAGCTAAAGAACAGAAAAAAGCTAATAAAGGGGTAGAATTTTGCTGTGTTTCATCACTTAACACACAGCAGCAGCTTTGCCTTCCAAAAATTGTACTGGAGCTACAGCTTGATTTAAAGATTTTCATAGTTGCTGATAGAGAGTGGGGCATGATGGTGCTAGGCACTGCATTGAGGGAAGCAGAGGGACACAGCTCTCACTTGTAAAATAAGTTGATGACAATATACAGAAGAAGATACATAGCCAGCAAGCAGTGCACAGGTCAGGGCAGGCAAATCTCAGGTGAAATCCATGATTTAGGGCTCAGTTTGGTGTCTGAGAAAGAGTAAGACCAATGGAAAGGAAAGTGGATAGAGAGTTTAGAAGGGGAGAAGGTGATTCTAGGTTTTCAGTCACTGACAGTGGAAAGAGAAATACATGGCAAGTAATTCAGTTATGTTTCATTCTATGCTGTGTGTTCTGGGTTACTGCTTCAGCTTCAGAGCATGTGCACAATTACCATCTGCTCAAGTGCAATGCCCAGCAACTATGGATGATGCTAACTAACTCTCTGCCAGTCATATATACACATTAATTAACATGTTTCATTCTAATCATTCTTTTGAAAAGGAGAAGGTTAAATTATCAGAGTAATAACCACCAAAAAAAAAAAAGAAAAAAAGGAAGTCATCCTATTTTATTTTTATTCATGTATGAAACAGAAGGTTGCTTATGTAGTTGTTTAAAGTTTCACAATCAGTGATGTTTGTGTCATGCTTTTTAGTTGCTACTACCTTTCTGCTTCATATGGAGAGCACTTGTAGGTCTTGGAGTAGTATCCAGGCCCTGTTACAGTGTTTGTTGAGATTTTTAAACTATAAGTAATCAGGATGAATTTATCTATCTTCAGTGTGTTTTAAGAAAATTAAATGCAGAGCAACGGCTTCAGGAGGGAAAAAAAGTTCAATTCTTCATCAATTCCATGCATTTTATTATCATTTTATTCACAATATTTAATAACACCTTGAGATATTTGTGTTCTGAGATTTTTTTAACTTTGTCCAAAAAAAGTTTATTCAATACAATCTACAGTGAAGAACTGTTTCAGTGACATTTTTCCATTTTTCAGACACTGATAATTTGTAGCCTATTGTCACATTGTTTAACAACTAGCCAGCTTGTACTGTTTCTAAACTCTCTAATCTGTTTATGAGAAATGCAGACTTAACTCAGTTGGAAATTCTATTCTCCACATTTTACAGAGCCAGTCCCTCTTGATTACCAACCTTTGAGGCATTTCTTAATGCATAATGTTTTCTCAAATCAATATCCAGGATGAAATTATCCATGACACCACACAGAGATTAGCTGATCAAAAATTTTCTGATGTAGTAAATTTTTGTATACGAAAATGTCAACTCATTTAAACATTTGGCTGAAGCACATCAATTTTGATGCTATTTCTTTAAAAGCTGGAAAACATCCTACTAAAAGTATTTCATTTAGGCTCTTCAAAAAGCACATTTCACTTTGAAATGAGTGTTTCAATCATTTATGTTTAGACTAAGGCACATAATTTTATCAAGTAAAAACAAGAATGAAATTTATCAAGTTTTTCAACACAAGTACTTGTCTTCTATTTCTAAAGTCTATATGTGACAACATTTCCTATGAAATGAAGTACTAATAAGTGATTGTAGGGACTCTAAGCAAAATTCCTCATAAAACAGAAAATGAAGATTTCACAGACTTCTGCAGACGAATTATGTAGGCCACGCTGCATGAGGCTGTGTGCTTAGACAGTAATATTCAGCTTCACAGACATGCACCAGAGAACAGCTTCTTGTGGGACAATTTTGTACAAAGGATGCCTTCTAACAGAGCTTAAGTGAGTAAAAATCAGCATTATGTCCATTTCCTTTACTGGAAAAATGCAGATCCTGTATTGGAAAGTAAAAGAGAAGCATCTCTCGTAAAATACATGAAATAAGCCTTGCCCTTCACACTGTGCCAGTAAAGGCTGGCACCACAACGCTGGGAATGGGTGGAGTACTTAGAGCAGCTCCAGATGAAAACCAGGAGAAAAGTCTTGAAAGAGTGAAGGATTAGGCTGTGATGCCTGCTGAACACTGAGAGAAGACAGTGTTCTGGTATGTAAATGTTATTTTAAAAGAGAAAGAGAATTTCTTTACTCAGAAAGTAATTTGTTTTACTATCTAGAATGAGAAGTAATGACCCTAAATTAAAGCAACAGAGTTTTAGGCTGTAACTATGTTAGCAGGTAATTAGGCACAATAGGAGTTTGGCAGTAGATCTAAACAGTTGGTACTAAAGCCTTTATGTCTACCCTAACTCTCTGTGGTGTTTTCCTCCAGCCTAAATTTAGTCTGGTTCCCTGGAGTGAACACCCAGCTATCCATGAAGTCTGAAACTGTAGGAAGGATGAAATTATTCAAACCCATGTATTCCCAAAGGTGTTTGTGCGCATTTGATGTGCACCTGTGACAGATCTTTCAGATTAGCTTTGTCCAACTGGATTCTAATTTATGAATACCAGAACACTCTGAGAACAGAAATAACATGATATTGACTTGGAAACTGTTCTGCTGCTCTGGACCAAACCACTAATGTACACAGCTCACACTATGCTGTACACACTGCACAAACTTCCTGCTCATGCTAAAGGTTTTGAATCAATGAAGGACATTGATGCCTTGTAATTTAGATGTAATTGTCAGGTATTACATAAATATAGCTCCTTTTCCACCCTTTTCCACCACTGTTTTCTCTAGACATGTTTTCTACCCAAAAAGGGGAAACTGGAATAGATAAACACTATAATTGAAATGTGGGAAGGGGTCACTGAGTGAAAAATGAGATATATCTCTTGGAGATATGAATAAATTAAACCTTCTGTGGGTTTTACAGAACTGGTGAGTTGTTAATATTTCTAAGCCAGTTTCATGACTTTTTCTTTTCAGAAGCTGTCATTTTAAAAGTTGGGTTTTTTTTACTTTTTTTTATTCATAACACCAAAATGGATTTCTTAGTTAAAAAAAAAATCAAGGCAACCTAACCCAAAAATTACAAAACTTTGAAGCCTAAAGCAAGTATTTCTGATAGCTTTGTAAAGCTATAAAAATGGTCTGCTGTTTTTTAAACTCATAATTTAATTGAGTGACATGAACTTTAATTAATTAAATGGTTGCTTCTATTTTTGGCTGAATTAGGATATTAAATCTGTGTTTCCTTTTTCAAGAAAATGAAACAAATTGGGGCACTATAAAACACTAAAATCAATATATTATTATACTCACACTGCTTTTGGTTTTTGGAAAGTTTCCAGTTATTATTAAATGCTCAAGGAGTAAATAGATTCAGTCTGATAACAGGTGCACTGTAACATATGAGATGTAGCTTGAGGAATATTCTGTGTTTGTCCTTGCTGCTCCCAAAATTGTATCATTCTCACCTGTAGTCTGGGAATATCCTCTTGGATTTACATGATACTTTGTTTTTGAAACATTAAATCCCACAAATTTTAGTGGCATTTACTTCTCAGGCTTTGCCATCTTCCTTCAATACATTTCTCTGCTTTAATTTCTCCATTCCCCACTCCTATATACCTCGATCAAGTTGCTTTTCAAATGAAGGTGCCATGCTGAAAAAAATTGTTCATCTACTTTAATCAATTAACTATGATTAATTTAACTCTATTAACCATTACTTAATCTCCTTTAATGATATTATGACTATATAATCATTTTGTATGAAAATTTTCTCAGCTGAGTATATTTGCACTCAAATTAGATGAAGCCTTTCCAGTGGCGCCAGGACATCTTTTTGAAACGGAGGAAATTACTGGTAGTGATTGTGAGATGCATAGTCAAAGAAGGAAAATGCTATTACATTTAGTGGGTTGTTTTACTTGTCTTTCCAATGCCTTTCTAGAAGCCGGATGGTAGACTTTTTGTGTCTCCAGGTTGGTGTTGCTTTTATTGTTTATTGGTTTCTGATTTTTGCAATCAGTACCTCTTGGATGGGAGCTGCGGCTCTGTGTACCAGTTCCCTGTGTTCTCCTTTCCAGCTGTACAGAGCACAGACTCATTTTGAACCTCTAGTGGGTTATAGCCATCTGATTTCAAGTTAATGTCTACTTACAATACAAATGTCAGTAATATATGCATCTGTGCTGACCTAACATGACCTCACTACAGTCAGAGCAGTTTTTAATGGCCAATGGGACCTTCCAGGTTATGTTTCTGGCTGCACTGGTATGTAAAAGAAAGTCTTATCATGATTTTTCATTGCTGTGCAGCTGGTTACATTTTTCTGCAATAAGTGCCATTTGGGGTAAGTATTATCAATTATATGCCCTGAGGCATATGAAAAAGACTCATTTCTCAGTTAGCTGTAGATTTTTTTAAAAAATTGATTCTTGTAGAGGTCTCTAGAAGTATGAAAGAAGTATTACTGACCATATTTCTAGACACTGGAATAATGATCAAATGTGATCTAGTTAACATGTTACAAGACATCAGCAGTGGAAATGTCAGTTTATGTTAAATGCTGGGTTCTCATTTTCCTACTGTGGGAATGAAACTGAACCAAAGCAGCCTTGTTTTTCAACTCAGCTCTCAGCTGAGAGAGCTATGTGTCAAATTGGTACAAAGCTGGGCTGTAAGTCCTCTTACACACCCATTTTCCATAATTTTCCCCAAAATCTTCACAAATCACCATAAACCTGATGTCACCACAGCTTTTGAGTAATGGCAGGATTTATTGATGCAGCTTTTTAAATTTATTTATTACTTAGAGTTTCTCCCCAAGCTAAAGAAAACCACACTTTGTTCATTAAAAGGTATTAAAACTTCTTCTCTGAATTAAGTAGTCATACGCAAGCTTGGGTATGAAGAGAAAATGTCATTTTTCAAATTACCTAAGTATGATTCTAAGGTTGAGATAATGCTGAATTGAAAAAGCTGCATAAGACTCCTATAACAAAGACCAGAGGAAAAACAATACATAGAGAGATGATCTTGTAGAAAAATTTCTCCTAAACTGCAAGTTACTCATTTCAACCAGAGCGTGACTTAGTCTGGTTACTTTCAACCTGTATCCCTGATGACTGACATGCAGCATAAGAAGGACTATAAAGAACAACAGCTAAGCTAGATTTTTTTATAGTAGTACCATCAAACTGGACTGTCAATACAATTAATGATCTGGGGCCAGAGATAAAAATAATTTTGGATTTACTTTTGTCACAGTGGAAAAACTGTGTCCCCTCTACTCAAGAAAATGTTGAAAAAAATTAGCTGTTCCTTTGATCCACCACTTCAGGCTAACAGTGTTTTTAATAATCTATTTCCAGCCTATGTACACCTGGTTAGCAACCAGCTCCCCATCACTTTCTGTCATATCCAATAACACTCATCTCTTTTTCAGCTGCCATGGGCAACTTTTGAGGCTCTTTTGGTTGCTGCTTCTTGTCAGAAGTGTAATGGTTTATGCCTAGAGATTGCTTTTCTCCCAGGACATAATGCCTGAAAATATTAGCACCAAAAATAGTCCTTGAAGATTTTGAGGAGACATGTTTCTGTTCCTGGGAATCCTGAGCTTATTTTTGGATTGTTGGTTCAGGTGAAGGGTTGCTTGCATATACTGCTCAATAGATATTCATCACTTTCAGAGAAACAGCAACAACACAAATGCATTTGCTCCATGCACCTACACTTTTCATAATTGATAAGCTTAAAGGGAAAAAATATTCCAACAAGCTATTATCTTGTTTATTATATTAGGAAAAAAAACTACAGGAAAAAAAAATACCAAATCAGTAGAGGTGCTAATCTGACCCCAGATTCTAGCTGTCAGCAAAGATCTCTGACACATATCACAACAATCCAGGCTGACAGAAGGACTGAGGTGCTCCTCATTTCCAGGATGCTGCTTCTCACAGTACACTTTGGTCTTACTTCTCCATTTCTATGAAGAGAGCTTTTACCAGTAGAGAGTGGATTTGATTTTAAAAGCACATACATTTCCTTCCTAATTTGTAGGGTCCTGTGATACAGCAAATTTAATTGCCTCTTTTGAGACCATGAAAAATTAATGAAATTATTGTTAAGCTCATGTGAGAAGAAAATATTATTTCTAAAATATAATACTTCCTTTTTTTGTATCTCATGTTTACTTTTTGATTGGGAAATCAGAGCAGAGTATCTCTACTCTTCCACTAAAACACTCCTGGGACTCATGTTTCACAAATCACGTAACAAAATTGGTTTTGTAAAGAGCATGCATTACCCACTAATAAAGCAGATGTTGGGACTGAGGCACAGGTGCAGCTCTCCTCCTATACATAAACACACAGACACACACCCTTGCTGCATGCTTTCAGCGTTACCATGTCACTGCACATTATCCCTGTCTTTGGTTATCCAGTCTGTTGAATTCATTTGTGCTTCAGCTGCTTCACAGGAATGCACCAGACTGTTAGGAAGGCTGTCAATTATTCTCCCATCAAAACAGTGTGAAGTCCCTTACAGTGCTCCCCAAATATTGGATTAATGGTGAAGATCAGCAGCAGTAAGAAGATTCAGCCAAAGCACTCTTCCACCTTGGGTCAGAAATGTGCTTATTGATATCTCTTAGGGACTTTCACCTGTTCCCTCACTTTCTGCTGGAGAGATTGTAGTCCTTTAGAGACATCAGGAAGGTTCCCAGCACTCAGCACTTCTCAGGGGGTATAGCTTGTAACGTCTTTACCATTCTCTCAGTTTAAGGATGGAAATGGATTCAGCTCCCCCCCATGAAAGCTGGATCTGGCATTGGGCAAAGGCCAATGCAGAAAACAGTGTTTCATGTCACATCTTCCACATCCTGAGCTGCAGACTGCCCCTTTCAGCAATGCAGTTAAACACGTGCTTACATCCTATCGACTTTCTAGCACTTCAGCTTAACAGCTTGGCTGAATTCAGGTAGACTTAAGCAAATGATTAAGTGCTTTTCCATATCAGGTGTCAATGGAAAGGGAAATATTTGGCTTCTCTGCTTTTAATCTTCAGTCTTACTGTTGTGGACTTTACATAGCCAGTTCTGGGCCAGGCAACATCTCTGTGAAATTCTGTATCCTCTAACAGGTGTGTGTATGTTTTTGTCTGGTTAACCAGCGTGGGGTATAGCGCACAAGGTGGACTGCTTCTTGTTTTCTTCCTTCTAGCACATTTCTCAGGTCACTTCCATTGAGTTACTTTTTTATATATTGATTCTGGGGAAAAAAATATTGACTGCTTGTTTCAATACTGCCCAGCATAGCTAGATGTAGCAATTTAGCTCTCTTAAGGCAGAAATGAGCAAACTCCCACTGAGACAGCCATCCATTGATTAACATCAAATACTTACAGCCTTTAATGTCATTCTGTACCTAGACTCCTATATTATTAGGCAGTGCCTGGTTCAGAAAACACAGGGATATAAATCCAATTCCATTTTTACCCCCTCCCAAGAGAAGGAGATTCAGAGGTAAAACACAGTCCACCTGAAGCATAAATCTGTAACTTATTGTTAGATACACAGTATCAGACAATAATTTTCCAGTGTATGCTGTTGAATTTCTTTCCACAGATCTCTCATTTCTCCATCATCATGCAAATGGATGACTATTGGGTAATATACATCTGAATAAAATCTTGATACACTCTGCTTTGTCTCATGGTGAGTACCACAATCACAAGAGCATTTCTTCTCGTGAGCCCACCACCAGCCTAACTGGAGGGCCTTTAGGAAAGGGCTAACCTTTGATATTTTTTAGAATAGTTAAAGACAGTTTGGCTGTTGTGATCTGCTCTGAACTAATTTACCAGTATTAATCAACAGAAAAAGCCCCTAATGAACTAGTGGCATATTCCCTAGCTCTAAAGCAGGTATTGCACAGCTGGGTTTCTGTTGTCTATTAGTGAAATACCCCTGCATGTTTCTAAATAACACAAATTTTCATTGTGGCTGAGAGATGACTTATTTTTTTCTTTCTCAAATATTTGATTAATTGCCCATTTCCTGAACAATGTCTCACTGCTGCCTTTACCAGTGAAAGATGAAGTTTTCCAGAAAAGGTCTATATACATGTGATTATTTTTAGCAAGAATGTCTTGGTAACTTCAAATTTCACACAATTGTGACACAGACAAGTAGCTACAGTTGGCAGCCCATGAGGCTGGGTTGTGTTAACCTTAAAAACTGTGGGAACTCTTCTTGTGTGTATATTTTATTCAAAGCCTAGAGTCTACACAATGAATAAAAATATAGATTTGAACTATAGATTTGAACTTTTTTAAAAAGACTTGGGTTTAGTCTATTCTTTCCCATTGGGGGTAATAAGATTACATTATGTAATTAATTCACAGGAATAGACTTCATGGAGACAAAAGAGCTAAATTAAGCTTGCTGAGAATTAAAATAGGTTAGAAAATTCCTGAACCTTTTGCTACCTAAGGGAGAGGTCTTGGAATAGCTGTGTAGATGGAATGAAGCTGATTAGATGTCTAATAAACCTTCTCAGAAGTTGATACTTTTATGAAAAGGGCCATATAAATGGGTGCTAGTACTCCAGAGAAACAGGATTTGATGGCCTTTTGTTAAGCCTTTTTCATGAATTTCACACACAGGCATGGTATTGAAGTGATACTCTGGCAGAGCAGCTTGCAGTTGTTGTTGGCTATAGAGACAGTTAAAATATCAATAATTTGATTGATAGGTGCTGATTTGATATACACTGTATTTTAATTATACATGAAATAAGTGTATCTACAAAATACCTTTTTCATACCTATACCTTCATCTCCCAGTCTCGAACATGACTGCATACAGGCACAGGAGTTTTGTCTGGATGCAGTAAATGGCAACATCTCAATCTACAGCTTCTTGCTCATAACTGAGAGCAGGTTCTGCAACTGTGCCAGGGGGAGAAGTGGGCCCAGTGGCGCAGTTTGGTTCCTGCAGCATGGCTAATGAATATAGTAGGTTGTGGCCGCCATATCTGTGTGCTCTGGCTTGTTATCCAGCCTCTGAACGGCCCAGAGAGCCCATGGGAGTGAACACAGAGATTCCCCTGGACCAGCACTGTGGGAAGTATATATGGTAATGCAGTGCATGGAGATAAAATGCTCTTGGGGTGTTTGCAGCCAGCCTGGGCACACAGCAAGATGTGAAGAAGGAGAGGCATTCCTTCTATTGCACTTGTGCCATGGCCAAATGGGTAAATGAGACAGCTCTTCTTCAAACACCTCAGCTCTCCTTCAAACACCTCAGCTCAGCTGCTGGCTTCACAATCTGACTTTGTTTTCCATAACATTAAATAGGCTAGACTGCTTAATTGACACACAACCCCATACAGTTAGAAAGTTTAATGGAGCAATGGATCTAGGCAAATTTAGCCCCTAGGTTGCTAATTTGATTCAATATCACTTTGTCATTAACTCCTCTGAGTTTTATGGATTTAAATAGTATCTTCTCCAAATGTGAGTAGTACGGAGACGTTAGTATTACATATTCGACTAACTTATTAATCTGCATGGCTGGATTTGAGCTAAATACCATCTGAGTGCAAAATAGTATAAACCAGTCTCTCAGAAAATGTTAACTTTGGGGGAGAAAAGCATGAGACACTTTCTTGGAGGAAGATTTCCAGTGACATAGATCGAAGAAATACTTCCCTAATAGGATATTTACAAAAAACTCCAGCATTTCATCCTGTGCGCAGCTCAGTCTTGCTTTACAAGCAGATACAGTGCATGGATTTTGCTGGAGCAGGTTCTGGAAAGAGTTATAACTCCCCCTGACTGGGGGGAAGTCCACAGCTGCATCCCCTAAGCCCAGGGATTTCCAGTCTCTGGGCTGACCCAGCTGTCAAGAATTAAGTAGTTCCTCAGCACTCTGTAAAAGGGAGGTGCTCAGAGGGGTCAATTTGGCTCCTATTAGGGGTTAGATGTTTTGTGAGGGACAGCAGGGGAAAACAGGAGTTAATAAGAAAAATACATTCCTTTTCTTGCTTTTTTTCTCCTTTTATTAGCTTCAAACTTTGCAGAAAGTGCTTTCATATTTTTCTTTTGAGCTGCTATACCTGGGCAGATAGGGTGTATGTTTAAGTTAGCCTGTTAGCACTATTAAGCAAAGAGTCTTTTTCTCAAGTCTTGCTTCTATTAGGGAGTAAAGGGTTCTCAGGCAATTGTCCTCTCAAAAGCTAGGGAAATTAGTCACAAGTTTCCCCTTGGTGACCATGATTTGCCATGAATCATTGAGCTGGGTTGTTACAAGATTGAGTGCTCTTTCCATCAAGCAAAGTTGTTGTTCTTTTTCTTTAGGTCTAAAAGGTGTCTGGTGTAATTTTCAAAAACTTGATTAGGGAGAAAGCTGCTCTTTATGCAATGCTCCATTAGAGACTCTAAGATAACTAAGAAACTACAAGAAAGGCTGAGGAGAGGGAAAACTTGGTATTCATTTGAAAGATTAAATCTGATGAATTAAAAGCAGCTCTCAGACTACAAAGAGAGGTTGTATAGTTTGTAATGAACTGTAGTAGCAGAGAAGCTCTATTATTATTTGATGAAGGATGTTTTGAAGAACAGCATTAGAAAGTAGTCCTGTTAGCTCCTCTTGTGCTCTGGCATTGTTTGGCTCGGTACATGTTACCTGAATAAATAGCTTCAGCTGGCTTAGTCTGGATCTTTCCAAATGGGCAATCACATAACTCAGTCTTACAAAAGTAAGAATTTATTGAGGGCAACAGATTTGTATCAACTCTGTGAGCTTAATTATTTTATGTGAAATAGGGGGCCACCATATGCGAGCAATAGCAAGGAGGCCCTCAAGCAACTCTGTTTACACAACTCTTGTTATGTCAGGTCTTTTTTCACCACAGTAAGAATTGCATCTCAAATGCTTGTTTTGAGACAAGACTTCTACTTTGGGGCAAAAATAGAACATCTCTCTGGCTCCCCTTCTTACTGCTTAAAGTATATATTCGCATTGCTATTATGTGTTTCTAGATGATTATGGAAAGATTTTCTTGGATTCAGTCTGTTTTCTACTTTATCCAGTGTAGCACAGACATCATAATCCCAGAGCTATGACCTCACTTTTATTGAGTAAAAGAAGCCCACTTTGACTGTACAGAAGACTCAGGAGGAAAACAGCATCTAACAGAATACTTTTTACAAACAAATTGAATAAGCAGACAAAAGGGTCAAGGGGAGCCAATGCGAACAACAGAAGTTACTAAGCCACTGATGTACAGGAGGTGGCTCCTCCTTGCACAGCCCAAGTGAAAGCTATTGATTGCCTAAGAATGCTTGCAGCTGCCTGCAACTTGCTAGCTGGTCCTTGTTCATATCAACATCCCCTTACTGAACTTTGTAAAACAGTAAGGGAATGGCAATATTTCCAGAAGAAAAAATCTACTCATGAAAGCCAGGAACCACGTGAGAGCATTTTGTCTCTCTTGCTTATGATGACTCTATTTTTTTATTTTTGCACTATAGAGATTTATCCTTCCGTGCTTTGAGGATACAATAAAACAGATTTTTTTTTTTTCCTTCATTTCTTTCTGAGGTGTAAAGGGGCCTTTTATTGAAACGAACCATAGAGCACCCTGGAAAGCCACAGGCCCTAGCTTTAGAAAGCCACACGAAGATTAATCTCATGTGTTGCTAGGACATAACAGACACTGATGTCTCTGGTAGGTAGAAGGGCCAGTAGACTTTACTGAACTAGTCGTTTTGAATGTTAGGTCTACTAGAGCTGTTAATTACAAGCTTAACTGCCACCTTTTGTGTTTTTAATTAGTGAAGAATGACAATTTCTTTCTTCACCATAGGACAGTGATATATATTTTATAAGGCAAACAGCAGCTGCAGGGTGTGGGCATGGTTATTACAAAATAATCGTGCCCGCAGGGGTCAGGGAGGCATTTGGTTCTGCCTCGTGCCTCTTAAGAACCGTAGGGTACAATTGCTGTTTGATGGTAGCCTCCCTGTCATTTTGTATTATTTAACAAATTCCACTACATTGTCTTCAAGCTCTGCCTTGAGGTTATTGTGAAGAAACTAAAATATCTGCCATGTTGACTGCATCAGCAGTTCACCTCCTATTTGAGTTTACTGTGGCTATCAAACAGGCATGGGTCTGTTTGTGATGTGGGATGGGGGAGAGACATTACAGCGTTATGCAACTGAATGCCCAGATCCTGTTACAAGGGCAGTCCTACATTTAAAGAGGCACATAAATTGGGCAGGTCATAGACTAATTTATTGGCACACTCTTCTGTCAGTTATCTGATTGCCACAATACCTGTTTTACACAAGAAGTGATTACAGTGCTCCCTTCTAGTATTAACTTAGATTTTCACCTTTTGTATTTCACAGACCATTGTGCTTTACATGTTTCAGCATAGCCAGTTAAGTAATTCATTTATTTTAACCTGTACTTGTTCAAGACTTCCTGTCTTCATTTGAACCTATCAAATGAGTCTTTTTTTGCTATAAGAGTTTGATCCAGAGGTAAATCTTCACCCGTGGTCAGGTGTTTTGACGTTTAACCAACTAAATACTTGAATCTCCGTATTCTACCTCACTCTTTAATGCCTTTTCTTTGCTTTTAGAAAGCCTTTGCAATGACTCCACTCTCCAGTCATCTTTTGAAAACTCTAATTATATGCGGCCTAATGCTTTGCCTGCTCCCCCACCTTGAATCACTTTGTTGTTCTTTTCATGTCTTTGTCCTTAGACCTATTATTCTCATTACAAGTTAATTATTTCATTTTGATTTTATAGCATCTGTCAAACACTCTAGGCATTTTCCATAAATTAAATCTGCAAGCTTCAACTGAAAGCTTAATATAAACAATATAGAACAATTCCATCAAATAATAATCACTCTCAAAAATACGTATCACTGTTTCTTGCCTCAGTATATCAGCTAGTGTAATGGAACTTATGTTAATAGCTCTCTACTCATGGTTAAAACATACCGAAAAAGGAAAACCAGCATTAATAAAAGCTCTTCCTTGTATTATTCTGAATCTTAGGGAGTTTTGGAGTCTTAATATTGACTTCAGTAATTTCAGTCATTTTTGTATTAGACAAAATACTTAAAAACTTATTTGAGAGTAAAATTTCAACTATTAGTAGTGAAGTTGAGGGTTTTGTAAAATAATGAGTATTCTAGAAATTGTAGCTCATGTATATCTGTCCAAGGTGATGTACTGACAAAGCATACTCCATAGTACGTTACAAATTTCCCTTAACCTTATTAAATAGCAATTTAGGAAAATATTTATACTGCCATAATGAGTTTAGTGAATATCTGCATATTGGTAGATCATTCAGAATTAGGAAAACTGTGTGAATTAAATAAAGTGCCTAATAAATAGTGTAACCAGTTTTCTGTATTGCTGAGTTATTGCAAACCTGTTTTTTGATTTAATGAGGCAGGATATGATTATAGTAGTCAACAGTGAAGGATTTGAACACTTCTCAAATGTTGGTGACTGTTTTAGTTGGAGGAAACAGCACAACATTAGCCTGATTTCAGGATTTGCGATGATTTTGCAGAGAAATTGCATCATTGGCAGGAACAGAACTTCTGGGTCATCAAATCCACTCTGCCACTAAAACAGCAGCAGCATAAACCCCCATCAAACTTCATCTTTAAACCAGCTTTTTTTGCTGCTTTAGAAATCTTAATTTCTCTAGTGGCTGAAACATCTTTCTGTCCGAACTTTTCTGTCTAGTTTGCTGCTCTTTCTTCTTATACCAGCTGTGAACCAAAATATTGAAAGCTCAGCTCTGGATGATGTCTTTGATGGACCATAATCATAAGCATGTTAATTTTCAAATAAAGAAAAAATCTCAGCTCTCTTCAACTTCCAGGAAGGCCATTCTCATGTCACTTCCCAGTCATGCTAAAACATTTCTGCATACCTTTTGTATACTTTCTTGAACATGGATGGTGAAGCAAGGCAGAATAATTTCTCCCTATGCTTTATATGTCACACAATGCAGTTTATACTTCCCCAGTTTTTCTGGAAAGACTAAAACTAACATATCCCAGACATATTTACCTTTTTTGCAAAAATGTAGCATCAGGTAATTCCCAGGCACTGTGAGACCTATTTAAAATATGCAATATCTACTTGTCATGTTTGCGTCCAGAAAATTCCAGCTTATATTGGTAATCAATACTAATCCTTAAATATGTGAGCTTATGACTTGTTTATTTTCACCTGTGAATGGTATCACACAGCTTGGAATATGACCTTGAACTCTATAACTTGCATCTTGTACTATGACCACAGGACTCACCCTCCACTTACTACAATCTAAAAATGAGATATTTTGCCCGTGGTCAAAAAAATTTTACATCTGAAATGATAGCCGACTAGAAGTACTCCATTTCTTAAATAGTAAAATTCATTCTGTATTATCATTTTCTGACTACAAATATACATTATGTAAACTTGTTAGGAAATGGCTTTTGCCCCAAAAGAAATTTTCACTGCACATGTATTACAATGAGCTAAAATAAACCCCAAAGCTAAGAAAGTAGGTTTTAATTTTCAAAGGATTTATTTTTATACTGTTTACACTAGCATTTAGTCCAGTTTGACTTGATTTGTTACTTTGTAGTTGCTTGCTGTCACATTTTAATCCATGTTTTACACATTGAAATAATGAACTTTCAGTGGTACATAATAATAGATCATAGCTATGATCAGAGACTCATTTGTGGTACAGAGACTGCCATTAAAATGCAGATTTAAGCGTAGAGCATTTATTTACTTTCTCCAAGCTAAAGTAGTCCTTAAAAAAAAGAAAAAAAATTACCACAAAGAAACTATACTCTTTTTTAAAAAAATGCATTGCTATTATGTGTCCTCTTTCAAAAATTTTTTGAAAGAGAGAAAAAAAGAAGATATGAGGAGAAAACTGCATTCCAGACTTGATCTCAGGTCTACAATACAGACCTACTGACTACCTATTTCTGACAACTGTATTTGTAACTTCTTGTTAAATTTAAATATTTCAAGTCGTATTTATTGGTCGCTTGCCTTGAACAACTTTTAACTCTCAAGATCTGTTTAACTGTCTCGATGGGAGAGCCTGTGCAGAGATTGTCATAAGAGGGAGTTGATCTGTACTGGATGGTCCAGCATCTGCTAAGAAATATAAAATACATTGTGAAAAAGGAAGGGAAACTGCTTTTTGTAGGAAAGTAAAGATCCTGAAACATTAGATGAGAAGATACTTGAGAATAAACCTGATGCAACGGGGTCTACAGAAATCATGCACTGATTTTCTTCTAAAGATAACAATAGATTAAGTAATTGTTTCCATCTCCAAGGATTGTGTGTTACTGCCAAACTTTCTGGGGAAGTCACCTGTCTCTGAATCTGTTTCAGATTGTGCTATAGCATTAAATTATCGAGTAGGAAAGGAAACCAAGTAAAACACCAACTGCATCTGGAACAGGGAGAAAAATATGAATTTGCAGAATTAACTAAGGATTGGGAATTCTAGTTTGTTTACCATGGTATAGATTTTAGTTTATTAAAATAGAAAAGCTAAATTCTGAAGAAAGATCTCAGCTCTCATGCTACATCAGAGAGTAATATGGTCCAACTACTACCTTATTGTGAATATTCTCTACATATTCTCATAGTTCTACTTAGTTTTACCCCCTTAAGTGCCTTAGTAGTTCCTCTTAGCGCAACACCCTGGGTCATGAAGGAACAGAGTTCAAACCCCCTTCTCTGCTTTCTTCCCTGCCATATTTTCAGCTTGCTTTCTAAGAAACCCTGTGGGGCTTCTTACCTCAAACATAATAGCACACCAGGTAAATCTCCTGTTTCGCTACAAAGGGAAACAAAGATGTTGTAATTAGGGCATAGGCTGAGATGGGAGAGTGGGCTCAATGGGTGTATGACCTTGGCAAGTCCTTTAGTCTCTCTGTGCCTTGGTTTCTAAACTGAAGGATCTAGTATTGCCTATCCACACACTGTCGAATTTGAAGCATAGCGGCCGGGCATGGCTACCACTGAAGAGGAAAATGCCATGGTCCAAAGCATTTGACTGATAGTTTAACATGTACCACTGCATTCTGAAAATTATAAAGATGAAAACTTTAACTCTGAAAAATTTTCTCTCCTGTTAGGAAAGTTGTTTGCTTGGGGTAAGGCAAATCTTTCTCCCCTCAGTATTTTCCAAGGCAGAACTTCATTTCCTTGGGCTGGTCTGCAGTAAAAAGAATTGCTACTTGTCTGACAGCTTGCTTCCAACTGCTGCAAGCATGTCATTAAAAGCATCTTCCTAAACCACACATCAGTTTTCTTGACATCTGTCATACAGCTTAGATCATCATTTTTCTGCCTCATGAGAAAGAGTCATACTGTAAACATTCTTTCATTACTTTTAGTTTCATGTCGAAAAGAATCATAGTTATTTTCAGCATGTCCAGCTTTCCCTACTTATGGTAACCACAGATCTACAAACACACACCCTGATAATCCTTTCTTTGTGTCACTTTTCTGGTTCCTGACAAGCTTCAGAAAGACAGATGTAGGCTTTGCATGAAATCAGGTGTACATATTGCTAACAGATTGCTGGACAATCCAATAATGAAGCCAGTTAGCTCTTACCACTCTATTTCTGTTCTTTGTTCCCACTGATAGGAGGGACTCTTAAAGTGTTGGTAGCTAGGCTGCTGTTATTCATTCTTTATTATTTTTCTCTTCTTGTCTTTTTCTTGCAAACTCCAGTTAATTAATTAATAGCACTGTTCTCTTTTGGTTGCCCTCACCTCTGAGGCTGTTTCCATTTTGTAAATAGCTGTGTCTGTCTTCCACTTTTACATGTGCATGTTCATATTATCAACTAAAATCTGGCATCATGCTTGACTGTAATTCAGATGTCAGTTTGGATTGAAGCCATACCTGGGAGGATGTGCATTTGAAGTGGCAGGGAGTAAGTGACTGATAATGAAAAGAAGCATTTATTTTGTCATAACTTCAGCAGATCATTTATTGGAGCACATATTCTAATGAGTGCCACCCACACCAGATGTGTCATAGGGGACTAGATCAGATCCCTAATAAGTATGTTGATAGACATCCAAAGAAACTTGAGGGAAGGAAAGGAGATTGAAAAATTTTGATCTAGAAAACAGTGGATCAGGGATCTATGGTATCCATATTAAAACTTCTGACTGTATCTTTATATACAGAATGTAGTTGGTAGAATGTCATGATCTGATTGAGAGATATGGCTTATATCTTTTGAAAACCTGGGCCGCAGGATTCCTGCTGACTTTTAATTTCCATATTCCTCAGTAGCATAAACATGTTTTTTCCTAAACCTCCAAATGTGGAGATAGCCTTGTCTTCAGTCTGTATGTGTGTCTAGGATTTGCACAGGTTTTCAGTCAAAATTATGTTAATATATATAGGCAGACACTATAAAATAAAGTGGTTTTATGATTTTTCTTGCCTCAATTTATTCACTAGCTATTATTGCTACTATTATTATTATTATTATCATTACTACAAATGTTAGACAATTTTTGGGAATTCAAGACTTCCTCCTCTCTACTTTCTCACTTCCAGAACCTGGAATTTCTTCCTGCTGCCATTTTTCATGTTCTCTTCTCCCCGCTGCAATAATGACAACATCTTTTATAACTGTGCATATTCCCCATCCAGAGACCAGCTGAACATTAGTTTTTTCCTAGTGCTTTCCAGCTATGGAAAAATACTTTATCTTAGATGAATGGGGTTTTTTCTGTCATATATGGTATTACTATCATAATTCTCTACTCTTAGCCTTCTAACTTTCAGAAACAAATCCTGAATTGGAAGTAAAATACCAAGAAAAATATATTCTGAATGAATTCAGTATTCAAAAATAAACAGTGTGAGTGCATTGTTGCCAAGTGGAATCCAGAATAATTGCATAAAAAATTTCATGTTAAATATGAATCAGAAATAGCAATAGAGCTTCTCTTAGACTATTATAAAAATGTAGAGAATACAATTATTTATGGCTTAATAAAAGTTTGGTTTGGTTCTTTTTTTTCTTTATTCTGTTTTTTACTGTGAATTGAGAATTTCAGGAAACTAATGATAGGGAGCTCAGAATTTTCATTATATCCTAGGTTGCATAGTACAGAAACTTAATTCTACATGCTTTTGAGTCAATAGACTGTCTTGTAATCAGTTGCCCAAAAGCTCAGTTGGGGTTTTAAACTTTCATGTATTTCATAAAACACCAGTACATTTTCCAGTGAAATCAGTGAGAAATTCAAGCCAGTGCTGAAACTTTGGACGCCTGTTGCCATTTTTCTTATTTTGTATTTCCCTCAGAGAAAGGCATAAGATGCAAATTAGATTAGGTGTTCCTATTGCTCTGTACGCTGGGACAGCCAAGCATCCTCTTGGATCCTATCACAATTCCTACTTGTGGTATTCTTCAGCTTGCCCTTCATGGCAACAAAAGCCTCCTAATCCCTGGTTTTACTCAAATGGACAACATGCTACAGCAAGCAGGTGTGTCATGACTTTTCCAGCAATGAGAAAACAAAAGCTATAACTGAATAAAATTTTAATCTTGATTGTGATGGTTCAGGTGTGTGTGTAGGAATCAAACGTGAGAATGTCTAGAAGAACTGAATTTTAGAAATTATGGAATTGCCAAATATCCTCTAGTGAAAAATGTCAGCCACACCAGACTGATCATCTTGTTTTCACATTGGGTCCGTTCCCTAAAGTCTCAATCAAATTTGTGTGTTTAGGGTGGAAACATTTTGAGACTGACTCCAGTCTCTTTCCTATCCTGTGAGGCACCTAATGCACTTCAGGCTCCCAGAAAAACAATAAAAATGAGATTCAATAGCATTGTTTTTATATTTTCAGAAAAAGTTGAGCCAGAACTAGAAATCTTAGCCTATCAAAATTTATAGCTTGGCTTTTAGATCAGGATTTTTTAATGCTTTACAAATAATTCCATTAAAAACCATGTTATTCTGACAAAATTTTATTCAGTCAATATTGTCATTATTAACACCTGGTAAAAAAAGAGTAAGAGCTGTCCCTTGGTTGTGTTTGGGTTTACATATTTTCATGAAGTGTATACAGATATTTTAATTTATGCATTTGTATTAATTATTTCCAAGTATCAGACTTACTGACACTTTTGCCTTTATCCTTTGTGAAATGCTGTACATCCATAATATGTTCCACATATTACTTAAAATCTTAAAAAAGAGAAACAGAGGAAGAATACCAGAAATATTCTTTTGCTGAAGGTAAAAATGTTTTAAGGGAATACTGTCTTCATTTGTTTCTCTGGTTTTGAGAGATTAGGAGATTTAGAGAGGTGGAGGTGTGTGAAAGGGCACATGAAAGGTTTGGAAGAACTTAAAAAAGGAAGATTAAATAGACTAGGGCTCTTCAGTTTGGAAAATAAACCAGTGAGGAGGAATATGACAGAGGTCTATTAAATCCCAAACCAGCAAGAAGAAGTGATTGGAAAATTATCCTTTAGTGTAATTTCTAAGAGAATAACTAATTGGCCTTGAGTAACAGCAGGGTCAAAAGAGCAGAAGGCGATGCATGGCAGAGAGGCTTCACCATGGGATATTTTGGACATGAAAAGTTTACACCATTTTAAAAAGTCATGTAGAGATACTACTGGAAGGAAACTCTGTTTTGTGTAATTCAAACACAGAAATATTTCCTCCTAGCTGGAAAAGTCTCTAAACAGCAAAAAATTGCTGACTGCCAAAAGATTGTATCACAGAGAGATAGGCTGGGTGTCTACCCTGCAAAGGCATGTTTGCATTTTGGGTGCTGTGGCAGGCAGGACAGTGGGCTCAGTGCATGGCAGGGTACATCTCAGAGACTTGATGGAGTGACAGACAGGGCTGGAATCCTGCCCCTTTCACTTGAACTGCTGTAATGGAACAGGGTCAGTGAAACCATGAAAAGGTAAAGTCTGCCTGAGAGGAAGCACGAGCCTCATAAGAGATTGACTCTGAAAACCAGCACAGAAGTCAATGATCATCCTTACAGGCAACACAAAAAGTATCGTAGGGAAGGGCTCAGTTTATGACTGGTTTTAGGCTTTTTATGTAAGACAAATGTGTGTGTCAGTTTCTTCTGTCTAAATATGTTTATTCTGTCTAAATCTAAGTGAAACTCCTCATTGACCAACAGTTTTATTTTCTGCAGTGATCATCTTCACCGATGCCTACTTAAAAAAATTGGATTAGATGATCCTTGTTTCACATTTATCGTTCTCTGCATTTTATGGGTATAGCAGTCAAGGGTAGAAGCACCAGGGACTGTGTAATATTTTGAGGAAGTGGAGAGAAAAGCAGAAAATATATTAGGGTTTGGACTGGAGCTCCTGCAGAGAGCAATGACTAAGATCCCATAAATATTTCCTGTTGGTCCAGCAGCTGCAGAAATTAGTAAGGTTTTCCCCACCCATTTATTTTAAGCCTTCACAGTGCCACCCCTTCTCCATGAACTGTATTTAAAATGTAAATAAAAAGAAGGCTTTTAGGAGATTTAACTATTTCCCTTGGTATTTAAATTATTCAATTATAACTAAAGCTATTAAAATACAGTTAATTAAAATGGTTAGATTGTTTTTCTTTGCACTGATCACAGCATTGCCCTACTTCTCCCTCTAGCTGTTTAATTCCTATTAAAAATGATAATGCTTTGCTTTATTCATTAATGCAGTAACCTTACGTACATTCTTCAAGTGATCTCTTTGGTACAAACTGTGCTGGATTTCTTCCTTTCTAGCAGTGAAGCAGAAATTTTCCTGTAGTCTTTGGAGGTTTAATCAGCAATAAGAGGCCTTAGAATTTAAACATTAGCACTACCAAGTAATGAGAAATAGCACAGCTCCCAGTAAAAAGCTTTGGTTTAATTTTGATGCAGTATAATGTCATTAGGGACAATAGGAGAACCCTATAGTTTAATAAATGTTAGAACCTAAATAAAGGTTTCATACCTGACAATAAAAAAATTGCCAATTCTACTCTTTAAAGTATTTCATCTGAATAGTTTCACAACACTCTGTTGGGAATAGTAATCCAGATGAAGGCTGAAGGGTAAGTGCCTTAAAATATGTAAGAGATGCAAAGACAAGTTCATCTCATCTAATCTTGATCTTCACAGATAAGGAAGCAAATCTACCCCTGTGGTTTTTGGCATTTAGATTAGTACATTAAAATTATCCTTTCTCCCTCAAGATCAAGGGCCTTCCTTATGAGGCCCTTGTCTCCTTTGGGAGGCAAATTTATAGTCCAAAAGAAGCTTCTTTCAGCTGTTTGCATGGCCTTGCATGGTTCCATGCAGTACAAGACAAATGTCTGCAAAGGCACAAAGAATGCCATGCAGCTCCTGTGACAGTAATGACATCAAGTCGAGGGAGTATCACGGCCCAAGAGGATCAGAGTTTGATGTATCTTTGATCACCAAAGCACTGATATAAGGCCACATCCAAAACACTGATTTCTTCCCTCCCTTGTTGGGGAAGACTCACAGGGAGGGATGTGCCTATGTTTGGTAAAGAAGGAAGAGCCCTGAGTGATTCAGTGTTGTTTTGCCTCCACCATGAGGGTCTGCACAGAGGAAGAGCAAATGGCCTGGCAATATTACAGTTTGTGAGATTTACGTGCATAGGCTCTTGCTGAAATCCAGCTCCACTGAAGCAGACAGCAGAACTCCTTTGGATTTCAAATGGCTCACTCATACTTATTTTCATGTAATATCAGTTTCACAAGAAGATAGTCTCTCTTCAATGTTTCTCAAGGGCATGTAAGGCTTTAGATATTGTTACCGCCCCCAAGCCTAAAAAGCATCATTTGCCAAATACAGGATTGCCTGAAATAAGGCTGCTGTTGGGGACCTATGCAACAATTTAGTCTGTCTCCTGCTGTGTGACAGAGAACATGTAAGCATGGGGTAGTGGTAATGAGAGAGCTGCAGGCTGCTCAGCATCTGTATGAACGGGATGGGAGGGCTGAAATTCTAATTTGAAGCTTCCTGATGTAGCACATGGGGATGGAAAAGGTGCAAATACTATAAGTTTCATTTCAGCTCTGAACAAACTTAGGACCAGCTCTGTTTATAGTTAAATTGTTGGAAGACTGATGAAAATATAGGTGTCCTTGCTGATTATTTTAGACCTATTATCTGCAGTAGGTATTGCTAATTATGAGCCATAACCACTGACTGTAACAGGAGTATAAGTGGAGAATTATGTTCTGTCTGCAGTGACCCAGACAAGTGCAAGCACAAAGCTTGACCAGAATTTGAAAACCTCTGGTATTTCAATCCATGTTAAACCTGTAACTTCTAGCCTAAGAAAGACATGTTTGTTCCCTATAATCCTACCTGTCTGTGGGTTGTATGACTTTCATTGTAACCACTGAGATCTCAGTGCAATATAGCAAAAATGGGAGCATTTACTTAGCCTAATTCTGTATCTCGCTTACTGTAAAATTTAGATTTTCACACAGTGAAATCTGTATGTCCCCTGCATGAAGGTTTCAGGAACATAACTTACTGTTTTCCAAGGGTTTGCATGGGTCTGAATTTTTGGGAGTCCTAAAAACCAACTATCAGTGGGGCAGCTTCCAGGACCTACTCCATGTTTCCAAGACTTGGAAATTGGGAGTTTCTATCATCTCAAATGAAATACATTGTTGACTGCTTTATAGGATTTTTTTTCTTAGTTGAAAATTGATTTGTCAGTGAAAGATTGTTGATGCTTTTATGCTCTGTAATGTTACATTATACTTAAATAGTTTAATAGGTATCTCAAGTTCTGTTTACATTTTGTTGTTGTAATTGAAGTTCTCATCCAAGGACCTTAAATTAGTCTAAGGGATCAGTCAGTGCTATCAAACAAACAAGTGATTTAGAAATATAAAACAGACTATGGATGTTTGCTTGTTCATTCAGTGGAGGCTCCTGCAGAGACATCTGCTTCCTAACTTGTGATGAGATTGTGTGGATGGAAAGGTGGATGCTGCTTCTAGAGTGCTTTCTTTTCATTCACACAAACCTTTCCTGAGAGACTTCATAAGGGATTCCCTCTCCTTCCTTCCTAAGCCATCGAAGTTGCAGTTATTATCAGCACGTTTTCTGTTCCCTGATTTGGTCAGCAGGGCTGATTTAGCTGATTCAGAGAAGCTTAGCTCTTTTTTGTACTGCATGTTACATGTCACATCTCCTTTACCAAAAGGAATAGCAGAAGCAATTTAAATATTTTGTTTCCAGGGAAGAAATTATCATTTTTATGCTAAGGGTAAAACACAAAACTTTGTTTATGGTCTTATTATATGATTACAATTTCACTTGCCAAGTAGTTGGTTGAGTTGATGCAGTCCTTGAAAAATTAGTTTTGCACTGACATATATTCATGTATTTAAAATAGCAAATTCCTGTTTTGTACAGAGATTGGTCTCCTTACAGTTCTCCATTTGTTTGTACTATTATTTATTACTAGATGTGGGAAAGAGTCTACATGGAACACAAGTATGGAAATTTTAGTTGACACTTTATATTGTGAGCTGTTTAAATGGCAAAAGGAAATCAAGTCTCACTTTTCTTGCAGAGTTAAAAAGTCCACAATTCCCTTGTGTAACATTAAATTTAAAAACTCTGACTGGCATGACATGAAATAGTAAAAGTACTAGACTAAGACAAGTCTTAACCTTCATATGCACACCTTCTGTGGGTTTTTAAGCACTACTTCTACAAGCAGCCAGTTCTCTGCTGCTGTATTGTCACTGTCTGTTCTTATTGGTTCCTACTGTGAATTACTAAAGTTTTCTCCAACAAGAAATTTGAGTGGTAATGCAGGTTAAATCACTGGCCAATCCTACCACTGGACATTTAATTTTAAAGAAATTCTTGATCAGCTTGATATTTATGGGGGTAAAAGCATGAGAGAGATTCAAATTCTACCTTGAAATTGAGTCTACATTAATCCTAATCTTATCCACAAATTTTATTTTTGGAGTGTGTTTAGAAAATACTGTAATTTTGCATAAATTATAAAACAATCCTAATTTGTAAAAGATTTTCAAGCATTTCTCATTACATAGAACATAATTCTGGGACCTTATCTATATAATTATTTCTTATGTTGCCAAATTTATCAGCTTTTTTGGGGTTTTTTTAAGAATGTAAGGTGCCTTGCAGGTGCAGAATAACTGCTTCCTGGAGATGGCAATATTTTATTGCAGGTGACTGATTCCCTGATACATTGGTGTTCTGTGGCAAAAACAATCAAAGCAAATCAATCAAAAAAAAAAAAGTTATAATCTGGAAAACCTTTCAACTGGTTTTCCCCCAGTTGAAAGTACATACAGTAAGAGCACCGGTGTTCAATTGCTTGAAAGGAGAAGATGAGAGAATCTGTTCAAATGTGTGCTGCAGTGACTGAGCACACCCTGCAACTCGTCTCATTTAATCCCAGGAAGCATAAGGACTGCACATCAGTTTTAAGTGCAGCTTATCCTGACTCTTAGGATGCATTCATCCCGTGTATGCTCTGTGACATCTGTCATATGGTTATGTAAAAGTTTCCAATGACACGCCTGACTGCTAATCTTGGATCAGGGTCAATTCCAGTCATCGTTCCATGCAGCAAGGGGAGGGCTGCTATTACCTTTGTGCCTCGCCAAGCCCAGTATCACTCATATATGCAGTGCCACCATTCTCTTCCTGAATACTGCTCTGTAATATCTCTCTTTTTTTTTGTCTTGTGTGACATACATATTTATTTCTATCATTTTTTTATCATGTAGTTCTGTGACCTTGTTATTTGAAGTAAAAATTGAATAAAGGCTGTGATAAGATATCCAAAGAGAATGAGCATTTAGGAACTCTTTACAAGTAAAAAAAAAAGTCAACAATCTAAAAGCTATCAGTAATCATCCCAAATTTTTCAAGATCTCGCGTGTCGTATAAAAATTTGTGACACACGATTTAATGTTTGTCACATATAAGATATTTTCATTATTCCAACATTTTTTGTTTCTAAAACTTTTTTTCATATAGGAAAACCCACTCGGAATCTGACATTATCTGTATGCAAGAAAAATTAGAATTCTGAGCTCTAGACAAATGCTTATAAGCATGGGAGTGGTATGAACACAGTGTGATAGGAATACTTCATTGTTTTTCTTGGCTGCTTATTTGTTTCAGCATTAGAAACTTCAACTTTCAAGGATTTCCCTTGAAAAATACTTTTAAGTATTTGCTTTCTGGAACAAGTGTCTTTATTGTTTCTACAGTTTTGAAGATGGAGGGTGCATTCCTTATTCAGAATCATATTTATTCTGAGTAGCTGATGCTTACTGACATGGTTACTTAATCAAGGATGCTTGTGACCCATATGGCAAGTCAAAATGAGCAGTGGCTGAGCTACCAGGAATTGTTCACAGAAACTACATAATACATAATTAGCACAGTCTAGAATATGGAAATCTGTACAAAAGCAATTTGGTGATAGAAATAGCAAAGAAAAAAGCCTGACCCACAAATCATACCATATTTTTAGAAAGCCTTGATGGTGCCATATTAAGAAAAGCCAGTAGGTTTACCAGCTGTTCACTCTCATTCCAAAATCCAAGTCAGAGGCATGAACCAGGTGTCACTTTCCTCCTCCTTTGCTACAAGTGCAGATCTAACCCCTGGCATTTGACATGAATTCAGACCAGAATTATGGATATATGCATGAGCTGAGCTGAAACAGCCAGCATGCTTTGCAGGGAGTGCCACAAAACTCACATTGGAGTGGCTGTCACTCCTGTATGTCAGTGACTGTACCATAAGTTACTGTGACATTCTTCAATAAATGGAGGTGTAAAGCTAACCAAAATATCAGAATTTATTTCTACAAAAAATAGTACCATTTTAAAGTTTCAATTTGGATAAGAAATACAAATTTTCAGGAAAATATAAATTATCAGAAAAATATAATTTGACATTAAATATTTTAATGTTAATTTTTAGTTTATAATACAAGTTAAAATTATTATTAAGGAGATGCTGAACTAATTAAAGAAAACAAAACAACAAACCCCTTGAGTCTGGAAAAAGTATAACTATTTCAGTATGAAATACCAATTTTCCAAATCTTCCTTCATTATAGCAGCAATAATAAAGCGTTTTGTGACAATACTACATTGTAGAATGACATTAAAACAGTAACAAAATATATAGAAGATAAAAATGTGTGGCCTATTTGCTTCGTTCACAGGAATTAAAAATGAACATCATCTCATCATATTTTTATGAAAGTAGAGTTCAAAAAAGTTCTCAGTGTTGAAGTGAGCAGCAGCTGAGAATGGTTAATGGCTACAGTGCTGATGCCACTGAATAATTTGTTGTCTTCCCAGCATCTCTTTGGTGTCAGCACATCTCATCGCCTTGTGATCATGCAGGAGGCATTCCAACACAAAATAAAATGAATGTATAAGAAAGTATTTATTTCATCCACTTGAGCCTGATACAGACAGCTGTACCTCTTCTATATAGATATGCCCAAAGAGGATAGCGAGGTACAGGCCTGAACCCCCTTGCACCAGTCGGAGTTAATATCCCAATGAGCTGATCCAGGCTGAAGAGAACAGCCATGTTAGAGTCCCAGAAAAGCCTGGGGAGAGAGGGAGGCACATGTGTCCTTGTATCTGAAAGGCTGCAGTGTCAAGCAGTGACACATTACAAGCATATCCCCCAGGGCTGTAATGAGCTGCTGCTAAACAGGCTGTTCCAGTAGTCCAGAAATGTTTTCCTGGAGCCCACATGGCTACCACTGGGCTATCCTACAGCTTTGTTACCCCCTCCTTTTCCTCTTTAGTGTTATTAAATCTCCATATGGTTGTCCCCGTGTGACTTCGAGATTTTGCATTGTCTTTCCATTCCAACACTGTGCAATAAAAGCTTTCTTTTAGCTTCTGGCTACACCGGGTTTCCTTCTGTGTGAGATCTATTTTCCAGTCTCTCTCACTTCTTTTGGGGCCAGTGCACAAATCCAGTTTGTGTAACTGCTCCCTCGCTCATTCTCCCACTTGTAAAATCTCCCTTTGTGCGGGCCCTGCTGGCTCTCAGTTTACTGTCTCTGCTGCACTGCCACATTCTTATGCCTCTCTCTGTGTAGCCCTTGTGTTCACAGGCATGATTTTCTCAGTGAACAAGTGACACCTTTAATCAGAACAGCCATTGCCATTTCCAAGGCCTAGAGTGCAGCCAGCATGCAAGGTAGTGTCTGTGAGTGTATCCTGTTTTAGTCAATCTGTTTTTCCAGTCTTGATAGCTAAACCAGACCTCTTAATATTTACATTTCTTTCCTTAAACAATGTTTACTTGTCAAAGCTGTAAAATGACAGACACAAAGAAAACAAAAGACTCCTTGTGTTGATTTCACTGTGGAATGCATCAGTCGAGTGTGAGGCTGAGAGAATATGCTCCTTTTATACCTGTTAATAAAATTTTTAATGTTTGTTTATTGAAATCATTCTTTTTTATTTCAATAGGGTAAATCTGAAGTCTGTTTATTAGAAACTCAGTAATTACACAGTAATCATATCACTTGTGATAGGTTAGTGCTTGCTCTTTGCCTCTTGATTATCATTACAAGTGAAATGAAAACACAAAGACCTGTGCTTATTTGCTATGCAGACAGTGAGTCCTTGAGGAAAGGTGTAGAAATCAAGTGGACATTACAGCCACAGTGTGTTTGAATGTTGCTTCCTGCAACTGCTGTGTGTATGCAACAACTATTTTCTTTTTGGAAAATACTACTTGTCCCAGATTTCCTTTTTAATAAAAGCTTTGAAAAAGAAACCCTAGAATGAGAGGCGTTAGAGTGAGGTAGTTAGAGGAAAAAAGGTGTTCTGTATTAATTTCCCCATGTGATTATTCAGGAAGAGGGCTCAGATTTGTATATTTGGCTTCATGACTTCAGCTGTGGAATCCTTTGAGCCTGTGTCCTCCATGGACTTTCTAAAAGATAGGTTTCATAAACAGCTGTATCAGTCCAGCATTCAAAATCACCTTTAGTAAAGCAATAATTTATTTTTTTTTTTGGTGACAAATATAACAAGTTCTGAGTGAAAGCAGACAGTGGGGACCTTTCAATTAAGAAACAGAGACTATGTCCCAGTTCTGAATATCATACAGAATCTGTGAAGATTTTGAAAACAATATTTAGATTAAGTATTCACTGAATGATCTTAAATAATACCTGAAAATTATGCTTTACCCAGAGACAATAGATAGAAACAGAGATATCATCTTCAATTTAGAGAAATCTCTTCTTCACATTCCTTGGAAAAGTGCCCAGCTGCACTTGGCACAGCTGGGGGGATGCTAGAAACTATACCTGTCAATCATACATGTAATTTCTGATAGCCAAGCTGTACCAGGGCCACTTGGCACCCCGAAGTACTTTGAATGAGCAGCAGAACTGCTCTAGCTCATGTCCTGCAGTGAGACTTCGTTCTATCCCCCAGGGGTCTTTGTAACTTTTCTGACACACTACTTTTCCCTAGCCATCTATGCAAACCGCAGACTTCCCACATTCTGGAAGACTGTCCCAAAGACCAAATCCACCCATCAACAAAACATTAAGTTCCTTGAAAATGATCAAGGAATTTAACAAAAGAAAAAAATTCTAAAGCTTTTTGAAGTAACAAGGCCATCAGTTCCAGAAAAGACCTTTTGTAAAGCACTCAAATCCTTGAACTAAGGCAGAAAACTAGAGAAGAACAGAGGTTTGAGATCACTATATACAAGAAAACTTTCATGATAAGTAAGACACGAAAATCAGTTATAAACATTAAAATATGTTAAAAGCTATGACTCTAGTGAATCAGGGCTAAGCAATGTGATTTCTGGGGACAAATGATGGAAAATAAGACAGTACAAATTGACTGAAAAGAACAATAGTTCTCAAAAATTAGATTTTTTTATTTTATATCAACAATAATGACATTTCAAATGCAGTATAGGTATTCACTATTTATTGTTATTTGAAGGAAATCAGGAAGTAATAAAATACATTCTTGACAACGGACTAAGTAAACAAAGTTTTTAGAGTAGGAGAAATTTTAGGCATGGTGAATTTCTCAGCAATGAGAGGAAGAGGTTTGGTCTGAGGAAGTAAAATTAGTTTAAAGAACTAAGAAGATGAGATATTTAAAGGTATATAAGAACTTTAATAATCTAATTTAGTCTGTAGGAAATATTGGTGATTAGAGAACATGAAATATGGGACTTCAGCATTAATAAGGGCAAATAATGTTTTAGCAGACCTATTTAATCTATTTTCCAAGCATCTGTGTCTGGGCCAAGATAATTGTGAAGTGTTCCTCCTGCATTGGGCTGAACTCAGCCAACTGTGATTAAAGTTTCACTCTCTGTTAGGTTGAAAACTGTCTCTGAAACCTAATGATACAGAGTACATGTTCATACAAGTTACAAATGATGCTTTTATGTACATCAAGTATGTAAATAGGTATCACTGTTAACAAGGGGTTGATTTAAATCTTTAATATGTGTTTTTTCTGCTACAACAATACATTATTTAAAATTCTTTGCCTCTCAATGAATTTTGACTTAACCAAGGGGTAATATTGAAGAAGTTCCAGTTTCTTCAGTTCTCTGATTTTAATGAAAACCAAAAGCATTAATGCCACTGCACTTTTCTCTAATACTATTCTGGCACATTTCATTTTGTTAATATTTTTTCTTTAGAATTAATGAAAACATGGGCTTTGGTCAGTGAAAGTTATAACAGATAGGTTGGTTCTTAGTCCTGTTTGCTTTTATCCTTTCAGATCCTAAAGATCACCTGTGGGCACATACAGTTAGCCCTTGCATGGTGAGAACTACTGACTTTTAAAGGTGATAGACATTAATACCATATGAAGATCTTCCCTAAAGTCAGATTTTGCCATTGTTTTCATTACCAATGTAGCAGCAAGGTAAAAACCACTAACTGACAGCAGTGAGACCAAAATTAGCAGCAGGGAAGTCTGAAAATCAGTTGCAAGAGGGTAGAGGGGAATAACATTGAAAAACCAGAGTGAATTGGCAGGCACCATCTCAGCAGGATTGTTTCTCCCATGTCTTTAGAATGTGGAAGAATGTTACAAATTCTTTTTTTTCCTTTCGTTGCATTATGTAGTTAAAAGCTTTACTCCTTGCTCCTCTAAGGGATTAAAGAGTCATCAAAGAGTGTGGTGGGCTTTGTAAATCATGGATAAGATTTCTTGAAATAGCAGCTCAAAGTTACACACATATGGGTGAAAATGAAATAATTTCAAAACGTAAATGTCTAGTCCTTATCTCTCATTAAAAATCAGTTCACACACCTTTTCAGATAATCTTGTGTCCATAAATATATTCCTAATTTTAACTGTATTAGTATGACTGGCTATAAACAGGTTATAATTATCCATCTGCATTTAAAAAAGTTAGTGGTTTTAGAAACATCCTTTTTGTGAATACTGAGGCACTCAAACTCATTTTAACACCTCTTAAAATATGAGCTGCTCCGAATGGCTGACTATGCAGTGATAGTTATTAATATGTCCATGGTTTACACAGTTACAGCCACTGTACCAGGAACCTCTCCAGAATAGAAGACTGTTCACATAAGACCAAAAAGAAGTGGATATAAGGTTTTGAATCTGTTTCACATTTGTCATTTGAATGACTTATGATTAAGGTGTTTTACTTTGATTTTTTTCCTCCCTATTGAGATCCTAGAATGAATCATTATAACAATCTATGAGATTCAGTTATTAAGATGCTTGAAATCAGAGTTATTACTACCATCCTTTATGTGACCATCAACTGAAAATTCCAGTGCCAATGCTGATAATTTTCTTAGCATAGGCATATATTCTAGCAAGAACAAGGTATCATATTCTGAGACTAAAGTTAAACAAGAAATAGAAATTAATTTCATCAGCAGTTCTCCAGCTTAGCCTATTACAATTACCCTGTTTTGATACAACACCCCAAAGGCTCAACTGTCACTGAATTTTTGAGTTAGGTCTGTTTTCTATTTATAATATAAATGCTCTCTCTCAAATTTAGTACAAATTAGCCTTCAGGGAGCTGTAGCAGATTACATTTGAGTCTATCCAAACTTGAATAATTGGTTAGGCATATGCTTAAGTTTGTCCATCTTTGTCAAAGTGCTTCAGCACACGCTTAGGACAGTGGGACAGAGGACAGTGAGATGTTCATTGTGTGCTATCAGCTACATTGGAAAGTGCTGTGTGTGCTGGAGTACCTTGCCAGAGGAACTATGAAGTGAACGAGTAGAATGAAGCGCTTCTGTCATTCTCTTGGGTTGAAAATTCTGTAGGTTTTGCATGAAGGAAAAGGGAGCCACAGAACAGAATTCTTTTCTCTGTAAGCCATATGAGCAAAGCAGAAGCCCCCCAGTTTCATGCTGGACTGCACTGTAACATTAAATTACATTTGTCTTCAGCCCAATCTCCTTGCGAATTTCTAGGAACAGTTTATGTTCAGTAAATGAAAGCAAAAGATCCACCTTACATTTAATACTCTCCAAAGTTGGTATTTAAAATAAGTTTGCATTAAAAATACAACTTTTACTGACAAGTTTTTTAACTGAAAAACACAAGAAAGCACAGACTATTGCATATGCCCTTTTAAAAAGGTTGATTGTAATGGGAGACCTGCTAAATTCTTCACAGAGCAGAACAGAATTTTGTATAACTTGGAAGGAAAAAAAAATACAAACTTCAAACTTGGTCGCAGATGGAGACAGAAGAATCCATTCTACTCTAGACTGTGACTGAGTGTTACCACATAACAACAACTTTCATGGATAGTTTTACTGATTCAGGACAAGGAAAATGGAATTTTCAAAATGCTTCTTCTGTCAGCATTGTTTTAAGTACAGGACAGACATTTCAGCAGTTCATGTTCTGTCTGACTCTTCTTACACACCTGGTGCCCATATCATTCTGGCTCACTGTGTTAGTGTAATTTTTTTTCATTAACTTAGTTTTAAAGCAAACAGGCTACTAATTCTACCTATTCCAGAAGACTCTGGTGTGAAATAATGACAGTCTACAAGGTAATACAATTCTAAAAGTGTATTACACAATGTAAAACTGCACTGGAAGTAAGACATTATCTGTCCAGCCCAGCTCAGCATAGCTCACCAAAAACTTCAGGAGTGGGAGCCCAAAAGAGTTGCAAATTACCAATATTATACCCTGAGAATGAGAGATATTAACATTATGTTCACTTCTTTCCTTTAAGGTAGAGTCAAGGCTTAGAAAGCCCTTATGAAACTTATGTCAGTAATTTATGTTAATGATGTTTTAAAGCCAAACTTATTACTAGTAAAATGTCGTGCAGCTCCTTTTCCTTTAGTGTGTTGTTATTCATAAGACGACACATTATGGCCCACAATGTTCTTGAAGCATCCTAAAATGACTGTTCATGAATAACTCAAAACCGGTTACTGGATCCAAAAATCCAGGGTTACTTTTCTTGCCCTGGAGACTGACAACTCATTATTGTCCTAATCAGAGCATGTGTAACTCAAAACTTGACTTAGGTTCAGAGGTAGCCTTTGTTTAGAGCCTTCCACACCTCTAACGTCTGTTCTGATTTTCCATTGGATTCTGAGAGCTCAGCCAGCCGCTGTCTCTGGACCTTCTCCAGACAAAAGCTGCCAGCAGCAGTCTCCACCTCTCTGCACCTGTCCCCTGCTGCAGCCCAAAGTGGGCAGAGGCCAAGGCAGTGCCTGCTGCAGCAGAGCAGGGCATGGGCCCCAGGCCAGACTGAGGTTTGCAGTGCCCTGCTCTAGCAGGAATTTGCCAGGAGTGAGATGTGTCTCTGAAGTCATCATTGCCAACAGATTCAGCTGGTGATAAATCCCTGTGCAAGTTGTGGTCCAGTTTCTCTTCTGATCCATATTATGATGTTGATAACCCCTATACATTAAAGTACACTATCATGATTACTTTGGCAGTGCTATCTTCACAGCCTATTTGGAAAACAGAGGTTAAAACAAGATAAGATAAAACCATCTTGGAGGGAAAATACACTTGCTTCAGACAGTGTAATTGGAAACCTCTGAAACAGCAGCTAACTGAGAGCAGGTAGTTTTTATAAATATTGTGAATAAAATCTGGCAACTGCTGTCAGTTGGACCAGTGACCTAAGAGTTTGCAAAACATGAATCAATTTTCCCTGTACTAGTGCCCTTGCACTCTCATCTTCCCTGAATTATTCACTTGCATGATGGTAGTGTTCGAAAGCCCAGCCCACGAGCAGGTCTCTGTCGTGCTGGCAACTGTACAAACACAATATAGGGAGAAAATAGGGGTTTGGAGTAACCACTAATGGAAGCACTTAAAATACATAGAATATGGTTAATGTTCTAGAACTGTTTTAATAAGTGAATCTGTGCAGATTCTTTAAGAATTGAGTAATAAGTAAATTTGCAGCAATAATTTGATGTTAATTCTTTAGCTTTAGAGTTCCTAATCCCTCTTTTGCCTTGTGCCCTTTAAATTCCCTTTGCAGCAGCTCATCTCTCATTTTAAAATTCTCCCTTGGGAGCTAATGTTAAATATGTTCATAAAAAGTTCTACATAATGCTGCTAATGATTACTTTTATATCATGTTTTTTATTCACTTGTCAAGTGCCCGAAATCTTAGCCTTGATAAGAATATAAACCATGCAAAGTGTTGGATGTGTTTTCTCGCTTCTCTTTTGCTATAAAAAACTGTTGAGCTCTCAGAAGTGAGTGCTGGTGCCATTGTGTACTAGAAATGTGCTTAACTTCTCTGGATCCAGATAAATTTGCTTCATGTGGATGCACTTTTTCTTTGTAACTAAAAAGGTGTACTATTGCATCTGAAGGAAAACAGAGCAAAAAAAAATATAAAACATTTAAAGAAAATATCAGCCTGATCAGAACATATCAGAAAATATCAGAAAATATCATAGAGTCTCTATGATCTCTATGAAAATGAGAGAGAATATAAAGTAGACATGAGGGGTTCTAATCCGAATCTCATATCATTTACCTTGGTTTAAAGGATTCACCAAAGCCTACGGGTTGTTCCTACTGTGTTTGTTTAGAAACCTGTTTGAGAACAAAACAGGAAGATTTGTGAGGTTTTGAGGGTTAGGAAAGAGAAATTCTAAATTTTGCTCTAAGACCTTGAGTGTAAGGTAATTCAAAGACTGCTTAATTTATGTAGTAAAAAACAATATCTGTTTTTAATTAATGGCACTGCTCAGACTCTTGGCAGAAATCTTTTGGAGTGGGCAAAAATGTTCTTTGCAGATGTACTTAATTTTCTTTTTTTTTTTTTTTTTCAAGTTTCTTCTTTATATCAAGTGTGTTATTCCCTATTTCCATGTCCTCTCTTTTTAAACAATATATGGCAGAATAGTCTGGAAAATGAGTATCACTACTAGCCTACAGTAGCCTCTAGTGGCCTGAGGCAATTGGTTGTATGCTGCTGGCACCCACGACTTTCCTTTTTTAGCTGCACATGCATTGAATGTATGTTTATATCTGAAGTTTTTGGGGTAGTGCTTGGTGTGAGGCCAGTGTAATGCAAGAGAAAAGAATATTTAGGTGCATTTTCTGCAGAGCAGGAAAACAAGTCTGAATTTGAGTTCCTGTTTATCGTGCTGTATCAGCTACAAGGCCAGTTGTGAAGGTGTAGTCAGCACATGGGAATGGATGTGAATTCTGTGTGAGTCCATGCTTGCTCAGGGCTTTCAGGTCAACCTGCTTATAACTAGATGGACTCTGAAAGATCCCTGAAACACATTGCTGATGGAAAGAAACACAGACTCCCTTTTATGAATTATACTAAAAGTATTTTAAAAATTAACACTTAGAAAATGCTGTCACGTGTGCTAGGCTACTGTTCATAACCACAAAATTAACATTTTCTAAAATGATGCAAATCAGACTGTGGAGAAATCAATGAGCTGGTCTGAATACTAGTTTAGAACTCAATAATGGTGTATATTTATGGGATTATTTCATGAATGCTTAAACACTTGTCTGACGTCTTCCTCGTGTAAATGTTACAGGATCATAGATTCATGTACATACAATACACTACTTTCACACTTTATAATCAAAGGATAAAAGCCTTTTCCATCCTTCCGCTGATAAAACACAAGAGAAAAAGAAAAAAAAAAGGGAAAGTAACAGCACCTTTCATGATTGTAACCTCAAGATTCCTGATGATCTAGAACAATATCAAGAAGCCAGAAAATGCTGGTACAGTGCTCTTGGTCTTCGTTTGATAGAGAGACATGGGTAGAAGACTAGGGAAGAATCCTCCTTGACAAAATGATTACTTTGTTCAAAGGTGATTTGGTCTTGGATTTCTGAAAATTCCATTTTCCTTTATAGAGCTTGTGGAATTGAAAAGCAAAGCTTCCCCTCCTTATCCTTAATTCCTATGATTTACGAGTTTCACTCTCTCTGTCTTATTGCATTTCCACCCAGTCTCTTCAAACAAATCAAGTGTGAAACCTGGGACTATATAACTCACTCCAATAAGGTCTAAGATACATCATTCATTCTTTTTATTAACATGATAAAGTCAAGCTTTATTTTTTTTTTTCTCTTTAAGTCAAATCTTGCTCTGTAGAGTCACAAGTAAAAAGGAGAGATTTCTCTGGTCATTTACAGTACCCTCATTAAGCTTTGACTTGGTCTACAGAGAAGCTACAGTCCCTCTAGTGCATATACGGGATCCAGATAATAATTTCTTACTTCCTCACCTGAGTTAGGAGCCTAAAGTAAAGTACTATGAATGTTCCCTGTCTGACACAATTTTCCAGGCATGGCACCTCAAGTTGTATTTAGCTGACAGACTATGAAGCCCTGACAGCAGCAGTCACTCAGTAAGTGTCCCTTGCTAAATGAAGTTATTGGCATTATGTAACCCAGCTGACATCATTTGTCTTGCCAACATTAAATGACCTATATTTGGGACCTAATGTATAAATCAAACTTTGCATTTTATAAAAATTCATCTTGGTGGCAAAAAGTTTTTACTCATGGGGAAAAGAAAACAGTAACCTGAATATTATGTTCCTATGTAAATTGTTTGGTTTATAATTTTTATGTTTTATATTTTTTATAATGTTTTATATTATAATTTCAAAATAAAGACATATCTTTAGGAAAGAAAAAAAGAGAAATTATGCCAGGGTGCACTTTCTTTATTATTTTCAACTGATACAAATTCACACAGATACCAAATGGGATATCCCCACTTTTATTGCACTTGCAATCTATTTTATTCTGCCAGCATGCATCTTGGAGAGCTTTGTGCACAGGAGGATCAGATATTGATCCTGATGAAAAATATCCCTTTTCAGACTTGGATTAATTTTCTTCTTTCCTTTGGATCCCTGGGCAATCATACAAACACAAATGTTTACAAGAGAAAAGTAGTAGGCATATGCAACTGAAGGATGAAAAGGAACCATCCCTTTTGACAGAAGCATGCACTCAGATCAATTTTAGTTGAGAATGAAACTGTTGGCTTGGATAAAAGGAGCATAAATAGGATTAATCATCTGAAGAGAATCCATTAGTGTCCATGTTTACATGAGGAAGCATACCAGTTTAGCTACTGGAGAATAACTGTTCTGGAAGAGTTAACTGTGCAGCCTTCCTGTTCCAAAGTCAGAATCACTGTCATCTTTGAAGAGTTACTCCAGAATATTATAATTTTTTAATATAGCATCTCCATGCAAAATTATTCCAAACAATTGTGTTAACTACTTTCCTCCAAAGACAAGAGATAAAAATATTGCTTGGCTCATAAGGATATAAGAAATGTACTCAACCTTGATTTCCTCTTGGATGGCTTGCAAAAATCAGACTGTTTACATGGTGTAGGCAGAGTATACAGGCATTTTCTTGCTTAACACCTGATGACTCCCCTTTGCTCTTTTCTGTTCTGCTGTAGATTCTTGGGCTAATTGTTTGAGAAGGGAATCAAATGCAGTCTGATACTTAAGAATGGCAGGAACAGGTCTAGTGATTTAGTATTACATATAAACCCATTAATGCAGCTCCACACCTCAGTAGAGCTGTAGTTCCAAATCCGTAATCCTTCTTAAAACTGGAATAGACTAACCCAAATGATAGCACACCTCACTGCTCAGATTTTCAAGTCACTCTGTTACTCATTAGCATTATGTGAAGGAAAGGGCAAAGCAGTCTGGATTGTTCAAAACACACACTTCACCACTGGAACTTTGCCCAGTCTTTCAATCAAAATCAGTTAATTTGAGTTTAAAATAGCTCAGCTTCTTTTCCTTTTTTGTATTCTTCTTTGAACCAAAAATAAAAAATTATGAAAATGCTAGGATGGGTCTTGATGGCATACAGAAATCTGTGGAAATTAAATTAACTTTCATTGACTCAAGAAAATCTGTACTTTGTAGTCCCTGTATTTCCTTGGAGTTGGGCATAATTAAAATTTATTTACCTGCTAGACAGAATGTCTGGTTTAACTGGGAAGGAAATTTTATGTTCAGAAATGGTAAAAAATACAGTATTTCCACCTTCTTTGGTTTTCTAGCAAGTCTTGAGTCTGCTGGTTTTTTTTCAGAAGTAATTTAGCTTTCATTTAAACACTTGCAAAGCAAGATTCTAACTCCTGTACTTAGAAGATATGATTGCAAAACTTGGAAAATGAGATTGTTCATTGATAAAAACTAATAGGTTTTTAAGGTGGTTCAAAAAGAAAAACTGAAGTTAAAAAAAAAAATTGAAGCCTGGCTGACATTTTTTTATTATTTTGAGTTGGGATTGGCAGACCTACAAAGATCCCACACAAAGAGAATGGGATTAGGTATATCCCAGGTGTCCTCAGCCCTGAATTTTTGATGACTTTATCTAAATATATGTCTGATATTCACAAGTAGTGACAGGATGATCCTGTTGTAAAAGCACAGCTATATCCCACAGCGCTGGGAAACTGGAGCACTGGATTTTACTCTGCATTCCTTATCTTAAAAATGAGCCCAGGCATTTTCATCAGTGTGTACCAAGTATGAGCTGCAGGTGAAGGCAAAGATCTCCCAGGAAAATGAGGTTCTTTATCTTTGCATGTCTCAGTTCCATATACATAAAGGAGATATAATTTTTCTTAGTTCTGGATTGGTACAGACTGTTGTGTGGATATTTTATACCAAATAAGGCAGTGAGCCTTTCACCAGGATTGTGAATTTATAGCACAAAAGCTAAGTATCATGGAGCTCTTCTGTGACAAATAAATATATTGAATTGTTGTGAGGAGGAGTCATGAACTGTGTAGCTCAAATTGACTTGTACAACTCATGCCACAGAACCTTTACTTTAGTTAGCATTTTTATAAGGTCTATAACTTCAAATTTTGTCATCTTTGTTTTATAATTGTAGAAGTTGAGTGTTCTGAGAAATGACAGCTAGTCAGCACTGGAACCAAGAAACCCATATATAGTGTGTGAAAAGTTCATAAAAGATTAGTGGGTGTTTTAATAAATAATTATAGGTTGTTTATAGGAGGGTCAAATGTGACTCATAATCGTCTTCATCACTTTCTACTGCTGTACATGGAACATCTGCAACCATGTATAATCACCAAAAAAGCTACAAGAGTTTATAATATGTGTTAAAAATCTATTAACCACATATTAACCCTCTATAAACCATTTCAAATGGATTTTTAACATAAAGTGTGACCAACTTCTGTTTCAAGTTCTAATTTTAAGCTCTGGCCTGTGGACTGTCTTCTGTTGATGGTGCATCTCTAAGACCAGTGTCACCCTAGATATGGAGCTGTGACTTTTTTGTGATTTTGTGCCTTAATATCATTGTTTTTGTACTTTCTCTCTTCCCCACTTCCAGCTGTATGGGGAATAACACTTCAACAAATGATGGACAACATTCACAGCTGAAGGCTTTGTGGTTTTGTTACAGAGCCTTGGTTGTATTTGTAAAATATCAAAACAGTGGTTTACCAGCAGTTTCTTCAAAACAACTGTTTTGCACTAAATACAATAAGTAAAAAATTAAGTGAAAAATTCAAAATCATATTGTCCACTTTTGTTGTGTACAGCTCATTGTATATATACATGTGCTGGTCAGATATTTTGCATTAAATGCCTGCTAGCTCTTCATTTCTGCTTTCAGAATTTCTCCCTCATTGGCATGTTTGCATCCCAGTAAGTGCAGTGGCACTCGTGGCAGTCTAGAGTTCAACACCAGCCAAGTGCTTCAGTGTGAAAAGTCTGTATGTGAACAGTGGGAGCGGTGAGAAATCCCTGGACCAGCAGATTTTGTGCCAAATTTACCCTGGGAGGAGAAGCTTGTGAATGAATGATGAGCTCAAATACAGGGTTAAGCCACTGTGCTGCCACTCCTTAACAGAGCTTTTGAATCTCAAGCAGTTTGTCTCAGATTGAAACAAACACAGAAATATTCAAACTCTGAGAAATGCAGAATTGGCTCAGGACTCTGCACTGGTGCTGTTGGTATCACTCTGGTGGTCAGCTGTAATTCAGGATAAATTATGGATTGCTGGACCACTCCAGTGATTAGTCCTGGGCAGAACAGTTTCAAACCAACTGCTCCTGCGAGCACGGCTTTGTGGGACCACTGCTGTGATTAAACAAAGGCTCTGTTATCTTAGGGAGGGCTGTGTGTCAGGAGTTTCAACTTCAGAGTTATCTGAGGGAGGCATTCTTTGGGGGAACTGCATTTCCTCAGTGCTGTTGGTCCACACTGACTTCACTGAGCTGCAATAGTTTAGGTGTCAGCCCTGAACTCTCTGGTCTCCTTTGCCCCTGGGGGCAGCACTGAAAATTAGATATTTGTGGTTTTCTCAGTGTGATACTTATTTCATTCCACAAAAGCTTGTGCTTTTACTTCACTATCTATAGACTGAGGATACTATTTCAATTATTTTAAATCCTCTCATTCATAATATATTTCAGTGGAAGCTGGAGGAGTAAAAATTGAGTTATTTGAAAATCTATAGGATAGTAAGGGTTATCATGACTGAATCATATTGTGTGTTTACATATGTGAAATGAGTTGATATGTTGAATAAATTCCTGCCATACAGATATCAATATTATAAAATTGTGATGGTGACTGACAGCACCTAATGTGTTTTTGATTGTCAGCTGTTAGAATAAAGTGGTTGAGTGGAAAAATTTTATACTTTGCATTTTCTTTTTAGTTCAGATTTGCAGTCTGCAAGAGTAGAGAAGCTTACAAGAACATTTGTTCTATGCACAGGAGTTTTTCACCAAAACATTCAGGTGTAGATAGATGGTTGATGTTAGAGAGACTGCTTGATCCTAAATTTCCTTTACCAGCAGGAAAAGGAGGTCCAATGTATTGAGATGCTTCTTTTCCTGTAGAACTGTTGTGTTGCCTGTAGAACTCTTTCACTGTGGTGAAATCTACCAGCTGTGTTAGTGTCACTGATGTTTTTATTATGCTACTCTCATGAGTTATTTTTATATTCTGCTTCTACTACACAAATGTCAAAGTCAGTTTTGACTGACTTGTGCATTAATACGGTTACAGCTTACAGGTTCACTGTTGTTATAGTGCTGTTACACCCTCACACCACTTAAGCTTAAAATTACTACTGGTACTGGTACAATATACTTCCCCTGATTCTTACATCTGGGTGCAAATTTGAAAAGATCGTGTGAATTTTAGTACATTCTACAAATTTAGAGCTAAAATTGCTTCCATGTAGAATTATAACTAACTAGACATGCTTTTAAACCAGAGAATTCTTTCATTGCTGTGCAAAACACCTACCTCAGCCGCTTGAAAACAGTGAATGCCCACTATTACAAAAAATGTGCCTGCTTTTCTGACATGCTGAGCACCTTCCCCTTTCATCATCTTTTAGAAAATGAGTAGAGACAAGATTCACTGAATGTGAGTGGGACTTATATGATGAGGAGGTCTCTGCAGTCTCTCTGCACAGGCATGAATTTTGACCAAAGTGCTGAGAATTTCCTCAAATTGCTTTGCAGTTAGGACAGGTTGTTTGGAATCTACTTAAGGAGAGTGAAAATTGTATGCACAGGTATTAAAGCAAGATAATTTTGCTTTTAAAATGATAGTCACAGCTTACATATTTGAGGTAACAGATGCAGTTCTGCCCTGCAGCAAAGACTTATTCTGCATATCATGTGATTTTTATAGTAAGAATATGTCCTGTTTAAAATTAGAAATGCCTTCTGCACCAATTTTAGTGGTAAAGAATAAAAGCCATTATTAATAGGCATGCTTATCATACAATTTTCAATCGATTAAGTTTCACTAATCAAATCCACATGACTTGAACCTGCATACCACACCCCCATTAGCAGAGAGCATTAGCATATTTGAAGAACCGAAATTCATGGTGAGTATTTGCACCGTGTTTGCTCAGGAACGTAATGGAAACTAGGTGACAGAGCAAAGAAAGAGACTGCTTCAAAGGATGCTGGCTTTAAAATTCATATGGAACTTCTGAAAAAGGAAAGGTGCTATTCTCACTATCCTGGCAAAAGCACATTTGTGTGAATCATGTCCTACCTGTTTAAATTTCCCTTGAAATGGATCTCAGAAGAGAATGTATGCTTAGTCATATCACTTTCATGAAAACACAACAAATTCTGAGAAATGTCCAAAATTCTCAGAAAATAAGTAATTTTCAGTCTGAATAATCTTTGCTGAGATATGAGTGGTGTCCTTCAGAGTTCTATACTGGGACCAGTGTTATTTAACACCTTCATTAATGACACAGACAGAGGCATCAAGTGCACCCTCAGCAAATTTTCAGATGACACCAAGCTGAGTGGTGCTTTTGCCACACCTGAAAGACAAGCTATCATCCAGAGGGACCTGGACAAGCTTAGGCACTGGGCACTTGGGAAACTCATGGGGTTTAACAAGAGCAAGTGCAGGGTTGGGGCCAGCCCCAGTATCAATCCAGGGGGTGAACAGATCCAGAGCAGCCCTGCTAGGAGGACTTGGGGGTGCTGGTGGATGAGAGGCTGGACAGGAGCCAGCAACGTGCACTCACAGCCCAGAAAGTCAAACGTGTCCTGGGCTGCATCCAAAGCCCCATGGGCAGCAGGACAAGGGAGGGGACTCTGCCCCTCTGCTCTGCTCTGTTCTGGTGAGACCCCTCCTGCAGTGCTGGGGGTCCCCAGCATAGGAAGGACATGGACCTGTTGGAGTCAGTCCAGAGGAGGCACCAAGATAATTTTAGGGATGGAGCACCTCTCCTATGAGAAAAAGCTGAGAGAATTTGGATTGTTCAGTCTGGAGAAGAGAAGGCTTCTGGATGAGCTAGTTGTGTCCTTCCAGTACCCAAACGGAGCCTACGAGAAAGATGGAGAGAGACTATTTACAGGAGCAGGTAGTGACAACACAAGGTGGCATGGTTTTAAACTGAGAGTAATTCTAGATTAGATTAGAGAATAGGAAGAAACCCTTCCCTGTGAGGGTGGGGAGGCACTGGAAAAGATTGTCCAGAGAAGTTGTAGCTCTCTCATTCCTGGAAATGTCCAAGGCCAGGCTGGATGAGGCTCTGAGCAACCTAATCTAGTGGAAGGCTCTCTGCTCGTGGCAGGGACGTTGGAACTACATCATCTTTAAGGTTCCTACCAATCCGAGCCATTTTATGATTTCATGACTGATTCTGTGACATCTGTTTATTGCAAAGGCAAGCCTACCACAGAATGAACTGGCATTGAAACAAAAATGACATTGTGGTCTGAGACATGCAAGGCACTGTGCCATTTTGAAATAGCCAGTGGTTGCACTGCTGACTGCACTGCCAGCTGTAGGATTTCAGCACGGTGCCTGCCCTGGTGGTATTGACATGATTTTACATCTCTGAAGCAACATAAAGAGGTGTGATTTTCCTTCCCTGGTTCTTCCTGACTCAAAATCAAATGAAATCTCTTGTCTCACCCAGATAATTTCATTCTCTCACCCCATTTTATTTCACTGCTAGAGCTTTAAAGTCAATAGAAAGCCCTTAAGCAGATTACAGACAGATTCAAGGTTGGTGAATACAGAATCATTTCCAAACTGAAAAGAAAATCCAAACTAAACAGTGAAATCTGCTTCTTAAAGGGAGGAAACAAAATAGGAAAATGTATTAACTTCCACTAATTTTTAGACCATTAACTGTTCTATAAAATACTTGTGACTTTATGACAGACACTTTTTTGTCGTAGTAAAAGATACTAATTGCTACTGCTATTGCTATAGAAAAATTTAAAATACTAGAAATTTCTTTTAAATCTAAGAACAGAAAAAAAGCCCTGCACATATCACCTCTCTTGCATTTTTAAACTTAGCTTGTTGTTCTGCAAATATTTTAGTGCTATAATTAAAGAGACTGCAAAGGATTTTGGGTGAGACAAATGAAAGCTGAGGAGAAGGCCTCAGCAAGCACTCGCAGCAGGTGTGGTTGCAATCCGTGTGCAATCTGAGCAACTTTGGCTCTCTGATAATAACACAGGATGACAGAGGCCAACAGGGAACATGTCCTTTCTAAGATTTCTTAGCAGCACTCCCCCTGCTAAACAGGTCACTACAGACTAAGTAAAACCAGGTTAATTAGACATAATTGTGGATGGTACTTGCTCTTCTTTCCCTGTCCTTTGCTAACATGAATTCAATTTATTTTGTCAGCTGATAGTGTAACATGCTTTCAAAATCAATGCTGAGTTCCTGGAAGTTTCCAATCAAATTATTAAAAAAACCTAGGAATTACTACCACCATTAGAGTCTTGCTTTCTTAATTTTGCTTTCTTCTGTTTTACCCTGTTACATCCCTCCTCATAGCAAAGCTCTTACTGTGCACAAAAACTAAAACAATGTACAATGTGGGATTTATTCTCCAGCTTCTGGCACTTCATTCTTCCTGAAACAGGCAGGCTTTGGCCAGGAGCATTGCTGAAACTCCAGGCCGTTGCAGGTGGACAGCAGGCAGCAAAAATGACCAGTGTTAGGATGTAGGAGCAGGAGAAAGGCAGGTGGAACAAGCCTAAGCTTGTTGACCCTGAGGCTGCTCAGTTTAGCATCTGATCCAAAACCTACCTGCATCACAGAACTCTTACAATGGGATTTGGGTCAGGTTCAGGACAGTAAGTACAACAAGCCTAGCAGTTGTTGGGAGAGGGTTATTTCAGGGTCTAATTTTCCAGCTCTTTTCTGTTAAATAGCTAAAAATGGAAGTTGCTCAACTGAACTGAATTTGCCCACTGAAAATTCCCTGCTTGGCTTTTCAATGGCAAGCACAAATCTTCTGTAGGTGGGAGAAAAGCAAAGAGATTTATTTGTTTACAATCTTCACTTCTCTAGCAAACAGTAGCTACAACAAATTTGTCAATCCAGGATATAATAAAACCTGGTAATTTTTTAAGCAAAAGCCTGTTATTTTTTTCTGCAGTTAAAGTCTGGCATGCAGTGCTCATTGCTTAACAAAGGAAAATATCCAGCTCTTCTTTTTGCTTTTGTGTGGTCTGTCATATCCTTATACGAAGAAAAGTGAATTGCAACTTGCTGCTTAGCCACAACATGGCCATAATGCACCCCTTGGGAGGGATTATATATATTCAAACCAGAGAGAATCTCCTGCATTGCTTTTTCCCCTCCCATGTGACAACTCTCCTTTCTAAATACAAGACACTGTTCGAAGCAGGCTAGCTGTGGAGGCTGCTTTGATGTCCTGCCATCACACTGAGCTGTGGAAAGCCTTCTTGTTGTCTTATGTAGGGAGCAGTTGAGGATATCAAAGGGAAGATGGGATGTTAAATTTTTATTGATGAATGTTTAATAGTCTGGGTTGTAAGCTGTCATGAGTAATGCAGTAAAAGGATTCATTCTGAATCTTGCTGTTTGCCATACAGTGCCTGAAAGTGATTAGTCTTTAAAGAGTACAAATCTTTATTTTTTTTCTTCAGCAATTTATTTTCTGCAGCAGATTAAAAGAAATCTATCATGATACTTAGGAAAGAGTCAAGTGGGCACATTAGGTTAATTCACCAGCCTCTCAGCTTGAGACCTGAGTTAGAATCAGGTTTACGGGAAAAACAGCAATGAATTTAGCACTGTTTTCTGAAAGCCCACTAATGTGACAAGTCTGGCCACATCTCACTGGGCTTATTAGGGCCATGCATCCCATGAGGTGGAACTTTATGCCTCCTAAAATCTGAAATATGTTAATTGAGCATTGTGCAGATATACTAGGTGCAGTCCCCAAGGATACAGCAGAAGTAAACTGAGTGATCTGTTCCCTTTCCCATTCCTCCAACAAAAAAAACCCAAACCAACAAATGATGCTATTTTCCAACCTCCTGGAAAACCAAAGTTTTAAATAAGTATAAAGGAAAATAATTTAAGACCACTGCTCTCTTGTCCACACTCCCCATTAAAAAAATGTGCTGAATATAACAATTAAAACACACGGTTGAAAAATAAATTAATTTGGTGGAATTCTTCAGAACAGCATTCATACTGTTACAGGTTAGTACTGTAACTAAATTATTCTAGAGCCACAGAGCAAGCCAGGCATGTTCCTGAAGGAGCAGAGTTCATGAGGGCTGAGGGAAAGGGAGAAGGAGCAGGGAGATCACTGCAGGGGGTTTCATGGCTGACGTGTGTTTCATTACCCCACCGGGTGATGATGAACAGAGAGCGTGGGCCTGGCAAGTCTGAGTGATGACACTGCTGCAGGAAACAAAAACTTTCCTTGTCTTATACCAAATCTGTTTCAGGAACAAGGTTGGGTTAAACGCGAGCTCCCACCAGATATGGTTTAAGACACATAAATTTACAAAGTTTTACTGATGTACAAAAGCAGCTGTGAGAAAGACGCCAGAGACAACAGCCTTAGGTGCAGGCCCACGTTTTGTTGAATTCTATGAACATATAAAGAAGCCACCATCATCCTTTAAGTTCTGCCCTATTCTGTAGAGAGTGGTTTTTTAGATGAGGAAAAAAGATTAATATCCTTTATGATTCCTAATCAGCCCTTGATCACAGCTAATTTAGTGACTTTTGACAGCATGAGAAGCATTTGCATACTGTGAATCCATATTCATTCACTAAGAAATAGATTGAGGTACTCCATTCAGGCTCTCTTACATTTCTGAACAACTACCTGATATATAATGATTATTGTTTTCTACTATCTGAGCTGGTAATGAAAAGGTTTCTCAAATTGAGGTCATGTTACTAGAGGTTAACCTCATAACTATTGTCACCGTCAATGGCTTTTTAAAAGATCCTTTTTTCCCCTCAGTCATCCTAAAGAAAGAACACGAAACAATTTTCTAATTTTTTGTTTTGTTTTATGAGATACCCCAGAATAACTCTGACTTAAACAAAAAAAATCCAATGGCTATGCAAACCTGTGGACACAAACTGGTGAGGAAGGGCAATTCTGCATGAGTCTGTCGTTTATGAGGAGCATGGGGATAAACTTATGCACAGGGATATGTATTAGCCTGTGTCTTACACACACACGATCTCTGGCTTGCACATCTGTGCAAAAGCATATGTCTGAAAATCTGCACTGTCTCTTTGTTGTCCATGTACTGATTAAAGGCAGACAGAGTTTCCCTTGCTTGGAATAAATAGTTCGGGTTCCTGGTTTTTTTCAATTTTTAAGACAGATCTTGTTTGCATAAAGAAATCTTCAGCACAGCATGATTTAGCAGTCTACTCTTCAAAAAACAGTGAGCTTTACATAGGTACCTTGAAAGGCAGACTTGAAGGGTGATAAATACTTAGGTGGACTCAAAGATTAACTGAATCCTGTTCTCAGTCTCAATTATAGAAGGCTGTAGTAGGAAGAGACGACAGGATTTTCCAAAAATATTGTTTGGGATTAGAAGACCCTTGGGGATTTTCCCTTGGATGACAGGCTGTTAAAGACTACTTAGAAAGTGTAAAATTTTCATTACTTTCTGAAATACATGCTTCACTACATTTCTGATTTTTTTCATTCTCTGCAGATTCATGACAAAATGTCTTACAGTTCAGTGGTGAATCAAGGGGAAACAAAGAGCTAATTAAATTATCATGAATAATTGTCTGTAAATTATATATGTTGTTTCAGTTCTTTGGTGTAGGCATACAGTCTTATCTCAATATGTTTATCTAAAGTCAATCAACATGAACAATGGGAATATTTATTCACAATTTTTAAAAATAATGTTTTTGTGACGATGCTTTTCAACTCCCTCTCTCAATAATGAGGGCAAGCACTGCCAAGTGGCTCTCTGATTTTTGAGAAGACAACTAGAAATTGGAAAAAGGCCTGCAGAACATTTTCTCATTGGGATCTTTCTCAATGCAAGTAAGGCAGTGCAGGTAAGCTTCAAACAGAATACTTCTTGATAGAATAATCAAGATTTTCCAATGTATATCAGATAAAATGCTACTTTTTTGTTGTTGTTTCAAAAATTATTTAGCATTGCAAATTATTTCAACAAATATTCCAGGAAAAAAAAGGTCTCATTTCACACAAAAATCTATCCATCCTTCAAAAAAAATTTGATATTTCTAGCTTGGTTACTTTATTTTGCTGTTTTTCTCTCTGGGTTGGACTGTCTGACTGAAATGTATCACCCATGAATGCTCAAGTCTGCCTGAGACTGACAGCGGTGATGCAGCCCAGGGGCTGAGCAAGAGTGGAATCTGTCAGTGTTGAGACTGCTGCTGGAACAGAGGCAAGACTTTTCTTCCACAATGCCTCATCTTTGTGATTCCTATATTTGCTTTGATTGAGTGCTTGTCTTTTAATTTTCTGGTGTACAGAACTTTAAAAATGCTCAAAACTTTTTAGCTGCATTCCAAATTATTGGGAAATTAAATCCACTGCATTTTCTGAATAAGAGTTAGTCTTTTGGGTTGTTCTTACCATCCAGGCTTTGTCTGAAACAATGGTGTTATGATCTGTTAATCAGTGTATTCCAGTATATTCACTAATGTGGAGCACACAGTGAATATTTTATGATACACTCAGTTGCCTTAGGCCTTTAAAACAAATTTAGAACATATTTGCTAATACATGTGAATCCCATTCCTTTTCATAGTCTTTAAGCAATGCCATTCATGGTCATGAAATGAAAGGGAGTAGGTACTGAAGTCATCTCAGATCCTGGTCCCAGATGTTTTTATATGCTGCAGATCAGCTACAACTGTCTTCACAGTTTATACTGAATTTATTACACTCTACTACAATCAATTTAAAAAAATAAACATACCTCATTTCTCAAGATCTTTTCAGCAACATATTATAAAGTAAATTGTTAGATCTAGATCTGGTAATTATTATTTGGTGCTTAGTATTTTTCTTTGTGATAACTATATATTAAACATTATGCAGGATCATATAAAGTAAGTCTTAGATAACCCTGATGGACAAAAAGAGTGCCCTTGTAAGTGCATCCCAGAATGATCAGTTGCCTCTGGAACTCCTCTTGTTTTAATGATAGTGTTTTTCTCACTCACAAGAACTCAGTGTGTTCATGGTGCCAACAATAAAGTCTTCATAAAAGAATTACTGAAGCTTCAAAGTGCAACTCCTTGGCCCCTGCCTTGCAGGAAAATTTTTCCCTTCCTTTCTTCATTTTAACTCTGACCTTGAGTTTAGATTCTTGGTTACAAGGGTCCACAGAAAAGCATTACCCCTTAATGCCTGATTGGCAGTGCCTTATTAGTGAGTGAGTGTTCTTGATACCTGCAGATCTCCTTGGGAATTACTGAAAATACTCAGCTGCTTAGGAACTAAACAAGCAGAAGTCAGGCCCCAGATCTCCATCCAGTTCTGTCATGAGATAACATTTCTCTCATTCCAGAGAAATCCCTTCCTGTTTTCACAGAGCTAGAGTCATGGCACAGCAGCAGAGAAGTGTTTTTCTGGGTACAAGTGGAAGAGAATACAATTTTGCTGTTTCCTGATTTTTGTATATTCATTTGCAGACACCAAGACTCCTCTTCAGGGTGATCGTTTAAATCTCTCTTCATCTTTAAGACATGTAAACTTAGTGAGCAAAACTGAGAGATTTCTGCTGAACAGGACTGAGGGGTTTATATCACAGACTTTGTTGTCCAAACTAACTCTCACACCTAGAGGCAGAACTCCTGTAGAGAAATTAGTCACAAAAGTAAATATTTTTTAGGATTAACAGCTATATAAATAGTCCTCTTAATGGGACGGTTCACCCACTGGAAAAAAAAGAAAAAGTAGAAAAACCATGTCAGAGAAGATAATTAGAGGGAAAACAGTATTTCTCTATTCATTTGGCTGGTTTGCTAATGAAAGGCTATATTTAAGGACTGCAGTAAGTCATAAGCATCATTGAGAACTTTTTTTTCTATGTTTGTGTTGCACACATCTGCAGCACAGCTTAGATACATAACAGGTGACAATATAATTTGGGCCTCCTAACTACTCACAATTATTTAATGCATATATAAAAGTAATACTTAAGGAAGAGAAATGTCTGTGTTTTGAAGTAAGGAATTCTGCTGACACTACAGATTTTGAAAGCACAATGTGCTCAATGAAAGTACTTGAACCTTGAAATAGAAATACAGACCTCTTAATTAATTTCTCTGTTATTCTATAAAGTGCAAAGAAAACTAATACAGAGAATTTTCCTGTTAATTACAAATGGAATTTGTGTGTGAGTGTGTGACGGGGAGGAGACTGTTGGACCAGGGCAACACAGTATTACACTTCCTACATAATTATGTAGGAGGGGTAGGTTTATTAGGCTGCAGAAAGCCATTATTTATAGGGATGGAATCTTTATTAGAAAACTACCTTTTAACATTGCTCTTGTTTAAGTTGCAGCTCAATATTTCATCTAGATCTGCTCTTTCATGAATGTATACATAGGCTTGAGTTATCTTCCTCAAGGGGAAATTGACCATACAAAAAGGTGGTATGCTTTTCTTTAATCTTTGCTGCTACAGATTTAGTTGTTCTGGGTCATTTTTCAATTGCCCTAAGCATTAAAATTGCTTCCTTTTAAGGTGCTATTGTTAAGGCTGGGAAATACACTTAAGGGCATCTCCTTTGTTTTGTTGGTCAACCTATGAAGGCATTGTTCACTTTCTTTATTTTTATGTTGCCTACTGAGCCTTGAAGCATAAAAAGAAGATTTTCTTACTGACCTCAAACAACTTCTCATCTCCAAGGTAAAAGTGACATGTCAGTGAAAGAGGTTTGCTGGCTATCTCAAGTTTTTGGGTCATCATTTAGTGCTAATGGTTTTGCAGACGCTAGAAGGGGTTCTCCACCAGTGATATTGCCTGAGCTGCACATTGTAAATTCACACTTCTCACCTTTAGGACAGCTACTTACCCAAAATTAACCACATCTACATATCACATGGTTAGACAAACCTTCAAACAATTCAGAGGTTGTTCTTTAAGCTCCCTGAGCAAGGCCCTTCTCGTATTTGCCTTCACCTCACTAATCTGCCCAATACTCTCTCTATGCCATCCAAAAGTCCCTGCCCACTTCTAGCCTTCATTTTCTGCACTGTTTTAGCCTCCTGAAAGGGCACTCAAACAGATGTTTTTTCAGGAACATATGGGTGCCCTGTGCTACTGTCACAATCTATTCTCTCCCTGAATGATAACTTCCATGACCCTACTGCAGTCAACCAGACCTTGGCTATGTCTGAAAAGATGTGATTAAATTAAAAGATGTGACAATATAGTAATCAATTACCATGACAAAGACTTCATCAAGTGAAAATATTTTGCCCTGTACCAAGAGTCTGGATAATGGATGATCCTGAAGTTTGGACCCAAATACAGAGGTCTCTCACCCTACCTGCATTCCTGTAACAAAGATTTGGTTGAATGGATAACCTCACTTCTAATCTTTCCATTTTTGTGAGCAGAATAACCCAGAAAATTCACTGACATCCTGCATTACTCCTTATTTGTCACTAAGGTTCATTCAAGAAGATGGAAAAAGCTTTCCACTAGGGAAATATTACTCAGAGAAGACGCACCAAAAAGTCTTAATAAAGACTTCCAGCTTAGAAGAGCCAGCTGTCACTCAGACTCAAGAAAGTTTGGCATCTTCTGAGATGACCTATTTCCATCACTGCAGTCATGGTCATTAGATGGAGCAGAGAATCACTGACGAAGGAACCCATTGGCCAAGTACACAGCACTAAATAACAAAACTGATCACAAACTCTGAACCCCACTCTTACTGGAGGGAGGTTTGTGATCAGCCTCAGCAGACACGAATGTACAACAGAGACTGCCTAAACTGTGCATGGGCCAGGCCATCAAAAACTTGCTTTGGGCTGGTGGCTGTTCTTTGACTGGAGAATGCCCACAGGCACATCTGTAAGATTTTTCATCCCTGAAAATATTAGAGTGAAAATGCTGGATCCCTGCCTTCCTCTTTTGGGATAATGTATAAACTCTACAGCAACTTCCCTGACAAGTATCTACAGTGGTTGCTCATTCCTGAGGCAGGAATGCATCCAAATCTAAGTAGGACTGACTGGTCACAGTCTTATTTTCAATTTTACTCTGTTTATAACCCTGATACAAAATTTCTTTTCATCTAAGACTCTAAACCAAGTTGATCTGTGAATGAAAGTGCTGCTTCCGAAAAGCATTTCAAAATATCTTAGGAGTAATGCACAATGTTGAAGAGAACTACCTACACCACCTCCCACCTCCTAACTGTCTCCTATCCCTTGGACAAGAAGCTGACATTGGATCTAAATGTTGATGTGAGGATCAGGTGTGTGGAAAGGATACATGTTCTGCCTGTGCCATAGAGCCATTGAGAAGACACAGTGGGCTTTGGAGTGACAGAACTTTTTGTGAGGCTGGTGTTGAGGGTTATGCCACGATGCCCTGTGAGACACAAACTGGTTGATTCAGGCAACCTTCACCAGGGACACTTTGATATAATGGTTCATCCAAGCCCTGGAGCATTGTTCAAAGGCCCTGGGCTACACTTCCTTAATTTCCAGCGAGGAAATACAAGAGCCCTGAAGAGCTAGGTATGGCTAGGGCAGACTAGGTATGGTTAGGGTATTTGGCTTTGAGGATACCCTCACATGCACTCTAAGGGGTTGGCTCACTTCAGTGAGCAGTGTCAGAACTCCTAAGAGACCAGCTGAAGGTCAGAGAGCTGATAGGGCTGTGTAACTGCTTCAAGAGTACACATCCTGGGCAAGCCAGCCCCTTTTCATCATCTAGAAATACGTGTCTGTCCCTCTTCCCCGTCCTCTCAGCAGTGCTTTGTTCCAAATTACATTGCACAGTTTCGCACTGCATCTGATTTCTTGTCTTATCAGAATGTCTCACAGTCACAAATTCTATGATCTGTGTCTATTCCTCAGGATAACAATATAAAACAATCAAGGAGGGAAGAAATGGGCAAATGTAATGTGCCTTGTGAATGAAGTATAGGCAGAATGGGATGTGTGAATATTGCTTTTCTTCTGCCCCACAGGGGAGAAACTGGATTAATTCATCATTTTGGTTAAGCAGAGGACGAGGGCACCATTAAATAAAGCTTAGAGGAAAGAGAATTAAAATGATAGGACACAATCGTTTTAATCACTTGGTCTCAGCTTCATAAAAAGAGGTGAAATTCCTTTTCATTGGTCTTCAGAGTGCCTGGATTTCATGCAAGATTCTTCATCAACTTGTCTGTGGTACATAATTAAAAAATGTGATTTTTTTTATTATGCCCTATATAACTCAGTGAATGCTGTATTAAGAAAGAATCGCAGTGTTTGAGTATTTTTCTTCTATCATTTGTTCACTGTTACCCTCCAAGAAAGCAACAATTATTGAAGTAAGCACATAGATGCCAGAGTAAGACAACCTCTGACAAACAGATCTGCTAGAATCAAGAATCACATTATTAAACAGAAGGGAGTGAGAAGTGAAAGGCACACAGACTTCCAATAAAAAAAAAAGAAAAAAAATAAAAGTGGGTTGTTTGTAACAAATGAACAGTAATGGAAGGAGCAGAGACAGATTTCTTTAAACAGCCAATCCCTGTGCCCTGTCAGAAGAGGTGCAGAAGAACTCAGCCATTTCTAGTCCTCTGCCCTTCTCTTGAAACAAAGTGACAGCTACTGCTTTGTGACATTGCTTTACCAGGCACTAAACTGGGACATGGAAATAAAAGGATTAGTTATGCAGATGACTTAGTTACACAGACGCTAGCACGGCGGATGCTCCTCATGTGGGATTTAATGTCAGAATGAATATGTGAGCATCAGACTCTGAGTCGGGGTTACTGGTGGCCTTTGTCTTTTGTTATTTGCCATCATGAATCTTCCTTTGGTTCTACACTGTCCTAAGGAAGTCTCTGAAAAGGAATTCTCTGTAAGAGGGCTGGACTGTACACAGTAACCACAACTGGGAAAAGACAGACTATCTTGGTGTCCCTCAGGAGAGGAGTGGGGAGCAGCAGGCTCTCAAAATCATTATCAGCCTCACTTGCCTTCACACAAGTGAAAACTGAGCCAGAAGTTGCTTTATACATAAAGCATACCTGTATGAAGGCATTAAATATTACTAGCAAGTAGATAAATTTATGTGACATCTAAGCATCGTTATGTCATAAACAAAATAATGAGCAAACAAACAAAAACAAAAACCCCAAAATAAAGCCCCTCTGGTATTTGAAAGCACAGTGAGAAGAGGCCCTGGTTAATCATGAAGGACCAAAAATCTGTCTAGGGCTTAGTGAGGCACCCAGCAATCATTAGGTGACTCCTTTTGCTCCTTTGGAAAGAATTAACATATAAACTAACATACAAACATAACATATAAATATGAACTAGGCAGAGAAAACCCCTGGGAGGAGGATTAAAATTCCTTCCATCTGAGTTAAGGTGGGTCAGTGAGGTAAAGGAAGCCTTGGGGTTGGGTGGGCCCCCGAGCAGACTTTGATCAAGCCCTGCACAGTTACTCGAGGTCTTTCTTGTCATTGCACCCCCAAGGACAGAGAGCCAGTACTGTAAACTTGGGTGAGGAGGTCAGCTGGATATAACATTTGACAGAAAGGTCTCAAGGATTTCATCTCAGGGTAGGGATTTTCTGTGGGTTTTTCTCTTTCCTGTAACGTATGTCAAATAAGTAAATGTTTATATTATTTTAAGGTAAAAAACCCTTAATCTTTAACCTTTAACTTTAATCTGATTCATATCACTGCGAACTCAGGGTGAGGTGAGAAACCAAGGCACTAAGGTCTTGATCCCAAAATCCATCATTGTCAATAGGAGTCTTCTCATTCATGTAGAATGATTTGTAATCAGGCCCTAAGCTGTTGTGTCTCTGTATACAAACACATTTCTGTGTCTGTGTGAATGTGTGCTGATGTGTGGCTGTGTATAATGCTTTGTGTATGGGTGCATATATGTGTGTATTTACATACACATTCTCACTAACACAAATATATATTTAAGATTTACAGTTCTGGAAAACCTAGTGAATAATGTAAATGATTAAAGCAGATGCCTCACAGAAAATATTGTTCAGACCCCCTCATTTAAATTCAGCCTCTTATTCACACTTGGTAATACATTCTGCCATATGAATTATGGATTCCTGTTTTTATCTCTCACACTACACATGAATGTTTGATAAAGATTGTTTCCAATATTATATTTTATCAAAATGCTCATCTAAAATTCAGTCAGAAATTCTTTCCAGTAATTATGCACTGACTTAGCACCATGAAAATAAAAAAAAAAGAAAGAAAAAAAAAGGCAAGCCAAATTATATTATCATTGTTTTTCCTGAATATTTGTCCTAAATAAGACTAAGAGACTGACAGGATTTGCAGCCAAAATCTTTGTTTATACTCCATCCAAATGGAGCCAAGGCAGCTACAGTATGTTTTTCACACTGCTCTACAAATGCTTCAGTCTCTGTGCTTTGTCTTGTGAGGAAAAAAAGGCTGCTTTTATGCTAAATTATTCGTAATGACTTTGTGAAGTGGATTAATATCCAGAAGGGGTCTGGATTCTCACTGAAGAAATATCAAATTTACCTCCTTGGGGAATTAGGATAGTATTATAAGGTTCCCAGGAAAGCACAAAAAAATGTTACTGTCCTCAGCAATTCAGTAATTTTTGCATTTATTTTCTTTTCTGTGTGTAAAATTGTAGTTCCTGAAGAAAAGTCAAATTACAGAAAAACAAAACATACTTTCCCATTTTGGCTGGTAATCTGTGTCATGACTTAAAATCCTGGCCAATCTTCCCCTTTGTTTGTGCAGGGTTCTCCTCAATTTTGCCAGCCAGGTGTTGTGCATATGCCAGTTGTTCAGAAGGGAATATCTTTAGCTATATCTTTATTCACAAGGAGGGCAGCACAACAGAAGTGCACCTGAAGCTTGAAAGAGTGGCTGCTAAGGACCTGGCACCTACAGGATGTGTTTTTGGGAATGGAAGGTTACTCGAGTTCTAGACTAGTTTCATGGACTGACCTCCTACCATGAGCTGGCATGCATAGGGATGCTCCTGGAGTGCATTTCCCATTTAGTTTCATTTAAACAGAATCCAGTGCTCTCCAAAAGAAAACCAAAGCCCAGTAAATGGGGAAAAGTGGAGGATTTTTTTCTAGAAGGACAAGCCTTATCTCATCCAAAACACTAACACGAATACAGACATAGAATGCAGCAGATTTTGAATCAGTCCTCAGATAAGGCTATCAGTTGTCCTTTTCTTTTTGAGAGAATTGAGTAAGGAGAGACTGAGATACCCAGCAGGTGAAGTTACTAGTGTGTATTTTCTGAGGAGGAAGTATAATCATCAAGTGTAATCCAGTGACTGGTCTTTATTGCAAGTTACTCTTGGTTGGAGAAAACGTCTGGGAAATTGTCCATACTGGCAGCACAGGCAGTTTGAGTCTCTCTCTCTCTTTGTGCAGTGCAACAAGTCCAACACTACTCTGTATCTCCTGAAGATCATGAGGAACCCTGTAAAAGGAAGGCTGTCTTTCCTCTCTAAAAAATTATCAGTAATAATGGATTCATTTTTATCTTTCTATCTGCTTTTCCTTCCTGCACGTTTATCTGGGGAATAGCTTGCCCTCCTCAGCATATGGCCTGTGAGGAGATAAAAGACAGTCTTCTTTACAGAAAGACCCACTTCCTTTTCCAAGTGCAATTCCCATTCCTTCATATCTGTTGGCTTGCGTATTCTCTGTGTTATGTCTTTCTTGATTGTGTTGAAAGCCTAAAATGCAATGATAAGGAAAAGATTGATCCGTAATGGACCAGTGCAATGTTGACAAATTTCAAACACATTTTATATAATATATCACATAAAGCATGCCAATAGTAATCTGTCTTAGATACATATGTTCTCCATATTACCAAAGATTTTGCCATCTCACAATCTTCCTTCACAATCAGTTCATCATGCTACTGCTGTAAGTGCTTTTGTCCTGCACAGTTGGTGGGAAAATGCCACAAAAGGACTGGCTTATCCAAGTTCCCATATGTAGACCATCCTCAAAATAGTGTCTGATATGGTGAAATGAAGAAATTAGTAACTGAATATATTTACAGCCTAATATTACACATGACTTTTTCTGAAGAAGGCAAAGTAAGAGAAGAGCACACATGCTCTATCTCTTGGCCAATACTTAGCAGTATGGTATATGCATAGCTGTCAAACAAACAAACAAATATTTGTATCAAGTTGATGGGGATTTTTTGTTGCTGTTTCTTGTTTTTCTTTTTAATTATGCTGTAGAGTTAGTAAAGTCATATGCATCTGCCACAGTAGAAAGGGAGTAGTCTTTTACACTGTGATGAAGTGTGAAAAATTATTCTAAATCTAAGAGGAATATGTTTTATGCCTGATAAGGACTGCTTCCTTAAGAAGAGGGGACAACTTCTAGCTGTAGATTTCTCTACTTGGGTATTTCTATCCTATTCTCCAATCCTTTCTCCACTTCTTTCCAAGGCACAAATCTCAGTAGAAGCCAGCTGCTTAGTCAGACTTTCCCTCTTGTTTCCCTTGACTTTACACCTGAGAAACTCCCTGCTGCAAGGCTCCTTTGGGATAAGCAGGGTGGCAAAGATAGCCTTCCTTCAGCAGCTGCTGCAGTGGGAAGTTCAGAAATGTCTAAGACAGGAACATGTGTTTAAGCAGTGCGAGAGTCCTACTGACTCTCTGGATGCCCCTGCTCCATGCTGAACTCTTTTCCTGTAGCATTTCATTCAAAGCTCCATTATGGAAGCCATTAGCACCTTTCTATATAACAATATGATGACAGGATTTCTGCCTGTGGTTTCCAGAGGCATGTCCTTCAGGGAGTGCCACAGCTATCATAATGTTAGCAGATCTGTGTGTGAGTGTACACGTGTCTATCCATCTATTTAATAAAAGCTACACATCAGTTACTCCAGCTAAGGGAATTTTTCTGCCCCACACAGACATCACTATGACATCTTTCAAGGCAAAATACTGCATTTTTGCAGTGCCAAGTCCTTTAAAAAACACACTTTGTATTAGTTTTTTATATCCATGAGTGTGAGCCCAGATGCCCTCAGCATTTCTTAGGAAATATTTAAACTATGAAAATACAGAAGTTGGTACCTTCACCTTGCAACCAGGAGAAATCATCACCTCCACTTCTTAGGCCAGATCTACCCTAGTGTTCTTATGGGAAAGCTTCACATTTAATGACTCTTATGTTTGCTGAAGACATTATTGGCATTAATCAGATGTATGCCAAAAAATGCATATCATGCCTAGCATGACAACATCTTAAGGTCAGTAAACACTTCAGTGACAACATAGTTGTATGTGGGTTTATGTATCTGAGTGGATGATTTGAATATACTCCGAAGCAGAGTTCACTGACAGGATAAAAAGGTTGGAACATTCTGTCTCTTGCATACTCTTTGTTGCATCACTGTATGTTTTCCTCTTTTATTTTGGAAATGAGTAAAATATTTTTGGTATCAGGCCAGATCCACAGTGGAACTCCTCCACACCATTCCAAATAGCAGTAAAATAGAATTATGGAATGTTACACCAAAAAAAATCTTGCCCTACACATCAGTAATTTATCTGCTATATTTTTGTGCATCAGTAACCATAAGAAATTGTTATTGGTTCCTCTTCTAGTGCATATTTGTTCTGTGGTTAAAGATGAGTTACTGCACAGTTTGGGTTAATGGAGGCATTCTCCCCTGAGACAGAAGTACACACTGGCTTTAAGATGGGGATGGGTACTTTATTATGGTCTATGACTGATTTCAATGCTGCTTTATCATCTGCCAGCATGCACACACAAACTAATAAGCTATTCACTGCTTTTTGCCCCTGAGGGCACCTTTCAATAAGGCAAGTCATTGATTTTTACCATCAGACACACAGGCCATAAGCCATTCCCTGTATCATTCTCTCCCCAGTGGTGCATTCTGCAGGGGAAACTGGTCGTTTTAGTCACACACATTCACACATGCACACACAGAAGCCAGCCATAATCTACCTCAGATGCCCAGATATTCACTTTGTCTCCATTAGAGCAGCTATTTATATTAACCTCTTCTGCAATTCTGTCAGTGTAACTTATTTTTAAAATACTTCTACATAAAGCTGAGGCTTTATACAATAGGCAATAAATATATAATATTTTAATATATATTAAAAATACCTTTTTTTTAAATGCTTGACAACATGTTTCTGGTATATAAATCAGTAACTGATCATCATTTCCACTCTTTTAAGCCCAAAGACTCAATTGCAGTAATGGATGTAATCATGACCAGTGCCTTTTAGGTTACTTGTATTTCTCCCAAGTCTGACAGGGCTGTTCCTGTGGAATTCTGCAGGGCTGCCTTTAAACTTTTTTTTTTTGTTTCATAGACCAAAGGTTCTTAAACTTTATGACTTTGCTCACCCTATCTAAAATATGAGGTACAGTGTGGATCATTGTGGTTTTAATCACTGCCAATGTCTTCTACTCTTGCTCTGATAATGTCTTTTAGATCCATCAATCAAGCTTCCTACAGCTGTCCAGACCAAAGGAACATAGGTGCTCAGCTGGCATCCTCAGAGTAATTCAGATTTCACTAGAAGCATTCTCATGTCCTCAAGCTGAGTGTCTGGCCATCTTGTAGGTATTTCCCACTTCATTTACCCCCCTCTTTAGCAAACTGTCCTTAGGGAAATAACTGACACTCCAGCCAGAGTCTCCTTCCCAGCTGCCAGGATGGAAGGAAGGGAGCCAGTGCAGCACCTCATTTGCTCTCTCATCCCTTCTCCAGCCAGAGCAGCCAAGGCAAGGACAGGCTGGTGCAGCACTTGGTACACCCCACATGATGCTCCAGACACTGAAAGCATCCTGGCCTAGCTAGGAGAGTGACCTGTAATGGCCTTAAGCTATCTTAACTCCGTCTGAAATCCTAGTGACAATTCCCTCCGGGCCACTTAGGCACAGAATACTGTGCTATCCCAGAGGCTTCAGTAAAGCAGTTTTTAACAGCTTTAGTAGTACATGGAAAAAAGTCCTTGTCCTTAAAGCGATATCATTTGGATTATACATTTTTTTCTGCTCTATATATTATATTTCACAGCATCTGTAGCCCATGCAAACTTTAAATAATCAGAAATATCATAGTTTAAAATATTTTAGCCAGCTTTCACGGCAGCAAATAATATAAGATAAAGTTTTCTATGAGAAAAATTCAATTATACTTCTGATGAAAATATAGAAACTAAATGTTGCAATGAGGTAATTCAAAACATCTGATTAGGATCTTTCTGGAATTGTCTTAAAACATTTCCTAACACCCTTTCATATTATGCCTTTGTGCTAAAAAGCCCACTACAGAAAATAATTCTGAATGTCAAAATTACTGCAGGAAATAAGCTAGCACTTCTTTTTCAGCTATGTCTAAGCATTAATTAGGTAGCTTGATGAATTACAATTTCATAGTATGCACAGTCTTGTTTAAAATTCAAAATGTAACCTGTCTTAAAATCTACAGTATTCAATTGAGATCTATACTGCCAGCTCTCCCTTGATAACACCAAATGCATTAAAATAAAGCAACTGCATCCAGTCTGGATATACTGTGAATTCTGATGCCTATTCTTCCACAGGGGGAGGGCTTTATGTATTAAAATTCAGGATTCAAAATTGAAAAATCATTACATAATGAAAACTGGTTTTTTTCTGACCAAGAGAAAGGCACTTCAAAGTGTACCATGTTTGTAATCTCTTTGGAAATCAAGGCAGAAAATGCCTGTGCAGTTAATTGGCACATGCAGGTGATCTCAAGCATCTAAGCAACTGACTGATGCTGTGAGGCCATACAAAGTATCTCTGCTCACTGCCACGAAAGTTTGCAACATGTTTTTTGGTTGCAACAGATCTGACTGTGAATGTCTCATCCAGCATTGTATTATCAGACCAAATGGTCATCCTTCATCTCAGGAGTTTAATAATTTTGCTGTTTAAGTAAGGAAAATTTCAAGTTCTGCTTATCCAAGGTTAGAGAAGGAATACCTGCCTGGATGACAACTAGAAAATGGACATATTTATGATAGTGGTGTTGAGAATAGAGAAAGAAAAAAATAACCAGAACTATCTCAGTTCATCAAACATCAGCAGAAATCTACTTCTCCAAATTTAATAGTGATCAAAGGATCACTATTACTTCTGACAGTGTCTCTGAGCAAAGCAGACAAGCCTCTGATTGCTAATTAAACCATTGCAAAAAGCCCTTAAATGAAGCACCCCCATGCCTGACTAACAACCCAAATCTCAAAGGCTTTCATAATTGAAAGTGGAAGAGATTAAATTAAGAAAATATTAGAGAGTTAATGAATGACAAAAAGTGTTATTTGTTCTGTTTACAATGAAACAAAAATCGAGGGGTTGTCTCTCCTAGCTGTGGGAGGGCACACATTTAAATACCTATCAGAACATACATTGTAAAGGAACAATTGCACAGCCTCGCACCCATTGTCCAGCCAAACAAGTGCATTCTGCAAGGACTAACTTTGCATTATTTTCTTCTTATTTTGTCTGAATTTATAGAAGAGCTGTTTAAATTTATACCAAGCTGTCCTTTAAGATCTGTCTGTAGGGATCTAGGAAAGGAAGCAGTTGAAATTTGGTCCTTCAGTTAGGATGTGTGCTCCAGCTCCCCATCCTGCCTCTCCCATGGGCAGCAGGGTGAAAATGCCTCCTGTGGCTCTGACTGAGGTGTTCCATCCTTCCCTGCAGGTGTGCCACCGGCAGCTCCTGACTGAGAGCCGCTCCAGAGAGTTAGGGAAAAGTCCAGATTCAGACATCTCTTCTGAGGGAAATCTTTAATCCACTGCTGCAATATGACTACCATTCATCAGTAGCACCATTTCTAGTTGAGGTGATAAACGAGTGGCCAATAAACAGATTCTATCCCACAAGTCCTGCTGTCAGATGTCAGTCTCCTTTCTTTCATAGTCAAGAGGAAACATAGCGATGCAAATACAATTTACCCAAATACATAAGAATATTGTAATAGCCTAACCATGATCTAATTTCTTTTCCTTTGTCTTTCATAAATGGCAATTTTGCCTCCTGTAAGCAAGCATCATCAGATTTTGCTAATGGAAACCATTTGTGTGGTTTTAGGAAAGCCTTTGCTGCTATGACAGCACCCTTCACAATGAACATTTGTCAGCACACTGCTGTTATTTCCTAAATATTTCCACCTCTCTGGATGGTTGTGTGAGTGTGTTTGGAGTTGTGGGGAATGTGGGAGCTTTGATGAAATGCCATGGCTGAAACATTTGACTGAGCTGTCAAGCACGTGCCTAGGCAGGGAAAAAGTGAGTGTTTCAGTCTTGTGTCTCACTTCTCAGTCCAGACAAAGCAAGGGTTTAAGATCATGGGTCCTGCCCTTGCTGATAACATACTACTCTCTCCCATGCTGGAGCAAACCAAGTGACAGGGAGAAATGAGCCTCCCACTCAGGTTTAATCCTCCTGGGGTGCATTTTGTACACAATTCCTTGGCCAGGGGGCTTTGGAAGAAAATGGTAGCCCCCACTAGATAAGCTCCTTTGACTGAAATTGCAATCAGTTTCTGAGGTCTACAGAAAAGGCATTTGGATTGAGCTGGAAAAAGATTGGGTTTTATTCCTTTTCTTTCTTCCTTTCCCCTTCAAACAGCAACTGAGTACTCAGTGCAGTGAGTTTAACTTCAGTGAGGATAAAACTGCTGGAGAAAATGGTCTCACCTGAACCATTTACCGTCAGTGAGCTTTCGGATCTCAGAGAAAACCTTTCCCTGCAGGTTGCAAAAGATGAAGGCAAACTCTTTAAGGATTACTCACTTATGAGGCTTCTGATGTCTGAGCCTGGAAAATGTGATCTATGACCAGTGGAAAAGGGGCAGAAGATTTTTATGGAAGTTCCAGGACTGCCTTTGCTGTAGACTCTAATTGCCCTGTAATGAGTACCCTAATATCAACTCCTTTTGCAGAGCTGTCTATTCTCTTGAAAAGAGAAAAATGCAACTTACAGATGAAATACTTGAAATGGGAAGCAGCATTTCTTTTTCTGAAAACTGCTTTGCATTTAAAACAAGGGATGTTTTAACATTTTTTTAAACATGCTTCCTCATCCATAAAGTAACAGATTGTGTTCTTCCTTCCACTGCTGGCATGGAATTGTAATAGGCATCAGGTCTCTTGTACTGTCATAGAGATATTTTAGCATGAAATAACCACTTATTCCTATGATATATTTGAGTTTTCTATTATCAGTTTGGAAATTTTCATGTCACATTGTTGCAGAGTCAAAATCCCTATGAGACTTCAGTGGAGGTGTTTTGTAGGGAGACATTAAGCCTCACAGAAATTCAATGTCAAGTTGTCAGATGTAAGGCAGGATTGCTCTCCTAATTTCAGAGAAGAGATACTGATAAGAAGTTGTTCCCAGACCTAGAAAAGAGCTGGTTTGTCCTATCTAGCTGCTGGTACACAACTCCTTCAGAAAGTATACACCTGAATGATGTGTCAAAATTTTCTTCCATTTTTCTTGTGACAAAACTTCATCTGTTTTCCTGGATGATTATTACACAGTTGAACAAGTCTCACCAGTCCTGGTGACACTGATGAAAGCGTCAAAATATTACATTGAAATTTCCCCTTTATCAATTCCATCAAATTATTTCCAGTGATATCTCTCTCAGCTGCTTGAAGCATTCTACACTTGTCTTGCTGAACATCACCCTCCAAACCCCCCAGCCTTGCCCTGGCAGTTTGGCTCAGTTGTCAGGCTTGGCTAGTTCAGAAGAGCTCCCACCCTGGCCTGTGTGTGGGAGGTTCCAGGGCAGCACACTGCCCCTGCACAGCCCAGGTGACAGCCCTGTCCCTGCGCCCTGGCATGGCGTGGGGCTGGGTTTGGCTGGGGTGGCTAATTCTCTTCTAGTAGCTGGCATAGGCTGTGTTTTGGGTATGTGTTTTGAGTATGAAACAGTGCTGATAATTCAGGGATGTTTTCCTTACTGCTCAGCAGCATTAAACAGAGCCAAGGCCTTTTTCTGCTCCTCACGCACTGGGGAAGAGGCTGGGAGTGCACAAGGAGCTGGGAGGGGACAAGGTCAGGACAGTTGGCCCAAGTGACCTAAGGGATAGTCCAGACCATGTGACATTTTGCTCAGGCTATAAAGCTGTGGAAAGAAGGGGGGAGGCTCAAAGTGCAGGCATTTTTCTTCCCAAGTCACTGTTATGTGTGATGGAGCCCTGCTCTCCTGGGCATGGCTGAACACCTGCCTGCTCATGGGAAGAAGAGAATAAATTCCTTGCTCTGCTTTCCCTATTAAACTGTGTTTATTTCAACACACAGATTTTCTCACTTCTGCCCTTCTGATTCCCTCCCTCCCACCAGGGGGGAGTGATTGAACAGCTGCCTGGAGCTGAGTTGCTGGCTGGGGTTAAACCACAACGCTGTGTTTGTTGCACTTTCTCTCTGTATAATAATGTTTGCTGTGTGGAAAACGTACCTGCAGGTAATGTCTGAAAGTAGCCCCACTTAATTAAACAGTAGAAAATGATAAAGACAAATCAATTTAAAGGCACTTCTAGCCTTTGCTTCAAACACATGACTTCACCTAAAGACTCTGACCTTTCTGCTTGGAGAAATGGAGTTAAGATATCAAAAATGCTTGAAAATTAAATGAATCCAGGCTTTGCTGGGCAGGTGATAGAAGTGTGTGTTCCTGACTGAAAACTCATCCGCTTTGAGCAAACCAACTTTTGTGTTTCAGGTTTAACAATAGCATAAAAAAAATCAGCCTGTGAAATGGTGCATTTGAGGAAGGCTGCACAACACATCCAAGCTGTGGTTTTTAGAGCAGTGATACACATTTTGTGAGAAACTTCATGTCAGTGCAGTAGAAAAGCTTAGAACAGTTTGGGTACCTGTGGCACAGAGTGCATGCCTACTCTTACTAATGGATCCCAAATATAATATGTAGGAGAGACATCCATGCATCAGCAACAGGACTTTGTCATATGTGGATGCTGAGGTAGGCACTATCTCAATTTATATATAGTTTTGTATAATTTTACTACCCCTCCTCTGTAGTTCATGAAGAAAAGCTTTTATCTCCTCTGGACAATAATTTCCAACTAGTTTTCAAGTGTAACAGTGAGCAAACACCTAGGGGCAAGAACAGATCCCAAATCCTTCCCTTACATGAGACACTGGAAAGAAACTTGAAGCATTTTCAAGAAAAGGAAAAAGTGCATTTCCTAACAACTCATTGTTCTGTTTGGTTTTCTTTTCCTGCTTATAATATCTCCGGTGGCTTTGATTTCTTGACTTGGTCCAGTCACTGGGCTCTACTTTTCTTTTTAAAAATGGGGCTGTTCATGGGACAGGTTTTCCCAAAAATTTGCAGCTCTGCTTAGTAATCAGTCACCCTCAGATGAATATTTTTAATTAGATCATCTGGCTAAATCACTAGCTTATGCAAAAGGCAAATTAGGTCATCTTGTGCAACTCACTGGCAAATGTTTTATTGTTCACTACAGGATATTTTCCAGCACTTTGTCCTATCCTTCCTAAATTAGGAAATCATAGTAGACTCCTTTACTTCTCTTAAGAGATTGTCTTATAAGCTAGGAAATCCTGCTGTTGGGATTTTTCCCCCTAATATTCATGAACCCAAACAATATCTTAAGTAATTTGAAAACTTTGAAAATTGTTTTCCTATTGCAAGTCTGTGATGTCGTAGAGATGCAGCGCTTCCTTCTAGGACAGTGATTTTTATTGCAATATCACAATATTAAGGTACTACTTCCAACCCTGTACTAACTTTTGTCACTTTTCATGGTGTTAGATCAAATTAATGGAGATTCTGAGATCCAATTAGTAATCCTAGAGCCCTCTATACTGTGGTTCTCCAAAAGCCCTCCCTCAGTCTTGATTTCTTTTTGGTTTTTTTTCCACCCCCACAGATTTTGCAGAATATTCTGAGTATTGCAGTTTCCATTTTAGAAGGCTGAAAATGTAATCCTGCTGGAAGTTTTGATTGATGTTAGTGAGAAAAGACTTAATGCACATAGTGGGTACTTTTGGAAATAGTCCCTATCCCTTTCCTGATTGTGGAAAAGGAGTGCTTTTTTCTCTCATGCGTGGTACCACTGTTCACAACAGAATAATCCCTCTGGGCGGGGTTCTCCTTGTCATTTAGTTCAAGAGATTCTCTGACTGGTAACTAAGCACTTTTTATCTTTGCCTCTGAGTGATTTATTGTTTTTTTTACTTCTCACAAAGGAAAAACCTTTTGCTTTTTCCTCATTTGCTTGTGATGTCATATTTCTTTTGTTTGTCAACAGAAAGAACAGGAGAGTTCAAAATACTTTACTGCCTTGATAAAAGTACTGATAGTTTTGATCAAAACAAAAAGATCTAGCTTTTTATCAAAGATGCATTTCAGAGCAGCTTTTTAAAGTTAGTGATTCTAGGTGTCATTAATTCTAGCTGTGTATATCATGGACATTACATTTTCAGTGTTAATAAAAAGAAAAGGAGAAAGGAAGTATGCATTTACAAGGGACTCTGTCTCCTGAGAAGGTGAAGCCTGGCCCAGAAGGAAGGTATACTCTTTCTCCTATCCTAATGCCTCAGCCTATTTTTTTACATAATTACTGGATTGGTTGTACCTTTCCCTGATGCTTTCTCTGTTTTTAGAGTCCTACTTCTTTTATTTTTTCATCTTTGCATGAAAACTAGTGCACACATTTTAGTTTATCTCCTGAACTGCAAAACCCAAACAAGTTTGGAATGACACAAAAAAAAAAAATCATTTCTAATCAAGAGAAGGGAATAAATGATAGGTGCATGTAAATGTGTGTAGCTTCATGAAAGGAAATCAGGCTGTTGTGCATTCTCTTTTTAAAAATCTTTATTCTCATTTGAGGCTTGGTAGCAATGTTCACCCTGAATTCATCCTTGAATTAAATCCTATGGATTTATACAAAGAGCAGATTTCAGTCTTTGTGTTTTTAGAGTATATTCACTTTAGTCATGAGGAATGTTACCATTTTAGTCGTGAGGAATGTTACTTCCTTTTCCCCTTTACTTTCCATGCTCTAAATTCTAGGGGAACAATTTGCTTGCCATCACAAGGAGTGTTTGACAGAACAAGATATAGTTGTGCCAAATTGTTGATGATACAGCACTGTGCCAGATCATACACTGTTTCTGCCTGTGGCCACATCTGGTACTTTCTCTTCCTGGTTCTGTTGGGAGGCTTGTCAGCTCTTGTTCATTTTCTGTGGCTATCATTAGGGCAGGATATACCATTCCTTTCTCCCTCTTGAAAGCTTCATGCCTAGAATAGTTGGGAACTTTTTTTAATTAGAGGCTGCTAAAAAGAATAGTTCCAATAGTCTGGAATATGATTGATTTAATTTTGAGTGTATCAGAAAACCAGATCAACAATTTTTCAGACCTCATTTTTTAATTAATAGCTATACCACAGTTTGGATCAGGTATAGCTGGAAAAATCTGACTTACACCACTGAACCCTGTACCAAAACCTGATAGATTTTCCATTATACAATCTTTGTGTATAAATGTCAGTCTTTCCTAACACATGCCCATGCTTTTTCTTTTGAAACTCAGTAACCTAACTCCTGCAGATCTCACTGGTGAGAGCACAAAAAATATATTCAATGCATGCATGAAATATAGGCATTTTCTGTATTTTTAAAATTATTTTAACTGGAGGAATTGAGCTTCTAAAATGTAATAAGAACGGGGTCATAGGTAGGCTGACAAGCATTTGATTTTATCTTCAAATTTATTCCCATTTTTTTGTTTGTTTCTTTCTTTTTGGAGCTGAATGATTGCCTCTACATTTTAGCTTACAGAACCTCTATGGCTTCTTAACCTGCCTATTTCCTGAAAAGATTTATCTATTTGTTTCATACTGAATTCAGAAATTAAAGAGTCAATGAATCTCCACAAAATTAAGGAAGTCATTGCACTGAAAGACCAAATAGAATTTTTTTAATGCGAGTGATTTTTTCTGTATTAATATGGGTAAGAGGCACCATTATTAAAAAGGAGTAGCTTCCTCATAATTTAAAAGGATATGAATATTGTGTAGATCAAAACCTTAAATTAGTCTTCCGTGGATGAATAACAGGGTATAAATTGTAGTCCATTTCTTTGTGCATTATCTGTAAAAATGGGGTCTGGTATCTTTGGGTTTCCTGGGAATACAATCATGTATGTGTGTGCCATTTACAGACATTGCTATAAATGTATTGATATAAATGACTACAAAAGGTGCAAGACAATGGGGAATGACATGCTACGTGTCACAAACCATTCCAATCTTCTTGTGCTATTTAAGTAATTTTAGTCTGGTTGTGTCCCTTGTGACATGGGGCCACTTTTTCCTCCTGGATTAACTCTGCAGGGACAGTTAGTGAATGCAGAATTTGATATGTGGTGTTTGAAGTGTTTCCATAAAATTTAAAATATTAATAGGTTAATAATTTGCATTGATTTATAGTCTGATTACTTTGAAGGTCTTCTGAATTATGTCTGTCCTGGAATAATTAAAATAGTACACAAAAGGGTGAATACAATAAGTGCCAATAAGCCTTGCTGCTCCTCTCAAATGGAAGTATGAAAACAATCTTAATTGCATAACTTCTTGATAAATGTCTTACAGAATTTGGACCACTCAAGACTAACCCTGAATACTGCAAAAGCTCCTTTACAGTCTGTGACAGCATTGGACAGCCTTATTCTAGAAATCATGAGAAAGTGTTAATTTACCATAAATCTGAGCTTTCAAAATAATTTAAGTGTAATCAGGAGCCCATAATGTAGAAATCATTGAGGATCATTTGTCATTATGTTAAAAGGAGACTAGGCAGAGCTCAGAAGCACTGGTTGTCCCAGTGCCCTCCCTTTCACCCCAGCATCAAGCTCTTTTGCACATTAAGCTTCTTACAAGTCTTCTGATTTTTCAGCTGTTGGTCCTGTTATAAATATATCTCTGCTTTGTAACGTCACTGTTTGCTCTGTGCACTGAGCCTACAGGCTCAGGAAAGTGCAAGGAAAAGCTCCAGTTAATGGCTGTGGGGGAAATATTGACTGAAAGGACATGAGTTGTAGTTATTAGTGCTCTCATTATTTTTATATATAGATATAGATTATATATTTTTATATAGATTTAGGAAATCCCCTGTAAATTGAGTATCTCAGACACCTTCCTTACCAGTTAAAAAATTATTCTGTATTGCTACCATATGAAATAGCTAATAGAATTAGGATTTTGAAAATACTCAGAGATTAAATAGGCCCTTTAAATAGTTCAATCATTCATGCCACTCTAAAAATCCATGAAAAATATCCTTTTAGATGGTAAGGTAATGGGGGAAGTGGAGCAATGGTCATGAGCAATCCAGATTCATGTTTCTCTTTGGCTGGGCATTGAAATCTAAACAATAGGAAACTTCAGACTCCTGTTTTTAAAGGCATGTTAAATGTAGATATTTTTGAAAAACTCACTGTTAAATAAAGTGCCAGCAGATGGCATTGAAGAATATATGTCATCATTCCAATGTCTTGTAGAAGTAATAGGGATTCCTGTACCACAGATTTCTTCCTTCTTGCATTTCCTAAACACTGTATGGAATTCACCAAAGCACCCATTTTACAGGAGCTGGCAACCTGGACTTAGGTGTAAGGAAACTTAAAAGGCTCTAAGTTCTGAGCTCTTTTTATGCTAAAGTTTTTGTTTATCCTCTCCTACGGAGACAGGCTGAGAGTTGGGGCTGTTCAACCTGGAGAACAGAAGGTTCCAGAAGAGCTTCTAACACCTTCGAGTGCCTGAAGGGATCCTACAGGGAACCTGGACAGGTACTTTTGACAGCACAAAGGGTAATGGCTCCAAACTGAAAGAGTGTAGATTTAGAGTAGGTACTAGGAAGAAAATCTTTACTGTGAGGGTGGTGAGGCACTGGATCAGGCTGCCTGGAGAAGTTTTGGTTGCCCTATGCCTGTCAGTGTTCATGGCAAAGCTGGATGTGGCCCTGAGCAACCTGGTCTAGTGGAAGCTGTTCCTGCCCATGGTGAGGGGTTTTCAGTTAGATGATCTGTAAGGTCATCTAACCGTTCTCTGATTCCAACTCAAACCATTTTGCTGATTTTGTGATCCTCTGGACTCGGCCATCAGATGGAAAAATCCTGACTGGATTGCCATCAGTAACTGAGAGCCATCGCGGTGGCACAGGTCTTGTGCCGTTTGTGTCTGCCATGGCTGTGTGCTGTTGGTGCCACTGCCAGTGAATTAATTGATAGCTTTAATGTCCCTCTAATGGCGATTGCTCCAGATTATCCTTTTGCCATTTCTACTTTATGTTTGGAGGGTGAACATGAAGAAAGAAAAGGAAGGGAAAATAAGAATGTATAAGAAAAACAGAAGTTAGTGAGAAAAAGGAAGCGGGGGGAAAAAAGGTTGAAAGATAAATGATTCTGAGTTCAAGAGGATTTAGTCAGAGAACTCACTTTGATAATGAAAAGTGGCTGAGATTTCATTGGAATGGTTTTAGTTAGTAAGACTTAACAAAGCCAGATCTGTTTTGATTGCCTTTTGCAGTCATCTGTAATCCAGAGATGATGGGTAGAAGAGATAAAAGAAAACAGAAAATACAAAAAAAAAAATATTCTTCAAGAAAATAACATTGAAGATATTTCCTTTTCATTTGCCCTTTTAGACTTTTGTCTTTCCCATCCCCTAAACATACATTTTTCTGTCTTGATTCTCTGAGTTTCAATTTTCTACAATTTTTTCATGTATTGCATATCTCTCCTTTTTTCTTTGAATGTAAATAGATAGGATCTGTAGGTGTGTTTGTCCAGGTGAAAAGGTTTGTACAGCTCGACTTTGAAAACAATAGTAAAGAGCTTCAAATATTCATCTCTCAGTAGGTGATGAAGGTCTTACCAAACACTGCAGATGAATCAAAGGCTATTTGGTTATATTTACTGCTGTAATAAAATGAAAATATCTGCTGGGTATTCATATGGTTTAATACTGTTGGGTGATTTCTTCCTCCTTGTCTTGAATCTGACTGGTTTTGAAATGCCAAATCAAACACCCATCCAGAGAATATGCAAAGACGTGTCTGTCGCAGAAGCAGCTGCTTGCAGATTGCTTTACTTAAAATGCTTTGAGAGGTGTGGTTGCCCAATGGGGACACAGGCTACAGACTAATTAAGAAATGTCATGTTTCTTCTCCCTTGCCTTAAAATTCTCCGTAGAATTTTTTCATTATTAAGCACTTCATAAGATCCCAAGCCTACTGAACTTTGAAAATTTGCAAAAAGCTTTCTACTACAAGTTTTAATTAGAATATTTCCCATTCCAGCTCATGACAAAACAAATACTTGACCTCTGATTGGTCCTCATAATCATCTACCTATCTCAAATAAAAGTTGAGGGGTTCATTTTAAATTGGTACAAAGAAGCTCTGATTTTTTTTTTATTTTTTTTTTAGTTTCCCTTATGGTATTTTATAATAAAGTGAAGGAAATCCATGTAGTTATACAACATTCATCAAGCAAAGGTGTGAAGTGTTGGATTTATTGTGGCTTTTCATATTCACAGAAAACCAAGCTGGCATCTTTAATGCATTCACAGATGTCAGACATCTTGTGAGGGGAACCAACATACTGTTCTAGGATTTAGTTGGCAACAGAGTACAGCAAAAAGAGGGAAAATTGTTTGGCTGTAGGATAGACAGTGGCTCTGGATGTACCTCCTAGCCAAACAGTCGCACTGAAATGAAAATGATTGTATTATCGCAAATTCATCTTTCTCCCATTTGTCCCCCGTTCCATCTCACACTGACTCCTTGTGTTCAGCACAGTCACTCAGTGACCTTTCTGTCCAATCCTGTAGTGTCAGCAGGGGTGAAATATTATGTTTTCACTGATTAAGCAAAAGGGTAATTAGAACACCCACTTTTTTTTTTTTTTTTGATCACACATTGGAGGGGTGAGAAGAATTAAAGTAAAAAACCCATGACAGCTTGAATAACGTTAACTACATTTTCACTTATGGAAATATTAAGTAATAGTAGAGTTTACTCACTTTGAAGTCCCTCAGTAAGAAGAGGAATAGAGCATAATCATCTATAATATTCATCTTCTTTAATTGATATTTTTAATATACAGACATTTGGTTCTGCAGCTTAATTGCTCATCCTTCTAGCCCAAAGCACACTTGTGTACATAGACAGCACTTTTATTGAATCTCAGAGCCTCTGTTTGTGTTTCTTGTGAGACTGGAGCAGCTCAGCAACCTGGCTGCAGACCAGTGGGACTGAGACCACAGAAAGGAGGGCCCACAGCACCGGGCTGAGCTGAAGCCAGGACTGCACAAGGGCCAAAGGCTTCCTCTCCAGACAGCAAAACAGAACAAATGGAACCCATCACTGCCGACTCTGGGGGGTCAAATGACTTCGCAGGCTGAAGCCTCAGGCCTGAGAGGAGCCATGCTGAGAAACAATGCAAGCCAGGACTAGATGGTATTTACAGGTGTATCCCCGACACCATTAGCACCCACAGAAGTTCGAAAGAACAGAACAGGAAAATATTGTCCACACACTTTCACAGCCTTAAGCAATTTGCAGTTCAGTCTTTCTGAAATTAGACGTATTACTTTCCCATTCAATAGCCCTTTGTGGATTTTTTGGCTATGAGTTCATCAGTTGTTAAACAAATGTAAATTTTAGCTCCTCTAATGCCCTGTTATGACTTCCACAACTACGCTGCAAAGCACAGTAATAGTTTTTCTTCTAAAATTTCTACCTGCTAGTTTCATTTGACACACTGTAGCCCTTGTTTTGGAAAAAGAAAACAATGAATACTGATTCTATATTTACTGTCTTCATTCCACTCATGTTCTAAACATCTCTATCATACACCCACACAGCTGTCTTCCTTCCAGGTTGAAGAGCTGCAGTCATTACATACATGAAAACCATTCCACCCCTTAAACAATCTTTCTCTCTTTTTCGGTTCTGCTCTGTGTCTGGTGTTGAGATGAGGAACTGAGAATTTGAAAGGTTAGAAAGAGTGACTTGGTGACTTATTTTACATGCATGGTCATACATTACATACAGACCGTAACAACTGTAATACGAAATCAGACATGAAGGTTGCAGTAGGCATTGGTAAACTGGTGTTACGACTCCTGGAAACAACCCACAGAGTGTTACATCTTGGACTTGTTAATTTGTTTTTTTCATGCTGTGCAATTTATGTAATTTTATGCTGTTTAAACTATGCTTTTTTCTACCCTATCTTATATCTTATTTTAATTGCTTTAGTGCTGTTTTTTAATCATATTCATGTATATTTTCCACTCATTTTACCCTACAGGCAGAGCTCCAGAGTGCCTCTAGCACTGAGAGCTTTGTCTCCTTTTTTTTCCTTTCAAGAGTAGTAAATATGTCATCAGTCCATAAAGATGGAGTCCCACCACCCCAGAGCATCTCACTGTTTGTCCCACTCTTACCACCTTCTCTACAAAGAAACTTATATGATTCAATTTACTGGAATAAGGCAGTTGCCACTGACAGATTTTCCTGTAGGAAATACTGTGAGACAATTCTGATCTCACAAAAAATGTACTAGAAGCAATCTCTCTTCCACATATTCTAAAAGGAGTCAAAAATATAAAGCAAAGGGGGTTTTCACAATCTCTAGGGAATTTAGGAGCAGAAATCCAACTAAGACATCAAAGAGGCTTGTCCTTAACTCCTTTGGATGTTTCTGAAACTCCCATCCTCAAAGCTTGTCCTAGAAGGATTATAAGCACACCCCAGCAGTAGGAATGTGTTTTTCTGTTTAGCAATCGTGCAGAAGAGAACTGTGTTTGAACTGCATGTGAACAATCTCTCTTAAATCACCGCCTGCATCAAAAGATTGACTCAAGCCTCTTCTTCCTCCTCCCTGTTCCTTCCCAAACTGGCCACGTCACACGGGAGTATTTCTGGATACTTTGAAGGAGGACAGACCTAAAGAAGGTTTTCACCAGCTGCTTCACATGCATAAATGCTACTGGAATTATTTTACATTATGCAGCTAAACTTAGTGAGTGTACCTTCCCCACCCACAAAAGGAGCTAACCTGGTGACACATAGTCTACAGTCTCAGGGGGCTTTTTGGAGATGGGAAATTCAGGCACCGTGTGATTTAACTTGTTTTCCTAAGGACAGAGGAAAGGAACAATGGCTAGGGCATTAGCCTGAGCCTTGCCAGTTTAGCTCAGGGCCTTGTCAGATGTTTCTGAAAGTCCCTGCGTGCCTTAAATAGATAATTATATTTTTTCACAGTAGTACGAGGTAACTGCTAATAATAAAAAGTTTAGAAGTGCTCTGAACAGTTGTTCTGGCACACAGCTGGGAGGAGAATAAGAGGAGTCAGACCAGGAAGTTCTTGACTTGTGGATGATTACCATAACAACTTAGTTATCCCTCTTCCCTTCTCTCACTGTAATTACTGGTTGTGACCTATTGCACATGATGTAATTACTGTGTTATTGACAGAGCTTAAGCTCAGGCACTTTCTTGGGGTGAACTTGATGTTTGAAAAGGCTTTTCCTCCATCTTCCCCTTCTTGATAGGAAAATGAGACTGTAGGGAATGGGAATGCTGAGCTCTCATGCAGTGGGACTTATGTTGTCTCAAAAATGCTGTCTTCATAAGCTGATAAAAAGACTTCAATAAAGAAAACTATACAAAAGATCTAATAGTTCTTGGCTGTATAGAGGAAAGGAAAGCAGGGGAAAGTGAAGGGAAAATAATAATAATGCAATCTTGCATTTTCTAACATGGACAGTTGGCAATATTGTGCTTTTCCAATTAAGATGATAGCATCTGGACTACTGTAATCCTTAAGGTTGTAAACTGTGTCATGTTGCCCAGAGTGGATTCATCAGTCAGCTGGCAATAATTTATATGATTAAAAAGAAAGGCATTGCCCATAATTTTACTGTAGGGTTGTTATGTTGTCTTTTGGGTTTTTTGGTTTTTTTTCTTCCTGTGGAAAATAATTTGTCGAAAGCATTGTACTGGAAGAAAAAAAACCTGCAACAATATTAGCAAAACATCTTCCTTTGTCTTCTCTTCCCTGTTCAAAAATACCTAATATAAATTAATAAGCTGAGGGTTTAATGATTTTAAGATTAATTTTTTACCCACTAGATGAGATTATTTATTATATGCTGGAGTTCATTCCTACAGTGCTGCTCAGGCTAGCTGCAGAGTGGGGAGAGAAGCATGCAGCTTTAGAAGGGAAGGCCAGTATGGCAGGGTGACAGCTGCCACCAAGACAGGTAGGGCAGGGGATAGCAGAGGGTAAAAAGAATCCACAGACCCAGGGGCTGGAAAATCCTCAGTAGTGAGAAGGAGTTAGGAAGGTGCAACTTACATAAAGAGAAACTGGCACAATTTTCATTGAGTCTTTTTCCTTAGTCCTTTCTCTGGCATCCAGCTCAATGTTTGGATCAGTAATGATGTTATCCTGCAAGTGCATAATAGCGGCTGCAAAGAAAGAACTGTTCTTTTAGGGGGAGATAATTTGGTGTTTCTTGTTTGGAAAATTAGAATGAATCTGTCAATAATTTCAATGCTTCTGTGAGATTATGAAGTTTCTTTTCATTTCCTCCACATCATTTGCATCACGAGTTCAGAACTAGGGTTCTAGTCTGAGCAACTTGCCTGCTGAGTCAGGTTCTCTGAGCTATACTGGGACTGCTTAAATGCAGAGAAAGACTTGCTAGAAAGACATTGAGGGCTCTCCTGGAGCTAACAAACCTTCCCTCACACAAGTTCCTTGTTTGAGCCTTGTGTAAGGATTCACACCTGTGCTGAAATGGGAATGCTGAACACCTGTGCTGAGAGGGTTGAATTGGGAATGCTGAACACCTGTGCTGAGAGGGTTGAGTTGGGAATGCTGAACACCTGTGCTGAGTTGAAATGCAAATGCTGAACACCTGTGCTGAGTTGAAATGCAAATGCTGAACACCTGTGCTGAGCAGGTAGAAGAGGTTATAAAAGCAGACGGGTAAACAAGCTCCTCATAACTTCAGACTTCAGGTAAGTGGTGGCCTCTGAAAAGTTCTTTGTAGCTCTGTGGTTTGTTTCTTTTTGTTCTGGGTTTGTTTTTTGGTTTTTTTTTTTTTTTTTTTTGGGGGGGGGGGTTTGTTGATTAGTTGGTTTATTTGTAACATGGATTAAAATTCTAAACATTTTTCATATATTTTCTCAAGTTGTTGGCTTGTACTGATTCCAGATTGTTCCTTGCTTTCCTTAGTGAGACGTGGTACTTGTTTTGTGTAACCCTCTCCCTTCATGACTGGAAATAGGAGTAATCACAAAGGAGGAAAAATGGTGATTTTCCTGATATGCTGGAAGTGTCAGCTGGTGTATTGGCCAGAGCTGCTCTGACAATTTCTGTCTTCTTTCTGTGACCTTATATGAGCCCAAAACAACAAATAAAATGTCTTCCTTTCAAGACAATTTCTTTGAAGCTACTCAGGGTTGCAAATTCACTTAAACAAATGACTGAAAAATGCAGTAAACTGTTAGCTTCATCCTCAGAAGCAGCCTAAAAATGTTAGATAAAAATCATGTTTAATATCCTTTGATGCAACAAACGTATTTAATGGGAGGGCATAGCCAGCCTTCTCTCCAGTGAGACAATAGCAGATTCTGTGAATCACCCTCAGCCTTTAGAAGAAGGGTTTTCTGATGGAAGAGGTTGATGTTCTCCTCATTGTGTCATAGAGGCACAGTAGACTTGCCACAGACTTTGTGGATGTGGGTGATGCTTCACTAGAATAGAGGTAAAGCTTCTCTTTCAGTTTGATTTCCATCTCCAAAAGCCATTATGAGGGGACCTGTGCAGCATCCATGAGGTTTTGTGCTGGTTTTGCATGAGTGAGCTGCAAGTAGTTCTATGCCCTTGTGAATTGACAGCATCAAGGTGACTTGCACTGATCTTTGTTACTCACCAGCTGCTCCAGCTTCATGGCTAATCTCAGTATATTCACTATTAGAGTTAGTTTATTATTAGAAGATGAGCCAAGACCACCACCAGACCCCTCCTAATGTCCCCCCTCCCTCATCTCCCTGCCACTGAAAGCAATCTATTTACTTTTTTAGATGATTTTTAGCTAACAACATGCCAAGTTTCCTTTTGGTGTAGCTGGGAACATATAAATAGATGGGGATTACCTGAAAATGCTGCTAATGAATTAGTATGTGTAATGCTCAAAGAAGCTTAGGCACACAATCAAAGAGGTCTGTAAAAAACATCCATAGGTTATTGAAGAGCAGGGAGCAGTCTGTGCTTACAAAGTCACACCTTGTAGACTTACTGGCATAAGTATTTACCCTGCCAGTAGTAACTGTAAATTCCCAGGCAAGCTTCTCTAGCAGGGCAGGTGTGGGGCACAGTCTGCTGTGGGAAGCATGTCCTGGGCACAAATAGCACTGAGTCACTTTGCTGAAGGACTGCGCTGCCCCAGAGAACTAAGCCAGTCTTACACAGGGGCACAGCCTTGCAATTGCCCCCTTGACCTCGGAGAAGAGGAACTGACACTTGAGTAGAGAAAACCAGAGACTCACAACAAATATCCTGAATTGGAAGGGACCCACAAGGCTCATTGACTCTTAAGCTAATGGCCTGCACATGGGTCAAACTCAACCTTGGCACCAAGCGCCAGGCTCTGACCACTGGGCTAATACAGAGCCTAGTTGTCCCTCTGCCGTGTGATGGGGAAAAGGAGGAATGGAGCTCCTTGTGATATTTTATTGGTGTGGGAAGCATTTAAGTACCTTTTTTTCCACGGAAATAAATAGCTCCAGCTACAATGCCTTGTGCTGGGTGGTGAGTCTGCTGCTTCTGAACATGGAAGAGAGGTAGAAGCTCTAGGAAATGGCTGGGTAACCTCAGCTTTTGAAGGCCAAGCTAAAACCTGCAGGGGCACATTAGACAGGAGTATAAAATCTTATTGCTGAGACGTGATTCTTGTTATTATTCAATGATTAAATAACAATTTAGCTCTATAAATTCCTCCCACTTTTGAAGCACAAAAGAGCTGTGCTCATTTACTCCAACCAAGAATTTGATATAATAATTTTGGGAAGACTTCCTGCTTCTTTCATGTTCACAAGAGTTCTGCATTATGTAAAGAGACTGTGGCATGAATGTTACCTGGCCCAATTTCTGTGTGTCGTTAATTGACTTAGCTTTATTCTCTGCATGCAATTCCACACACAAAAGGATGTTTTAAATCACAGCCAATTGCTGAGAACACTTTCAAGGAGTCTTTAAAAAAAAATAAAGTCCTAAATAGTCTGTATTCTTTTATTTGCACATGATACAATTGTCAAGTTTTCAAGCAAGCAATATGGTCATTTTCTACTGAGCCTTCTAGTCCCAAGCTTTCTGTTGGTTCCAGAAATATCAGACATTCTACACCATTTGTTCTATGAGAATCTAACCCTGTATACTTTACTGAAACCTCTTCTTGGGATACTTTTGTCCAACAAATGCAGCCCAAATACATCTACATAGGGATAGTTCATTAAAAAAATAAAAGAACACTTAGGGATGACAGAAACTTTATAGAGTGCATAAATATTGTGTGTAGGTCTCTGAATGGAGCTTGGCTCAGCCTTCAATAGAATACCTAGGATACTTTTCCTGGAATGAGTGTCATAAAGTCATTTGAGTAGTAATTTGTTTGGAGCAATACCTGTGACTTCTGGCATGTGCTGGAAATTTTAATTCAGGCTCACATATGTTGAGAATAAACACTTGAAATCACTAGGCTGGTAAAATATATAAACTTCATTTTATGACCTTGAGTTGAGTGAAGTTGTAGTATCAGCAGAAGTATGTTTTGAGTTGTGATAAAAATGGTCTCTTTAAAGAAAGTCTCAGTTTGTACAGAGAGGAAATTTGCTGGGAATTCTTTTCAAAATGGTGATTGGAAGACAAGAGGGGCCTTCATCAAAGGGGAAAAGCTGAAGAGAAAAGAAAAAGAAGAGCAAGTGTTTGAGTTTTGAAGGCTAGATACTGGATTGAGGAAAGAGAAGGATAGAGGAAGGATATAAAAACAATATACATTGGGGAAAGGAAAATGAGGCAGAAAACAGCATATCAAAAAAATGGAGAGTAAGATTAAGAAAAAGAGGAGAGTTAGCAGGAGAAAAAGCATTAGAGCAGTGCTGGAATTAGGCCAGTGCTGGTCTGTGGCAGCTCACAAAAGGACCCTGACAGGCTGATTGAAATTTGTCCCTCTCCAATTCTGATGGGTAAATTCCTGTACCAGTGAGAGAAACACACAGAAAAATGCAGAATGAGGAAGAGCTCTCCAGCATGACTAGGAACACACCTGTAATACCAAATATAAAAGGAAAATAATGTAATTTTTCAAACTACTGTTTCTTTCTTTGCAGCACACAGTGAATTATCACTGACATGGAACATAAATGGAATTCAGTCAAGTTCCAACTTTAGGCACTGGATCTGAGGACGCTTCTTAAATGTAAGTCATTTGGATATTAATATATACACTATTAAAGTTTTTCTGCATACAAAAATTAAATGTTACGATTTGAGGGTGAATGACCTGGATTTTTTGTGTGTTACTAAATAGCTGAATGTGCATTTTAAATAGGAAGCTTAGTGCAAGCTGTACCACAGGATCATGACTGATTCTTCTCTACGGGGTCTCCTGTAGTTAATATTATCAATTATATAAAAGAGGAAGGTATTTATTATGTGAGGTCTGCAGCTAACTCTCTATACTAGGAGGTCTGATCCTTCTGGTCTATTTTATCCATCATTAAATTGTGGAAGGAAATAGGTGAGGCAAAGGATCCTTGATTTTTTCCAAAGAAGAGTCTTCTTTTATGTGGATTAGCTTAATACTTTTTTAAGAGCAAAGTACAGTTTTAAATCTAAGGCTGGAAGAAATTGTTTAAATAACTATTTTTTACATAAACTGAGTGTATTGGGAAAGTAATCATATAGAGTAAAATATCTGCAAAGTATTTTTCATATAAGGTGAGAAATACTTCTCAACACCCAAAATTATGGGACATATTTCACTTGTACCAATTTAAGGGAGAGGCACCTGCTGAGGCAATGCTGATGCAAAATTCACTGAAGATCTGCCCAAGTGGCGAGGGGCGTGGTTCAGCCGAGTGTGCAAACACATGCTAAAATTCATTCCCACTCACAGCATATGCTTACATGTGCTATTGCTTCACCCTCACACGCAGTTTATGTCAGCTATAGCATAGTCCCAAAGCTGTAATACCCATAATTTCAGAAGGAATTCAGAGCTGTAGGGTGTGGGAGTAAATGTGTTCTCATCAGCTTCTGGGCCCTGTGCATGGGGTGAAGTGCTGCTTGTGTCCTCACTCAGCCAAAGGAACATTCTCAGAGCCTTTCCCAGCACCAAGAAGGGCTTTCTGTAGCTGGATAACGTGTTTTCATCTTGAGTTCTTTTGGAATCTCTTTTTGTATTTAGTAAAATCCAGCTAATCTATTAATGTGTTGAGATAATGCAGTGATTGGCACCTTAGAAATATTTTAGACAGACAGATGAAAGGATTTCAAATGCATCCTTTGTGAATTTTTAATAAAAGATTCTGCATTGTCCAGTGATGAAAACAAATCATCTGTGGAAAGACAAAACTGTTTTCCATTAGTATCATTCACTGAGGATGTTTGTATATGTTTGGTGTCTGCTATCATCTTAAACTTCATCATTTAACCATTTCTAGTGACAAGATATGTCACTTGACAAGCACTTGTGCTTTGTATCCGCCTCTTTTTTTTCCCTGAGTTTCAAGATCTGTGCTGTATTTTTCACACAATGATGCAATTGATGAGCAGGTGAAGTTTTCTGACAGTAAATTGTTTCTTTACAAAAAATACAAAAGTTCTAGGTTTATTTCAAATTCCAGTGAAACCAGAAAAACTCGTAAAAATTTTTTTCCTTCAGGTTCTTTCAACCAGGGTTAGACCAAAGAAATCTCTGTTTCACAGATCTCTTGGGGATCCAGTGCCAACCGTCACTCTGTCTGGACTTGGCCTTGCTTTGATTTTCTTTTTGCTGCACTGATAGGCCTCCTCTTTCAAAAATTACAAATTACTGAACTATTCACAGAATCATGTCACAGAATAGTTTAGGTTGGATGGGATCTTCAATATCATCTTGTTATCCTAATACTATGGTGAGGAGGAATTTTTTTAAGTGTTCAGCGTATGGTGACAAATAGTGTATTTTATAAATTAAATTCAAGCTAATGCTAAATTATAGACTCACATACGACATAGACTTTACTACGAAAATAGTTCATCATGTTTAATGTTATTACAGTGAACACCAAAGGATTTAATAATGATTTGCTCTTCTTATAGAGTGGTACCAATGTAGTAAAAAGAAGGTTAGCCTAATTAAATTCCACAAACCACTTTAGGGCTCTGCCGTATTGTGGAGACTGTTTTTTATGTTAATTAATTCTGAATGAAAGATTTCTGAAGTGTTTTAATGTTGTTCAAAGAGGCACCTGGAAGTATTTCAATTTTATTTTTTTTTTTAATACCCTAGTGTTTTATTGAGAGATAGAGATGAAGTTGAGTGAGGATATTGCTGTGTTCTGACAAGAGACAACTCGGGGAGCAAACCTCAGGCCTAGAAATCCAGTTCACTTTCTTGCAGTACACAGAGTTGCTAGACAATGCATTATGGATTTACTTCCCCTTTGGAATTGTTTCCAGTCCCAATTCCTAGTGTTCCACAAAAATAAATGCTAAACCATATTTGGCTTATATTCTAGCTTCCACAAATCTGATTTCCTGGTTATCTGGTGCTGTAGTTCTGGGGTGAAAGGGTACATTTTTATAAGTTATTTGCTTTCTGGTTCTTTTTAATTGTCATAAAGCAGAGAGGTAGAAGTCATCTATTGGTACTATTTTGGTGACCTGCCTAGTTCCTTTTCAGCTTCCCTTAACTGCTGTTGAGTAATACAAATATTTCAGACTGGGATTTGCACCAAAAAAATAGCTGTGAAAAAACAAATGTGAAAATTTGCATTGCCTCTCCTTCTACTGAAATTCTTGGGAATGTTTTTGCTTTTAGCCTTCCAAGAGACCTGTTTGGAAATCCTATTCAAGCTGGATTTTTTTAAACCCCAATTCTCTTAAGTACATGCTTCATGTGTTAGGCATGTGTTTAAATTCTCTTGATTTAGTGTCATATACTTAAGGGCATTGCTAAATAAAGAAGGGCATGAGCATGTACTTAAATGCTTTGCTGATCAAAGGAGCAAACGTTTTGATTTGATCTACATTTAATGCAAGTTACATCGCCTATCCAGTAGTCAAGAATTTACTGAAACTTTCTACTAAAGACAGATAGTGATTAAGCTGTGTTCTTCTGGCTATGGAAATGGGAAGGGCTGCATAATACAGCACATTTCTTAATATATTTTCATGACATTGGTTGTAAATTACATTTTCAAGTGCTATAGTCTCACTGCAAATGAAAGAGGGGATCAAGACAATAAAAGAGAAAAGAGGGGTTGGTAGTTAAAGACATATATTCAGTCAAAACCCAGAATGATTCAATATGTTTTATGTTCTTAATATTTTTATATAAAGTACAGTATGTAACACATCTCTTCCTCCTTACACTAAAAATTTATATTCAGGATACTCTAATGAAGTACATCTTGAGTCTCCTTTTCATGGCTAATGAGGAGACAACAAGAATTTGACTAATACTAGTACAATTACTGGAGCAGTGAAGCGTGCATCTCTGATTAGATGTGATAATTTGCAAGGCTGGGCTCTTCACATTAAGTTTGCAAACAGTTTAAAAATCACTTCCTCTATTTATCCAGCTAATCTCTGTTTAATGACTCCAGACCTGACAAAAGAAAGAGAAAATGTCTCTTAAAACCCTATACTTCATTTATGAAGCTTGTATGTAGAGGAGAGGCATAATTTATAGCAGATTTTTTCCAGAACACTTTTAGATGAAGCCATGCAGCTGATTTTTTACTATGCAGTGGTATTTTTGCTATTCCTGTAGTACTCAGTCTCCTTTACATAGAGCTTTGTTGTCTTTGTCCAGGCTTAGAGATGTATTTCTACTGATTTTTGGCACTTTTGATTTGTTTCTGATTTGCCTTTTGAAGTAAATACTTGATAATCCATAGAGTATGAAGATTTTTGTTGGATTTGCTTATTTTCTTTCAGAAAAGTTTGGTAGAGTGACTGGTGATGATGCTGCTAGGGAATTCTTCATCAGTCATCAGCACCTTGGACAGGCAGGTTTTAAATGGAATCAGGCACGTACCATTCCAAATTTTTGAAATATTCATCTTTGAGGCCTCTGTTCACCATTTGGACTTGAAGCAAAACTGACTGAAACAACAGGAACTATGGTTAGAATTCTTGATGAATTTAGTTAAGCAAGCAGAAACAGCTCTTGCTGTCAGTAGGTGGCACTTGTCCTGAGGCAGGAATGAGATTATATTTAAAAAGGATAGCCAGCGGTTTCAGTCAGGCATAAAAATGGATGCCTTCATGCAAAACTCTGTCCCAGAACACATCACTTACAGAAATAAAATATTCTAGGTGTTACTGCAGAAAAAGAACTTCCATTAGAGGATTAAAATAAGTTTGCCAAGTCACTTGATACGCTCATACCTGCACCAAGTGCCACTGTATTGTCACCACATTCCATAGTGGCATCATTTGATTGTGATTTATTTTGAGATCCTCTAAAACTGAGTAAAACAGACTTAAAACCAATGTACTGTCATAGGAAGGTAGAAAGGATTCAAGACTGTGATTCCTACAGATGTTTTCTGGAGTTTTGTCTAAAATGTGTAAAAGCAGAAGTATGGAAAGAGGATCAACTGCTCAGCCTGTTGTTTTGTGCACGTTTGTTTACTCATACAGCTTCCAGAGAGCATGATCAGCTTTGCATAAAGTGTCTTGTTGAAGATGGGCTCTGGGATTTCCCTGTCTATTTTAGTAGGTGACACCTACTGCCCTTTTGTTTCCGCTGAAAAGCAGCAGTTGTTGCAAGGATTGTGTGAAATAGATGGAAAATGTGTATCAATTTCCTTCTGGACCTATGGAAGTTATTTGTGTCAGAGAGGAGGGAATCCTTAGAGAAGTTTTGGCAGACTGCATGGAAAGGCATCTTTAAATACTGAAGGCATCTGAATCTTTCTCCTCTTCCAGACACAAAAGAGATAAAACCAGAATATTGTGGGGTTTAGTTCTTGGGGATGGCAGCTTCTAAAACTGATCTGAATTCTCAGTGGCAGAGCATTCTCCCTGAGGACTAGGATAGGGTGGAGGCAGTGCAAAATGACATCACCTCTTGCTGTTACTAATGTGATGGAAAATGGCCAGTGTGACTTCAGAAATGGGAAAAGCAGGTAAAGGATTTTCTTCATTTTTGCTCTGCAGTCTCCCGTGGTGGTCCTTACAGGGCCAACTGCCTGATTTCACTCTTTCCCATTACAGAGTAATGCATTTAAGGACCTGGAAGTAGTATTTGAATGTGCTATCTCTTCATAGAAATCATATTTTTTTAAAAAAAATATGATTCATTCTGCCTAGAACTGGAATTAAGAAAGCCCTTTTTCAATGAGGAAACATTGAGTAGAAATTAAAATATGATCAGGGCTGTGCTAAGTGTTCCTTGTTCCCTGTGCTCTTGTTCTTGAGTCTGTGCCAGTGCTCCATATAATTGATATTACATCGTAATAATAAGTTTCTTGCTTTTAATCACAACAGCAGCACTGGGAAACAAAGGACTGCCTTTGCTTTTGCTCAGTACCCTGGCAAGCAGCTTACCCCCCATGAGTGAAGGTGAGGGACTGTAGTGTTTCCATGCAGTTGGATTGTACTTGAGATTAGTGGAAAGTTTCCTCAGCATCACCCAGTGAGTAGTTCCAAGCAGACATCCAGTATTGTCTCTAATCTCCAAAGCTGCCTGTTAAGCTTTGAGGAGAATTACCAAATTACTTTTTCTTCTTCCCTGTGCCTTAAGGCAGGATGCGCAATATCTGAAGGGTGGAGGTACTCAGTGTCCAGCTCCCTGTTGTCTTTGGGGTGTTCTGTGCTGGGATAGAGCATTTAGGAGCCACTGAGGCCACCATAAATTTTTAGGACGTGTTTGCTTACAAACAGGGTAATGTTAATGCAGTTAAGTGATAAAAAGAGAGAAGCAACAAAATCAGTCATTACCATTAAATTTAGAGATTTTTGGTTCCAGGTTACCGTTGGTTCTAGCTTATGGGATTGGCTAATTACTGCTTTTTCTAGAGCTCATATCTTGGAAAGTTCCTAGGGCTACATAATTCCCACTCCTTTTGAAGCAGATAATTAGTGGAGACACCCTGAGTTAATTCTGCCTTTTTTCCATTCTGAATAGGGTAATACCTTCTTTTTTATTTTCTATTTACACATTCTCTGACTGTTAGAGGCAGGACAGAAAAATTTTTTTTCTAGTGGTTAGTTCTTTTTATATTTGTATTCTCTAGTGTAAATAGTAAAATACATTTTGCCTGGTAGCCAAGTAGGGTCTAATTTGGTTCCCTGTTAAATAAATGGAAGTCGTTCGGTAGACTTTGTAGTTTCATAGTAGATTTATCACTTGTATTCATTTTAAAAGAAACAAAATCACTTGTAAGTTGGACAAAAAAACAAACTCAAGTATAATGGAAATGCTATGTGGCCAGGAATTGGTGCTAAGAGGGGCTTTTACTTGAAGAGAATGGCAGCAGTTAGAAGCATGCTCTCTGTTTATCTCCAAACCAACTCATTCTCTGAAATAGATCCTAGTAGTTGCCACATATTAAAAAAAAAAACAAAAAACAAAAAGAACCACATTACTATTCTTCTGAATATGCCCATAGTAAAGCCTTAAGTTAACTTTGTTGACAGTTCCTTAAATTAAAATGTGAATATAGCAAATTTTTCCTTCCATGGTTTTTCTCTGTCATTATCAATGTAGTGGAGCACTGTTTCAAGCATGCAAGGAGTGTCTGTGCATTTTATCTGTACCCAATATTCCTGATTCTCTGTAGCAGTGTCTTTGCTTAGTCTCTCTATTTTGTTGCTCTCAATAATGAGAAAAATCTGGAACCTAATGAGGCAGCCTAAGTTCCCTTTTACAAACTACATCCAGAATCACCAGTGCTGGGTTTGCTGGCAGCCTGCCGGATACCACGTCCCGCTGCATAGACCTCTCCCCTTTCCCACTGAGATTACTCATATGGAAGAGTTTGTGCATCCGTGAGTATGTCCACGAGCATAAGCAGGTCTGTGCTCAAGGCCTTCGAATGGCAGTGTGGAAATTCAAACTCTGAGATTCAGCTACATGTCCCTGAACATGCAGAGAAATCAACATCATAAATTGCAACAGCATTAGGTTTGCCTGTGTGTAAAACAGCAATAATATTTTCTCCTTTCTTTGCGTGGATCACAGGCTCCTTCAGGAGTAGATGGAGGTCTGGTAATCACAGAAGTACTAGGGTTTTCCCAGGATATTTGTTCTTCCACCATGAGGAATGTTGAATAAGATTCACTAATCAGCAGGGAAACCACTATGGATTCCTTGTTTACCCAGTCCCCCCAGGTTGTTTCCCCCTCTCTGCATGTCTGGTTTATTTGAATCTTGTTTCCTAAGGAAATAAGATTTATGAAAACATCTTTATGTATCTTCCATTTTCAATCAGACATATTTGTGAATAAAGTTCTTAATCACATTAAATTCCTAGTAAATAATTAAATACTCTCCTGGAAAGCAAATATCTTTTTAATATGTCCACTGGAAAGGGTGAAAAATAAGAATCACTAAAATTCTTACTAAAGCAAAAAAACTGACACAGAATAGTATATAATTGATGCTTAGCTGCTTGAAAAAAAGCAGCTTTTGGAGTGTTTTCTGTTCCAGACATTAGAGAATCCCCTCCTCAACTAACGCTTCTTTCCTGTGTGAATTACCAGTTTTCAAACACAAAGCAACAGAAAAAGATTTATTTTTTCCATCTAATACCTACTAGATATTTAGTTAGGGTGACCTCACACATTCAGTTAAAAGTTAATCAACAAGAAGTCACTCGTCCAGTGGAAACCAGATGTAGATAGCGCCACTGCTCATAGAACGATTTCTCTGCAGATCCTTGTAATTTCTTCCCCAGATGTGAGCTGTCCCCTCTAATCATTGTGCTGTTTCAAACAACTTGTTCACGCACTCCCCAGACTTCAAAGCAACTCTTGTACAAAGCAAATCATCCTCAAGCTTGGAATAAATAGGGATTGAGCTATTTGTTAAATTGCTATTTAGAAAAGGGCCTGAAACTGTAACATTGCTTTCCAGTTAGTTGTTGCTAGTCTAAGGCTGGTGTGGTGCTGTTTGTCAGAAGATTCTCATGTTACAGACAGAAACTGGTGCACAGGAAGTTCCATCTGAGGATGAGGAAGAACTTCCTTACTTTGTGGGTGACCAAGCCCTGGAACAGGTTGTCCATAGATGTTGTGGAATCTCCCTCATTGGAGATACACCAGAATTGTCTGGACACAATCCATCCATCGAGGATGGGCCTGCTTGAGCAGGGACATTGGTCTCTTGCCAACTTATCCATTTTGGGATATCTTTCAGCACTCCTTGGTTTTACTACCTTCAGGGGAAACTTGTGCTATTTCACCACAAATGGGACTCTGCCTCCAGGATGTTTTGCAGTTGATTTTATTGTGCTTCTGTTGGTTGCCTCAGACACTTTTATCTGTGTAGGTACTTACCTCAATGCAGTTTTCAGTTTTCTCAGCTCACTGCCTAAGTCTGAAACTCCAAGAGCTGTGGAAATTCCATTCCACCTGGAAATTCCTTGTGCGCTGAAGTTCATTTTCACAGAAATTTCTGGTATAGTCTTTAAAATAGACAATTGTTGCAAGACCACAATGCTTCTATAATTAATTATCAGGCTTTTTCCTCTTTACAAGCTTTTACATGTGGGTGTAGTGTAGGCAAAAAGAATGTGAATTCCATTGTGCTATTGATGCCTTGAGAGGCTACCTGGAACAGAGGCTAGACAGTGTTAAAGGAATAAAGCAGGGATTTATTAAAAGGCCTTCAAAGGATACACCTTGGGCAGCACAAGAGCCTGGCTGAGGCTACACCCAAGATGGATGAGGGGTCCCAAGTTTTTGCACTTTTGTAATTTTGGCCCACTTAAATACTGGGGTTAATTGTCCAATTACAGCTTCAGATTGTGAAGTCCCATCCTCCAGATTGCTCTCTTCAATTCCCTGTTGTTTATAACTTCCGAGCCTGAAGCTGCAATGGTGCCCTTGATTCTCGGGCTGGAAAAGGAGTGTTTTGTCTAACTAAACTGTGAGGAGAACTTGCTAACGCTTTATATGAAGTTCAGAGTTACACACTAATGCAGCACAGAATCTGGAAAATATGAAAGCTAAAACTTAAGGCAACACCATCAGCAAGCTTTTCGCTGAGGTGGTTCACTACCCCAAAAGTAGATTTTGTGCTAAAGGGTTACTTTTGAGCCACAAAGTTCCACATCACAGCTGTTGGCATTTGGATGTGCATCTTTGTTGAAAATGTGCAAAATTTTTTGGTATTGTCAGAACAGGAAGTCTAGCTACCACAAAACCACAGGTTTCATGTGGGAGCACCTATATGCAACAGCACATCAAGGATTCCTAGAAGGAATCTGCTGCCCTCCTGATTTGTGAGGGTACTTGTTTTTAGTGTGTATTTTCCATTAACCCTGAAATAAGTGTTCCTTGCCTTAGAAATCTTAAGGTAGAGGTTTGGTATTTTGGCCATGAAAGCTAAAACAATTACCTCATTCATAAGGGAGGAATTTTAATTGAGATCACCAAGGCTGAAAAACAAGTGACTTATTCACAAGTAGAATTATACGTTTTTCCTAGCCTTTTCCTCTAAAGATTTGATCATAGAAGGCCTTGTTTTAGACCAACTGCAGCAGAAGAAAACATTACTCTTAGATTTTATATTCTGTGAGTCAGTGGAAGTTGGTAACACACAGCTATATTTATCTTGTCCTGTCATTTCAGATGTACCTTACCCCACTCTATGGAATCATTTCTTATAGATGCTGGCAGCAGTCCTTGCCATCTCATACCTGATTTTTTTTTTTTTTTAAGCTATACTTGTTTATTTTAGTCAGGTTGCCTTATACCCTGTTCAGAAATGAAATGTTTTCTCTGTGTATGGAATTTGACAGAAATGAAGAAAAATCTCATCCATTTTCCTCAGTTGTCCTTACCTCATATGAAGGAAAACATTCACAGCTGTCTCTAGTGTCCTGCAATGCAATAATTTTTCTCAGAGGTAGACTAATACCCGAAATCCTGCTGACAAGGCCACTTACCTTCTGCACTTGGTACTGTAATGTCTGGACACTGGGAGTACAAGTATGATCACTTTAAGTTTCTATTAAGCCCATTACCCCTTTAAACAAAGTTTGCTATTTAGGCTAACAGAAAAGGTACAAGGATTTTTACTGACACTGAAATGAATAATTTGCAAAACACCCCAGGGAGCCATGCACTAAGATCTTACTGAGAATCAACAACATTTGTGCTCAGTAGAAAATTTTATTCTTGGAAAATTACTGCAGACATGTATTAGGAATTACAGTCAAAGAAATCTTCAACATGAAATGAGTTGATTTCTTTCTTCTTGGTCATTGGGCTCATCTTTCTTTCATATGAATGTGGTGGACAGTGCAGTGCTGTTGAGGCACATGTCCAGTGTAAAGCTGCCTTGAGCTGGTTTGAATGCCAATTGCTGCTCTAATAACCATTTTTAAGAAGGAAGCATGAAATTAATATGCTACAATCTGCACAAAAGGAAGATAAAGCAAATGTAAACTTAGATCAGATAATTAACATGCCTTTGTGCATAGTGCTTGTAACAAATCCCAAGGAACTATTCCATGTTATTTTAAAGCAAGGAGATTAAACATGTTAATGTGATGAGGTTCCTCTTTCACTCTTTGAAATGACCTAGATGAAACGGGGATTTTTTCTTTAAGGTCAAGAAAATGCAAGAGATAGAGAAGATAAAACATTTCAACCTCAAACCAATCATTCTAACTTTACAAACTGAAAAAAAATATGGATCTTTTCTGTGATTATTTGAACAGAAAGTTTTAGACACTTGTATTAGAGACAGTAAACAGTAAAATGAATTGTAATAGTGCTGGAGCAGAATAAGATCTTCATTAAAAGAAAAGAGCATAATGTATTTTCTGGAGGATACCCAGGGTTGTGTTCCTTTTTTTTTTTTTTTTTTTTTAATTCTTCTTTCTTGGTTTTTGTTTTGTTTTGAGAAAAGACTGACTAAATTTTACCACTGAGTCAGGTAATTGACCTGAATATTTGAATGTCAATCACTGCATGAATAGCAGCAAATACCTGGAATACGCAAGAGAAAAAGTTCTTTCCTGAGTAACCTGCAACAGAGAAAACAGTGATCCCAGTGCAGTTCCACAATCCAAGGCTAATGCTGTAGTAGCATCTGCAGTATGTCACTGCAATCTCACACAGCAAAAGCAGGTGTGTATTAAGGAAGAAGGCCTTTACAAGCCAAATTCTGTGGGATGAAGTCAGTAGTGGCTACACCCTATGAAGGCTGGAATTAGACTTTAAGTACTCATTCAATTTTGCTAAATTGTAGTACCTAACAGTTATCCTGATGGTAAAAATTTTTATTCTTTCCTGTGTATCTAGGGTTTTATCCCATTACATGCTGACCTTGCTTATATAATTGACAAAAGGATATTCCATTAAAAGTAAAAGCTTTTTTATTTCATTTTGTCCATATGGTTCAATTTTTAATGTCCATCCTCTTAGTGACCAAACATTTACCAGGTTCACTAACTTTCTGTAGATGACTGTATATTACGGCTCAGTTGCTCTGAGGTCAATCCACTGTTTTCCTATTTATTTACTTAAAGAAATAAACAGACTTTCTTGGCCAGACTGGCCATTTTCTAAGATAGTACACAGAATAAGCCACAACTTTCAGGCACTGGGACTAATGGCGTGTTTTGCATATAGGTATGCATTTTGGATATATGTCTACATTCTCAAACCAAACCACATCAGACTTTTCTCTGACTATTTTTTCTTATTTAGATAAAAACTGATGAGTGCATGATAGCCTATACTGCTAAGCTGAATTTAAATCTATTTTTGTTTAACTGCTGTCTGCACTGGAAATCTGTCAAACTACTACGTTGCACCAATAGCTGATGGTTTAGCTAGTTTGATAGTTAAAGAGAGGCAGACCTGGAACTACTGTTTCTGTCTAGAGCTTGGTTTTAAACAAGGGAAAACTAAAATATCTAGTCAAAATTATAAATTGAAGTGTAGAACTGTGAGGATTTAGGTATGGCAGAAGAGCTACCAATTAAATTGATTTTTGCAGTGGAAAGACAATGGATTAGATTCTCTAGGTGCTTTACACAAAAAAAAAAAAAAGGGATAGATTGAATCTTCTGAGCTATTCAGTGCTGTTCACTACTTCTCAGCTGTATGCTGTTAGGAGGCAGGCAAATCCTTCCAGCAGTGCTGTTAAAGCAGTTTTTAAACTACTTGTAGGTGGGGTGTGCCATCAGTCTCAGCACTGGGGTATTTCATGTTTCCACTCTGTGTTCTCCACTCTGTCACAGAGACTAAGAAGTAACTGTAACTATATTATGAGTTCTGGTTAATGCAGTCCTGGAAAAAAGAGCCTTTATGAACAAAAATAAATTGAGAAGAATAATTTTACTTTTTTGTTTTTTGGGTTTTTTTTTTTTTACTTTTGTAGTATTTTAAATTTTAAAAGAACGAAACCAATTTGTTTTAAAAATAAACTAAGAACAAACTCAGGTTTTTTGTGACAAGGAGAGCTTCTAGCCACACAGTACCTATCAGGATCATTGCAAGTTGTTTGCAGTGTACTATGGAAAATAGTTGTGCAATACTGGGGTGTCCTGGTCACTTTGGTAAAGCAGAAGCTGCTTTGAAGGCTTCATCCATGAAGCCATGTTTTCATCTTTGTTTAATTAGAGAATATCTCTGTGTTGTCTGTGAAAAACCATGATGGTGTTGCAATAGCTTCATTAAAGCCTTTATAGCCTATAGAAGTTTTGTACTTGGATTTATTAAAGGAATGGAATATCTCAGTGAGACAGAAGTTAAGGTTTCACCCTTTGGAAAATTCATAATGGCTTTTTGGTGTGAACTAAATAAGGAAAAAGCATCAGAGATGAGATTTTGAGAAACAACAGGTTTCTGCACTTTGAAATTATTAGTTACAATACATACCACATTTTGCACAGGACCTATTTTTTTTTGGAAAAAAATAATTCAACATTTCACGTGACTTTTTTTTCCTCTAAGTATTTTGTTTTTACTGAAAACTTTCCTTCTGATTCCATTTCCCCATCTGTTCCTGGCAAAGCATTTCATATATGTATAAACTTTCCAATGCTTTGCTTTTATGGCTTTGCTACTAACACACAAGAGTACTGTCACAAACTTGTATGTGTAAAATGGAGATAGCATCTCATGGCATATTTATTAACTGGCTTTCAGAGACCTGTTAGATAGGACATATTTTGGGAGAAAGAGGCATTTATATTCATAAATTAGGTTGCTGGTCTGTAGTTATATTTGTGTGGAAGGTACAACCTGCTTATCTGATCAGGTCTTAATTAAATCTTGGGAGCAGTAGATGTCTCATGAATTCATTTCATGAAATGAAAGAAATTTAATATAAATGCAGTACAATACATAAGTAAAAGACTAAACAATTGTACTAGAACTAATGGAATAGATCTTAAATTAGTTGCATGTAGTTTTTTTTTGGGATCCTGCAGCTGACAAGGACTATAGGTAAAGCTTTAGCTTGTGAATACCTGGCCCATGAAAGAAGGTAGGAACTAAAGCTAAAGGTCTTTCAGGTAAATGAATTAAATGTAAAAATGCCAAAAGGCTGTTGGTGGAAACTAAAACACTCCTCATGTTCACAAAAGTGGCCCAGTTGTTTCTGCATCTAACAAAACCTTTCCAAAGTAAGTGCCACAAAAACTGAGGCACCCTATCTGGATTATCCAGTACCAGCAACCTGGAAAGGACTTGATACTTACCTTGGGAAAACTGGCTGTCCTGAGATTTTCCCCAAAAAGTGAAGTATGGAGCCTAAGCAAGTCACCACATTGCTGGGCACAGTCCTGCAAACTTTGTCTCTGAGGTCGTGGCAGAAACTGCAAGCTGTGTCCTGAGGAGGAAGCCCCCACAGCAGCCCCAGCAGGGTGGCCCTGTAGCAGCATCTGGTGGCACATACAGCTGGAGCCCTGGCTCTGCCCCTCTGCCACTTCCTGTTGTGAAGCATGGCTGAAGAATTGGGTGAAAACATGGGAAGAGTCGTCCCATGTCTGTGACTTCAGGGCTGGACTCCCAGCAGGTCTCTCCAGAATCCATCCGTTTTGAGAATTGTAAGGCTTACAGAAAATGAGGCAGTCAGTGCAGATGCAGGGTCCTGAGAACTTATTTTCTATGGAAAAAATGTGGGTTTGACAATGTCTTGCTGTCAACTCAAATTTGTCCAAACCTGAACTCCAGAGCTGGCATATTTCCTGGGAATTGTAGAGTACTTTTTGACTAGTTTCCCTTACAGCTATAACCATGATTTTTAATATTTTTCTGCATAATTTTTCTGTCCTTCTTCACTTTTCCAGCTCAGCATGCTATTTTTTTTTCCCCCAGAACTGAAGTCTCTTTAGAATAGAGTCCCCTTTGACCAAGTATAGAGAGGAATATTTCCAGGAGACAAAAAACCAGTACGAGAGTAAAATATCCTTAAGAGCTCCTTAACACACAGAGAATAAAACCCACATTTCTTTATAGGGATTTTTGTTTCTGGACTAGGAGGTGAGAAGATGGGGAAAGTCATTCATCCGCCCTGTTATAGACTTGCCTTCCACATGGGACCTCTCTGTTTTCAGCCGGCTGAAGGTTTTGCACACATTCCTTTAACATGCACAGTTAGGGTATGTCTAAATCCTGTGATGCACACAAGTCACCTCTTGAGCAGGAGGGGTTTTATCCAATGTCAGTTGATGGAATCCTTGCCACTGATTCCTAAGAAGTTTAGATCAGTCCTTAGGTAGGCACAAATACCAGCTGTAATATTTTTAAGAGTGTGCCTCAGGTTGGTTATGGAGAAAAAAGGGTAACATGAGTTGTCACATAGAATGCTTTCCAATTCGTTGAGTTACCAGCCAGCTTCTGAAATTTCTCACGCTTAATCTAACAGGGAGTGTGCCTGAGCAAAGGAAGCTGTAAGCACCAAGAAAGGAGTGAAGGCAAGGTTTAAACACAGACAAGCTGCTTTGCAGTTACTAATGTGTTTTCCCTAATAAAATGATGTAGCTGCCAGCATTTCATATTTTTCTCACACAAGCACTACCCACATGGGGAGATGCAGAGATGCCCCATGTCCCTTCAGATAAACCATGCACATTTGGTAGCAATTGAACTGCAGAGAGGGAGGGGTTTCTGCTGGCTTTTGCTGATATCGTCTGGTTTATATTAGGTTGGAATTTCTGAGATTGGGAATGCATTACTCTAACAAACAGTGGTTGCTATAGAAAATGTAGGATAATCTGAGCTATCCTACATATACAAAATAGGTCTGAACACTGACAGCTTCCTGGAACTGGAGTGTTGGGTCACTTGTATTGTTATACTCGTGATTTCTTGTCTTGCATTTGTCGCATTTACTCTTGCCATTGTAATAATTATGTGTTGTCCTCAGGAATCTGTGTGGGCTGTCACCAGTATGCCATTTTGTATTTTCCATCTTCAGTTCCATCTAGGATAAGATGATGCTTGGGAGCAGCCAGAATAGATTGACAAGAGCAAACTGTGCCTGAAAAATCTGCAGGCTTGCTTAGGATGAAATAAGTGGTTCTGTGGACTAGTAGAGAAGTGGATGTCTCCTATCCTGACTTTAATAGAAGTCCCCTTGATAGAAGGGGAAAAAAAATCTGCAATGTGAAATTAGCGTACCTGAATATTTGAAATCTAGTTTGTTCAGAAAATAATACGGAGAATTCTGGAGTGTTAATCTGCAGTCTCTGTTATTGTCTGCAGTACCTATTAATACTCCAGTTTTCCCCAACATTTACTTGGATGTCAGGTGGCAGAAGGGTCTTGCTGGGGGAAGGCAGTGTGGCCACCCTGCTTCCAGTTCTTCCTGTGCCATGGAGATTGCCCATAAGTGTGTGGTACTTGCAGCTTCCTGATGTAGCAGACAACAGAGACCAGAGACCAGCAGATTTGAGGGGTTTGGCTTTCAGCACTTTTCAAGTTCCATATCTCAACAGCTTGTGCTGCATGCCGAGTGCATTCACAAGGTTTTGTAATAAATTTGATAATATTGTCTTTTGAAGGAATCTGTGTCACTGAGCCAGCACACACTGATTGCACACACAGCAGTGCTCTGTATTTTCCTAACTCTGTGATATAATGACAGAAGCGGGGGGAGAAAGCCAGACATAGAAGTATAAAGAAACCAGAGAGCCCAGACTCAGGGCACTTGCTAATGATACTGTGCAGAAAAACTGAAAATATGTTAGTACAGATAGAGCCTGGGAGTATACAGCATTTGAATTTTGATCAGCTTTTCATACATGCAGCTCTCAAAGTAGCAAGCATATTTATGAGGTTCAGACTAGATTTACTGTCACAGACATTGTTTCATGGTGGTGTGGTTTAACCCCAGCTGGCAACTAAGGACCATGCAGCCACTTGCTCATGCACCAGGGGGATGAGGAAGAGAATAGGAAAAAAGGTAAAACCTGTGGGTTGAGATAGAAACAATTTAAAAATTGAAATAAAATAATCATAATGGAAATGGAGGGAACAAAACCAGAAATAAAAAAAAATGCAAGAAAGGCAGGTAATAAAGGATGAAATTGCTCAAAACCCACTGAGCAGTGTTCAACCCATCCTTGAGCAATGACTGGCATGTCTCCAACAACTGTCCCAGTTTATATACTGTTCATGATGCTCTGGAATGGAATATCCCTTTGGCCAGTTCAGCTCATCTGTCCTGGCTCTGCTGCCTCCCAGCTTCTTGAGTACCTCTTCACTGGCAAAGCAGGGAAAACTGTGAAGTCCTTGACTGGGGGTCAGCACCAAGTAGTGCCAACTAAAAAATAAAGAAAGGTATGTTATCAACGTTCACCTGCTGAATCCAAAACACAGCACTGTACCAGCTACTAGGAAGAAATTCAACTCTGTCCCAGCCAAACCCAGGACAGATTGGCACACTCCATCCCTTCCCTATACTAGTATGCGAAATCAGCTTACTCTAAGCCTCCAAGCAGGGCTCAGAGACTCTAAGCCCAGTTTTTCCATGCTCTGTGCACCCAAAGGCAACTGAAACTGTCACTAAAAGGAGTAGGATGTTTGAAGTGGAGGTGGTGACGCTGTGCTTCCACTAACATCTGGTCATTAATTTCAGCTTTGGGGACTTCCAAAATGTTGGCAAACACAGCTCCAGCTGGCCTGGGGCCTGTGGCTTCTCCATCAGCAGGTAAATAGGCCAGATGGTCTCTAATTTTACCACTGTTTCTAGTATGGATGATGAGCCTTGGTCCCTACAGGGCACTGTGCCTTCTAAACGCTGAATGCTTTTATTCACCTTCTGACCACATAGAAACAATATAATTATTAGAAGAGTAGTAAAATTTTTAGAGCACTGGCTACCAAGAAAGTCTGAATGTGAGAGGCTGAGAAAAAGCAGCAATGATCACCTAGCTTTCCTCTTTCCATTTCAGAATGGCAAAGTCGAGAAATCCTTTTTGAACAGCTGCACTTCCATTTGTGTTTGCTATAAAACAAAACTGTTTCACTTGTAGGAAGAAACTGGGGGAAACTGTTTTGTCTTTGCCATTTCTGTTCCCTTCAGCAAACAACAAGGGACAAAAAAAAAAAAAAAATTAGACACAGAATCAAATGAAAAAATCCTCCAAATCTCATCAAGCCTTCTCTAGAGCTGTAGAGCTAAGATGTGCATTAGAAAGCTGAAAGAATCCCAATTTAAGTGTTTTATCTTCAGTACTTACTGGAGGGAGTTTTTGACATAGCTGCATGCAGCATAAAAACTTGTAACAGGGTGGGAGGATGAGATTTTGGAGAATCTGGAGCTGGAACCTAAGGCAATATTCAGCCAGTGATTATGCAATTGTTGCGTAATATGGAGAGTGCTTGCATGAATAATCCTGTTAACATCAGAGTTTCACAATCAAGCAATTGAACACTGCACTGTTTAAAATCATCTGCATTTATCATGGAAAAGTCAAAAAAATCGCCATCGTAAGAATAGTGGTCTCATAAATATAGACTTTCTCAGTGGGGATGGAGTGTAACAATGTCAGAGGAAAGAATAGAGGAAAACATTTTCTCAGTTTACATATAGCAGGAAGGATTGGGTTCAAGGGTTTCGCATGAGAAACAGAAAAAGCATAGACGATTATTATGGATTGTCATTAATTTATTTCTTATGCCTGAGAAGCACTTCGAACGGTAGGATTGACAAAACTGAAAGGAAAAGAGGAGAAATGCCCTAGCCACATGAACAATGAACAGTTTTTTTATTTGTATCTAGCAAGTGCCAGAGCTAGCATCGGCGGAAGGCTTGGTTCCCAAACACTGGAGGATTCTTTGCGCTACCGCGGCGGAGCCGCTGCCGCAGGTGCCGCCGCTCTCCTGCCCCGCCCGCGCAGCGAGGCCGGCTGCTCCGCAGGGCTCTCCGCGCCGCGGGGCCGGGGCTGCGCTCGGCAAAGGGCGAGCGGCGAATGTACTGGCAGCTCCGCGGCTGGAAAAGCCGCAGCATCCCTGCAAGCTGTCTCCGCGTTCCCAGCGGGGGAACACACACGCTGAGCCTGTGCTCATGCCAAGGGCGGGCCCGGCTCGGGCTGCGTGCTGCCTCTGCGAGAGCCGTGTGCCGCCTCCTGCGCCTCTGCCAGCTACCGAGCGGCCCCAAACCCCTGCGCAAACACACAGGCGGCGGCACAGCTGCTGCCAGCAAGGCTGGGGAAAACAAGTCATTAAATAGCTGAAAGATGAAGTTTAAGCGAGATGCCAAAGCAGAAGTAAACCTCCGTTAGGCTGCGTTTTTTTGTTTGGTTGTTTTGGGTTGGTTTTTTTCCAGAAGGTTGAAGGCTGTGGAAAATGTGTGGGTCTATAGAGATGCATCTCTAGGTATCAGGGACAAGGCAGGATGACAGCTGAAATTTAACCCGAGCTCACGTCGCCAGGAAGAATTGGAATGTTTAGGTGCTGATGGCTGAAGAATGTGTACAGTCATCTGCGCAAAAAAACCTGAGAAAATCTGTAGCTGATGGAAGAAAGTAATCTGCTTTTATCTCATGCCACACCATTTGAAAAAGCAAATCCAGTGCCCTAAATGCCAATAGCTGCAGAACACTGGAGCCTTTCAAAGCTAGTGTGCTTCTAGGTAGATCTATTCATTAGCTTTGTTAAGGTTTTCATATGCCAGAAAGTACAACCATTTTCAGACCAAATAGAATTGGTGTAAGATAAATAATATTTTTATGGTTGTTCTTCTGCACAATCCATGTCAGGAGGAAAACTGTGAGGCAATCTTCCCTATTCTGGTTTCTCCCATACTCTGTATAAAAATGGTCATCTAGTATACGTCCACGCTTGTTGATTTCTTGGATATATGTGTAATACCTTTGGACTTTGTAATAATCTTAAAGTTTTATTTCTATGGGAAAATACATCTGGAGAATGTACTGAAGGCATAGTTCTTTTCTCTTTGTTAGCCAGCATGCTATTTTGGTGCTTTCCAGAGTGCAAATAATGTTCCCAAAGTGTTCTAGGAAATGAATTGCAAAGACCTACTAAAGGTATACCCCTTTGCTTTAAAAACTCTATTTTAGAGTATGGTAGTTTGCATTTTCATTTTTGGGGAACTAATGAATAATTGGTATGAACAGGAAGATCTCCACTAACATCAGTGCAGCTGCATTCATTTAGATCAGTTGAGGATCTGAGGATCTGATTCACTGTATGACAAAATGTCTCAACTAATATAATTAGCTAAAGCTGCAATCAAAGCCCAGCAGGGATGTGGGTTGTTGCAGCAATGTGAAATAGAAAAAAAAAAAAAAAGGCACAGCTGAAAGTTTCCAGTATACCAATATATATGAGCATGTTCAGCTACAACTACTGTTCCATTTTTTTGTGTTTATGGATGTGATTAGTTGGGATACCATGTCAGGATGAGAGGAGGCAGCTAGCTGAAGTGGGAGAGTTTGCCTCGTAATTACGAAAACTACTTTTTCCCTTGCCTTCATTCAAGTATTGAACAATGTAGATCTGTGTCTGCTGGCTGAGCAGCAGAAAGAGCTTCTACCAAGGCTTATATTGTCCATCTTCTTATTTACTCCTTGCAAGGCTCTGTGTTTGGCTCACCATAGGCACGTGGCTGTCTTCTGTGCTTCAGTCCCCACACCTGCCTGCCCAGATCTCTGAGGCTGAGCTTGCTCTCACCCTGTGCTCCCTGCAGGGATTAGTACTCAAGTAGCTGATGGTGTCTGTCCTCTCCAGCAGTACCAAGTAGTCACTGCAGTAATCACCAGAAATAAACACTTACTGGAATAACCCAAATGTACAAACTATTAAGAAGTGCAAGCTTGACAAGGACAAAAGTGTCCAACATAGCCTTTGACTCAGTTTAATAAAGTGGACCTCTGCCTCCTATGGTCATTTTTTCCCAGGCTACTGAAATATCCAGGAGTCTCAGCCCTTTTTTTGGCTTCTGGTCTAAGCAGGAAGACAGGAGAGAAGCATGAAATTCTTTATCACTGCCACTGTAAACAGTTTGAGCACTTGTTGTGGAAATGCATTTCTATGGGGGGTAAGGCTGTAATACCTTGTACCTTGTCAGCAGAAACACTGCAGTGCCACATGCTCCCACTAACAGGAGCATTATATTTTTAAACATCCAGCCCTTAAGAGAGAATACAGTCCTTTTTTTTTTTCAGTGGTGTGGTGGGCACAAAGAGAAAGGTGCTTTTGGTAATATGTGTACATAAAATACAAACCACCATTCAAAACAATGTGTTGCATCTTTGTGCCAGGGGACCCTCACCAAAACCTCACAGTATCATTTCATGTCAATGCCAAAAGGGACAGGTGAAGAGATAAATAACGAATGACTGTTTCTTTTTGGTGTTCATTCCTGCTCTAGCAACAGAAAGGAGCTGTGCAATAAGAGAAACCCCAGAACAGAGGAATGAAAAGCCAGAACCCACAGTGCCATGAGGCAGGAGGCAAATTCTACTGACAGAGTGCAGGTCCTCCTCTCTTCTTCCAGGGGTCAGATTTCCTGATAATTGATAGAAATCCATAGCTAATGACAATAATGGTGCATAGGAAAAGCTACCTTCCTTAAGCTGAACTTTAGTAACTAGGAAACTGAAAATAAAAATATCAGAGCTAGGAATTTCAAGAAAGAGTATACCTTGAAATACCATCATAAAAATTCCTTCTTGCAGTAAATTTCTGTCCTAGGAATTCTGGTTGTAAGAAGTGTCTTAATTTCTCTGTAAGTCTGTAAGACCACTACATTATTAGTAGTAGTATTTCTAACATTTTTTCCTTACTTATTCTCAGGTTCTCTTTGTTCACAATGCATTAATTCTTTAATACCCAGGCTTCATAGAAAGTAAAATTTGCTAATTTCTTCTCAGTTTCACATTTATTATTATTTTTGAGGATACTTATTGATTTTTCAGGTATCACAGAGTTTAGGTAAAAATATTAATGGCTAATAGATCTATGTAGAGCAAAAGGCAGTACAAAGGTAGTAAATGGTGGTGTACATTGCTCAGAACTAGCTCTAGTATGTTCACTAGGCTATTAAGAAAGAGAATCTGACACATTGGAAGTTACAGGGTTACTGTTGTACTGTTTTCACACTGCAGTGCTTTAGAACTGTGTGGCTGTTTTCTATTCATCACTTACTTGCAGCCTGGCTGGAACTGGAGTTTCTGCTACTGACTTGCTCAAAAGAATGTGCATTTGGTCAGGTTTTTGTAAAATGAAGCAGTAGCTGTTGCAATTAGTGCTGTCTGCTAACATCAGCTGACAGGAAGTTTTTCAGATTAGGTTTTTGGTTTCATAATTTTAGTAGCAACTTAGTGACAGTAAAAAAAAACTATCTGAATAAACTGCACTGAATTGCAGCTTAGAATTTAGTAAAAATTAATTCCTTATGGCTAAGTTGTGTAAAATATGGATTGTTTATAATATTTTTTTTAAAATCAAATTTTAGTTCTTTACAGTGTCCCACTCCATAAAAGACATTTTTCTTTCCTTCAAACTGCAAATAGTGACACTTAAAGACCTATGTAATGATAGTTTTATTTTTTAAGGGTCTGAACAATATGCTTGGAGAACAAACTTCTGCACATGTGCATCAGATTTTCTGGGGTTTTTTTAAAGCATTTTGGTAAGCAAATACCTCACTTCCTGTCTGCGAGCTCATCAGAGCACACTCTTGTGCATGTACAGTCCAGAGTCCAGAAAAACAGGACTGCTTGTGTTAGAGACAAATTAAGCATATGCATTTTTCTACCAAATATCTGATGGCATTAGCTAGGCTGCTTAAAAATATTTTTTAAATTTCCAAATTAAAGGGGAAAAATGATTGCAAATTATTGAAATACTTTATGCAGATTGTTCATCAGCTATCTGTTGGTCTGCCTAGGATTTTATCTTTCTACCTATTAACTTGGATTTGAAAAAAGGCTTAATCTTATGTTTGGATGTTGAAACTTTTTTGAGGTGTTAGCTGACAAAGAGCAGCAAAGACAAATGCTAATAAAAACAAAAGCTGGCAAAATAAGGGAAAGTTTCCCAATCTAAGTTGTATTGTTGATGTAACCGAGTTTCCTGCTTCAAAGAAAAGCAAACAGTCTCCAGTTGTATCCCTCTGAGATGCAATCCACTATTGAGAAATTTTTGCATTCCAGACATACTTTGGGTCTAAGTCTGAAAACATCTGCAAAGAACAGATGTCTTTAGGTGACTATACCTGTATTATAGGTCAGGGAATTTAGGAACTTTTTGAAAGAAAATAGTTGTCTTGAGACACTAATATGGTCTTCAGTGCAAGCATCTGTCTTGGAAGTCCCAGTGGCTTTTGGGTTCTCTATCAACAAACTAAGAATAGGATTGAGAAGTGCTATAGTGTGATTCATATCACTATTGACTACAGAAAATTGAAGAGATAAAGCCTCACTGAGGTTTGGTGACTCCTTTCCTGGTTTACCTTTGCACAGTATTTGCCCCAGAAACAGAGATCACTGAACATTTGAGATTGGCAGGGACCTTCTGAGATCCAGTTTTTGGTCCAGCCCCCCAGTTTGAGCAGGGTCACCTAATTACAGCAGACTGCCACAGCAGGGACTGCGACCAGTCAGGTTTTGAGCATCTCCAGGGATGAAGACTCTGCAGCCTCTCTAGACAACCTGTTTTATACTCAAGTTGTGATTTTGGGTTTTTTATTGAGATGGAAATTCATGTCTCAAGTTGTGCCCATTGCCTCTTGTGTCTCTGAGCACCACTGACAGCTGACTATCAGTCATTGACTATCAGCTCACATTATGCAAAAATAACAGTTTCCTCACTGGAAATGTATTTCCCATTACAACTCCAACAGCTATGAACTGGCTCAAGAAAGACAGGCAACAAGATCAGTTTTCCTGGTGATCAGTTTTCCCTGCTGACATTTGGTGAACCAGACATTGCAGAAAGATCTGTAAATCTAAAGCAGGAAATCTGTCATTTTAAGAGTAACTGTATTTGTGTAGAACCCAAAGTGTTTTCCAGATAAAATGAGGTAATGTAAAACTGTGGTCATGCCCAAAGCCAAGGAGCAGCTGACTAGAGCTGAGAACAGATTTTGCATTAGACCTCCAACCCAAACAGGCCCAGGATCAAGGGCTGTTGTGTTTTGTGTAGTTTCAGCAATCCTAGTGGAAACATTGCAGACGTGAGCCTTCACTTAGGTACTTGAGTTTGTGGTTTTTGCCCTTTCCCTTTGGCCAGGTTAGGATTTTCTTCAAGCAATGTAAATCTGTCTGAGCCTACACGGTCTCTGCATGAGTTTTGAACAAATTCCACACTCCACCATGAACATTGAGCTCTTCGTACTCTGGTTGGAATTCTGTGATGGAATACTGAAAGCCAGAGACAGAAAACTCATAGTGCTGAATTCATGACTAATACTGAAATCAAGTTAAAGACAAGCTCTTACCTTGGAAAACAGATTTTTATGGGAAGACATTGCTCCTCAACAAGATTGAACATTAGGGTCAGGTCTTTGCTTGCTTTGCGGTGCTGAGCAGGCTCATGTGATGGCAGACTGGAATATGACAAAAGGGCAAGAGCCTCCCAGTTCTGGAAACCACTTTTACTATTTCATGGTGGAGATATTCCCTCATAAAGAGGGTGTAAACACAGTCAAACTTTCTGTATTTCTGAGGGAAAGATGAGTGAAAGAACTATAGCATTTCAACTGCTTTTCTAAAGAGTCACTATTTTGGGCTGTCTTCCTCTCTTCTTAAAACCCAAGCTCTCTGATCAGAATCCTGTGCAGAACTTGCATGCCAGATGAGCTGTGTGAAGTTGGCAGTGCTGACCCAAGAGTGTGGAGAAGGGCAGTGCAGCACACGCAGGTGAGACACTGCTTGGAGCCAGCTCACCTGCAACGAGCAGCCCAAGGCCAGGCCACAGCAGGGCAGGCAGGGCTCGGTTGGTCCTTGCAGGGCTTCCTCAGGCAGCTGCTTGTCTCCAGGATGTGTGTACTGCAAAGCTCACTTGGAAGAGAGCAGCAGGGTATATTTGTATTAGAAAGGTAAGATTTGATGTGATCAAGCTACCAAACAAAAATTGAATTGTGGGTAAATAGTAATAATGTATATAACATTGAGAAACAGATCAAGAAAAAAATAGCCAAGTGCCTACATGAATGCCGAGATGAATTTCCACTAGAATAATAATTTTAAAGGCATCTATTCTCCTTACAGTCATAAGTTAATCACATAATATATTTATGAAAGGCATTATGAACATGGAAAATAGCTTTAGTTTTGCAGACTGTCAAACAAACTGATAAACCATGCCAGTAAGTTCATGAAGCCTGTCTTACTTAAAATGCTGTTTCATTGACATATGGCTACTCATTGTTACCTTCACCTAAAAACCCCAATTCTGGATGTATAATCACCTCTTATTTATTAAGCACTGCAACTGTTTGCAGATTCTGGTAGGCACAATGAGAGTCTATTTACTGTAGCATGTCTTTGTGAACAATAGTTGAAGAACTGCTAGTGCAGCTATTTATCAAACAGCATTAAGTTAAAAATTTTGAGACCAGAGGAAAGATAATATTTATGTTTGTTTAGGTTTGTTACCATAGTACTTAGATTAGTTACCATGGGAATGGAAACAGATTGGTAAATTACCATCATCCACTAGTATCAGTACTATAGGGGTTTTGTTTTTAAAAGCCTCCAACCTCAGCTTCATTGATTTGCTCAGAACCTTTTTTTCCTTGTTTAACTTCCTCTTGATGTTGAAAAGGAGCAAGGAAAAAATCCCTGATAGAATCTATTATTTGCAGTTGTATCTGGATGAAAAGATAGAAGGTGACTATAAGATAAAAAGGAAAAAGGCTCACAGTGATTGATCCAGGCAAAAGAAAATGGAAATTTAGACCAAGTAACATTCACCATCTCGGTTGTTCAGGGTGAGGGGTGTGACTGGCATATTCCTTAAGGACAAGGCCTTCCTGCTCTTTTGTTGTCTCACACATGCCCACAAACATGTTCAATAGGGCAAGTTCTGTTCTAAGCCAGTTTTCCATATGCAGACTGCCTATCCTGCACTTAGTGCAGAATTGCAGTGGGATTGTGACAATTCAGGCTTCAGAGAAGGATGACCACAAATGCTACAGATGCACTATAAAATGTAAACATGTCCAGCACAATGAAATTCAGGACATTACCAAAATTAAAAATATGAGGCCTGATAAATGTGCATTGCACTGTCTTGGTGTTTCTTCATTGTTACAAGATACAAAAGAAAATATTATTTACATTTATTTTGGTTCCCAGTGGTTCCAAATAAATCAGTTACTTAACTGATTTCAAGCCTACTTGGGGGTGACCGGGGTGAGAAATGTTCTTCTAAATTTGTAGCTTTTGAAAGCCTGTGACTGTCTAAAAATCTCAACTATTTTTATTCAACAATACGCACCCAAACCACCCAAGTAATTCTGGGAGGGAATGTCTTCTAACAGGCTCCAAGGAGGGAGAAAAGAGAGGATTTCATAATTACATTATAGACTATTTATATTATTACCCATGAGGGTATAGGATATTTCTCTTATGAGTTTTAGTACAGTCCAGAGCCATGAATGTCCAGCTGGGAACAGTCATAACCAGATTAAATTGTGTTCAATGTATTTGGTAATTGGTTGTGGGGTTTTGGGTTTGTTTTGTTGGTTTGTTTTTTCTGGATGTTTTGTAACTCTTTGGTATAAACTTCAAACCTTTTTAGTGCTCCACATAGGTTTGCAGAACTGCCAGCTTTAGAGACCTTTATCAAGAGCCAGTGGTACTTAAACTAAAACAATGCCCTCCAGAAAGGCTCCTCCAGCACTGCCAGCACCCCCAGCCCTTGCTTTACAGTAGGACCTCACTTCTCCTGCAGGGCTGGCTGCTAATTCCACACATGCTGTGCCTAATCCTGGGGACAGGAAACAAGTCCAGTGCTGAGAATCAGGCCCACGTTCTTTACTGCCTCAACCAGAGAGAGAAAAACTCAAAAACATGTTGTAATTTATGCCTAAATTCTCTAATATCACATAAAAGTAAAGTTTCAAATTCATTATTTGAGAACGAATGTGATTTTTTTTAATTTTTATTTTTAAGCATCTTGGTCTAATTTGGGATTTTTGACTGCATCAGTTTAACCATGTATTGAAATTTTATGAAAAAGCCATCATGGTTTTCCCAAGGTACACTCAGCAATAAAACTGTTAATTTTATTCCACTCAAAATGGGCTTATTGAAGAAAGTTAATTGCTGCTTCACAGTTTTTATCTATTCAAAGTAGAATTATGGGTCTGCATGATATCAAACAAAACTGAGCAAACATCAGAGCTTGTGCTGCAATGAAAACAATCCTGGGGAGAGCACCATTCCAATCCTTGTGCTTGATTCCAGTGGTCTCCAGCAGTGTTTGGGAGGGTTACCTGGTGACCAGCTGCACAAACACTGTACCTGGCCCTTCCCAGCAAAGCTCGGCCTTTGCAAAGCCTTCTGTGTAAATAAACATCACAAATAAATACCAGAGCAGGGACTATCCCAATTAAACAGCTGTAAAAATAAAAAATAAAAATTAAAAAGGTTTGCCTTATGACCAAGCTGTGAAACCACAAAGAAAGCATCTGCAAGCAGCAGTTAGAACAAATAATACTTTCCATTTAGCTGTACAGGCAGAGTCACTTGCAGGCCAGTCTCTAGGATGCTGGTTTATACATTTCATAGCTACTGGCAAAAAAAGTAAAGTCAAGCTGTCTTTTGGGCTCACTTATAAACAGACTATCTAAAGCATCATTGAGAATATTTATCTTTGTGGTAAGAAACCTAATTAATTAGTTTAGAACCATAACAGATTGTGAGGTGAAACCATGATGTATATTCCTCTTTAAATTCCAAGCATTGCATTCTACTGGAGGCAGGGTTGTCTTTTTAATTAATGCAGTGAGTGTACAAATAACATGCTAGAGGTGAGTTTTATGTAGCCCCATGTCTTCTTGTTTTCCAGACTAGCCTTAGCTCTGGCAGTACACTTTCAGAGATCTTTCCAATGAACTTTAAGGTCTATTGACCTCTGTTTTATAGTCTGCCTCTCTACCCGATACTTCCCTTTCCTTTCAGCAGAAGGAATTTAGTGCTTGTACTTTAACTCTTTAATAGGAAGTTCAGGGCCTTAGCTGAAAGTGCTGGCTTGAGGCAGGCTAATGCTGAGGAGCTGCTGAGTTTTGCAGTGGCACATGTGCAGGCACATGTTCTGCTTCCTTTTTCCCTGCTGCAGCCCTGTCTGGAAAATGTCATGAAAATGCACTGAGCATTTTCAGCAATTCCAAACAACTGGAGCCAGGTGCAAGGTTCCTCTGCTCATCCCTCTGCCAGCACCCAGAGCCAGCCCAGCTGACTGGCATTTCAGGAGAAACTTCTGCACAGTGCGAAGAAATAATTAAAATTTTGTCCACTCAACTCTGATTCTTCAGGTTTTTTTCAGAAGTGTAAAGCAGCAAAAAGCATGTCTCCTTCAGTTAGCCACTGTGCTGGAAGTTGGTGTAGACAGTGGGAGGCAGCACTCAAAGGTCAGCACTAAAATTGCCCTATGTTAGGGCATTTACTGGGGTTATGTTCTTCTCTAACCCTCAGCCCTCTACCCTTCCTTTCTGCTACAGTAAAACACTTGGTGGTATGAAAGCAAGCTGTTGCCTGCAGTTCTAAATGATCTTATCCCAGTGGTTCTGTGTCAAGCACATGGCACAGTTCACAGTCATATTATTATTCATATTAGTTCTCATTAATTTTATGTGCTACTACCTTTTTTCCAGTGAATGACACATTTCTTAATTCTTCAGGCTGGACAGTGTTATCCACTTAAAATAGAGTGGCTGATTTCTTGAAATCTAAACTTGAAAATCATGCTCTCTGGCACCTAGTGTCCCGAGGCCCTTCCTTGCTGCTTCCATGCCACTGCAGCATTTGCCTGCCCCAGGCTTTGCGTGAGCTCCATTGCCCGTGTAGGTGGTGATCTGAGGATGGCTTTTTTCCACTTACACTGCAGAAGAACAAATTGATTTCAGCCTGCTGAATGTTTCAGTACACCGTGTGTTTTCTCATTTAGAAACCAATAAGCGAGTGTAAGTTTCCTTTGCTAACTGCAAAGGCGTACTTTAGATGAGGCTGTGAGCTAATTTTTAATTGCCATCATGCTCAAGATTATTTGGGCTTTCCTGCAGTAAAATGACTACGAGACGGAGGGTTTTGGAGGGGGTCAGACACAGACTCTGCAGAGCTCTCTCTGAGGGCACGGTCCCTCCTGAGGGAAATGGGGTCAATGCATGGAAGGAGGTGCATCTCTCCCTCCATGCACTGCATCTGGAGGGAATTTGTCTGGAAGGCTAACCTTCCACTCAGTGATGGATTTGAGGAACAGCCCAGGTCTCCAGAGCAAGAGCAAATGAAACAACACAGATTCAGCTTGTGGGCAGCTGCTGTCTTGTTGTCTCTAGTGTGTCCCATGTGTGTATGCACGCACACCCACGCACACACAAACACACATCTCTGGCACCTAAAATATTTGAAAAAATGTGCCACACCTACCACTGAACTTTGGTGGTTCTTTTTCATCACCTTGGGCCAGCTGGCCCCCACACAGGCTGAACCAGCTCCTGCAGTCCAGGGCAGTGCTGGGGCTGTGTGGTTCAGACCTGGATCCCCCCTTTGCTTGCTTGGTCATAGGCTGGGACACTGCAAAAGATAATCACAGAGGTTTGTCCTGTGCAAGAACAATAAGAAATAAAGGTCACATCGAGCTATCTCAACCTCATAAAAACTTTTTTAAGAGGTCAGAATACAAAATGTGAGCATCTTAAAAACAGTAAAAGATTTGTTGTAACTGAATTGCAAAAGTATTAAAAGAAGGAAACTTGAAAACTCCTTCTTTTTGAACCTTCATTTAAAATTGCCTATATTTTGAGCTTTATCTTCTCTGATCTTTTTGACTCATTATTGCATCATTTTTATGCTTTTAAAGTCTTGGAGGCTACAAGGTCATCCCATGAAAATTGGGGGTTTACTTATTCCAGCCTTGCTCACTTCCAGGAACAGGTCTCAAAGTCTTGGAACATATTTGGTAAATCTCTCTGAAGAAATTCCTCTAGGATCCTCTGGGAATCATGTTGGTGAACAATTCACCAAAAGCTGGACCTATCTGGCAGCAACACCCTAAAAAATGTGGAGATCCTCCTATTAGTGGCATAAACATCATAAAAATGCAGAGGTCCTCCAGTTAGTTCCATAATTGACCGCTGTTCAGAAGTTTGGACAAAATTCTTTTTTTTCTTAAGAAAACAGTTTCTTAAAAAGTATTCAACAGACCATTACAAAGGTTTTCTTTTGATACTACTCAGTAAATTATTATGGTTTGTCCAGAAAAAGACAAATCTGCATGCTTCTGAAGGTTCAGTTTTATGGAGAAAACTGGATATCTTCCCTGCCCAAATCTGGAGCTAGTGTAGAGGATAAGGTATCAAAAAATGGCTGGATACTCCTTTTAATGCAGGGAAGAAAAATCAGATTAAGAACTGTAATACATATGAGCAACCACTTATTTGGGGCAGCATCACAACCACATCAGCCAAGTGCTATTAGGAACTTTGCATAACAATATAGACTGAGGCTGGCATGGCCAAATACTTGAATGGAGTAGCTTCAAAAGTGCTTTTCTAAAGGCTGGCAACAGAAAATTGAAGATCACCGTGTCTGATTTAGCTTTTCATTGTGACAGTTGGTAGCTTTTTAACAGATTTTAAAATAAACTGCATTCCATCATTTTGCAATATACATTTTATATCTATTCTAGCTCCTGAAGATAACATAAAACATCTTCTTTAAGGAGCAATTTGGTCTATGAAGAGTCCTGTGAAAAGATAGCATTTTCCACAGAAATTGCCTGATGCTATTCACAATGTATTAAACATGTAAAGTATAAAGACCCACAAAAACACTCTGAAGAAGAAAGCCATATTACTCCTGATTTAGGCTAGGATCATATATGAAATTCTTGGACCTCTTAGAAATATTCTGAGACAAAGCTTGGTTAATCTGGTGTGAAAGGCAGACAAGTATAAGATTATCTTAGTACAGGTAATAGTATTCCAAGATAGATGCCACTTTATATGTGAGAATGTGCTACACAGGTTTTTGGATTCCCTCAAGATCTCTTTATTAGCAAGTACATAAAAATTGCATATGTAGTGGCATTATAAATATTGTGCACAGCCTTGCTTAACAAAAATAAGTTGTCTTATTTGCTAGTGAAATTTGATGTGCTGTCTAATAAATAAGCAATTGGGAATAACTTGCTGGGTTTTTTTCTTATATAATTATATCTAATTCCTGGTAGTGCAGTGACACATCTCAAGAAAATCAGGTTATGTTGATAGAGCAATAAAAAAGTAACAGTAAAAAATTATGACTACACTTGAAGTTTTACTTGTGATAATAGGCAATTGTACAAGAATAAACATTCTGGCTTCTGTTCAATAATTAACTTTGAAGAGCAACAAATATATTTTTCTGTACTACTAAACCTGGACTGCTCAAGAATTTACATTATAAACTAATTGCATGGGCCAGACTTTTTAGCTTAAACGTATACATCGGTAACATGTCATGAAACTCGGTAGCACTTGGAAACTTTTACAAAACCATATCTGCTACTAATCAGAAGCAAGAAGGTTTTTCTGTGTGTCCTGAGTGTTGGCTGGTAGAGTAACGTAATTGGCTTATGCACTCTGAGCTGAAAGATACTGTGTTAGAATATCAGCCTTCAGGAAAAAGTTATTAGATGTTGGTGTGACATTAGCACCGTGGGAATGTCTGGAAAACAGTTTTAAGAAATCTGGGAAGGGAGTATAAACCAAGACTAACTCTAATCCAAGAAAAAAAAGTAATGGAAATCTGTCTCTCTTTTTTTCATAAGGATTCCAGTCAGTCAGCTATTTCCTAAAGAAATATTTCTTTACACAGAACTTGCTCTTAGACATCATTAGAAGAGCAGGGGGAAATCTCTCATTTCCTGTGCTCAGGCCTATTAATACACATGGTCTTCATTAAGCACTATCAGTTGTTGCTGAGCACGTGTGCCTTTGTCCTATCAGCTATTCTACGTGGGAATCCTGCATGGGTCTGAGTCCAAAAACAGTGCTGTGGTTGCTTTACTCCTCTGAGCAGGTCCATTGCATTTGCTGGGATTGCTCTCTTGAGTAAAATTTCCAATGAGTTCATCCTGGCATGACTGAGTGCTTTATCTGCGTTAGCCTCGTAGACCTTAAACCTGTATGGCTTTCTCTTTGTTTCACAGCATCAGTAAACACCCAGGCAACAGACCCAGAGTATCAAGCTCTGTTAATACCTCTATGTGGAGTGGGCTTTTTCCCTCTCCTCCTTCCCCCACGGAGCACAATGTCCCTGCCCACTCCCCAAAAGTCCATAAATACAGTATGAAATAAAGACCTTTTCAGAGTTGGAAGCAATTTTAGTCTACACATCAATCCAGAACCTATGTTTTTGTTACATTCCTGAAATGCTCTGTAAGAGACTCTGATTTGGAGGAGATGCAGAGTGAAATAAAGAACAGTTTTGGCTCAAGGTCCAGGCAGGGAGATTATTACTGATCCCTATGGACATAGACTACTTGCAACAGCTCTGAATGATTTCCCAGCTCTTTCTCTTGCTACTGTTGTAGGAAAAACCTACATAAGCAAATGTTCTACCACAGAGTGTTTCGGGATATGTGAGTTTTATTAATTGAAAATTGATACCAAGTTTTAAGAGATAGTCACAATGTCTGTGGACACAACATATTGACAAGAACATGGTGAAAAGTTGCTTTTTTTTTCCTGTCTCCTTTTTTCAGCTTGCTTAATTTATCCATAACATTGGCTATAATTTATATTTAAAGTGTTGCATGGCCAAAGAAGAAATTAAATAGAAATCAAATTGGAAGGATTTTCCTTCAACTATTTTTATTATGGAAACTCCTTGATGAAAAATGAAAGGATTACATTTTTTCTCCATTCTAACTATGACCTGAGAAAAGGATTCGTTGTTTTGCACCAAAGCTAATAAAAACAATAGTGCAGACAAATCATCACTGGAAAGGTAGTGAGTGGTGTAATAAAGAGTAAAAGCAGGGCAACCTTTCATCACTGCTGCAGCTCTGCTGCCAGAGCCTGATAGTGTTTTTCATTCCATTCTACTGACAAATCAATGGCTGCAGAGACTAGAAGATATAAAATTAAAATATTTGTTATTTTCCAGAGAAATTAAATACAGTTGCTGAAAAAATGAGAATCACACAACCTCTGATTGATTTCAGTCCACTGTATGGACAGCAATGGCCTCAGGCCTGCACAGAAGGAAACCTTTTAGGCTCATACATAAAAATATATATGTGTGTGTGCACAATGTGGGACACAATAATTTGAACCTCCTGTGGGGTGAAAAGGTTGGGGGTTATAAATATGAAATTTTAAAAGTGTAAAAAACTATAAATTATTTCAAAATATTGGACATTTTCTAAAGTTAAGGAAAGACTGCTCTTTTTCTAAAAAGCAGCTCTTGTAAAGAAGACTGGTTAGCAGGGGACAAGTTTTGTAGGCTAGACACAATCTCCACTGAACTCCACTAGGAACTTCATTGGTTTTGCACTGAAAGCTACAGAGCACACCTCTCTGATTTTTTCCATATTCATCTGGTTTTAGCATTAACCAGTTTGAGTACCAAAGTAGGTTTTTTTCCCCAAAAGAATGCAATATAAAAATACAACGTTTTTAATTGGAATAATAGAAGTAAATGTCTTGAAACCTTTTTTTAAATTATTTTGAGTACTGATCTCACTGGTTTTACAGCGGCCTTGTCAGGAGCAAAAGGGAATGAGTGAGGAGCCATGGAGAGCCCTGGCCCTGCAAGGGACTGGGGACACAGGGAGCCTCTGCCTGCCTGCCTTGTGCAGCCCAGAGACCCCACTGTGCCCAGCCTGGGTGTGCAGGGAAGGTGGGAGCTGCTGCCTTGGGGTGTTCCAGCCCCATCAAAGGCATTCCAAAACGCCTTTGGAATGCAGGCCTGGCCATCCTTTGGGGTGCAGCATGCAAGATCGTGCTGGGTCACTCTTGATTAAGGAGATTATTTTAACATGTGCTCTAATGGAACTTCAGGTTTGAAAAGAATAATTTGGGCAGCGTAATAGTATGGGAACGGCATAATGCTCTTTATTTGAATTAGAGGAATTGATCTGAGGTAACAGGAACATGTGGGCTGGAAATAGTAATGTGGAAATATTGGAAATAGCATTTTTCTTATTTTCTTTAACTTCCATTATTTTAGATATTTAATCAATTTTGTTGCTCTGTGACTACTCATATGAAATCTATTTGTTTTTCACTTGCATATTTAAAGAGTGGTTACTAGCTCTCTCAAATTCTCAAATGGATTATCTGTTTGGATTTTTTGACTGGCTCCATTCAACACATAAAATGGGAAACAGTTCCTATAAAAGAGGACACTCCATACCCAAAAAAGGAGCTAGTTTATTTTGTTTAAGGTTTTTTGGCTCTACTGTGATAAGAAAGCAGCATTTCTCAGATGTTTCTTGTTAGTCTCAGTGCTAGCTACGTTCCAGATAAATGTGAACTTTCCAGAAAATGACAAAAGCAGTATCATGAATCTGAGGCTGCAGAAATAGATCTCCTATTGGGAATTAAAAAAAAAAAAACCAAAAAAACAAAACAAAAAAAAAAAAAAAAAAAACAAACCAAAAAAAACCCCAAAAAAACCCCAAAATCTAAAAAGCAGGGCTTGCACTTGCCAAAAAAGGCAAGTACTGAGAAATTTATTTTAGAATCTATTAAACTTTTAGTATACTTTGTGGTGAAACATTGTCTTTACTCAAGGAAAGGCAAAAGATGAGAGACATTCCACCTTAATTTCACATTTACCTTACTGCTGTGCTTAACTGCTGTGATGATCATAGGGCTGAAGCACCTGAGGTGAGGACTAATGCTCTGTCTCAGGTCTCACTTGGATGCTTTTCAGTGCTAGATTCCCATCCTCTGGCCAGTTGTCCCCAGCAAGAAGAGCACTTTGTGCAGCACATGTGGCATCCTGGAAGGACCTGGCTTGTGGCACATTTTATCGGAGAGGTGACACTGCTTTCCCAAGGTCACTTATTTAGGTGAGAATCTGCTTGTCCAGGCACTACCTGGAAAAAAAAGAGAATATATTCAAACAAAGAGCCTTATTTCTAAATTATGTTGACTGATTAATAACAGGCTGGTGTAAGAATACGAACTACTCACAGTGCCTTAGACACAGGGTAATTGTTCATGGCCTGGTTCAGGGCAATCAATGTATAGACAAAGCCATGCATATCTGAAATGTACCAAGAAGCATCACTCCATCGACTTTTTCTACTTTCGATTGTCTTATTTCTCTGCATAAAGATGTTTACTAACTTACTAGAGGTTAGATTGCACAGTCTTTTCTCCTCAAAACTGACACAGGCTAACAACCATCTGTTATAAAATTTACAATTCATAAGGGATGCTATAGAAACACTGAGTACAACTGAGTAAAAAATGTTCTTTAAAAATAGGCTCCATTTTCTATTTTCTTTAGGAGGAGGGGAGAACTTTTTTATTTTATTTCTTTTCAGGTATTTTTGGAGGACATCAACTCCTTCCATAAGACAGGTTGGATTTTTATAGTATTAGACTGAATGTGCAGGAAGGGAGTCAGCAGTGAAATAAATCTACCTAAATGAGGCCACAAAGTGGTTTCACATCTTAACTCTAAAAGCATTATATGTGCTTTTTTCTCAAGTTGTCATATCTTCATTGCACATAAAATATTTTCCTGCCCATGTCAAAACACATCCAGAAACACCTGGATTTCAGTGACACTCAGCTGGGGAATGCCCTGCACAGTTTTGGTCTAGATTCTGATGTGGAGTAAATTACCTTGGCTTCATCAGCTTCAGTTCAGTAAATCAATAGCTATTTACACCAGCTCAAGAACTGATATGTATTCCTTTCTCTCCCCTTTTTTCTATAGTCTCTTACTTGAAATGAGTAAAAATTACAACATGGATAAACAATACAGATGCACTTTTAATAAAAACAATTGCATGTTTAGGATTGTGGATATTGGGAGCAAAGTTGAGTGAAACAATGCATGCAAATCACTGAAGGATTTCTGGCATCTTCCAAGTCTCGGTCTCAAAGCATCTCAGTATTAGCCCCTGGACTTACCACGAGGAATAAATACTTACCACAAGCTAGGATACAGCTAAACTTTGAAGTCTTGATGTCTGACCTCCAAGAGCCTGTAAAAAGGGACAGACAACCAGATGAGGGCAGCAGAAAAAGAATGCATGCATTTGTTTTATTTGGAGTTTAGCTTTTAGTCAAAAACACATGAAATTAGAGGAGATTGGATATGCTGGAAAATGCAGGGATAGGGAGTTGGGTGGTATGCTGAGGATTTTGAAAATTAGCAGTTATGTACCTTGTCACATTTTTTCTAATTTTCCTCTCTTAGAAAATAGCATGAGAAGAGTCCATGTTTGTAAAACTGAAGGTGTTCTTTACTGAAGAAACCAACTGCATCCATCTTTCTGGGGCTTTCCACATACCCTGAATTCTTGGCAGAGACACTCCAGACTTCTTTTCCTTGAAAGATGAATTCCTCATTCATATTCCATATGGGGCATTTCTGTATGTCCCTTGTTTTTTACCTTTTATCCCACCAAGTTCGTAAGGAACAGAGATCTCATTCCTTCACAAAATGAGTGAGTGAATAAAACTGCTTCTGCAGACCTAGTCCCATCACAGTTCAACTTTGCAGAAGTAGAGAAACATCTCAAGAGAAAAGTTGAGTCAAGAAAGAGGAAAGAAAAATAAGTTTTAAAAGAGCAAAAAATGCAAGCAAGCAGGATTTCTGCAAGCTAGAGGAAAGAGAAGGAAAGATGAATAGGGTCAGCCAGTCCTTGGTTGAAGCAAAGAGGAAAGTTTTACATGAGAACTAGCCCAGTGGTTTAGAATAGGAAGGGGAGAAGGTGTTTTGCAAGTAAGTGGGAAAAAGAGGATGAGATCAATAATATTCATGGGAGACCTGTAAAAGCAAAGAAATTAATTATAGGTCACTATTAAAAGGTGGGGTTTAATTGATACAAGACTGGGAAGAATACATAGAGATACTTCAAGATGAGTTTTGAAATCCAGAGACAGTAAGGACAATGTGGATAAACTGGCAATACCTTGAAGTACATTTACTCTACTCAGGAGTAAAACTCTGTGTGAAAGTTCTCATGTCACCCATCCCCTTAAGAGGGAGAGCTGGGAAGCTCAGGCCAGCTCAGTCGCCTTTGGGCTGGAATGGGGCAGGAGCAGCTCAGGTTCCCTGCAGGCCTCTGTGTGTGTAGTTGGCACATTCCTTGTCTGCTCTGGGCCTTGCCCAACTCCTTATTATATAGTGTATCTCTTTCAGGAGCAATGCCTTCTTACAGAGCACAGACCATGTAAGAAAAAAAAAGCCAAGGCTTATCTGTGATCGAAAGCACACACATTTTTGCTAAGGCCCCTCTCTCCAGGCCCCTCAGACTCTATAATTCTGTCAGCAGCCTAAGTCCCTGCCTATTGCAGATTGCACTTTAAATGAGTTTCAACAGTACCTGATGTTCCTTTCATTTAGACTTTTTTCACCTCCCCCATCTGAAGGGATACATTCAAACAAAGAAGGCAAAAGTGCAAAGATTAAACGGAACTTAAACCAGACACCTTCTGCACTCAGATAGCTGTGTCCTTTGTTCAGAAGTCACTTACAGCCCTCCCCCTACACTGAGCTGTATTTTTCATTCTTAGCAAATCACAGGACCAGATGCTCCTTTTGACATGTGGAGACAAGTCACAGATTTGGAGGCTTTCTCAATTTGTGTTAGCTAATGTAACAGTTATTATAGCTACATTCTCAATATTGGAGAAACATGCTTCCCTGACTTGATTTGATTTCTTGTCAAAGTAGCTTACAGAAAACACAAGTAGCTATTACCTGGCTTACTCTCTGTTCTGTTAAGTTTATTTTAAAAGTGGCATGAAATTAATTTTTTCCACTTTGGGTTATTTCTTTTTTATTAGTTTTCAGTGTGAAATGGTTGAATCTGACTTCTTTCTCTAAAACTGAGAATCTGACAATAGTGAATGTACAGCTGGGATGGAAAGTTGATGCACTGACAGTTCCAGAGGCCAGTGTTTATGATCAGTACTGTAGTGTACAGTTTCTGCAGCACATTGTAGTCTCAGCCATGGAGGAGGGCCCCCCTGTACCCTGTGTGCTGAACAAACTAGAAGCAGGAACAGACAGTGGCAAGGTAACCTTTGGTAGTAAGGGACTTGTTTCAACTCCATGTTTGGCCAGTGTGCAGCTCAGCTGTCACAGAGTCAGTGCAGAGCTGATGAAGAAGTGCTGTTTGGGTGTTTTGAGTCAAGATATTCTCCTGAACAGGACAGTTCATGAACACCTAAATGTGTGGGTCTAGATGAAACTCGAATAAAACTCCCAGCGAGCATGTTCGCTTCTGCTGAATCTCTGCAATTGTCATTGTAGCACAGAGCTTGTGATAAATTAATTCATTTTGATATTTGACTTGAGCATTATACTGTTACTTTGAGTAAAGTAAGAAAAGAGGATAATTTCATGTGTGTACCATAGCAGGGGTGAATTGTCAGTCATCAAAAAATCTATTCACACACAATGATGCTTAGCACTGGTATTAATAACATTCTCTCATTTTTTCAGTGCAAAATGTATGCTCATTAATATTGTAATCTGTATTATAGGTGTTTTTGTAATAGATATATGTATATATTTTATCTAGCTATAATATACTTTATCAGCTGGATGTAAGTAAACACACAAATCTGTGTCGTGCAGGTTGCTACATAGCACTAGAGGGTGTGAAAATGTGAGCAGGTTCTTCAGATTCTTTCAAATCTGTGTAGAACAAATAGGCTTTCATTTTTAAAGGCCAGGACCAGATGTGGTAACTGCGTGGCACTTAATTTTTCTTCTTTGGAACGATGAAGGGCTGAGATGACCTTGTAACTTCAAGGAGTCTACAGCAGTGATTTCAAACCTGACACTTAGATCAATCACTAAATCATTCCTCTTAGCTGAACTGACTCATTGCCTATTTGCCCACCATGAAAAAAGCAAAAAGCACAGTCCTTTTAATGTCCCTCTTGTGTTTGAAGGCCATTCCTGTGTAAGGCCTGTCCTAAACAATATGCTATCCAGGCATAGAGCAGCCAACCTTTCTAGTGCAGAAGCTGCAGGTAATTTAATAAATGATTCCAGAAGCAGCAGGTTTAATTAACCTACATCTCCTCCACTCAATAAGCCAGCCCATGGCAGCCCTGCCTACAGTATCTGCAGGTCTCCCCCATAAACCCAGTGCCCCATTTCCTCCCCCTCTCCCAAAGACGCTTACAATCTGCCCCCCTCCCCCCCCATTTCCTAAATCACTGTCCGTACCCCTCCTCCATCCCTTGTCCCTAAAAGTACTCCTTATTGCAATGTCACACGTTTTTTGTTTTGCTCCCTGCAGTTCTGTGCCGCTCCCACCCTCTCCCTGCCCTCCCTCTGTTTACATTCTGGCTTTCTGCTCTGCACCCCCAGAGCCCGGGTATTTGTGCTGATCAGGCAGTCCACACAACGTGCCACTGCCCAGCTAGCTGCTGCCAGCTGAATGAAGAAAGCCTCCTTTCTCGGTGTCTTTTCCTCAGAGAAAGGAATAATACAGCCATTTTCTCTCCTCTACCAACGCCCGATTTTCATTAAGCTCCTAGGAGAGGAAGATTTTTGAGACCTGTGTCCTGAAGGCATTGTCAGATGTGGCTGAAATTGGCTGGCATGTTCAAGATCATTAGGGTCAGGGCTGACAGACAGGCTGGTAGAATGATTTCATTATTCTTTTCCTTAGAAACCAGGCTAAAAAGAGTGAGTTTGACAGTATAGTTGATACTGGTGTTGTAAGCAAATAAGTTATACCAACAGAAGTGCCTTTAATTTGATATTTGTTTGTCTGCAGTAAGACTCTTGCCCGTATTTCTTACATCTCTTAAAGAATCATGTCCTTGCTACCAGCAAAAATGCACTCCTGGCCAAATTTTAATTAGCAGATAAAATGCCTCCCCAGCAGTAACAGACCACGCTGTAAGGAACAAATAAGAGCAATGACTTCATTAGAAATTCTCTGACAGTAAACTTAGTTGTGTTAGTTGTTTCCAGTGCAGTCCAGCACACAAAGCACTCAGTGTTCTTTGAAATTTCCTGTTTCCATAACACTCGTCAGGAAATGCTGAGTGTATGATATTTAGACTTCTGTACCAAGCACACTTGGTGACATTCCTCCGCTCATCAGGGGCAGCGCACGCACCCTCAGCTGGGCGCGGCTGACAAAGGGGCATAGGAAAGAGCAGCGAGGAACTGGCATTCATTGCAGAGGGGAAAAAAAGAGAATGGTGTGTGGTTAAAACTTTTACCTGCATAAATGCAGTGTTGTGTGAGAAACTGCATAGACAGATCAAGTGACTTCCTGAGCAACTTTAATCCCCGGTCCAGCAACAATTTACTGTTTTCCCTTGGAAGTACTGTTCAGCTCATTATACCTTGGTTATCCTTTCACGAAGCATTCACAGTCTTTACCTGCATCACATGGGTGTTGTGAAGTTTCACTAATTAATATGTGAAGATTCTTAAGTCAGAAAGTGCCATGTAACTGCACTGTATTCCTTTTATTACTTCCACATAAGCTATTTTGATCAGACTCTTCATCTGCACAGCCATCAGGAGATCTCATAGCAGACAACTGCGGAGGTAATTTTTTTCTTTACTGAATTGAGCCCCTAGGAATTAATGATTGACTGCTAATAGGTTTATTCCATTAAATATGGGGAGAAGGAAGGTTTTGCCTGAAGTGAAACAGACAAAGAAGGAAAATATCCAAAGAAAAGTGAACTCTGTAGAATATAAGAGACCATCTTATGGTGTGTGTTGGAAGTAGATCTCAGGAATGGGAGAAGGTTTATAATATTTTATACGGTCTGAAGGTTTGCAGTGAAGTTTGGGCTGCACATTGCCTACTTTCACTTCATGATTTAAGAAAGGAACCTCTGTAAGAACAAGCAATGAAATCTATCCTATTGCTAGTAGAGAAGTTTTGCAAAGTAAATGTTTATAAACCTTTCATATGAAGTTAATGATGCTTATTAAAATGTTAAAAGCAGTCATTCACAACGACTCCCATTTTTAAGAGCGATTTTATTATCACACTCTGCTCTCTGAATTAATGGGCAGCTTAGTTACTTATTTGGTTTACAGTAAAGGTTGGCCAGATTATACAATTTAACTCATTAAATATTTGGAGATTTTTGAAATTATAACTATTTATAAAGTCTGTAGTGTCTAAAATATCTGATATTGTGACTTTAGGCCTTGAAATAATTCCTAATGCTGATATCCCTTTCTGTACTCCTAGGATTGCAACTTTCCTTAGAGAATTATATTTGTATAGCTTTTTTTTTTTTTTTAATCTGAAATAGATCCACTTCTAGGTTTATCAAACTTGCTATTTTATGGCAAATCACAGAGGAGTATGGGACTGAAAGCAGGAACATGCCATTCATAGCTTCATGAGTATGTGACCAAACACTTTATGCTTACAGTTTCTGGTTATTTTTAAAAAAACATCCCAAATTTTATTATCAATGTAGTATAACTGTAATTCCACAGGAAGCACAGCTTTATTGATATCATTAGGCCTCACATATGGACCTACATTTCAGCATATACTGTGTACAGTATAAGAAGAGACTTTTGAATCCGATATGTAAAAAGTTAACAGATAATTTTTGGGGGAAAAGTATTTAAAAGTGCTAGTAAACACTTCTGGTAGTGTTTCTTTGTTGTGAATTTTGGTTTTACCTTGGCTTGGTTTTGAAAGGAAGAAGGGGGTAATTTTCTTTTCAATTTGCACAATGCAGTGTCAGTCCTTCTTGCCTTTCCTCCCCTTCCACTCTATCTAGAAATCTTTTGTACAAAACTGTCCACTTCTTACCTGTGCCCACTTGTACTCTACTCATTGGGCAAAGGAAGTCTGGCACTTCGACTTTCTTTTAATAAAAGACATTGTAATACTTAGAAACATTTCAACATTCAGACTAAACTTTCAGTTATCAAGGGTATATTTCCAGGAGTAAAAGTATGAGGAGTTAAAATAATTTTCCTTTAAGTAGAAGTCCAGAAATTTCCATGGGGATTTTTTTGCAAGTGGGAATGGAAATAGAAACTCTGTTCTTCGGTCTTTAATGAAGTTTCTAGCTTGCTGTTAAAAAAGAGATTCCTTACAATTGCTGCATGACAAATTTCCCACCTTTTCTACCTTCCATGTTCAGTCAGTGAGTATACTCCCTCTGGTTCAAGGTGGGAACAGGAAGACCACGGAGGACAAAATTGGTTTCAAGGAGAGAAGAAAATATGGTTGCAGTACAAAAACACGTCAAGGAATTCTAGGGCAGATGCATCAGCTGAAACTATTTTATTAGTAATAGATAACTGGACTTGAAACTAGTAACGTTTTAAATTTTCTATTGTTCTCTTAACTGCAGTGCAAAAGCAACAACAATCTACAATTTTCTGTCCTACACCATCTACACCTGACTTCTAGTTTACCTTTCTTTTAGCTGTCTCTCAGCCACAGACAAGTGGTGTTGTATCATTAAAACAGGAATTGACGAGTAATTTGCTTCATGAGTTGCTACATCACGTCACACAAGTTATAAGTGTAAATATATACCATTATATAGATATTTTTGCCAATTTGCCATTTCATATGTACTTACACTGTGAATTTCTACAGGATCAGAGAGAGCCAGACAAGAAAATTGAAAGACATTTTTGCAATCACTAGTTTGTGAGGGATGTAGCTTCAAGACCAGAGTGTATTCATTTTAAACTGCTTAATGAAATGAACCAAAATAATCTCCGAGTAATCTGGCAAGCTTATAGGAGACTGGAAAAGAGTAAACATGGAATCTTCCTTTCAAAAATAAAAAAATGGAAAACTGAAGATATGAGTGATATAGACCAGTCAATCTCCACAAATATTCTAGAATTATCTACTTAGAAGGAACTATTTTCTTCTTGGAAGACAATAGTATTGTTAAAATATAGGTGGATATATCCGTGGGAAATATATCACATCAAAGCAATACAATTCCCTTCTTTTTCGGATTGCAATAAGTGATTCAGAGGAAAATGGTAGATAGGATATATCATTCATAAAGAATCTGGTGTTGTCTAACATTGCTTTCTCACGGGGTATTGGAAAAGGGCAGTCCTGATGTGATGATAGTAATGGGAATGCACAGCTTGTTAAAAGATTCTCTCAAGTACTAGGAAATTTCAAGTGGATATCTACAGGGACCAGTTCTACACTCAGCTCTTATATTATTTTCACTGGTATCTTGTACAATGAAATACAGAATGCAGTTACATCACTTGGGGGTGACACCAAAAGGGTTTGACTGTGAGCACTTTGAGAGACAAAGCTGTAATTCAAAGACATCTTGGTAAATTGAGGTAATGGTTTGGTGTCAACAAGAGTAAAATCAATTGGTGCAGTCAGAAACAGAGCAGTTAGAAAGTTCAAGTTATAAGCAGGGAATGGGATGGTGTTGCAAAAAAAAAGAACTTTTTTGGGATGTGCTAACAGAAATGTCACATTAGAAACAACAGGTGTTTGGATCCCTGTGATAAGCATGGCTGAGGCTTCAGCTGGTAAATAATTTTCAACATCACACGCTACAGAAGATGTCTACATATAGAAAAATTATAAGATATCTATAAGGTGTAGCATATGAGCAAGTTTGAATAAACACTGCTTAATTATCCCAGAAAGCAAAAGATTGACAGGAAAAATTGAACTTTCAAGTATAAGCCAGATATTTTTAATTTGTGAGTATTTATGCTCAGTGACCTACAATGATATCAAAAATAAATAAATAAATGTGCTTCACTTCTGAATTCTGTGTGTTCAGAAGTTACAGTGGTTTACACAGAGACATTCTAGTAAACTCCTTAACCAGCAATTTTAAGAACAGTTTAACTATGGTAAGGATGATTTAAGTGTTCTTGATTCTTCCTTCATGCAGGGAGTTTGACTAAGTGCTCTCTTGAGATCCCTTCTGTCCTGTGTTTCTGTGATTTTAATTTATATGTAATTCTAAAAAAATCTGGGTCATTCTATTAATTTTTTTATACACCAAACAAAAATGTTAGAGAGGTGAATAACTCTATGAGCTAGGATACAAATAGTTTTTAAAGTTTATCTTGCCATAGTTATTTAGTCTAAGAAATACCAACTCAAGACACAATATCTAGTTCAACTAAAATAAAAAAAAAAAAATCAAGGAAAGTATTGAAAACCTACTCTTATTTCTTAAAGTCCAGGTTCTAAGAATTGTATTTCAGTTGGATGCTGGGAAATAAGTTATTTCTTTGTCTTAATCAAAATCCCTGACAGTTGTCAGTTCTCTGAGTTATGTGCTGTAGATTCACTAGATGATATCTGCTCTAAATAAGATCATAGGACAATGGTGAGTCCAGCTTCACATCTCTCAGGAAAAGAAAATTCTCCTTTCTCATTATATCTTTTACACTCCAGCGTGAAAGTCTCTTAAGTTCTTACAGGAGACTGACTTGACCTGGGTTTCCTTTAGTCAGAAACACTTTTCTTGTTTCTTCTTGTCATCCGCATGGGTAAGACTCAGGCCAGCTGCCTCCTACATAAGTACTGACACTGGATTTGTTCCTGTTTGTACAAAAAAATGGTGGTTTCGAATTTGTTCTTTAGATTGTGAATGCAGATGGGAAATCATGCACAGGCTGCATGTATCTAGTTTGGGAGAGCTCTTGGAAACTGCACACAAGAATAAACCCTGCCCATCGGCCCATCCATCTTTTCAAAGTTACAGACAAGACTGTCGTGTTTGGTACTTGCCCCCAAACTTTCTGCTGGTAGCAATCAGCATGAATTTCACATGAGGAAAGGTAATTTGTACTTAATTAGGTCCAGGATCATTAGGAAAATGTTATTTGCCCTTACAGATGTATAAATCACAGGAAGAAAAACTGAATTTGAATCTTTAAAACCACTCAGTGAAACAGTTAAATCTGTACGTAGTCCTAGATTTCTGTTTAGGAATGATTGGGATGATTAAAACATGCTAAAAAGCAGCCACTATTGGGCTTTTTCAAGTCTGTATGCTTATTAAAAGCAGAAAGCATGTGAAACAATGATATAGTCCCTTAACTAACAGTTTATCTACCATGAAGGAAAATACCATTATATCAGTCTTGATGAAACCTAATTGCAATTTGACTGTGATCACATTAACTGCTTTGTGCTCCTAGAGTTGCACATTAAAGGTGAATTCCTGAGTGCATTAATAAGCTTAATATCAGAGTCTTGTTGAGAAGAAATGTTTTGTGAGTTGTGTTGATCAAACATAATTTTGATCACTTATACTTGGTATTAGACCTGATTAAATTCTACAGAAGTCATCCTCCTGACAACAACCTTTTTTTCTGCTCTCACTCACAAAAAAAGAAATCCCTGGATCCCAACTGTGCCTGTAATGAAGGTGAATTGTGTTTAATGACTTAAAGAGTGCCATTTTGTGCTTAACAGTTTACATATTGCAAATTACCCTGTAAATACTCTGTTCCTAGATCAAATTAATTGTATAACAAGTTGTACTGAGAGGCAGAGAATTTTCTTTGCTGCTTTGGCTCCCAGAGTCTGGAAGCTTAAAATGGTTTTCTTTAAATCCTATGCAAAAGCTCTGTCTTAGCTCCATACGAGTACTTGAACACAGACATGGAATTCACGATGGATGCAAATGTTGTAACTCAATATTTAAAACAATAAGTTGTGATGACCTTTATTGGACTTTGACTTGCTTGTCTCTATTAGTAAACCAGTGTACTCAAAATTGTTCAACTTCGCATTTTATGCACATAGCTCATTAAATTTAAGCTGGACAAATTGAGATCAGCTGTAATTACTGTGGGCTTACATGGAGGTGGAGAACCTTATAGCTCTCTACAACTACCTGAAAGGAGGTTGTAGCCAGGTGAGGGTCACCCTCTTCCTCCAGGCAAGAAGTGGCAAGACAAGAGGAAATGGCCTTGAGCTGCACGAGGCGAGGTTTGGATTGGATATTAGGGAAAGTTTCTGTATGGAAAGGTTTATCAAGCATTGAAACAGGCTGCTTGGGAAAGTCACTGAGGCACTGTCCCTGGAAGTATTTTTTAGATACTTAAAAATGTAGATGTGGCACTTAGAGACATGGGTTGGCAATGTTGGGTTAATGGTTGGACTCAGTCATCGTAAAGGTCTTTTTCAATCTAAAAGCTTTTATGATTTGATGATTTTATCCTTGATAGCAGAGCTTATTTCCTCCTTTCCCCGTTATCCAAAAGACATTTTCCTGAAAGCCTTTACTGTCTGTCTGAGATGAACAAAGACTAAAGGCAGAGATGAAAACATAGTTGTGGTACTTAAATGATCTTTCAGGAAAAGCTCCAGGCCACTGATTTTGGATCAATTTAAAACCACATAAGTCACTGATGACTAAAGCCAGTCTTCATGTTCAGCAATAGGGAGGTGAGCCCGGTTCATAGAGGACATGAAAATATTTCATTTGGAAAATATCCCCAGAAACCTCTGCAATCTCCTACCTTACCAGCAATTTTTGTATTCAGCTGGTGCTCTGATTTTCACTGTGCTGCTTCTGGAAGAGACCCATTTATCAAGGGCTCTGTCAAACACAAACATCAGACTTGTTACTTAGATCTGTCTATTTAGGGAGCAGAGTTCTCAGTGCTGCCTGGACACTTGTCAGCAGCCTTAGTACCTACTTCTGTGTTTATAGGCTCTGTCATATGGCTTAAGGCCCCTGTGCCTTTCTCCAAATGTGTTCTGCTTTCCTCAGAGGATCTGGAGTGTGGCCCATTGTTTAGGGGGTAAGGACAGTGTCAGCCATGCATCGAGGCCTGGGAGTTTATTACTGCTGGCTGCTGCAAATGTTCTTTATGAAAGAATTTGGCTGCTTCTTAAAAGGAAAACAAAATCATTAATGCTGCATCCTGGGCTCACTGTGTGTGGCTTCCTAGTTTCAAAAAATGGGTCTCCTTTTCTGCTCTGTAGCTGAACCTCAGCCTCTGCTCCTCACCCTAGGTGATAATGAAGCATTGTTTCATTACTGCCCTTGTCACACAAGCAGGGAAGTGGAGATGCAGGGCTAGGGGAGGCCACAAGACTATTGATCTTCTTCAAAACTTGAAAATCCACATACTCAGGCTGGTGTTAACTCACCTGAGATGTGGCAGAGCGGAAAGCTTTTATTTGCTTGTGACCCTTCCTCTGCCCAGTAATAGCAGGTAATGGAAAATCAGATGCATCCTCACTGCCAGTAATAAATTTCTGCTCCTAAACAATCCATACTATCTCCAGGAGCAAACAAAATGTTCACCTCTAAACTCTTCTGTGTCTGGACTGCAAGATCTTTTGACTAGATCCAGAGCTCTCTGAAGCACCAATAGCTGATTTGTTCTTTTTCTCTCCTTCCCAAGACTTTAAGAGTCTTCTATGGACTTTATGAAAGAGAAAAAAAATCCTAATCGAAAGTAAGGGCTGTATTTCTAATCATAAAACTTGACTGTTTTATGGGATCACGCTAAAACATGGGAGGGTTAGATGGCCTTCGGGGTTTTTTGTTTTGGTTGTTGAGATTTGCTTGTTTGGGTTTTTGGTTTGTTTTTTTCTTTTGGGGAAGATAGGAGAGTTGTTTGTTTGTTTTTTTAAAGCAGCAATTGCTACTGCTAATCAAGTTACACACACAACCAAAATGGCAATTGGAGAAATTCAACTTTCATTTTAACTGATATGAAAACTAGTTTTACTGCACATTAATGATTTAGTAATCCATGTTCTTTCACTCTTTGTCCCATTTACCGTTTTAATATTTTCTATCTTCACTGGTTGCATAGGAATTTATATTATACTTATGTTTTCCTTGTTTTGTGTTATTATGTTCTGCAACTGTGGATTGCTGCCTCATTGCACCTTACATTTATAATTTTTAAAATGTATCCATCTCCACCACAATCTTCTATGATTATCCCTGAGAAAGAGAAAGCAAATGGAGATAATGAGTGAGTTTCCCATTTCTCCATCCTCTCTTCTTGCTTCTGTGTAACTGTGGTCTTAGCAAGGCCATTGTCCCATCTTCCCTGGCGTGCTGTGCCCTCTAACTTTAACTTTTGAATTAGCTGTGCCTCAAAAGGAAATCTGAATTCTCCTACACGGAAACCACTTTTAAAAATGACAACAACAACAACAAAACCAAAACCAACAGTTCCCATACATTTAACATAATAAAAATGGCCTGCTCTTGCAGATGTTAGTTTTAAATTCTGTACAGTTTCTTGTAGTTATTACAACTTTGTTCAGAGGGGAGATGCATTGTGCTTCCGCTTCTGAAGTGATTCAGTAGCATATAAAAATCTGCAATTTCTCAGGTTCCATATTTCAGTGTTGAGAGGAGGAGGGAACATCTCTAAGCTTGAAAGGCAAAAGACCTTGTGAACATACTATTTAACAGCTAGTGGAGTTTTCTCAGATGATTAGAAATTAATACTTTTTTTTAAGAATACATAAGAATACATAAAACAATTTTTTTATAAAAATAAAATAAAAGAATTTTAAGAATACATAAAACAAATGCTGAATAGAAAAATTGGTCTGATTCTATACTGATAATCTTAACAATTCACTCTGTTGTCCTTTTCATTGCTCCCCTGGTTTTAAATGCACACGTTGGTTCCTTCTCTCTTGCTCTTTCATGGATTGTCTGTACAGATAGTGGCTCTGTACAGACAACAGTACTGAACCCTGTCTCAGAAGGCACAAATGAAGATTTTCTTGCACCGCTTATTTGTTTGGTAAGGGCAGAGTGAAGTGATAAAACTTTCTGTGAAAACTAAAAAAACATGGATTTTTCAGGTTCTGTGTTGACGCAAGACCATGGAAGAAAGGCTTCTGAAAATGTTCCTGATTTCTAAGGAGAGGGTGGGAGTTAGGTGAAATAGTATGTAGGTTGGAAGCTTCTGAGGGGAGAGAACAAATTGTAGAGAGCAGTTACAAGAACAAAAACTAGGGCTGTCTCTAGGTTAAAAATGAAGAAATGTTATTGATGCCTAGGTATTGAGAAAAGTACGGCTAGTAGGAGTGGACAACAGCTTAAGGGTCTAAATGTATATGAAGGAAAGGTTGTTGATCTTCATAATTACAGCCACAAAACATTAGTAAATTATAGCACAAAACTGTTATAGGATGCTTGAATGGCCTTCAAGTGTGAGAATTGCTAAGAGTTTGTGGTTGTGATAGCACTGGGGCTCTGGCAGAGTTTCTGGATTGCACCTCTTTGTGATGGCTGTGATTTGCTCTGAAACATCTTTGCTGACCCCTGCCATGCTGCAATTCCACTGAATCCATGATGGAGAAAAACTGTCATTATTCCCAGTTACAAATTACTTCTCAGTTACTGGCAGGTACTGACTGACCAGTGAAGCAAGGTTCCTGACCACACCAGCTTTCAGTGAAAACCAATGAACAAAAATATCATTCTATTAAGAGATGCAGAGGATGGTGTGTCACCTTCACGTTTTGGTTGGAGTGCTACTATCAATAGGCAAAGGTCTAGGTTATCATTTAGAAATCTGGTGGCAACAACACATATTTAAATTAACAAAGGCTTGTAAGTTTCCTATTCTGACACGAGAAGGGAATTTTAAAAAGCAACAGCCCTGCATATATAATATATCTGTGGGAACAGACTTGTGTCTGCACTGCAGCCATTCATCCCTAGCTGTGTTTCTTGAAGCCTTTCGCATTTATGCAAAAGCACAGCATGTGGGGGAAATCTTTCATTTCCAAGACTTTAGATTTGCACTTGATTAAGCACTGATCAAAATCATGTTGATCATGACTTAAATCATCCCAGGCACTGATTGAGGGCATCATTGGATCTGGAGCTCACAGTGAGACGCAAGAGGCAGAGACCTCCCCCAGCAGGAGTCTAGATCCTGGAGAAAACTAAATGGAGGTGTTCTGTGCACTGGGACAGTGTAGACTGCTGTGCCCAAAGCAGGGAGAAAGTCTGAGAACTCATTCTGCTTTCTTGCTATCACTCTCTGGACGCACTGCCCAAAAGGGGCAGAAATAAGAAAACCACCAGAAATCTCAGAGAAAAGAGTGCACCTATGTGCAGAGCCATGAAAAAAAGGAGTTTGTTGCTTACTCCTCCAGCCCTGACAGCCCATGCTACCCTGGCAGGAGGCTGACACGTGTGCCCACTGGGGTGTATGCTTGTAGATTTGCTGGCTGTACTTTACTCTCATCTTGAGAACACCAGTCACACTTCCTGAGTAAGCTTGAGTGATTTTGTTTCAGGGCTTAATTAAAGTAAATGTAAGAATTACAAGAGAGAAGGAAAAATAAGTGTTCACAAAAAGAAACATTGACGATGCATTATGTTCCTAGCCTCCTTCCACTAATGGATTTGAATCCTTAATGAAAACAACATCACTCGAGAGAAGATGGATCTGGAGTGTGGAGGGCATGCAGCCCAGCACAAAAGGGTCAGCTGGCCCATGCAACACTCTCTTGCTGCCACAGAAAGGGCAACTGTGGAAAGGGCAATTGTGAGAGCAAAGTAAGGGTAAATAGTGGATATCACTGTCAAATGCTACCAGAGACCTGTCACCAGGTTGAGGAGCAGCATCTAAGAGGCAATTCAGAGTAAAATAGTTTAGTACTGTGTAGCCAGAGTTTATGTGAGTTTATGTGAGGAAACTAGATATCTGGAGGTGAAATGAGCTATTGGTGACTGACTTTTTTAAGTGGTCTGAATCCAGAATGAGGGAATCAACAAAACCCTGAATACTGTGAAATTTGAAATCCAGACCAAATCCTTTTGATGTGTCATCTTATTTTTCAGCTCCAGTTGTAATAAAGAGCAGCAGATAAAAAGTGGGAAGACCTTTGTTGGCTGTTCACGCAGCTACAGAGGATCAGCTGCCAGTTAAGTTGTGGGTGCTGAGCTGAGGCTGAAACTAGAAGGATAAAATTATAAAAAAGTTCTTTTAATAGGAATGGTAACTTTAAAAATATGGTCTCATGTGGTCTCAAACTTTCCCATGCACAGAGAGTGAAAGAAGTGCTAAGGATATACTAGAATAAGTCTGATTTTGTGGGGTGTGCAGGTCCTCTAAGGACTCCTCACCTCAGGACCTGACCTGAAAATGCTGTAAACAAAACCAGTTCCTGGGATTCTGTGTCCTTCCTTTGGCTGTCCATGACTTTCCATCCAGTTCCCTGGAAACAGTTCACTGTTTTTCCCTTACACAGATGATGGTGGCTCAGCTCCCTGGAGAAAGAGCTGATACTAGTTATCATTTTATCATTGAACACAGCTGCTCTGAATTTTAACAGGTAAGTCTTCTGCATCTGCAAGTAACATATGGCTAGCACAGAGCTGCAGCTTCAAGAGTTTCCTCCTGCTCACATCTCTTTCAGGTAACTGTGGAATGGAAACCTGCCACTTCAGCAAAGGCATTTAAAGCATATAAGCTATGGGAAGATATACCATGTAAACATGCTGTAGTTAATGTCAGGTATCCTGATGTGTGCTTAATATAATCTTTCTGACTTTGCATTTGTGTGCAGTAATATCCTCTAGCTGTTAACACATTAAGTGCTTCCAGGGTGGCACAATTGATAACACCTATATAGATCTGTAGTTAGCAGGAAAGGACTTCATTCAAGCAAGAAAGCTCATCTAAACCTGCAGCTTCCTCAGAAGGGAAGAATCATAACTACAGGGTGCATTTTGGCTGCAGCAACCAGAGGTACAGCAACTTGACAATCTTGGAGGCAGCTAACAGTAGTGCACCTCAAAATGTTATTTACATGGTCGTGCCACTGAGACACCTACCCCCAGGGCTGCTGCCCACACACTTGTGCCCCCTGCCCTCCTTGGATTGGCTGCTCTTTTTCGTGGGTATTTGCCATTTCAATCACATCTCTCTGCTGTTGCATAAAAGCAGGCATTGAATTTTCTTGCTGTCATGGAACAGGACGCCACAACATCTTATGCAGGTGAAAGCAGTACCTCAGATATTTGAAAACAGCTACCCATTGCCTTTAGCTGCATCTTGTATGCAGCTCTGCTTCCAAGAACTGCAGTCACAAGAGACGGAGGGGAAAATTATTGTTGTTGTTTGGGGCAGGGAGAGAGGAGTTATTTCTCTAAACTTGGAGCAGTTGCAGTGTATGTTCCTTATCCCATTTCTTAGAAATTGCAAATGGGAGACTTGCCTAGGTAAGCAAAATCTGCATGGATGCACCCCATGTAGGTAGAATAAGATAATAGTTAGGTTGACACACTGCATTGCCCCAGCATAATGACACATGGTTATAGCTAGTGTGTATCTCTCTCAGCTGTATCTGCTCTAAGGCATAAAGAGGATAAGTGACTTGTACAAGGCCATTCAGCAGATCATTCATAAAGCAAAAAGTGCAGAGGTCTTAAAAACAAATTATCAGTCAGGAGGCAAAATTGTTACTCTGAAAACTCTCATTTTTTTAATTGTTGTGGTTTTGTTCTAATTTGGAATGATATACTGTGTATTTCAAAGACATGATTATATCCTCTTTTCCCATGTGACCTCTGAAGATAGCTTATGCTATGGAATAACATTAACTGTCATAATGTCAGACTTGAATAATTACTAAGAAACCGTCAAATATAAAAAATCAAAACATTCCTAGAATGTGGGGGAAAATGCAAAATTCTTAAATTTTTTTAGTGGAAAACTACTTGCTGAAGAAACTAACTTTCCAAAGAGAAACTAACTTTTCAAAGACATATATTTTCCATGACTGCCTGACAGTATGTCATGGTATTTCCCTACAAGCATGGCAGGGAAATATTGATTTGTGGTGTAGGTTCACGGAGTCCTTGCACACTGTAGTAATGCTCATATCTGTTCCCAGGTATGAACATGATCTTTTCTAAATCAGAATTAAGTGATGTGGCTTTTCAGTGGCTTTTTTTCTTTTAAACTGAATTGACACCCTCTAATTCTCTCTTCTTTTTTTTTTTTTTTTTAATGTGCTTTGTTGCTTAACAACTGAGCAGTAGGAGTGGCATGTAGTAGAAATTGTGAAAGGCAAACTGTAATTTTTAGAATGCTGGAAAAGAAACCTACACAGCTGTCAACTGTGAGCCATAGCACATTTAAACCTGTGACTGCATCCGTAAGTAAGAGGAGGATGAAATAAAAGCAAACAAGTTTTTTGCTGTCCTGAAACATTTAGAAATACCAATATAACTGTATTGAGTAAAACAGTGGGAACTAGCTGTGGCCTCCTGGAAAAAGTTGCACCAACCAATCCAAGATGAAATTCAAATGCAGGAAAGAATATAGAGTCTATCATGGTTCTACTGATATTTGCAGTAATGGCATCACTGATCCAAGAAAGGATTCTCACAGTGCAATGAGCACACGGAGTTAATATCAGTTGAACAACCCCAAGGTCTTATGCCATGAACCACATGGCATCTGTACAAACTGCAGCATCTGCATTTTGGGAAGGGGGGAGATGGAGCTGATAACAACATATGAATTCCAAAGGGAAGGGGTAGATGAAGGCTGATAAGAGAAGGGTTTACCTCCACCTATTCCTTTCCCCCTGCAGGGGAAAAAGCACTGCACCTCTTCAGTAAATGTAGAAATCTGCAGTCACTCCACCCTGAGCTGCTCACTCCACCAGTACCAGGGAACTCCAGGAGGCATTTTGCTGTCTGAGAATGCTTTTGCTGCTTCTCCTGGACATGTGTTTTTGCACTGGCACTATGAAGTAATCAAATGTGCCCTGGCCTGTGTGAGCCTCCTCCTGAAAAATTTATAGGACTAGTGTACCGGTATAATCCGTGATTTCTTTGCTATGCATCTTCCAAGTCCAGTGGTGGGGCTTTTTTTTCTCTGTACTTTTGGAAATATCTGTGGTTCCCTACATGCCCTTTGATCTGGTTAAGTGCTGCCTCATTCCTCCCCTGTAAGCTGAGTGGGGTTCCTTACTGGAACAAGCTGTGTCTTTAAGCCGGATGAATCTTGACTCTTAGCTGACATAAATCACTACTGTTCACTTTTCTTCAGTGAAGCAACTGATTTGCTGTTGCTGAGTTTCTGTCCTACTGTCTCTTCAGTATGCAAACAGCAGTGAGCTCATCAGTTAGGAGTGGCCAATTTTCAATACAAAAAGCTGCTATAGTTCACACACAAAAATTGTCAGGGTAGAAAAGAAAAACCTTAGAGATGGGGGATTTTGCCCCACACTGATTCTTCTTTTTTTTCTTTCCATCTTTCTTTCATGAAGAGAAAGAGCAGCTTTGTTTTTTAGTATTGCTACCCTGCAGGAATTCAAAGATTAATGCAGTGTTTTGGCATAAGGTGCCTTTGTGTCCACATTTGCAGACACTAGCATGTGATAACATGGTACCAGTTAGAAACAGGACAACACAAGTTGCTAACCTGTTCTACCCACCACATTTTCCATTTGAAATAATGACAGCTGGTTAGCACAAGCAGCCTGCATGAAAAATAATTGAAACAAAAGCCTTACCTTTCCTTGGATGACGAGCAGAGGAGGCAGTGGCATTGGTTGCCCGGCACTGCAGCATGACATGCCCTTCCTGAAAGCTCTGATCCTGCCTGTGGAGTCTGTGCTGGTGCAGCCTGGGGAACAGACAGCTTATAATAAATAGAAACAGTTTCCCAGACACCAGCAGTGCCATTTCAGGCTCAAGCAATTAGCCCAGAGAGAGCTCCTGACCTAAGCATGCCTTTTAAATGGAGAAGAGAAGCATTCTGTGTGCACAACGTGTGTGTCTCTCCCGTGCGGGTCTGTTCATCAACCAAAACTAAAGAACAGTGTCTTGTGCTCCAAATGGGTACTCTTGGGCTCTCAGCTTCCATGTTCACTTCCTCAGCTACTTTCATGCTACAGAGCCCTCCCTCCCTGCCCTTCCCTAGGGTTGCACTTCTGACTATTGCTTTCTTTGCATCTGTGGTTTTTTCTTGTTTCTCTCAAGCGTCCTTGGGGCACAAATACAACTGTAAAAATTCAAAATTTGAAGGCTTCTTTAAAATGGCCTTGCCATAGCATCTGTTGTCGTGTATGAGCACCTCCTCTATTTGTAACCCTCTTATTTATTCAAAAGAACTTGGGTTTTCCCCCTGCTCTAGAAAGGAAGTGCAGAGCTTATCTGCCAGATTGAATGTCCTCTATATGTTTAAGTCTTGTCAGGGCAGCTTTTTCAAGGCTATGTTTGTCCATCCCCTTGTTAAGGCCTACAGCAAGCTAAGATTGTCTGTCTCCTCGGGGTGTGATTAGACACGTTAACCAAGACAATCCTATCAGAACGGGACTCAGCTAATGGTTACTGCATTGCATTCCTTGCCCCTTGGCTGGCTGCTGCAGCACCAGCTCCTGGCTGAAGCGGTGGAGGGAGGAAATCTGGCAGAAACGTTGTCAAGTTTTTGTTTGTTCATTTGGTGGGGTGAGTTTTCTGCCAGTGTAGTGCTCTGAGCAGGTTCACTGTGGGGTTAGAGAAGTGCAAGGTTTGGCTCAGAGGTACGTGCCAGGGGTGGGGAGCAGGGCGAGGTTCCTTGTTAGTCTGGTTCAATCGCACGCTGGCACAGTCCGCTGCCACAGTCCGCTGCCACACCGCCCCGGGCTGATCCCGGGGCCGAGGCTGTGCAGCGTCAGCCTGTCCCGGCACAGATGGGGCAGGAATAGGGGCAGGAGCTCCGCAGCTCCATCAGCCTGTCCCGGCACAGATGGGGCAGGAGCTCCGCAGCTCCATCAGCCTGTCCCGGCACAGATGGGGCAGGAATAGGGGCAGGAGCTCCGCAGCTCCATCTGCCTGTTCCGGCACAGATGGGGCAGGAATAGGGGCAGGAGCTCCGCAGCTCCATCAGCCTGTCCCGGCACAGATGGGGCAGGAATTGGGGCAGGAGCTCCGCAGCTCCATCAGCCTGTCCCGGCACAGATGGGGCAGGAATTGGGGCAGGAGCTCCGCAGCTCCATCAGCCTGTCCCGGCACAGATGGGGCAGGAATTGGGGCAGGAGCTCCGCAGCTCCATCAGCCTGTCCCGGCACAGATGGGGCAGGAATTGGGGCAGGAGCTCCGCAGCTCCATCAGCCTGTCCCGGCACAGATGGGGCAGGAATAGGGGCAGGAGCTCCGCAGCTCCATCAGCCTGTCCCGGCACAGATGGGGCAGGAATAGGGGCAAGAGCTCCGCAGCTCCATCAGCCTGTCCCGGCACAGATGGGGCAGGAATAGGGGCAAGAGCTCCGCAGCTCCATCAGCCTGTCCCGGCACAGACGGGGCAGGAGCTCCGCAGCTCCATCAGCCTGTCCCAGCACAGATGGGGCAGGAATTGGGGCAGGAGCTCCGCAGCTCCATCAGCCTGTCCCGGCACAGATGGGGCAGGAATTGGGGCAGGAGCTCCGCAGCTCCCTCCTGCCTGCACCGGCCGTGCCGCCCCGCCGCCTGAGACGGGCTCAGAGTACGCACAACAGCCCAGAGTCTGGCCCAGGTCTCGTGTTTTACCAAGAAAAATCACTGTCGAGGAATTTGTCATGCCAATATGAAAGTGCTTTCTTCCGAATATGCAGGGTGTAAGGGGGTCCCATCTAGCAAGGAATTCCTGTTTCATCCGGGTGCTGGAAGGCTGCCAGTGGAAGTGCGGGCATGTCTGTCTGGTGCAGGGCCACAGAGCTCGCTACAACCATTATGCAAATACATCCACCATAAACACCCTGGAAATCCAGTCTCTGACTCCCAATGCGTGGTGCCTTTGAACTCAATTGCTTTGTAATTTCTGGCAAATGGAGGAAAGATGACCGGACAAAAGAAGTCAAGGGTAGAATCTGTCTTTGCTTTCCACTAACCCATTTCTCCCTCTTCATCTGCCAAAAGTAAACTTTAACTTTCAATAGAAAAATAAATCTACCTAGACTTTATATACAGAAAATTGTTTTTAAAATTAATTTTAGTTTAAGGAAAACACTGCCTTATTGCAGACATGTTTTTAAGCTATGTTAGCAGGAGAAATTAGATCTTTGAGAGTTGAGGCTTGGGATGAGATGCAGGCAAAAACCAGAAAGGGCTTATTCCTGTTGAAGTCCCCCTTTATGCTGTCTTCCAAATATTAGGATGAATACATAGCCAACTGTAGCAGATTGTTTTCACTAGTGCTCTGCTGGTGGGTTAGCAGTGCTAGCTTTGGAATTAGGCATTTTGTCATGTTTCACTGCTTAGCTGGCTCTTCTTCGACTTGAGAAATTTCGTGCAGATAGAAGTTAGAACCAGCCTAGGATAAACCTTTCCCTTCCCTTCTACCAGCTTGGATCCAGAGCTGGTACAAATCGAGATGTCCCATCACATTCTGTGTGGCATGGAACCAAGCTCCACTGAGGCTCAGGTCTTCTCCTCCACACAGTGGGCTCTGCTCCACTTGTAACTGGTGTGATAAACATTACCCCTTAAGATGGGTCTGTACTGGGGAAAATTTTGTGTGCCTTTTAAAGGTAGTAGTGCTTCAGGAGTCAGTCCTGCAGGCTGGGTATTACTTTGAATATGGAATATTTCCTATGGGATAATACTAGAAAAGCCTTCTTTCCCTTTGCCGTCATGAAGAATTTAGGTATTCAGAAGCATTTTCCTTCTTTGCATATTCATAGTGAAAAAGTTCAGGAAACTGGTTCATGAAAAAAACACATTTTCTCTTGCTAACTATGAGCCAGATTGCACAGTAAAGTGAACTGAGAAAATCAGCTGCAGAAATGATCGTGCTGGCATGAGAGAGGGGTAACACAGGGGCAGCAATGAACAGCTATGGGGGGCAGCAATTATATAAACCAGCACAACTATCAACACATTACTGAGTGAATAAAATCCAATAGTACAAATAGAGCAGGATGTAAAACTGACCAAAAAAGATACCCTAAAAGTAAGGTTCACTCCATTTTTTTATGCTGTTGGCATAGCTAATGTGGATTAAGGCATCAGAAATGAACTCACATCATTTTCTCTCTGGTTTGCTGCATCAGCTCCTCACCTCCCCGACTTCCCTAAAAACAAAAAAATCTCTGTTTTAGAGAGTTGCTGTGACCACCCCAAGTGGGAGTTCCTGGCACCAGCTGTGGGTTGCCACTTGCTTATTGGCTTTAACAGCACCACTGTCCTCATCAGAGCATGAGATGTGAATTTGTCTCCATGAGCAGATGTGTTCCTTTGAAAACCATCTGAAACATTTGGTTGGTAGAGGGGCCAATCAAAGCAACGTAGAATTGTGGTAGATATGGACTAAATACACTAAAGGAGACTATGCTGGGGGTTATCCAGGGAGCCAAAGTTGTACTGTGGATAAAAGAGTTCTTTTTTATTCATATTCAGTCTAATAGATTATGCATGTTTATTTCTTTATCTTAAAGATTGAACTGTGATGATACTGTGATGATACTGTATCTCTGCTTCTTTTTGCAAAGCTGACTTTCTCTGCTCCTATCCAGTGCTGCTACTCATCAAGGAGCTCATCAAGCTTTTTTTCAGGATAATATTTTCCTCACTTCAACCAGATGAGCAGCCTTTATTGTTTTACATCTAATTACCTGCTAAAGAGTAACATAGTTCTGAATCATATGCATATGAATCATAAGCAGTTTTTATTTTGTTTTTTTAATCTGAAAGACAGAAACCTATGAGAAAACAAATATAGTCTTTCAAGTTTTTAATCAGCAGAAATTTCAGAGTAAAAACCAAAGCGGTACCATGATGGTGTTTCACTGTGATAGATAAATATACATGTAACTAAATTTAGTTCCAAATTACTTGAAGACAATGACTGTGCTGCTCTGCAAATAGAATGTGTTATCCTTTCTGTTTACATGATGGAAATTACCCACCTGCGTAAAATAACGTGACCAACTTTTTCAGACAGTGGTGTATCTCTTGTCTCTTGAAGGCTTTGTTCATGTTTTTCTTGCTAAATTTTTCGAGTTTGCATGAGATCTCAGTTTTGAGGGACAGGCTCAAACACTCATGTTCAAGAATATCTTGTAGAATATAAATGCATTGTGCATAACATGTGCTGTAATGCTCTGTAACTTTTAGCAATTGAACAGTATTCTCTATTATTTTACAGACATTTCTAGCCCAGCAATTCTACAAAGAAATAAAATTGTTACAACTTCTGTTATAACAACAGAGGCCTCTTATTACAAGAGTTCCAGGCTCCGTTTTTTTTTCAACATTTAAAAAGACAGATAAGGGACTTAATTTGGTGGTGAGGGTTTTTTTGTTTGCTTGTTTTAATGCTGCTTCAAGATGACTCAGTTTTGGAAATCTTTTGAAATACTATGCATCATAATTGTCTCTGCCATTTCTGATTCTTCTGTATTAATCTTACTTTGTGTATCAACTGTGAGACGTCAGACATTGTTTTGTCACTTTCTTGCCTTCAGAAATCTGCTGTTGATTGCAACACTTTGCACCAGAAGTAACAATTTTATATCTCCATCCTATAAATGCTGGGATCTTGCCAACACTGGGAATTTCTACACTCCCCACATCATTTCCTATTCTATTTAAACCACCTAGTCTCATTTTCAGAGCTGTTCAGGGTAAGTGTAAAAGAAGATTGCTACTTCTATTGCCATAAACTATAGCAAAGAACTGTGAGAAAGAAGAAGAGTGGGGCTTCAAGATTACCTTGTAGATTCAAAGGCTTGACCCTGAATCTTCTAACAGTTTCATTAAGGCATTCATATTAGGAATGTTCTTTCTGAGTCAAGGTCTGATAGAGATGATTAGAAAAAGTCTGAGTAAGTCTGTTCAGACTAAAGGCTTTCCTTATGCACTGAAACAGGTTTTCTTTTTTTTGAAATATGTAGTAACATTTACAAATTATAGAATATTACAATAGCAAGATTTCTTCAGGTATGTCATACAGATGGTTGAATGCATGCAGAATATGAGAGACTGATTCTTCTGCTTCAGCAAATGAGTTTAGTTATATTCTCTGTATTACCTGTATCATTGAGGCCTGAAAAGCACTGCAGCTGTTCATGTTGGTTTACAGATGAAATTTTTTTGGAAATTCATATGTGTAAAGGAAATGTGAGATCTGTGTTACAAAACTTTTTTAACCACACTAATAGAATTGAATAATGTGTTGTATCTTACTAGTTTACCTGGAACACACATGCATGTAATAAAAATATATTTGCTCCAGCTTTCCCAAAGAAGAAGTACACTGTATTTCTGTAATACTGCATAGTATTCTTTTGAAATAACATTACATTATTGACTGATTTTCTGTTCAAAGTCTTCCCTAAACCACATGCACCTTTCCAAAGAGCTCCCTTTAACTAACCATTCTGCAGCATATTTGGGTGAGAGAAAGCAGACAAAGGAGAACTAAGAAATCTTTTTGCAGGCTGTCTAGGAGCTGTCAGCTGAAGGGTTTTACTAGCCTAAAGGGTTTTACTAGCCTTTGACAAACCTTTTCCGGGATAAGCAAAACTTCAGTCATCCTTTCTCATCAGATTTTTTCAGATCTTGAAATTCTTGAATCCACTGTACTAGGTCTAGAGCACCACATGATTTTTGTCAGACACTATTGATTCTGGAAAGGACAAATTATCCCTAGTCCAGACCTTCAGCGCTTTGTTAGTAGCACTTTGCCTCTCTTTTATAAAGAACTTGTAAGTTCAATTAAAACATGTCACACTTGTGTAACATGCTTACCCAGGTAGTTACTAATTCTAAGGCTGCTAAACTTTTTTTTTTTTTTTTTGTGAAGCCATTTCTGAACTTTTCCCTCTTAAGAGTAAATATTAGTTGATAGTTTTTAATTTTATATAACAAAATATCTACTAGGGCAAGGTTAATGAGCAGCTTGGTGTGTCATGGCCATGAAGGGAAAAGCAAAAGTGTTACAATTGCAACACTGATAAACTAGTACAGCAGCATATCACCGAAGGGGTCAGGTTGGAAGGGAACATGGGGTGAGCCTGGTCCCACCTCCCTGCTTAGGCAGGGCCATCCCAGTGCACAGGGCACAGGATTGCATCCAGACAGCTCTTGAATATCTCCAGTGAGGGAGATTCCACAGCCTCTCCAGACACTCTGTTCCCGTGCGTGGTCACTGCACAGTAAAGAAATTCTTCCTCATGCTCAGGTGGAGTTTCCTGTGCATCAGTTTCTGCCCATTTCCTCTTCTCTTATTGCTTGTCACCACTGAGCTGAGTTTGGCTCCATCTCTGACACCTCCCTTCAGCTATTTAGAGACATCTGGAATAATGGGAAACTGCTAAGACTAACCTAGTTCATGGTAGGAACACTTCCCAACCTCTAATCTGTGAATGCCTAGAGCTGTATTCCTCTTACAGACCAGTGGCTCTAACCCGTATAAGATCAGGAGGCCAGTAGTAATGGGTTAACATTGGTTTCACCTTAGCAAAGCTGAATTCAGTCGCTTGACCTTGATTTAACTTATTTGTGCTTCAGTACGTCCACTTCCCCCTTAGTAACATGAAGGAAATAATTCCTTTTCCTGTAGTTTTGCCTGACTGCCCTACTTAGACTGTAAAGTCTTTGGAACAACTGCTGTCTGATCTAATGTGCATGTACGGAGCAGAGCACAATGAAGTCCTGATCTCAGCAGGAGCCCCATCTGCTACTGCTGAGATAAATGATCTTTTCAGTACTGGTTGTTTTTTAATCTCTTTAAATTACCATAAATACATTTTTAAAGCCATATGCTTTCATTCTATATCCCACTCCACCGAAGAAATCTGGGTTTCTGTGGAAATATAATTATGTAACCATATAATTAAAGACTGCATCATACCCTGTACATGCAAGAGGGCTGAGTTGAGGTCAAGTGCCAGACTGATCTGCCACTCTGTGCATTTCAAGTACCTAAACTTACTTTAGAAAGGTTATTTTAAATGTGCTTTTGTGTATGCAATTCTGTACTTTTCCAAAGAGAGAGTACTCTATTGAGTTGAAATTAGTTCAATTAAACTGAAATTGGTTTGCAGTAGAAGAAACTGTGATTCTGAAGAGACCCATTAGTTTCTGATATTGGGGTCTAGTGTTGGATTCTCACTGAGGAAATCCAAAGAAAATTTCTCATTTTGTTGAAGAGGTGGAAAGAGAGAACTCCATCATAGCAGTAGTAGAGCCCACAGGTTCAGCTGTGTCAGAGGGGACAGAGGTGAGCAGAAGCTCTGGAAGTGAGGAGACATTCTCTGTTTCTCACTCTATTTCTCTTTGCTGCATCAGTGTCCATGTGGCACTGCTGATGCTTTGGCAGAGGCATGACCCTAACATTGTAATGTTTGTTAGGGTTTTGGCTGAACACACAACTTTTCTAGAATATTGCAGATGCTTTAAAGGAAGTGGCGAAGTTCAGAAGTTAATAACTGATCCAAACTGAAAGAGGAATATATAGGCTGAGCAAAGAGCATACCTCTAATCATAGGTATTTTGTCACTGTCAACTTTTAGCATTTTACCTTAAGTAGTGCAAGTGTTGCAGCCTTTTAAAAATACCACAAGTTTCTTTAACAGAAATTATTATTCAGCCTGGGTGTTGGGACCACTGCTGTTTCTATGTAACAGCATCTGGGGAATAAGGGTCTCTACCTCTTGACAGACCTTCCTCTTTCATGCTCTGAAGAACAAGGGTAATTCCTGAGCACTCAGACTTGACTTGATGTGAAGTGCTGCAGGGGGCACATGTGCAGAAGATTGGGTGGAAAAGGATTTCTTGCAGTACATGTTTGCATAATCCAGAGACTTAGACTACTAGTAATTATTTTGGTGTTCCTTTTTTGTTTCTTTCTGAACAGAGAAACTCTTTATACCTAGAGTTGTTTTACTTTTGTGCAGTTTAAACCACCACCATCACATGGTGGTGTTTTATGAGTTATTTGTGATGTTTTGTAGTTCTACTGAGTTGTTCTGGGGTTTTTGGTGGTCGTGGTGGTTTGGTTTGGGGGTTTTAACTTCAGGAGACATTAGAGATTTACATAAAAATCTTTCTTTCTTCAAGAAATCCAGCTAACAAAGAATGCTTGTAAGCACCAGGTGCGAAAAAGAAGGTAATTGTCTGTAATTGTGAGATTCTTGCTAACACAATATGTCACTCAGTTGGATATGTACACAGCATCCATTGCTGCCAATGGAGTTACATAAACAAATTGAGGCTACAATAGGGACACTTATGTTTAGCTTCATTTACATGAAATGTATTGATTTTTTTCTTTGGTAAGGGACTGTTTTTTAAACAAAATCAAACATTTACATGTATAAAATACAACATCCATAATTTTTCACAAGTTGTTAAAGTCCAATTAGGTTTCTGCAATCTGTACTTACTTGATAGGAAGATAATTTGCCGTTACCAAAGAAAATACATTTGGGGTATTTCATATGTAAATTAATTTACTTCATAGAAGAATTTAAAAAAGGCTTTGGAAGTCGATGCTTTTGCTAACATCAACATTTGCTTATCTTTGAATGGCTTTTCATAATAACAGAATCTTTGGCACTCCCTTTTGGCCTTCCACCCAGTCTCAAGGTACCTCGCAAACACAAAGTTGCACAGTTCGATCTCATCCCCCCACATTACAGATGGAGCACAGATAAATCTCTGCCTGTGGTCTGATTTAAATTGCATGTTGGCTTCAGCTTCCAGTGATGGTGGCCAGCTGGCTCTTTGTGAAGTAACCAGTGTAAACTTCCCGAGGAGCTTTGCCTTACGCTTGCTGAGCTGCTCTCACTTTCCAGCAAAGGCAGGTTCTGCTGGCACATAAAGGGTGCTCCCCTGCTTGTGCTGAGGCTTCACACCTGCTGGGTGCCTGGGCTGCTGACTGTTCAGTGCTCACATGGAACTTAACCACCCATGCAAAAAAGATACCCAGTGATGTGATGAGTGGAGGCTCCAGCATCCTTTAGCTGAGAGGATGTCTCATGCCTTGAGCAGTCAGATAGGCCAAATCAAACTATCTGCTGCTCTGTGAAAACTGCTTATTCTGTCATGCTCACTGTTAGTTCCTCTTTGGATGACAAAAATCCTGATTTTTTTTTTTTCCAAGCACGCATTAAGGACAGAAAAATGAGATTTTCATGATTGGGTGAATGAACCCATTAGCTCTGATCTCATTACTTTGAGTAGTGTCTCAGATGTATTTAAAATTAGCCTACTAAAGCAGGTATGACCTTTAAGGAAGAAAGAATTCAGAACTGCTTTTTATTCTAAAACAGGTTGGTCTCCAAATACTTCTTCCAAATTATAAATACTGGACTGGTTTGTTGATGTGTTTTGTCTTGCAAGAGGGAAAGTGACTTTATTTAATGTGATGAAAATCTCTCTCACACTATTTTATACTTATACCTATGGAAATGAATGTCCACTTATTTTTATGCTCATCTCTAGATAAAATACAGAGCAGGAACAGGCTGGAGTTACTGCACTGATAAACTATATCAAAACACTAAAACTTAAACAAAACATTCTTTTTCTATTCTTGTTTCAGAGTCAAGTCAACAAAGCATTTGTCTGAATTAGTACACAATTATAACATCATCTAATTGAAATTCAGTTATGTGCTTTCAGGTGGATTTACTAAGATTCCTGCTCACACCTCCTGGTTATTGAGAATTAATAAATCAAGTACAGGGTAATAACTTGTATCTCAAAATTATCTATTTATTCCAGAAATAAATTTACTGACCATAAAGTATTAGTATTGTAAAGCGGTTCTTTTAAATCTTTGAAGACTAACTAGAACTTGGCCTGTTTGTTTTAACTAGTGACCATCTTCCAATATCCTTCACTAGCAACTGCTGCCTCTCTCTAGTTTCCTTGCTAGTTATTTAATTCTTTTATTTGCTGTTGTCATTTCTTTTCAACATATTCTGGAACAAAGAGGAAAGCCTATTCTGACATACAGGACAGTTGCTGGAGGTTATCCAGAGAGGTCTTCCAGATCTGAAGGGGTAGGAGCAGGGGGAGCAATGAGCTATACCCCATAAGGGATTTCTTGTCCCCCCTGGGAAAAGTCAGAGCAGAAACTGCAACAGGTGATTTCTGGGGTCTGCCAGTCTTTGTTACTGTCTCAAATGAAAGTATTCTCAGTATGAAGTGAATGTGAGGAACAGAACAATCACAGAAAATATGCCTGTGGCCATATTACCTCAGGCTGTGATCTTGTGTGGCCTCGTGTGCTGCGTCAGATCGGGACATCAGCAGCTGGACCCGGGCCCCCAGGGGCTGGTGGCCAGGCTGGAACACGGAGCTGCTGTCCTGCCCTGCATCTGTGTTAGATCAATGTCATCATGTATCACTCTGTGTGGGGGCAGCTTTCCTGCTGGGGTAGCTTGGTGTCCTCTGAACACCACAAAGGGTACACAACAGAGACACTGAGGAAAAGGAGGGGAAACCACAGGGAACTTTTGCCTTATGTCACAATAACCTCATAAGGTATCACCAGTAAGTGCATTGGGAAATACTAGTCATTCCAGGTTCTGGCTTCTTTTCTGATTGCTAACCACTGGTTTGCATTGTAAAATGCTAGAGGCAGTGGGTACACACTACCAGGGATTGAATACAGGGCTTCATTGAAATTGGGCAGTCAGTTTTAGTTATGTTATTGTTTTAAGAAGGGGCTAAAACATCTGGAAATTGACGGAATACTAATTTTTATTGTTCTCACAAAAAAAAGAAAGTACCAAATTATTTAAATCATCATGGTACAAATTCAATTTCAGATTGTGAACAGGCTGAGCAAGTTTAAATCTGAAGCATTTGTTATTTCACCTTTCACGTACAGCTGAAGAAAATCTGACACTTCCACAGTTATCCCAGGTAACATCCTTACCATGCTGTACCAGTGAATAACCACCCCACAGCCCCCATTCACTTCTTCCAATATACTCAAGTTGTGATCTTTGCAGATGTCCACATTAGGCTTTCCTGATTAACTGGACAGGATACTGGAAAGAAGTAGAGAGAAATTAAGGGAAAAATACTGTCCCCCTCAGAGAGATTGCACAGGTTTCTTGATTAGGCTGGTTGCTGTGTCCGTGCAGACTTCCATGAATTCAGAATTCAGTGTGAATTGACAGATCATTCATCTGGCTCAGGTTGCATGTTCCCAGAGACAGGACAGAGGCAATGGGGACAAACTGACACGTGTGAAACTCCATCTGAACACAAAAGAGCAGTAACTGTGGAGGTGGTTGAACAGTGGAGTAAGTTGGACAGAGGGGTTGTGAAGTCTCCTGCTGTGAAGGTACTCAAAACCTGACAACAGTGTACTGGCCAACCAGTCCTAGCTGGTCCTGCTGGAGCAGGGGCATTGAACTAGATGATCTCCCGAGGTCCCTGCCAACCCCAAGCATTCTGTGTTCCTGTGTCATCTCAAAGATTTCTTTCTGAAAGCTGAGGCTTCTTTTATTTTGCACACACATTCACACCCCTGTACATCAAAACCACTACTCCAGCTCCCACCACTGGCCATTTCCTGGGCGCTGCTTATTCCAGTAGCAGCAGCAGCAACAGCAATGTCTCATTTTGCCATTTTTCACTGGCCTCACTAGTCATGCCAAGATAGGCTAAAGGTGCAGAAGATGGCACTGTCACACAATGGTCTGTCAAGAACACCACTAAGAATTGTCATCTAAGCAGTTGGTAAGAACTGTCCCCAAGCCCCTGGTGGGGCTGCACTGTAGAGCTGTCTGGCCCAGAGAATAATGTGGCCCTTCACCTGGGAGTTCAGCACTGGCAGGGGCAATTTGGGTGCTCGGTGGGAGGACATCTGGCTTGGGAGTTCTTTCTGCTGAAGGCTCACTCCTGTGTTCTGTAGGCAGCGAGGATAGAGAGGTTTGCTCTCTTAAATGGTGATCATTCCAGTGCTCTGGCTTGTATCATTTATTGTGCTGGTGCAGTCAATGTATGGCAAACTGTAGCATGTGGCAGACATGACTGTCCAGAGCTGGGAGAGGTGGCCCCGTGGCATTAAACAGAATTTATCCTTGCACAATGTCTGCCATGTCACAGTCCCCATTTCTTCATTTGAGGGCAGAAATGCTGTGCTCTTGTTTGTTAAAGCCTCTTCCCAAACAGACAAAGCCTGGCATGTTTTCCCTTCTCCCTCTGGCACAGTGCTCCACCCCATCAGCATTCTCAGTGCACAGCTGCTTAAGGGTTATTTTCTCTGGGAGGTGGTTGTGTGGGGGGATGTTCGTGTACACACACACATGCACAGAAGGATGTGTTCTCCTAAAGAAGAAACAACTTTGTCAGCAAATTATCTCATCTTATTTCAGCTATTATAATCCTCTTCAAGCCTCAACAAAGCACCCACACATGTTTGATCAAGTCACTATTAAAGAGAAATATTGTGCTATTCTTGCCAACTGGACCACCTACACCTTGGTATCACTATAATTATTGTCAAATATTATTGTTACAAGAGGGCACAAACTGTGTAGATCTTTCTTTAATATGACAGTGGCCAATTTAATGGAACATTACTGATTAGCAGAGCCAGTGCAGAATATGCTAGCACACCTTTTACAAAACTTTATGTTACAGTTGAATGGATTACAGAACACCTCTTGAATGCCTAGTGGCTGGCGTTGTGCCAGAGCCTTTAAAAAAAATTGAAAATGCAGCTTGCTTTCTCCTTTTTCATAAAGAAATCTGAAAGCAGAAGCACTGACCTTGGCAAGCTTCTTGCATTAAGTTTTCCAGTAGGCAAAAGCACTATAAATCAAACCAGAATAATCCTGTGTATGTTTTTGTTTTCATGCAGGCTGCTAGGATTGCACTTAAGGACTTGATTTTTATTGCTAAAGGAATGTTTTTAAATCATCAGGACCTAGAGCGTGTTGTGAGCTTAGTCCAAATTTCATCATCATCTTTTGCAATTTGCCTAACGCCCCGGCTCCCATGGAAATACAATTTATTTCTCTTGCAAAAGTCATTACCATCTATGAGCACAAAGGAAGAAACCTGCAGAACAGAAAATGAGCAATAAAATCATGACAAAATCTGCTACCTAGATTCTTTCCCCTAAAGCAGAAAAATAAGATAAACAGTGCTTCTCTTTCTCTCTGAGTTATTATTAGTTCAGTATTATTTATCATACAGCTTGGAAATCTTAAAAGGTTACAGTTTATTTTTCATGCATGGCTTTGGGGAGCCTTTTGACTCTGCTGAGAATTGTAACATGACATTGTTTTCAAAATGAAAGCTCTGAACAGATTATTTTCCACATTATCTAGATAATAGAGGTGATAGATGGGTCCAAGTCTAGCTGGTGTAAGCAGTTGTAACTCATTTAAATTATGGAAATTTGCACCAGCAAAGAACCTGCCTTAAAGAAAAGTCTGGAGGAAATGTTCTAATTTAAATTCATGTTACCTCTTTTGGGGGGGTTTTGTTTTGTTTGGTTGGTTTTTTGTTGTTGTTGTTTTATTTTGTTTTGTGTATATGGACATAACTTGCATTTAGGTTTATGGTAAAGAACACAAAAAAAACCCAAATTAAACTGAACACAAATCTAATTCCATCTCTATGTGTTCTTTTATGCTAAGCCACTAAAAGATATGTTCCCTAAGCCTGTTTGCAAGCTTCATCTTCATGTGCATCCAGGTCACCTAAGACACGCTTAGATCAGAAACTTAAAAAGTCTGTGTTAACACCACTGGGACTCCCTGTGTGCTGCAGTAAGCTTTGCTGAATATTGATCATTAGAACATATATTTAAACTTAAAAGCTCTAGTGCTGTCCTGACTGCAGGCTTCTGGGCCCTCCTAAAGCTTTGTATCTTCAACTTAGACTAAATAGATCTCTCTCCACAAACACATGGATGTATTTATTTGTACTTTTCTTAATTTACAGCATCTAATATTATTACCATGCTGCATGTATGAGCAAGAAGTATAGGATATCAGTAGGATTTTCTTTGCTCTTACTCCTTTTTCTCCAGTTTTTCAATCCATATTTTTGATGTGTTATTTCTGAGTTCCAGCACCAGTTGGCAAGGGCAAGTCCTCAAACCCACCCACGGCTGTTTCTGTCAAAGTGTCGGATTGGTGGGGCTCAGGAGCTCACAGCTGAGCCATGAGACACAGTTCTGTAGGGAATGATCCTTCTCCATGCATTTTCTCAATGTGCTGCTGGCACTTACAAAGTTAATAGTCACAAGTGTAATGAATGGGCCTACTTTACAATGAACATCGTTCACAATTAACATTTTTATTTCATGCTGTAAGTGAAACTTCCTTTTTCTCAAATTGCCACGTGGCAGACAAATGTTTAAACATAATGGGGGCAACCACACAATCCTTAGCCTAAGTTTTTTCCTTAAATGATTTTCTTTCCTTGTGAATCTTCTTTAGCTGGCCTCTTTCCTTTGGTTTCCCATCACCACAATAAAAGCTTCTACATCCTTATGTACTCTGGAACAAGAGTTACACTGTGAGAAACCACCTGAACCAACATTGGGAGTCATGAAAATAACTGCACTAAGGACTCATCTATTGCTTCATCATCTGCATTTTACGTTTTTCTGTGGAATTGTTTCAACAGATGTATATCCCCTAGATTGTGCTGTAAGAGTAGCATATTTTACCGTAGCCAAAAACAATTCCTAAAGTATTTGGCTTAAAATAAAAGTATCCTTATGGGGTTTCGCTGATTTAGCTCCTCTGGTTTCAAAAAGTAGTTTTGCTTACATTCCTAGAGAAACAAATTGTACTAATTTAAGACGTAGCATCTACTTTAAGAGTCTGTCTAATGAAGGGGGGGGGAAAGGAAGGAGAACTATTTCTACACTGAAGTTATCATCTATTAAAATGAAATAACATTTGAAACTGAGACTGTTGCCTTAACTAGTTATACTTTGTAGTGTTATAATGTTATAAGATTATGAGGGGAGCCTGTTTTGGGCAGATAAGGGTGGAGAGAGGAGCAAGTCTTCTGATGATAGCAATTTCAGATGAAGTTTAAGTAACTTGGGCCAGTTTAAAGCTGTCAGGCACCCTGTATAACTTCCAAAGATGGATGGTTGTGTGGCTGGGGGAAAAGGATGTTCCTCTCTGGTTATACAGCTTCCCACATCTCTTGGGGTGCAGCATGAGGGAGGGAGCTCTGCCAGTTCATCTCACTGGATATAAATGTGCACTTTCCTCTAAGTGTTCTTGCATGATTTGGAAAATTATGTCCTATACAGAATATCCATGAAGTGCCTTGCCTAAATATAAGCATTCAGCAAAAATTCTCCTGTGGCTTCTGTAAATACCACTGGTCCACACAAATCTTGCTGGCTCACAAATGGCTAAGCACTGCTTGCACACCAGTGCCTCACAACTGCTTAAGCTGGATAGAAATGGCTCTGGCTAGACTGCTGCCTTGCATATGCAGATTTGATAAGCATTTTTGCACCTCTTTCACAGTGCTAACTAGGTGTATGCTGTCTGCATGTGTGTGTGTTTCAGTGAGTTGGAGCATCAGAACACAGAGACTTTACTGGTGAGACACAAGAGTTTTATTTAGTAGCACTTCTTGAAGATTGGAACAGCAGCATCAAATCTCTGTCTATAAATACCTGCACGTGGTTGTGACCTAGCAGGAAATAGGTGGTCTGGTTCGGTGTACAGCACCAGCTCACTGACAGCACTCTGAAATCTTCATTAAAGGATTCAAGTTAGACTCTTCCTCCCAGCACTCCTGTGGGAGCACCATTGATGGCGTTACAGTGGTGGCCATGTAACAATGTGTAGGTGTGCTATACTGTTATTAATTTTTCACTGTGCTTATATTCATACAGGGCAATTAATGAAATGAAAGGTATTGATCATGAAGGTGTGGGTGGCTTGGAGTTCTGGCTGCTTGGGTTGGGTTTTTGTAATAAATACACAAACTCTGCAGCAGAGCTCTTACCAGAGGTCATGTTTAATAAACTACACTTGATGCATAATATACTGGCATGTCGTGCCTCAGCAGTATACCATTAATATCTTCGGCCTTACTTCGTAGATATTTTGGAATGTGGGGTATGGAAGGTCTTGGAACTAAAGCTGAATGCTTTCTGCAGTGTGCGCACTGTCAGTCTTGTTCAAACATACATTTTAGTCCTCTTCCATAAGCCAGGACCCCCAGATTCGCTACATCCCTGTGGTGTAATTTCCTCATTCAAAAGGCTGCATTGGTAATCATTTAAAGAGACTATAAACAGTATCAACAATTTGGCAGGCTGCTAGCCAAAAGACATTGTGCAATTTATAATTTTACCGAGAGACAGGTATAAGTGAAGGTTTTGGGGGATCACCCCAATCCAGCTGAGACATAAATTTTAACACTACCATGGTGCCATTGGATGTAAAACTTTAAATGAGCAATATTCTTTCTGTACATTTCAAACCTGTGCTTTCAAATTTTCCTTGCAGAGTTTTTATTTACTGAAATTGTTTAGCTTTTGTTTCAGACCTTCAGTCATTATGGTCTGGTTTAAACAGGGAGTGACTGCACTTCTAAACACTTATTTAGATCAGAATCATCTGATTTCTGCCCAGGTTATAATTTTATGGTGATATCCTTGAAGCTTTCTGGTCTTGTCTTACTTTATCTGAAATTCACTTCCTTTTAATATTTATAGCCCTTTGTTAAATTAAGAGGAAAAAATGTTCTTCTAAGCCTTGTTTAACTGCACTGGAAGTGTCCCTCTGGAAACAGCTCTTTGGAAAGGAACAAAAGAACTCCTTATATTGAGTAAAGATTATGAAAATGGAACAAAAATACAAGGCAAAATACAGCATAAGCATCCAAGTCAGTCTGGGACAGAGACTGGAGCTATATCTGCCTGGCATTGACATGCCTAATATAATGAAATGGTGATGGGAAACAGTTTTGCAAAATTGTTATCGGACGAGCTTCATTTCCAACAGAGGGTTTCGGCATGGGTCTTTTTAAATCTTCAGAGATACCGTATTTAAATCTGTGGAGATAGCTAAAAGGTATTTTAAATTATTTGACTAATTTTCAATTATACTTTTTAATAAATATTGTAAAAAAGCAAAATATGAAAAAGAGCATCCTCTATAACTACATGCAGACAAACATGAAAATAAGTGAGCTAGGATCCAGGCAGAGAACCCTGCACACTTCAGCTGGTTCTCTAAAACATATGTAAAGTTCTTAACGTTGTTAATGCTTTAAAATCAAGCTGAGATCCTCATAAAAAAATTCAAGAAAGATTTGGCTACAGACTGCTTCTAAAATTGGCTAAGGCTTCACAGTAATACTAATTTCTTTCTACATCATGGTCTAAAACAGTCATTACTTCATGAGCCAATCATGCATGCCAGAGTGCACAAAACTAGAAATTAATAGTATCTGCTAAGCATCCTGTCTTCTGATGTTGCACAACAAGGAAGAGGAGGGTGACTTTGAAACTTTCAAAGTAAATTAAGAACAAGTCACTTGTTTAATCCTGATTCTCACTGAATTGTAAACAATTCTTTGCTGGCTATCTCACCTTTCACTTCAAGTCACAACAAATTCCCTGAAAAGTTCTTACTTACACATCTGCTTAAAGCCGAATGAAAGCGGAATTCAATTAACTTTATGGTGAATCTGTTAAAAACCCACAAAACAAGGGAACCAAAAATTCAATCTGCGGACTGTATCTGATTCTCCATCTTTAACATGCTGCAATGTGTCTAGAGATTACAGCCCATATGGTCTGTAAAACCACCCACCGTTTCAATATGTCTGAAATACCGAGTAGTACATGTAGCATCACAAGTTAGAAATTAGGTAGAAGAATGGATGTTAGTGTTAAATCTACAGAAACACAGGATTCTAGAGTTCAGACTAAATATGTTTTCTTTTGTTCCAACATTGCACCCTTTGTTTCTCTGTTAGCTGAACTGGAGAGGTTCTCCAGGCAGTGGGTGCTTCATGCGCCAGATGTGCTGCACCACCAGGGCAGAGTCAAGGACAACATGTGAGGAAAACTTCAGCAAGGAGGTTCTGAAATGAGTCACACCAGTGGCACCAACTCTTGGTGTTTCTTGCTACTCTTAAAAGCCTCTGCAGTCTTTACCTTGAGTATCACTTTAGGCAGTTTTGTGCATGAGCAGATTTGCAATACTTTCATGAAATATGATATGCTATTATACCAGCTTAAAACAGTCATCAATATTTCAAGTGAACAAATGTAAAGAGCTTCTCAAAACAGGTACTATTTACTGTACCTCAAATAGATGCCCTTCAATGGGAATTACAGAAGCACAGCAATATAAAAACACTATCCTGATAATAATACAGATCACAATCACACTGGTGTAAATCTGAGGACACCTCCACAATCTTGATTCCTGCACTGCATATCTGACAAAATAGAAGATATTTAATTCCTGGTCAAAGGAAGGTAAAAGAGTCAAGCTTTGTGTCTCAGCAGTTCAGTGATACTGCTGAAATTGTCTTTACCAACCTGTCTTTTACTCCTCTTCAATCATTCCTTAATATAAGTGGGAAAAGGATCCTGTTATTGATTGAACTCTTTGCTTTTATCCAACCTGCCTTAAGCTTGAAATAGATCTCTCTTGTCATAGAAATAATAATAAAGCTTTCTCACAGTGGAGAAGGAGGTCCTAGGTACTGTGGGAGTTTTTTGTTGCTCACAAAATAAGTAAAATCTCTGGATAAACAATGGCACCAATGCCAGCTTCCACACAGTGACAACTAGTGCTGCACAAATTGATGTGCCACCCTAATGCTCCAGGATTGATTGAACATTTCTTTGCTGTTACCTTTTTTTTTATTGTGCTGTTGTCTTTCCTCAAGAGAACAGTGTTCCTAGCATGACCCCTTTTTCTTTGCACATCAAGTGAAGGAAAATCACCCTTTGCTGTACTTGTGGGGACAGATATTGATCTTGGGCACAGTGATGCAAACCAAAAGTATCTCCTTGGGAGCAAAAGGCATTGCCCCAGACATTGGCCTGTGAAGATGGGGTCAGACTCCAGCCACTGGCCTTCAAGTTTGTTTTTTTTCTTCTAATGAGCCGCAGTATTTCTAATATACCCATGCTGCAGAGAGTCCTGAGTGATTTGGCAGAAGTGAAAATGTATTATTGTCTATTATTGATGCTTATAACACAAAACACTGATGTATGTCACAATCTCAATACATTTGCTTAAGGATCACACCTATGCCAGATGTATTTATATTTCTGCAAGAGTTTATGAGCAGTAATACCAACATTTAATTTTCATAAAAGCCTTTTTTCAAGAAAATCCCATAAAGCCTCATCACATACCACAGCTATCACTTACTGAGCAACAGATATTTTGTGCTCAGTTTACGTCACTTCAATTTTTTTTAGAAAGTGCTAGATATGGACATAGCTAAACTCAGGACAAATCCCTTCTGCTGTGCTGGTAAATATTTGTTTGCCTTTTATATATATATATATACCCAAGGTGAAAAGGTGAATGAAGCTTTGTTGTCATATATGCATATATTTAACAGGAATTTTATACTATTATCTCTTTCTTTAAAAAGTTTCATATCTATTCAGTGTTTTCTGGTGAGCAGCTCCTCTGAGCACATCCTTCCTCTCTCACCAGGTAACCGACTGACTCCAGTTCCCTTCCTGCTTCAGGGCATGTCCTCTTAACACGCCAACCCACTCTTTTATAGCTCCTGTTGTTCTTATTAGTTACAGATGTGGCCTGTTGAAGTTAGGCCTTCTCATTTTTGATTATTGGCCCAGCTGCAGCTCTTTAGGGGTGGGATTATTTTCTATACCGTCTCCATTCTATTCCCCCACAAAGCTTGAGCTGAGATAAACATCAAAAAGTTTGAGCACTTAAAAAAGAAAATACTCAGGAATATATGGTTTTGTGTCCAAGTGAGAGCATTCAGAGAGCTAACAGTGATTCCAGACAGGAGTTGTACAAGCACAATGCTCTTTGTGAATATAAATTTAGAGGGACAGAAGGCTGTACGAAGTGAACAACCATTCACAGTTCGAGCATTTTTTTCTCTAACACTGTCAGTACAACATTTAACCAGCTTTGCACTTACAAAGTAATTCAGTGCTGATGCTTTGCCTCTCAGAGGATGGAAGATATTTTTGCTGTCATTTGCCTGAGATGGTACTATTTCCTGGCGCTTTAAAGTAAATAATTTATTGTAGCCTGGGGCTTTCATTCTAAGACTTTTCATATATGATACACTACTTACCTTAGCATTCCTGTTTATGTGTTTACATTGCTCTCATCTCAGTGGTTCTCAGGCTCCTGTGTACCAACATGTCTTCCACTCCCTGCAGAGGAGGAGTATAAGTCATTAATGCTTCTGTATCCCTGATGATTTTATTAAATGAAGTTTAATTACTTCCATTGCTTTTGTATAACATAATCTAGTGCTCATTTGCTCCATTATTAACATTCAGAGGAATTAAAATAGGGTGCATTTGCATCAGTACACATTGAGCATGATGTAAGGCCAGGCGTAATTAATTTCTCTCGCTTACAGCTATGGGGATAGTTAATTAAAAAAAAATAAGGCAATATGTAGGATTTTATTTTTATTTGCATTAGGTTACTTATCACTCTGGAGCTGTAAATCAGCATTCTGGTTAAAAGTATTCCTATTTTTACTTTTGAGTACTGTTTACCGGAGTGCTGTCAAATGGTAAAATGTAATAATGGAACTAATTCTTTTTGCTGTGGGGGGAAAGAAATGATACTACACATTCAAAGTTAGGTAGCTGAACTACAGATCTAGCCCCTCTTATGAAAGGTAACATTTTCAAGGAGAGGAGTGAGCCCCCAGTCAATGGTTCCTAACTTTCTGGAGAAGACAAGTGGTTCTACATAGGTCCCGTCAGGTTCGGTGCTCCCTCACCCCGGCACCATGGCTTTGACCCAGTCCGTAGCTCCTGTCCTTGCCAGCCCCAAGTCTGTCATGTCACAGCTCTGGATGTGAGGTCTGGGAGCTCCACACATCTCCTGTAATATACCCAAAGATCTGCAATGGGATCACACCTTGCTCCCTGGGAACCACTGCTTCCAATGACACCATTTGCAGAACTGCCTGGTGTAGGGAGTTTCAAGCTCTGTTTTGGTGCTCCCAGGCTGACAGAGAGACAGTGACCCATTTTTTTACAGAAAGTGATGAAAACCTTTTTTTTTCTAAAAAAATTTAGTTTGTTTAAAAGCTCACTAAAATGGGAGCCATGAAACTGAGGAATACTGAAATCCTCAAGCACTTTTTAAAAAATCTATTGCTTATGTAAGAGGATTTGCTAACAGAAATGAGACTGAATCTTTTAAATGAACCATCCACTTTGGAAATATATCACTGCAGTGCCCTTCCCTGACCTTTTGCAGGGGATCACGTCCATGTGTTTGGTCAAGAATTTTTGGTAGAGAGATGTGGTTGCCTTTCTTGTTTAATTCTTTACTATTTCCATGTGGTAGAATGTTAAGAGTTTGCTTTTTCTGTCCTCTGTCAATAAGTGACCTGCCTTAACCAGGCACTCAAAATGAATCGTAACACTTGTCAGCACGTGCAGCAGTGATTGCTAAGGAGCTAAAGCCATCTGTAGCAGCACTTGCTGCTCATTTCCCAGTGCAAGGCTTAGTGTGGTTGTGTCTTTGGCAGTGAATATTGTTCGCAAAAAGTCCTCATGAGATGGGGAAGCAAAAGAGAAATACTCTGTCAGCTATATCCATTTTGTTATTGCCTGCTGGTCATGAAATCAGAGTGGGTGCAGTGCCGAGCAGGGATACAGCAACTGAGAGGGAGGTGGTCCCCTGGGAGAAGGAGGAAAAAGTTGGGCAATTGCTTGAAAAGAGGCTTTAGCAAGTGCTTTGGGAGTCTTCTGTTAGCCCCTGAGAAAATCAAAAGTAAAGACTGAACAAAGGTAGTCAAGGGAATCCAGGTAATTCACAACTGATGTAAACCATTGGTGGAGACTTAAATCCTAAGGAATTCAGATCCCAGAGCTGAAGATAGTGTACACCTGTCTCAAAGAGAAATTCTTCTCTAGTTAACCTAGTTTCCAAACCCAAAGCCACAAGTATCAGGGGACCAAGATGTCTTTTCTCCTTCATGCTGAGGATTTCCAAGGAGAAGAGGGGAAAGAGAAAGGATACAGTGATAACCCACTCTGGACCAGTAGAATACTTCTCAAATTCCTGTGAGGAATTTACTACCTTCTAGTAAGGAAGGTAGAAAGCAGACACTAAGATCTCTACTGAATAGCTACAAATTTACTGTGTTTGAGTTTCTGTTTAAATTCTTAATGCTCAATGTCAATTAATTCTGGAATTACAATGGAATTCCCAGGTCATGCAATAGGCAGTTTATGCATTGAATTCAGATATTGGAAGAAGAAGTAGTCATCATCCTTTCAACATTCTTCTTGCTGTGCTAGATAAACAGTGTTCAGCCTACCTTCTCATTGATTTTAGAACATTCTGATGTAATCCTAAGGTATTTGATATAAGAAAAGAAAAAAAACTTCAGGAAACCTTCCTGAAATACAGTCAAATAAGATTTCTTTTCTTAACAAAAAAAAAAAAAAAATCCTTCAAACTGGCTTAGACCAGTGAACTAATAATACTGTACTGTGAGACTTGAAATGTGAGGACATTTGTAATGGGCTGGTTTTGAAGCTATGGATAACTGCGCAGAACGGGAAGCTCCACTTGAGACAATCAGCAGTCTTGTTGTTTCAGTCTAAGAAACATATTTCAAATTCCACAGGCAGACTTACCCTCAAAAATAACTTTGGAGCCAAAATAAATGGTCTAAGAAATTATGTCTGAGAAAAGTTGGCAATAAATTTTGTTAGTAAAACACCTTTTCTTCCTGTTCCCAAACCTTGCTAAATACCTTTTTTTGGCCAATAAGGAGTAAACATAAACTTAAAATTAGATCCATGTTGGATTAATGAAGCACTAATAGGACAATAGATTTAAATTATTGATGGTAAATTTTAATTTGAGGAAATTCAAAAGACTGAAACAGAAATTAATTGGACCTCACTGTTTGTTCAACAGATTTAGTAGTACCCTCATACCTTCAAACATAGAGAATGCTGAAAGGGAAACTATTGAAAATTAGTTTTTCTTTCTTTAAATTATTCTTTTAATGTGTCCATAGCCTTATAACAATAAGGATGTTAAAAAGTGGCAAATACATCTAGAAAAGTAATCCCTATAAATTTTAATGTTTGGATGTGTCAAGTTAAAAAAGAAAACAACAAAACACTAAATATTTTGTTAATTAATAATCATTTTCCAGAAACAAAAGCTTCATGTTCAAATTTCAGGATACAGTGTAAATTGGGGAAAAATATTTTTGTAACTTCTGCTATGTAAAAAGCATCCCTGATAGACTGTGAGTTCCCCTGTCTGCATTTTTTTTTCTCACTGAAAATCATCAGCAGCTTTCATCATATCAGAATGTTTTTTTGTGAGCAATACAATCATTCTGTCCAACTTTGATAGGCCACAAAATTTTCAATTTCTTCATTCAAACAAGCATCACAATTACAATCTTAACTCTAATTTTATAATTAATTCAATATTCTTAAAAAGAAGAAAGCCACAGCTTTGGTTTGTATTTATTAAATCGTACTACCATGCAGACAGAGTAGCAGAATAATCTAGATAATCATATTTTATGCTAAAAATTCCATCCACACTTAAGAAATTAATCTGGTTTTTAAATGGAACATTCCACAAGAAAACAAGTGAGTTTTGAGCTGCACCTAAATGAGATGGATGGGCAGTAACAGTCCTTAAACTCCACAGCACTTCCAACCATCAGTGATTGATTAGAGCACAGTTTCTAGGTACCGTATGCAAAGCAATTACACTGTCCCCTGAATATCCTTGGCCTGGAGAGGTAGCTGGGAATGGACCATATTTCTCATAGTGTGGTAACTCTCTCCTGTACTAACAGGACAAAACAGAAGGAGCAAACTGCAGCAGATGCCTCTCCAGTGTCTAACTCAGGACTACTGTGGGAGCTGCTGCGCTCGGCAGCTATAAGGGATTTGACCCCATTCTTTTCTGTGTCTTACATGTTCATCACTTGTGTTTTCCCTGCCTCTGTTTAAAGCTTTGAGCTACTAAAAAGAATGTGGAGTATCTTGGAGTGCAAGAGCCTGAGCAATATCACTCCCTATTTTAATTATGTGAAATTGTTGCTATTCACACTGATACAGAAATTATAGGGCAATGTGGATGTATTGTTTACAGCGTGGGAGTAATACTAGGGATTTTCACTATGAAACACATGCAAAAAAATCCCCATCTTGTTTCTGAAATAACATGAGGTCATGCTCCTTCATTTTTCTCTCAAAGGAAGGAACATTATAATTTTTTGATGATATAGTTGGGCAACAGACAAATGAAGTTCAGAGCTTCAAAATGTAGCAAGAGGAAGTTGTTGTGGAGACTACTTTTAGTCATTTCTAACTCCAAGTAATTATTAGTTCAGTCCTTCTTTCTTGTATGTCAGGAAGGGGATGCATTAGCTCATCAATTCAGAGTGCTGCAGCAGGATCCATCCCTACAGGGGCAGGAATTATCCCCAGTAGTGACAAGCAGTGGTCCCAGAAGTGTTGCAGAGAGGAGGACGTACATGCATGTCTGTCTGGGCAGTTTTAAAGGAATGTGAGATATTGAACAGATAATGTGGGCATGGGAGATTTTACTCAGGCCTTGTCTAAAGGGAAAGAGTCTGCACTGTATCAATGTTTAGGTTCTTTACCTGAACATCATCACCTTCTACCTTCCTGCTTTGCAATACCTTCAAAATTCTGGTATTTTTATGTCTCGCAGAAGCATAAGCAGAATAATAAAACCATGTACTGCCCTTGCTTGGCAAATGCACCTCTTGCAGGAGGCATTATACAGGTGCTCAGGGTTCTCTGTCACAACTTGATACAGTTCTGGTCTTTTCTGAAAAGTCTGTCAACCTTTTCTTTTAATAGTTATGAAGGGCAATAAAGGAGCTGTTGCTTCTCTGCTTGTTGGCCTCCTGCTACCCACTGCTGTCTAGGCTAGGGCTCTATATACACCATATATGCTATCTATATTACTGTGATTACTGATATATATTCCTAAGAGATATCTTACCTGTTGCTGGGGCACTTGGTGAATTTGCTGGATTAATTGTCCCAGAACCTTTGTAAGGGTAAAAACTACTAGATTTTTGGGAGATTGGTTGGGCTTTAGGTTTTTTGGTAAGTATTTTTCATTTGACTCTACACTGATAAACAAATACAGTACAGATGCCAGTCTCAATGGCACCACTGTCTAGCATCAATATCTCACAACTGGAATAGAAAATATTAGTGCCATTCACAGGCTAGGAGATATCAGAAACCATTTTCAGGTTTTGTGTTCATAAGCCATTTGATTTGCTAGCTAGTGTTAAGTCTCTCCAGTTTCCCTCCTGTGGTGATTCTTTCTCATACTTATGAACTTTCAAGGTGAATTTGCATGTCAGACTAATGAATTTGTGAGCGGTTCTCCACCGGGGACATCAGAGTTTAAAGCATGAGATCATGGCAGGAAAATCTCTTGATTTGAACCTACCAGAATGCATGCAGGAGGTCTGCTTATAGCATTTATATTTTGGAGTTTCCCTCCTTCCAGAAGCTATATTTCTCATATTTTCTGGTCTTCATAATTACTTGTGTATCTGCAAAATCCAGTTGACTTTTTAAGCCCTTTAACTTTATCTTTATTATCAGACACCTGGCACTCTCCTAAATGTGTGATGCAAAGCAAATATTGAATTCTTGCTTTACTCTGGTAATGACCCACTGCCATATCCTCTATGGGATAAGTAAAACCAGCAGTAGATCCCCACTTTTACCCTCTTATTCCTCAGCTAGGGACTAGGTAGAGTTCAGGAGCTGCTGCAGAGCACCCTTGACAGACACCTTCCTCTTAGGATGGGGGTATCCCATCAGTTCCTTCCATTCTTCCTGCATTTTGCTTTTGGGCACCATGCCACACAAATCCATCTGAGTGATCTCATCATAGCACTTAATTCTTACTAGGCTTTTAAAAACAATAATACAGTTGATAGGGACTCAGCTTTGCCTAGGCTTGTCCTATTTCTTCTCTAGCAGTTCAGAGGAGCACTCTGGCTGTTAGGACATTTGGGTTTATCCAGAAATACCTCTCTGACACCTTTCCCTGTAGCTTCTGATCTGTGTTTCCACCATGTTAAATAAAGCTACTCAGTGCTGTTAGGGGCTACCCACCATAAACTAGAACAGTCAAGAGCTGAAATTCTTCAGCTGCTAAATGGATCCTATTGACTCTGCCCCTCAGGGTCCAAATAAACATTATCTAGCCTCCATGAAGAGGCAATTTAACTTTTTGCTATGGTCAAGGGGCAGGGGAGAGAGACATGGCAGATACAGAGCTTATGCAATTTCATGCACACGTTGGAGTGGCTGCTTGGATGTGTACAGTTGTCTTTTGAAAGGCTGTAGCCCTATCTTGCAGCTTCAGCAACTTGTCAAAGTATTTCCCCAGATGCTGGGGGCCTCAGGTGGCTGCTACCCCTACTTTTAGCAAAAACCCCTTCAGTGATCATGACCAGCAGCAAATGCTTTTCCCAAGCATTTCACAGAACTATTAGAAGGACACATAGGCATCTTGCAATAGTGAACAATACAAAGACTTAAACAGAAGCTATGCTAGCTGTGAAATCAGAAAGCAGAAACAGTTTAGCTATTGATTTTGATAGCAAGGTAATATTTTGGGGTTTTGCTATGCTTTATTGTGCTGTGAAGGTATGTTATCCTACACATGTCTTTATTATTGTGCAAGCTGAATAGAGATTATACACACACCCCCCTTAGTTCAGGGTCACCAAAACTTCTAATTTCTCTGCCAATTGGTGATGTTAGGGGAACATGCAATAGATCCTTAGCAAGGCTGAAAGGAGGGGGGACCACTTTTATCAGAGAGCCAAGCCCAGCAGAGAAATGCCATCAGTCAGCACAGGCTCTGTCAGCTCTCCTGACCTCAGGTCACAGAGAACACGAGCATATTTTTGTTTTGTTTCCTTGTAGTCTGCTTAGTCTCTGTGCCTGAGATTTGGATTTCAGAGAGGACTTTATCTTTATATTAGAATGCAAAAATGGGAGACTTCTAGAGGCATGAGAGAGTACATTTCACCTCTAACAAACTCTTCTGTATGGCAGTGTAACACCATGTCCTTTCCCTTCTTCTATGGATTTTGGGAGAGAGAAAATCAAATCTGATTCCCTGAAAGTAGAAGATAAACTAAATTATTGTAATCATAGCAAAATTAAAAATAAAAATCTCTGAACTCAAATTCTATCTTTGTTCAGAATTCCCTGAAAGATGAGAATAGCCTATAACACCAAAGGAGCAAAAAGGAGAGAACAGCTATCTGAAACAATAATCTAGCTATGCGCAGAAAACAGTTACTCTAAGAGCAAGAATCCTTGGGAGAATTCCTATGAGTTATAAAACAGCCGAGAGATATTTCATCCTAGTGATTTCTAAATATATTTTGGGTGTAAGGCAGGCATTTTTAAGGCAGCTAGACCTTCTTTTATAAAATTAAGTAATTTGTTTTAGTAGTAACAAATATTTAAGACACAATGGCTGTGTTTTATAAAATCTAAAAAATTATTAGAATACATGATCAGAGCAGTCAAGACAAAAAAGCCTTTGACTCAGTATAATCCTTTTTTTAGTCTGATAAGGGATTTTCTCTTTCTAGTTACTTTGAAGAAAGATGTTATTACTTATACCTAGCAGTCATATGCTTAAAGATTTCTAAAGAAGTGGTGAAAGAAAGGGTTTGGTGGTCTTGGATTTAGTTTGAAAGTGCTACCAGGTCTGCATTGCTGATGTGACAAAAGAGCCGGAGCTGGTCTCTAGTTTGTAGTTATGGTCTTAGTATACTGATTCTAAGAAGAATACATGGGATTTCTCAGAAAAACCTCTATGTATTTTAATTCTACCTTTGTTATTTACTTGGACTGTCTTTTTCAATCTCTACAACTCAACAAGTTTTGTGCTTGTTCATCTTTTAAAATGCATGCATATTTTTCAGCAAAGAGAGTATATAAAACATTGAGTGTCCCACGTTTGCCCTCCTGGTACAACATGGCGAGATTATTCTGGGACATAAATTGTTTTCTTTGTAACATTAATGTAGTCATCATCTCATAGTTCATAGCTCATGGTGTCATTCTTTGACTGAATCACTAGTATTTATTCCAAAGTGAGGGCAACCATTCTTAGATCCTCTTTCTTTGAATTTCCATCAAGAAAGATGCTGCTAAATACAGCTCCCTGCCTGGCAGGTGGCTCTGTACCTTTCCTAATGCAGTGCCAAAGCCAGCAATCTGAAACTGAATATCAGATGCCTCTTGAAAATCAAAATCTAAACTGTATTGGGTCTGTGTTTACTGTAGCAGTTATCACTGGAAAGAAACCCTCCCTCTATGTTAATTAAGCATGTTCTTCCACAGACAATAAATCAGTCATGTCTGGAAGGCTGGTGATGGCTTTCAAGGCATTCTGGCATTCAGTCTTGTAAAATTCCTCCCGGTAATTTTCCCGTTCTGCTCTGCTTGCTTGCCTATAATGGAGTTGATGCACTCCTTATTTTTCTTTCTTTTTTGAGTAGGTGTTGTATGTTTGCCACTTGAGAGTTCTCTAGGGCGTATTCCAAAATTGTCAAAGTTTATAGCACACATTTTCAAATTAACATTCTTAAATATGCCCACAAAATCTGCTTGCTGCTCCCCAAATGCATCTTTCTACATTAAGCTGCACATTAACATGAGTACCATTTGCATTCACAGAGAATGTACAAATAGATGCTCAGCAAATTCTGAAAAAATGTTCTGTGAAAATTTTGACAATAATTTAAGGCAAATGTTGTCTAACGTAATAGCTTATGTGTGAGGCCAAATCCAGCAGGATCTTGGTGTACTCTCTGGCTTGTTATGATGTCGATGACTCTCAAAGTTACCTGCTCAGAGAGGATCCTCTAAATTTAAGTCCTGTTCTAACTTTAAATCTGGGTGTGTATTTCAGCACTCGTCTGGCCTTTTCCTTTTAATCCTTTCCCTCCAACTATTTTTAGATTCCCAAAATCTGTATATACACAGGGACTAAAACCACAATAAGAGTAAGCAGGAAGATTTTTCAAACAACTGTTAAATTAAAAGATTAATAACCCTTAAATTTTTAATGCATGCTCATATTCAAATGGCTTTTCAGATCCCACACACTATCCCAAAATCCAATCATTATGTTTTTTTCCATAGATTCTGGCTGTGCAGGCTCTCCAAAGTTTCTGAACACCAATCCATTTACTTTGCATGTTGGAAATTTTTACCAAAAATATTTGTCACTTCTGATCCCTATTGATAACTCCTTTGATGTGAAAAGCAGAACCAATTCCATTGTGCAAGTCTATACTTGGGATTTTTTCATGGGACTACCTAAGATTGTAGTCTGTGTTAGTCTGCCATCCTAAAACGTTAGTGTCAGGCTGTTTGATTGAAAAATATGTAGAAAGAGGCTTTACATATAACAAATGTATAATTTTTGAATATACAAAATCCTTACTTTTCAACTATTTTTTTAATTTCATGTTTTTGACATTCATTTCTTTAACTAAAAATGTTCTATAAGACAACAGTGCATAACATCTCACAGTATAATTAAAGAAGTTTTTTAATGCTAAGTCTAATTGGGGATATTATGAAAAGGAAAAAAGTTATCAGTCAATACATTATTCAGACATTTTCAATATTTTCATCTTCTGATTATTGCAGAGTCATTGCTGGCAACATGGATTTCCCTCTGGAGTAAAAATACTGTATTTCAAAGCTTAGGCTGTTGATCCCTTGGATAGCAACCTTTTCAAACATTCAAAGAAAAAAAGTCCTGTCCAGGAAAAGCCACCTTCCTGTATTGCTATTTCATACTATAAAAGATAATGATATACACAGAGTCAGAAGGATTAATATACAACAGATCTGGGCTTCTTTCTGAATTCCTCTATTTTTCCCATATTGCACCTGTATTATAATAATTTTATTTGCAAAATCCCAAAGGTTGCCAGGAATATCTGTCAGAGAAACATTTAGACTTCTATAGAATTAAGAAACTGTCATAAACTTTATTTTCCTCTCCTCTTTCTTTAGTTCTGTCAGCTCCCTTATCTTTTAGCTTCTGGCTCCCTTAGGACAAAAGAGTCAGATGAACACAGTCTATCTTTGTCAGATAGACAAAATCTACACCTTTTTGAATGTCTGGAAGGTGCCACATATTTCAAAGTGTGCCCATGAAGGAGCAATAAAAAGCGCATAGCTGAATTTCTGACTGCAATTTTGAACCAGAAATAGGCCTGAATTCCACAATCAAATGTGCTTCTGTAGTGCTGAGTTTAACTGTTTCATTGCAGCCCATCACAGACAGATCGAGCTGTGGAGCTCAAATCCCAAACTCCCATCCAGGTCTCAGCATGTAGAAAGTTCAAAGAGTTGGGAGCAGCCACTTCTGCTGTAGTCACACACTGCATAAGCCCAAACCTTGAAGCAGGACTCAATCAAGCAGACCAGATTGACTGAGCTTACCTTGTGATGGCACAAAAGTTATTGCTTCCCCCCTGCTTTTTTTCTTTTTTTCCTTTTTTTTCCCTTATTTTTGGTTGTTGGGGTTTTTTTTGTTTCATTTGCTTGGGGGTTTGTGGTTTTATGTCTTTTTTCCACCTCCCCTCTCTCCCCAGGTTCTCAAAACTTAGCATGAACCTTCATAAAGGCAGAGTCCAGATTTTGGTTTGTCACAAAGCATTTGAGCCAGGCAAATTTCCCAGGGTTTGTGCTTTCATTCCAAACATTTCATAGAGCTTTAAATCACATCCAGGAGCTCTCTTCAGTGTTTTACAGAGGAGAAAAATTACATATCTGGCTACTCATTGAAATTATAACTATTTCATTCACCTATTGAGTACAGTATACTCATCATTTTCAGGCAGCAAACGAATACCTTAACAGATGGGAATTTATATTGTTTCCATGGTTACAATAATAAATACAATGCTGATCTGCCCAGAGTAGCTCTTGTTTTTCAAAAGAGTCTTTAAATTACTTGCATTTTCCAATGGATTTTAAACTTGTTTTTTTTATTATGATAATCTAGAAGCTATTTTTTATTAATCTAGAAGCTATTTTTTATTATTACAGCCTTTATCTTAGACAGTGCTGTTGCTACAAGAAAATGCAATTTCTAATTTCTTTAAAGAATATAACTAGTGGGCTGAGTAAAAATAATGCTGCACTGTGTGTTTATTCTAACCATCACTGTTCTGAAACATAGAGAGAGGTTAAAAGCAGCAGTGGAGATATGGCAGCAGTATTGAATTTCACCTTTTTTCTTCTTGTTTACGGGAATTGCCAAAGAATTCAACCAAGAACTGGATAAATACCGAGAATAGAACTCATGAAAAAAACTGTAAGCTCATTTGGGAAGAAAGAAAAAAGGCAAAAATGTTATTTGTAGGCTTTTTGAGATTGTGCATACATTTGAGCAGTACCTCAAATTATAGGCCATGTAGTAGGTACTTTAATCCACAAAGAAATGTTGTCTGAAGCAGTAAAGTCCTGTTTATGCACAAACCTATTATTTCAAAGTTAATAGGATAAGATTGCTGAATAAATTGTACATCAACATTACCTATTTTTCAGTCCATTTTCCATGGCATCACTTAAAATTTTGCAACCTATTTTGCCATTTAGTTGACCTAAAGGTAAACTTCTCTTGCATCTGCCTTTTTGTTGATCAAACACTTTGCAATAGGCATTTTAATGGAAATTATTTATTTCAGCATTTCTCTTTCTAAAGAATTTAAAGACTCTCTCTTTCTGGAACTAACAGAATTTCTTTGTATGTATTTCTTCCCCTTGGAATCAAATGGAAATGCTGTTGACATGCAGTGCAACAGTCAATTTGAGCAGGAATTTTCCTTCCAGAAGTAAATAAATACTGCCTCTTGCTGAAATGAGAACAGACAGATTTGGAAGGGAGAATCTCAGGAGCTGCACTGAAATATGTCAGAGTGGGAAAGGCACCAATACTCCTGGGAACTGGTGTTTTTAATGACCAGAAGCAGTCAGGGAGGACACTGAGCAAAGCTCATACATCCTAGTCAGTAGCTATTGTATCAAACCAGGTCTGGTTTGTAAATTCTGGTTTCTAATCCTCTGTTTGGCTGTCTGGGAAAATCTATGTGGGCCTCTTTTTATTGAAAAACTAGCTTGATTTGGAGGCTGGGGGAAGGAGCAGTGGAGACTGGGAGCTGATGCTAAACATTGATTTTACTGTAACAGCCTGGCCCGACACATTGCTTAGGAAAGACTGGGTAATTATTCTATTGGGTTGCTTCCCCAGGCTCAAGGTCCAAATTATCTAGGCTGTCTATGTGGCAAAACAGGATTAAAAATGTATTTAAGGCAAGATGCTGTCTGGGCTGAATACAGACCCGCTGCAACTTGCCAGAAAAACAGCGAGCCAGTGCAGAGAATTCAAGAGGGAGTCTGTCTGGATTTAAGTGTTGACCAGGCTTTGGAATCATATATCAGCTAAAGGGCTGCAAAGAAAAGCAGCACGTCTCAGGGATCCTTTTTGTTTTGTAAAGATTAGTAACTCCCTGGTGCTCTCTTCAGTGTAAAGATAACCGTGCTTAAGAAATTACTTGGCTACATTTGTTTTCCTAGCCTGTCTTCCTCATTGATTTTGAGTAATCTTTTCAAACAAGACATGAAATTCAGAGGGACTATATCTTAAGCAGCTGGGTGCTTGAAGGAATGAAATGCTTGCTGCTGATGTGAGGCAGTAACAAGGCACAGGAGTGCTCCAGGACAGAGCAGCCACCCCCTGGCATGTGCTGCTCCAGGACTGGTCCCAGCCCTGCCCAGGTTTGGCTGAGTGTTGGAGCACTGGGATCCAGAGCTGTTGGTGTCCCACTGGAATAGGCTTGTACCGAGTTTTGTCACCTGCTGTGTATGAAGGATGCCCAAAAATGCAATGGAAAACACTTAAGTAGCAGACTGTGAGCATGTAATCAACCAGAAGTTACAATTACAAATTACAGAATCAGAAATTGCAGTAAAGCATTTTTGTGTGAAGTACGGTAAAATTCTTATTTCTCTACACATACAAATGCTGTCTATCAATGATATTAACACCACATACTAGTTTTGTTTTGAAGCAGATATCAAAGAAGGATTCTTAGATGCTCAGGGCTCAAATGCTATAATGGAAAAGACAAATGTAGTTGCTCTCCCAGAAATGTTTTACTAAGCCTTTGTGACTTAATAAAGGCCAGAGCAAAGATTCTTATTCATCTTTCCAGCCTGCTGTTTCACAGTGCTATGATGGGTGCATTTCTAAATCTTATTCCTTGAAGTGCACCATTTATCCTTGAGAGGCCATAAACTTCAGGGTAGCTGGCAGAGTTCAGCCTGCCTCAGAGTCTGCTCTTGTAGTGCAGGCAGAGGTAGCCAAATCTGAGGGACTGCTTCTGTGTACTTGCTCTGTTTGCTTTGGTTTTAATGCAAAGATGTAATCAAAAAGAAGCCCCACAGACTTTAGGAATGACTGAAGAAACCAGAAAAGATCCTATTAGCTGAAAAATTAACCATGTGTAATAAGTTTCTTTTAGGTAGTAGATAACAAGATATTACTTGTGAATGAATGTGTTCTTGATTAGCAAAATACTCCATAATCACAGGACAGTTAGTGGGACACATGGGTTCAGCCTTTCTCCTAAAGTCTCTTTTTAAGCACCTGGTACTATTCTCTGAAAGTGTGCAAGATAAGATCTAATTTTTAAAAATACATAGTAACCATTAAAATCTTTCATAGGAACACTGCTGATTTTTATATGGATTTCAGAAGGATGATTATAATTTGGAGGTGGGGAAAGGGAGGAGCAGCGAGTAGATTGAAAATTTCACTAGAAAGCCAGATATGTCATGCTGTTTAGCATGTCCAAAATATGCTGATGTCCTGATCATGGGACAATTTCAAAGGTAACCAGTTCTAGTTAGCACTGATCATCTTGGTAATGGTCTTCTGAAATGCAAGTGGAAACAGACAATATGAAGATTTGGTAAATTTGAAAGTCTTTTTAGTTGGAACATAATTTTATGTCCCTGACTACTAGAATTAATAAGGTCAGGGTTTCACACTTGGTCTCTAATTACACTGAGTAGCATGTAGTTTGGAAGACATAATTGTAAGACTTCCACTTCTGCACATTTATATTTTATTTTCATGCTATTGAAAGAGGGAATTGCTTCTTTTTTCCCATTCATTTCTTATCAGTGTTACTATATATGTCCTATTTAAACTGGTTTTGAATGGTGAATTTGCAGTTTAGAAGAAAATGAGCCAGGAGAACTAGAAAATTCTGCTAAAACAGGCATTGATGTAGCTCAATAAAAAACAATTTTCAGTAAGTCTCAAGGTTTGTGGGAGACTCAGAGCCCAGCCATCACAAGGGCTTCACAGTCAACATTTTGAACTGCTACTCTGTTTAGAGGCTTTGAGGGACAAAAGTCAAATCTTATGTGAGTAATCTTTGTACTGCCTACATATGGAGGGAAAACCACTGCAAATGCATAAACATTAACCTGGCTTTTCCATGTGATGGGCCCATGTCCTTCTTTCCACTGAACATGGTCCAAGCATAAGTTATATGGCTCTTGACCTCATTCTTTCTCTAATTTTTTGAACGTTTCTCTGGCTGACTAAAATACTCCTAAGCACTAAATCTTCTTGACCTCAGTTATATGCTGGTGAAGGGAGATGAAGCAGACAGTAGGCTTCTGTGCTAGGGAACGTGAAGGATGCTGTTCCCTCACTCAGGGATCTTTCCTGAGCTGTTCCTGTCTTCCAGCATGCAGTGTCATCAGTAAAAGATTGCAAGCTGATAACTGATGGGTGGGACAAGTGCTGATGAGCCAGCCCCAAGATGCAAATTGCAAGCCTGTTTCCTACAGCAAGAATCAAATATGGTAAAACAGTGCTTCATTCAGCTTTGACATTAATACTTTCATTTTCAGCACCATCCAAAATGCGTCCTTATTTGGTAAACTTTGGCTAAACAAAGTAGTTGCCATTTTTTCATTGAAGAATAATGCATACTTTGATGATCTTTAAGAAAAGCTAAAATTAGAATCCTTCTCTAATGGATATTTTTACCCAGTGGTAGGTTTTACTCTTTTGGCATGCTTGTATCTTTTTTATAGAGTTTAGATCAGGCACAGATAGGGATAGCTTAAATGTGTTCACAAGATGGGACATATTTAGACTCAGATACTTCCATCTGCATTAATTTTTTTTTTAAAAATCAACAAAAAACACCAAGAAGCAAAACCCACTGGAACTCAGGAAGTCATGCTTCATTGACAGGTCCTTCTCCTTTCCCTTCTCCTGTGGATGCAGGTGTGTTATTCTTAGGAGAGCTCAGGGTTGCATGATTTAACCAGTTATTTGCATTTAACACTGGGCAGTAGGTTGCAGTTTGAAAGGAGAAGATGTTGGATGCATCAGGGCAATACCCAACACAAGAGTGACTACTGTCCATGCTGCAGTTCCACCACAGCTCAGCTCAGTGGGAAAAGAACCCCTGAGAGACAGAGGTTGCTGGGCCTCTGGGTAACTCTGCTTTTATCTTTCTTCCAGTCTGCAGATTTGCTTTGCAGAAATATTTTGCTTTACTTAATATTTTCTCCTCAGTACATGCAAAAGACTTCTCTCAAATGAAACAATTCACTAGGGATGCAGAGGTGTTTTGCACTGATGCTACTCACCACAAAGGTGGAGGCAATGCTTCCTGGACAGTCTTGTGCATTTTGTACTTCCAAAGGGAGAGAAATTTATTCCCTTGAAAATGGAGGAATCATTTTGATTTTATTTTCTTAATAAAAGCAGAGCTTTGAGTATAGTCCTCTCTATCTTTCTGCAAGCACAGTGGGAAGGCCTATGGAAAGAGCCACATCCACTTACTGTTCCTTAACATGAAATTTCTTCTTATTACCTAAATCACCATTATTTGAACTCATTGATGGAACAAAGTGACAAAAATCCAATGCCATGGCTTCTAGATGGAATTTTTTTTCTCAGTGACAAAGTACTCTTCATCTAACATTACTCTGCTGTAAGGTTTTGTCTTTGCTGTCACCACTGAGGAGTTACTTCCTTGACTAATTGACCAACACAGCAAACTTTGATAAGTTATCACACAACTGTTTCTTTAAGGTACTAAAATATATCTACTATTAGGAAAAAATAAATATATAATATTTCAGTGTATCAGTATTTTAATTTTGCTAATCAAATAAATGGCTTCTGGAGCAGCACACAGAAGTAACTCTCATTCAACTTCAATGGGCAGGGTGGGGTGTGCTCCCCTAAGCAATCTGAGGTTTGTATTTCCCCGTGGAAATACATCTTTTTGTTCAAACCTCTGATGTTTAACTGTATACCTGTCAAGTTTCCTTTAAAACACTCCATTTGCACCATTTTGGTTGCAGTCCTGGAAGTGGGTGGTTGTGACTCTCCTTGTTCTGAGCAGAACCCAGAGCAGTCATATCATCATCAGGTAATGACACCCTAGAGTTGACAGGCTTCCAAAATCTTTTTGGTCTCACAACTGATACAAATCTTCATAATTGATTTGGATTGTGGGGCTGGTAATACAGCACTGAGTAGCAATTAATGCTAACATTTTAGTTTCATTTCATTCTGTCAAATACACTTGACATTCTTTTTATGTGTGAGATTGCCAGGTATAAAGCTATGTGTCTCATTATATGCCTATTTGTCACCTCCCTTCAGATCACTGACACAAGTGATGCAGGTAAAACCTCCCTACTCTAAATTCTTTTAACTGACTGGTTTTGCAAGAAGAATTTATAAAAGGTGTGCCTATAGTTTCCAGTAAATCAGATCAATCACTACTGTCTCATTCAGAGTAAACACATGGGGAAAAAACTATTTCAATTTAAAATAACAATAATTTTTTTAAATGCCTAAATAAAGATATTTCCATTGTTGTAGTGCCACTTGGAAACAGAATCATATTTCATTGTGAATTATATGTGCTTCTGCTGTTTCAAAATTCAACAGAGTTATATCTGTGCAAATCAGGCTGGCATTGGTGCCTGGAATCCCAGCGAGTCAAGCCTCCCATACCAGCAGCACCAACAGATGTGCCACAGGGCAGTTTACATTTTCCTCTGCTGCTTTTAGTCTAGGCTGAGATTCTTTTGACAACTCATTAAACACATTTACAGAGCATCAATTTAATATGAAATTATTACAGAAATTCCTCATCTTTCAGCTGTTCCATTATTTAGTGAACATCAGTTGTGTTTGATTAAGATTTGGTCTTGGTGGCCCATGATGTACTAAAAGGCTTTTTTTAGGACTGGTGGGTAGGTGCTGTAATCATTTGATCACTGTGAAACTACAGGTTGTTTACTTACTGTGAAACTGCTGATGCTCCAGCAAAAGTTTCCAGTTTGAGGGAAAGAAATTACCAGCCTATTCAGGATGTTAATACATGTGTTGTCTTTTCTCTGTTTGCCAGTGCTGGGAATTTTAATGCATATGGTAAAAATACAGCTTTGCTATCTGCTCATCTTATGCACATTGACTTGGGGATGCGTCAGTGTCAAATGGGACATGACAATTTCAAAGAGCACTTAAAAGGTAAACCTGTGACATGACAAGTAGTGTGAGAATGCCAGATCCAGGAGGGAACATGAAAAGCCTCTAACAAGTGTAGGAATTTCCACCATACAGATTTCTGTCTGTGCACTATAGGGGGTTGCACACAAGCTGGAAGGCAACTGACAGGACAAATCCCACCCCCATTTAAAGGTTCAGAGGTGCTGATCCAAGAGACCCTGCTGTGGTTTTATTGAGGAGCTCCTCCAGCCTCAGAGGAGACTCGGGTGCTGCATGCAGAGCCTCCCTCCTCCTCTGAATACACTGAGCATCCTTTGCTGCGGGCTCCAAGGGAAGGGGGCAGGAGAGCTGCCTGAGACTGCTCCTTCCCTCACCCTGCACTTCTTCCTTTGAGTCAGCACCAGAGCTGGGCCAGCAGAGCTCACACTGCTGAGCCTGGGGTTCAGGGGCTGCTCACACAAGTCATCTGAACAGGGCTACCTGAGCAACACAATAGTTATGAAGATTTCTCAGGAAATCTTGGGAAATTTCTATCTCAATTTCCATTTTTATTTCAATTTTTGGAAGCTGAGCAAGTTTCAGTAGATTTTGCCATTTATTCCTCTGTGAAATGCAGCCAAGATAGAGTGAGCTTTGTGATTCCTCAGTCCCCTCTTCATCCCTCCATTCATGCACTCCTTTGTTAAAAAAGAAGTGGTAAACTGAAACCCCACCACAGAGTACTGGAACATTTGAATATCCAGAATCTGAAATTAAAGAACTAAAAGCCTTCCTCTTTTTTTTGTTTGCTTGTTTGGTTGTTGTTTAAAGTACACTAGCTGTTCTTGGTAATATTAGTTAGCACTATTGCCTTGTGCACTTTGAAAGCCTTTGAACTGCAAAAAGCATTAACATGCATTAAATAGTCAATTAAAAGTTAGTCTTGACCCATTGGCTAGGCAGTTTTGGTCTTCAAGTAATTCATAATTCAGTTTCTTTAGGATATGTAAATTCCCTAAAATTTTCAGCCCAGCCTGCTTTGTGCCATGTTGCTTTTAAGTGTCTCAAAGAAGGAAAATGTTTCTTTCAGCATTACCAAATAAATGACTGTTAGTGGAGGGATCACTAGAGACCATGAATTTGAAGGGCACTGCTGTAGAGCTATTTGCCAGGGTTGTCTGTGCAGTATCTTTGACAAGGTGTTTGGTGTCACAGCTTCATTACAACCTCTTGAAGTATTGTGCAGCATGAATGAGTCATTTGCAGAAATACACAGTCTGTGGTGGAAGGGGGGTGAATAAATACATTATTACATAATTTTTAAGTCTCTCTAAGCTCTTCCCTTTTTATGCAAGTTTAGCAATTTTACAAAATCCCATTTGAGCTAAATCATATGAGAAAGAGCCTAATAACAGTTTTATTTCTTGTTATTAAATCATATTTCATTTAAAAACCAAAAGCACCACAGAAAGATTATTAAATAACCTTGTGATGCAACTGGGCTCCTTCTGTGTAGCGTGCAATTGGTACCTGCCAGCAGAACTAATCAAATACAAAAGAGATAACAGAGGTCACAGCATCAGCATGTGTGCATAGCTCTGTGGGCATGTGTCTATAGATGTATGCACACTGATGTGCTAAGCATGTATTCATACCATGGTGTATCACTGTTACAGCATAATCCTCTTGAAAGCAAGATTCTTTTTCCAAATGATCTCTCGTGCTAGGATGTATCAGTTTTATTCTTTTAATGATTGGTACTTTTTCTATGGTGTGCTATTTGGTACATAGGACTTTATGGATTTAACAGTTTTATTATTTTGAGAGGTTTCATCTGCACAGTATGACAAAGGAAGTATCATAAATGAATTGATTTGTCACCTATCAGAATGTAATCCAGCAGTGATTTCATTATTATGTTTATTTCCCCTCAATTATCAGCAAACGTAAAATGACGACATAACACCCCTATGTCAATTGACAGGAGAATAAATGCAAATGTGACTGGGTTTCACAAATAACCTCCAGATTACTGGTGCTTCATATTAATTTTTATTCCTTAAGGAACAATATTCCTTGAGATAAACCATTGTTGGAGTGTTGTGAGCTCTGTCTCCCTGGAAAACAGATAAGTTGTGATAGAATTTCACTATTTGAACACATAATACTGATGTTATGGAGGGCTGCATGCATCCAACATGATACAGTTTCTTTTTAAGACATTTCCTCATACCTGTCACTATATGGGAACAATATGTACCCATATATTGTACAAATACAAAATGTTCTTACCACTGGGAGTGTCTAAACGGATACAAGATGAGTTTTTCAGCACACACAACTGAATTTTTCAAGGCCTGTAGAACTGACATAAAATCAAGAAGCTGAATTCTCTCAAGTGTCTTTGAAAGCCCCAAAGTTTATAGTTTTATTCACATATTTACCCTCAAACAGCTGTCGCTGTTAAAAAAGTGATTCTATTTTGACCCATTGAGGAGAGGTGATTTAATTGATCCTATGCTGAGGTGGACCTAGGACACTCATGTGATTTGTTACCACAGCCCAGGGTAGTGGTAAAACCATTCACTTCTTGAATGGTGAATTTTCAAAAGTTGAAACCAAGTGAAAATTGTGAGATGCACTAAATTCTTTGGGATTTTTATTGCCTGGTAGTCTGGTAAAAAAATTATAGGATCACAAGATCATGTCTCAGCAGAGGCCATGATTAAACAAACACAATTCTATGTTTTAAAATTGAATAGACAGTAACTGAACAAGCTTCCTACTGCCACAGTCCCAAGGCAAAGCCCTGTGTGAAGGAAGGTTATTCCTAATGATATAAAGAGTTTGAAATGCTGCACAGGACCAGGGGGAATGGAGATTTGCATTTCTTCCTTCTCCAGGAATGTAGCTTTTCTGCTTTTCACCAGCTGTCTTAAACCTCAGAGCAAAGGAGTCACAGAAGATAGTAAAAAACCAAATTGTCCTAAATTATGGTCCCAGTTGATTGATATCCCACATTTTAATATTTAAAAGAATTGAAAATAACTAAAAGTAAATTAAATATATCAAGTAAAGTATGAGAAAGACAGCAACAGCAATTCTTTGAAGTTAAGAGACTGGATGAAATTGTACAGGAGCACATGCTACTGGAACACTGCACTGCAAGTATACAACTTTAAAATTTTATCAGACCAGAAAAACTGTCAGGAAAACAGGAGAATTCATGTCAAGTAATTCTTTCTTCCTGAGCTTTGTTTTCATATCCTGTATGTGGTTACACCAAATTATTCATGTGCACTAATTCTAGGTTTCATTTGTGTTTGCCAGATGAATAAGAGACAGGCTCCAACAGGGAAAAATGAATAAACCTGAAATAAATTCAAGGTGAACAAGTATTCCTCCTCTCTGCCCTGACTGTTTCATTTCCACTCTGACCCATGATCACTAATAAAGGTTTACAGTATGTTTGGCATTAAAATATGTGCAAAGCGTATATTTCAAAGTAAATCTGTGGCAAGAGAGTTCCCATCAAGCTGTGTTTGCATAAGGGGAGGTTACAAGTTTACCTGCAGCAGGCCAACATATCTGAAATCTTACAATAAGTGGAAAAATCAGGAAAATATGAAAGTGCCTGCAATTTTCCTGTTATCCTCAAAATGTGTTCATAATCACACATTCACAAATTTTCAGAAGATTGATGATTATTTTCTGGTCCAGTATTTCGATCTTTGCTACAGAAAAGACATCTCTGGTCACTCGTGTTTCTATTTATGCAATAATGTAGTACAGACAACCAATGGCACAAAAGATCAAGATATCCACTGTATCTAAGTGATCATAACAGATCAGGTCAGAATCACTTAAGAACATACACTTCCTTTTTCTCTTTCTTTCCTTTGTGTGTGGTTTGCATGTTTTTCTTTTATGTCATGTAGCAAATAGTTAAGTGGTTTACAGAAACAAGGAAAAGGGATCATTTATTTCTGTGATGTGGTATCACTGGATTTGCTTCATTTTTAAAATAAGATCAAGCAATATGAATTTCATGGATGCAAAACTGAGAAAAAATAAATTGCATGAGTTAACTTTGTCAGCAGCTCAGCTAGAACAGTATTTTATTGCTCCCCTTCAACATAACATTAGTATCCATATCTTTACAGAGAAACTATCTGAAAATATCAAAAGGAAGTTCTGAAATGTAAAGTCCAAGTCAAGATAAGTTTTCATTATGAAGGATAATAGCAGCACACTGGTGTCTCATTGTTACAAGCCATCAAAAAACCACAAATGTGGAAAGAACAAACTTAATATTGATTCATCCTTTATTCACTCACAGCAGCATCAAGATACAGTTCTGACCTCAGTTATGTCTCAATAAAGCCAAATTAACTCAGCAAAATTACACCAATTTTAAGCCACAGTGGGATCAAAATCCCACCTTCAGTATTAGTAACACTGAGTTCTAAGCAAAATAATTCCAAAGTACTTCATCCTTATCCATGTAATCATCTTTTCACTTGTTTGAAGAGTCATCTAACATGATGAATATCATCTAGCACCTTTTATTTGTTTGTTCGTTGATTATTTTGTGAATTATCATTTATAATGATTTGGGTTTTTTTCTTTTGACATCTAACATCGTATTTTAGTTTTCAAAAGCAGTAAGAATTGGTTTATTTTCATACTTATGAGATACATTACAGATCCTATAAAGAAATAAAAGCAATAGAGAAGAAATCATGAAAAATATCATTCCCTCTGAGATTGAAAATCAGTTGTGATGCTCTTTGGTACTCAAAATGTCCAGTTTCTGACTTTTGAATGCAAAATCTGCTCCAAAGAAACTAAAGAAAACATTGACCAACCCTTTGATATGAGCTGCAAATGTTAAGAGAGCTATTTGCTTATAATCATGTCTTTTTTCATTAGCACTTTTCCAGCTCTTATAGAAATCCTGGTTCATGTTGGGGGAGGTGTCAAAGGTAAATTATCATTTACCTACAGAAAAGTAGGACCTGCAAAAAAAAGTCTTTTTCAGCTGACTAAAAAAAAAGCTTTGAGGGGTGGTAGTTAACCTCCCATGGGAAAATTGTCCCTACAAACTCAAATCTAGTTGTTTTTAATTTATGTTGTTTTGTGTTGAAGTAGAAAGATTTAGATATCTCAAGTAATAGAGTACACTGCCATCTACCTTCCCTTCAATAAGTCATAGCAGTGGGTAATTTTCTTTCTTGTTAACTATATTGTATTTGCTGTCCCAGTTCCAGCTAGTAGTAAATAACCAAAATATTACACAGTGCATGTGTTCATATCTTTTCTTGGTATCTTGGTACAATGTGATTCAGATGTTTGCTGTGTTTTTCATGCACAGCTCTCAAATCTCAAACTTGACTTGACTCAATTCTCAGACTTGGCTCTTCATCAAGGGCTTATCTACAGTGTTAGACACTGCAGTATCCCCAATGTCCCCACAGTGTTGGACAGCTTGAAGAGAAAATGCTAACAGCACTTAGTATATTTTATAATCCATTAGTTACAATAATCTTTTTTAAATGGACCTGTTAACTCGAATCCTATTTGGGACTTCATCTAATCTGGATTTCCAGAGTTTTTCAACTAACTTTTTAATTTTACACACACTTCTGCCTTTTGACTGCACCATGAAATTAACCTTTCCTTTTCATTTGAATTAATTACATCAGAAATGTCTTCAAGAAAATAATGCAAATAATATTTTTCCCCAACAAATTTCTTCTATGTCAAATGGAAGTAAGGGAGGTTTGTGGGTTTAATGCAAAGGAAAAAACTGCATTCTGTTCAAACATAAACTTGTCTGTTCAGACAAAAACTTGTTTTTAGTGGTCCATCAGCTCAGACTGCACACTGGTGCTGGCCCAGGGGCAGTCAGGGACCAGGCTTCCCTGCAGCCGCTGCCCGGGGCGGGGGCCCAGCGGCCGTGCGGGGTCTGCAGGTGGGAGCAGGGATGTGTAGGTAGGGCCAGAGGTCAGCTGGAGTCCTCATCACTGTGTAATAAATGTGCTCCTGAGCTGCCTGTATGTGTCTGTGGTCCTTGTCACAATCTCATGGTAAATTTACCTCTGGTAGATTATAGTTTTTGGTGTTCTCCACTGTACAGTGAGCAAGTGTCACTATGGCTCTCCTGTGAGGCAGAGGAGATAAGTGTCCATGATTAATGATGTGGACACTATCTAGCAGCAGGAGCCCATCAACCTGTGACAACTTTCTATTCCATGGGCATTAAACTCCTAAATGCTGTCACAGTCCTGCAATAGATTGTAACAGACAGCTGGGAACAAGGAACAGGAAGGAGTTTCATAACCCTTAAATAAATTAATTTTACTAGTAGTTATTTTTGCCTCCTGTATTTTTTTATACCCAAAAAAAAGAGTTTGGAAAATGTTAATTTCAGCTGCCTCCTAATCTATTTGAGAAATACCAATTGCCTTCTGTCTGTCCTGCAGAAGTGTGATCATTACTATGCTGTCTTTTTGCTGCTTTCTTTGTTCACAAACGTGATCAACAAAGGCCAGTGCTTCTCTAGGGTCAGGGCATTTATTTACATAATTGCTGCAGGAATATACAGCTTAGGTCCTGTCTAGGTTTGAGAGAAATAGCAGGTAGCTCTTTATCTTCTAAAGTCTCAGAATTGGCAAATGTTTTAAAAGACAGACTTTTTTTTTGTTTTCTACAGATGATTTTTTAAAAATCAAACAGTGCTGGCAAAAAAAAAAAAAAAGGAAAGAGTGGAAACCATTTTAAAAAGTCTTGACACATTTGTGTACTTTGAACAAAATACTTAGAATTTGCTGTGTATCACTCGCCCCCACAAATACACAGCATGAGGAAGCTGAAGCAGAATAACCAGGGGATGATATCAAGGGGAGACTGCTTGAGCATTGCTGAAGGTCTGGGGGGGATGGGCTGGGTTCTGGGGCCACTGTGCCCTCTGTGCCCACCTGCTCACAGCAGAGCTGCTGGTAGGGCACCTGGCTGGGGCACCTGGCCAGGATGAGTGCTGTCATGCTCTCAGAGAGCAAAGGTTCCTAAGTCTGAGCTTTTCCTGATGAGGAGGAAATGCTGAGGAATAGGAAAGATGGCAAGAAAGGGGAGGTTTTGGCATTTGTCAGAAGTGGTGTTGGTTTGCTTTGCTTTGGGAAGAGAGACTGTGGGGGGTGGGGGTGTGGGTCTTGGCTCTTTAAGTTCATCTAGAAAACCGCAGCTGGGTCTTAAAGACACAAATGAGTCTCAGTTAAGTGCAAAATCTATGCAGCAAAATCTTTAACCTCTTCCTCCTGGTCTAAAATGCTCTGAAGTCGTGGGATGTGACACAGCTCCCTGGGACACTCCCTGCCCAGGACATGGCTGTTTCTCCTCCTGGTGCTTCACATGTTTCATTTCCAATCACAGCTCACAGTCAGCAGTGCAGTGTTCCCTGAGAAAGAGTTAATCTCAAAAGAACAACTTCTCCCAACCAGGCTTAATAGATTCCTAGCTTTCCGAAGAGTGCAGCAATGTGCAGTTAGGCAGCTGAGTTTTCTTTTAAGTCGCTGTTTCTTTTTTCCACACGATCTGGGTTTTTTATTTATGTGGTACAGCTGCGGATGAGCACTGATATGGAGCATTATATTCCTTCTCAGGTGTGAAAAAACAGCTGTATGAGTTATGAATGTGTCATCTCCACTTGAGCGTATTGATACATCCCATATGTTATTGACTTGTGAAACGAATACTGATTGTAAAGAAGAAACATAATGCATAAAATAATTCAGGAAGATGCTAGCAGTAAAGTCTGCTAATAAAATTGTACCATTTTTTTCCAAAACTCAGGGAACACAGTCCTACTTGCAATTTTGATATTTGAAGTGCAGAGGCTTATATTCAGGGGCTTTCTACTGATCTGCCCCAGAATGCTCATTATAATGCATCACAGAAAAGAGAAAGGAGAGAAGGGAAGAGATCACATTCCTGTAGCTTGTCGTGATGATTTGTACCTTCAGTAAAGAGCTTAAAAGCAGATTCAGAGATGCCAGCACTCAGAAGCCTCCCTGGGCAGGAGCACGGTGCGACAGGCTGGGAGGCAGTGCAGCAGTGCCATGTGCTACCTGACACATCACTGCCACCAACACAAGGGGCACTGGGCCCCTTTGGGAGTTGCACCTGCCAGAAGCTGCCCTAGCCTCTAATCATTTCCTTGATGCATGAAAAGAAGAGTGAAAAAGAAAACTTTCTTCTGTTTTTGCAGCTTCTCTGACTGAAAGAAACTATTAGAGATAAATTCTCTTAGGCACTGAATTGTTTTGCACCCTTAGGCACTAAAAACCCAAAGACCCTAAAACTGTTCAAATACAATAAGAAGAGAAAAGCACCTGCTTTTTGCCACCAAAACAGTCCTGTGTTTGTGCAAGTTAAAACTGAAGCAGCAGCCTTAGATGCTGAGAATTCCAGGAGCTTTGTTTGCATATTCCCCATTATTCAAGAAGTCTTTCACAAAAACAATTTCTCTCAGAGGTCTGAAGAGGGGGTTGATCTGGAGTCATTCTCTCAGTGCCTCTGGAAGCAGATATTCTTGATTATTGCTGTTGGGACATATTAGCATAGTTACAATATCATGCAAAATTTAGAGACCATGAATTTTAAGTGTGCAACACAGTGGCTCCCTAACCCTGCTTGGACTTTCTGGGGACAGAGCCAGCAATAATATTGCAGTAGTTTAGAAGGAGGCATCCAGACTGGACTGCTATTGATAATACAAGCCCAGAGGTCTGAGAACTATGGCCTGCCCACAACAGCTGCCTTTATCAGTAAGTGCTTTTAGGAACTTATTATGGCTGTAATGTGTTAGTTGCAGCAGCCCCAGACCCTGGGTGATGGGTTTCTTTTGTTGCAGAGAGCACAGAGAGCTGGGACATGGAGGCTGACTCTCACAGCAAAGGCAGCCAGCGTGAGAGAAGTGATAGAAATTTAGAGGAAGAGACTGTGTGAGGGTGTTAAGCCAGGAATTCCTTTGATTCTGTCAATCAATTTCCAAAACTATGTATTCACATTTCTAAAAATGCAGAAGTGACTTGGGTGATTTTGGGGGAGGGGAGTAAGTCAAGGTGAATTATATTCCTTCTGCCGCAGTGTAATTCCAGAGTCCTTTCACAGTTGTAAATCTCGCTCAGAAAGCTTTGAAAGTCTTTTTGAGTGTTAAAAGCTTGGGTGGTCAAGGTCAGGTGAGTTCCTTCCTCCCTCTTTCCCCAGACAATGAATACTTTTAAGAGGCCTACCCTTCTAGTTAGGTTTCGTTATCTGCACTTTTTATATCCCTCTCCCTACAGGAAACAAAGCAGCACATACAGCCAGCGAGGGGCTCCACTGGAGGACTGCATAATTCCTAACACGGATTTAAAAGGGAAAAATCCTCCTTTTCTTTCCCTGCGTATCCCCAGAAGACATGATCAATATCTAGTGCAGCCACGCAGGCTGGATCCCCTCGCTCCAAATGTGAGAACAGTGTCTTCTGAGCCATACCTGGAATATCATGTTGCACAAAAAACAAGCACCAACAAACACCTTCCAAAAGAATAAAATGCTCTGATCTTAAAATACTGAAAATCTTTCCTGGGCCATATTCAGGCCCTGCTCCCTTCTAGTTTTTGCTCGTATGTGTCCAGTTTTGAAAACCAGCTTTGATTCGTGAAAGAATAGCACACATACTGTTGTAGATAATAGGACACACTGGGCATTTTGGCAGACAGCAGCTTGAAAACACTGGCTTGCTCCAACGGTGATTTTAAATGCACAGGATGATGTTCTGAAAGGAAGTCATACCTTTACCATTGGTTACCTTAAAAATTTCCTATATACCTCTGTAAAAATGCTGCAGATACCTGTGTTTCTCGAAGTTTAAACTGCAGCCTTCAGCAAATGCATCATGTTAATTTCTCAATTTTTTAAAATTCTCGTCTCCCTTTTGTTATATCGACAAAATTTCTGTACCTTTGAAAATGAAGCTCTGCTTATTAGAACCCTTCCCAGTCAGGTCTTGAGATGCTTGTTCATACTATGAAATAGGGCCAAGGTTTAATCACAATTACCTGCCATGCTGAAAATGATTTGTTCTGATCTACACTGACAGGTCAGTTATGGTCATCATTATGTCAAGTTCCAAATACAGTAACATTTCATAATGAGAGCAAGTGCACAGAGAGTGAGTTTGAAGCAACAGAGTGCACCATTTGTTGTATGAGTGGGAAGAGGTTTATACTGGCACTGTGTGTACTGGGCATGCAGAAGGAGACAGTAAAAGCTGTGAATAAAACCCTTCCTGTATTTTTAACAAAATCCTCATTTAAGGTGAGGTTTTATTATCACCAGACTGTTTTTAAAGATGCTGCTCTTCCAGTGGGGTTTGAGAAGCAGGAGCATTTGTGGCCACCATAGGTATCTTCAAAAAGACTAACTCAGAAACTGCCCAGGTTGCTGGACCTCTTAAAAAGACATCACAGCTTTTATAAGAGCTGGAACAGTGCCAGAACTACCTGTCTGCAGGATTTATTCTCAGCTCTTCAGAGAGTCCTACCTTGTAAATCTAAACTGAATTAAGGATTGGATCCTAAATTCCTTTGGTTTCAGCAAGACTTTGGATCTTAATAATTCAATATATCAAGATTTTAGTGGTGGATAATCTAACTTCTTGAAGAATATTGTCAGTTAGGGCATCATGCCAGTAACTGATCAAATTAAAACCTTCAAGTTCTTACATATATCTACAGAAGAGCCTTTGTCCCCCCCCTCTTTTTTTTCTCTTCCAGGAAAGAATCCAGAATATTTACAATATAGATAGCATTGTTTTTTTCAGTTCTTCCTTTCACTTTTTTTTGAGGTTTGATTTTTTTTCTTTCATTGTACCTCTGAAGTCTTCCCTCTCATACTGAGATCTCAGTTTCTATACAGGTTGCTATAGTCAAGGCAAACATCTGTTTCTTAAAGAACATTATAAGCCAGGTTTATAATTATGAAAAATGTGGATTTCTGAATGTGTTGCTGGCTTGCACGTGCACCTCTGGATCCCAGAACTCCTCACAGTAGGTGTTTGAACTGGTCAGTGCAATGAAGTTATAGGAATGGAGTCACCATTTCCATGGCTGTCATCCCCTACTATATGGAAGCCCAGCACAGGACAAGTTTGAACAGATCTCTTTCAGCACCTCCTGAAAATGAAGTGCTTCCTATGGAGAAAAAAAAGCCAGCAGTACCCAAATTGACATTTTGGGATCTAAACTAAACAATTCTCAGATTTTCTGGGGCCAGGATGCTCAGACAAAATTATGGCATACATAAATGAGCAGGCCATAGACACTCACTACACAATGTTTATGTTTGTGGTTGTGCTTGTCTAAATTTAGATCTTATAACCTGGTTGCACAAATCTGGCTGAGCCCAATGCCTGCTGTTCTGAGGGATCTCATTACCTGCATTTATTAAAAAATGTGAGTATTTTTGCTCCAAGTTTACTTTGGCTTTAAGTAGGACTGTTCACAGCAACTATTCTGTGTCCTAAACAATGTTTTAGTGGGACTTAGTCCCAAGCTTAAATCCAAGGACAAATTTCAGTGTTAGAATGACTCAGACAAAACCCATTATCTTTCCTAGATCAAGGTCAACAGCACAGTACGATCTGTTGGCATGATAACCGATCTGACTTGCCCAAAGCTTAGCCAGCCTCCTGGATTAGCTTGGTTTGAGGCTGGTGGTACATGAGAAATAAGTTCTATTGCCAACATCTACCTCATATCCAGCATGGTGACATGATCCGAGAGCAGTGTCTGTCACCCCAGCACACAGGACCCAAGCTCCCCCCTCTGACCTGGCTGAGAGCCACCTTTCCCTCTTGTTTTTTTCTGCTTCACTCTGCACTTGCTGCTCTGTGGGTGCTGTCAGCCCAGTGTGGACACAGACTTTCCAACCCAAATTCTCCCAGCAACTCCCATCTTTGATTTCCCTGGGAAACTGCCAACATCCTACTGTGTTTTCAGGTAATTTCTAATTAATACAGAGTATTTGTAGGGAATAGAAGCAGATATTTCTGCTCTGGGTATGCAAAAATTATAGAAGCTTAAATTGTACAATGGAAAGGGAAATCCAGGCGTTCTCCTGATGGCAGGAGGATATCCAAATGCCGGTCATGCTATTTGGGTGGGAGAAAATAATTATGGGGAGGTTGCTTCGGTTTTCCCTTTTTTTCATGTAATTATTTTCTACTTGCTCCTTTGAGCTATTGAGATGTTGAAGGCAAAATCTGAGTAATTACCTTTTCTGTCATACCCAACAAGACAGTAGAAAATATATCACAATTTTAGGATAAATAATAACTACAGCAACTCTTAAAGGCTGGTGTCAGGCTAATAAGTGAACTGCATGTTACAAGCTTTGCTCTACTGCCAAAGATAAAATGCATCCCCTCTCTGGTACGTCTCATAGACAAGTCAGAGTGCCTCTCCACTCGTATGTATTGACAATTGAAAAACAGGCTGGCATTTGCATAGAAGGAAGCAAGTATGTAAATTCTCAATGTGACACTTAGAATCTGCTGAAACAAAATGCCCAGTTGCAGTAAAATTGTAGATGGCCTAGGTAACCCTAGCCCTAGCTTTGTTAAAACCATGTTTAAACAGGTCATGGAATACTTCTACCATTCCTTTTGCACCCCACATTTCTGTCCTTGGCTTCAAGTGGGAAATGTCACCAGCACCTCCAAGTATATAAAAAAACCTTGCCTGTTTCTACTGCTGGCAGCTTCTTTAGTCTGCACAGATGGGGAACTTCTTTCTGAAAAATCATGCCATAAATTGCACAGACAGTCAGCTGTTGTGATTCTGTCCTTGCTGCCCATTTCCCACTCCCTCTCTGCTGGAAAAGATTCCCCTTTTCTGAAGCAGTGTGAAGACATTCCTCTATTTCTGCTGAAAATGAGAAACGGCGAATTCTTTAACCCTTTTTTTAAAATGGCTATTTAACAATCTCCTTTAGCCAAAGATGGCAGTAAATGGCAATGTCTTTGCCACACCCAGTCACTCAAACCTTTGGAAAGAGGCTTTTTCAGGAAGTCTGTTCTGCTGCAGGGGATTTGGGTATTCAGTGTCCTTTGGAGGAAGTACGCACCCAAAAGACTCTGCTTCATCCCCAAACTTGGCTGTCAGTCAAGCCATGATTGACACGTGCAAGTGGAGACCCATGTTCTGAGACCCTTCATGAGCTTTGGTTCTTTCACTGCAGCTGAAAACCTCCTCCCCAAGGTTTCTCGTTGTTTTTCTGCGTTAGGTAGTGTCTAATTGGACACTGGTAACAAGGGGAAAACAAGTAGGTCTTTGCACAGCTGCTCATAACTCACTGAGGTTTGCAGCAAGGGCAGGAATGGATCTGTGGCTCCTGGGAGAGATCACGGGCCAGAGACACTGCCAGAGCCCACGGGGGTGGAGGCAGGAGTTCCCTTCTCTGTGCCCAGCCATGCCTGCTCTATGCATGCTCAAAGGAGCTCAGAGGCACCAGGACACATCTGGCCCTTCTGAATGCAAGCTTAGGAGTGATGAAATTTTCTGTTCACTCCAGTCTAGTTCTGGAGGCTTTGCTTTTTACTTTGTTCTCTCATTTGAGTCTGCAGATTCAGTAGAACTGACAACTTCTGGATTATCTTTCTTCTAATCATGAATATTATGTAATTGTGACTGCACTTCTGCAACCTTTCTATGGCTTGTTACAGTTGTATGTATATTTTAATAACTCTTTCTTTGCTAAATTCCCAGGTTGACAATTTGTTTGCCTTTTTTAGAGTTTTGTTTAAATTATATATGCAACACTTGCTTGAATAAGTGTCTTCTGCAGTTTTGAAGGAAAGGCCAGAAATAAGTGAACACTACAGTTTCCTTATCCTTCAAAAGGCCATTGGAAAATCATATGAAACTCCTTTACTGCTCACACTTGGAAGATCACAAGGAGGTGGTTTCTTTTTTGTGTTGAGGAACTTTAGGAAAATATCCTGACCAAATGTTAAGTAACAGAGACACTCTGGGTTAGTTAGTTGCGAAAATACTTCTTCCTTTCCATTCCACATGACAGAAGCTTCTACTGCACTCACAATTTTAGATAGTTAAGTTATAGTCATGTTCAAAAAAAAAAAAAAAGGCATTGGAGTTCCAGCTAGAAAATTCTGACAAAATAGTTGCATTTAATAAAGTGACTAAGACTTTGCAATTTTTTAAAGTTGGTTATAATCTAAGATTCACGGCTCGTACATTTTTTAATTTCTGTGTGTGATATTTGTGTTTTCTGCTTCTGCTTTTTCTTCTGTATTGATGTTTTGATAAAAGAGATTTGTGAAATTGGTTATGTTTCTTCATTCCAAAAACAGATGTACTCTTCAATTCTTTTTAAAACTGTGATGAACATGTTAATCTATAAAGGTCCATTAGTCCTGCAAATTCCTATGTTAAATCTTAAAGAGTAAAATTTTTAAGGATATTTCATCCATGTTTCATATCTGTACTGAAACCAAAAGTCAGATGTGCTTAATATGCTTACAGATCTCATAGTAATTGGCTCTTTTCTCAGATTGGAGGATTCAGAGCATATGTTTCTCAGTTTGAGACAGATTTTTTTTAATCTGGTGCTAAGGTGAAGTATCATGCAATAGCATTAATGTTATGATTTACTGGAGCCCATTAAATCCAATTCATCATCTTATATATTTCCATTGCAAATTGGGTGTCTAGCTTCCTTTATAGCTCAGTGTTCAAGCATCTTGAAGTGCTGAGAAAGCTAAACTATTCACATGTTGTAAATACAGAAACTTAGCAAACTTTAAATATATTTTTAAACTCCTTTTCATTATTATTTGCCTTGATTGAGAAATGAACTTTAAAAACAAGACTGGAGAATACCTGCCCTCAAGCCTGCTCAGAAATTCTTTATGTCCATTTTTTACGTGGCATGAAGAAATTTTCACTGGCTATTTGGTAGTCTATCATTTTCAGTTGTACTCCTTCAGGTTTGTCAGTGAGAAAATTCTAGCAAAGTAAATTAAATAATCTCTCTAAAACTACAAAGCTGGTGAGAAGTGTTTTATCCAGTTTCACTTGCCATGTTTAAATTTGAGTTCAAACAAGACACAAGATGTGAAATCAATATGTGATATTAGAGACGTTTTTAATACGCTTTTTGGTGCATTTATTTATAATAAAAGCATTTATGTGCATTGCAAACCCCTTCATAGAAAGTCTGCAAAGGGATGGTTTAAGTCTCATCAGCACTTGCCCTTATCTCAAAATATGGTCAGAGGTAGCTCAGTATCCCCAGAAATTCATAAATGTGCATTCATAAATGAAAGAACGATGCCTCTTGGCAGTCTGGGCATTAACATTCGTGGTTTAGAACAAGTCAGAGAACCTCGTCACTGGGGCGAATTCTGCAGTTGAACTTTTCCATATGTTAATTGCAGGAGTGATGGGAAGGCTTATAGTGCTATGTGTGAAAAGTAAAATGAAAACAAATGGAAAGTAACACTGAATTTGTGCTCTTTCTTCCACAGGATGATAATACTTCTTTCCATGGTTCTAAGGTTAAAATATTTTTATTGAAGGGTTGTTTTCTCTTGTGAATCACAAAGAGAAGGTATGAGGGCTGTTAAGGAAAAACTGCAGGTCTATTAAATTTACATTCATACCAACGTTAGCATTAAGACTTTGGGGCTTGTTTCTCATTTGCTACGATGCAAATGTATTCCATATTTTACAAACACTTCAAGGCTGTTTTTTTCTACCAGAACTGTGAAAAGTGCCCAGAGGGTAAACAAGAATCAACAATTAGCCTGTAGCCAAAGCCTCCAGCCTCCAGTCTGGATTAGGACTGTTGAGAAAATGTCTGTAACAAGTCCTCAAGATCACAGTCTTTCCAATGTATTATTCAAAACTTGAATTACTATCAAATCGACAGGGAGAGAATGGCTGTTTGAGGGTTAGACATGAAAGTGCCAGAGCTTGCACCTCCTTTTCCATATTTGTAGGTAACTTTCTAACTTTTTGAAAGAGTTCTAGCAGACTTTCTCATCATCTGTGTTATTATTCTGCTGTACTTTGGCTGATAGCTTGTGCAAGTGACCAATAAACCACTCAAGTCAGCGCAGGTGGTTTCTGACAGCAGGATCTGACATTACCTCTAAGTGCTGTGACTGAAGATAGTGTGCTTTGCTAATAAAAACCTGGGGAATTATAAGGTTAATTATTGATCCTAGGCCCATCAGAAATATATTTTCCATACAAAATATATCCTCCATTTTCTTGGATAGAGCTTTTACCACTTAAGCTCTCCTGGAGCAGTAGAATTCTTGAGTTCTGTTTTTCCATGTGTCACTTGCCTGCATCCATCCATGATTCTGTGAAGCCAGGATGAGCATAAATATCTAACAGCCCATGCTATGCTTCCCTCCTTAGAAGAATTATAAAGAAAATAGGCAGGCACTGCCTTGTCCAACAATTTGCTCTTGGTTCTGCACCCAACCCAAAGAGCCTTTCTCTGGGATTATTTGATACTTCAGGAACCCCTAAGATTCAAAATCTCTTGTCCCAGAGAAGAGTTAGGCTGGAGAGGAGATCTCTACTATCTCCACATACGACCACTGAAGATGGTATTTCAGCACTTGGGGTTAGTAATGTTTGGTCAGAGCAAGTATTAAAACATTTAGAAATCCTTCACAATACAAGAAGAAACAAAACGTTTGGGGGGATTGATTATTTATTTATTTGTTGTTTTTTGCTTCTTTGTTTTGTGTAGAATTTTTGGGGGATCCTTTTAGATTTTTATTGAAAAAGAATTAAAATACAAAATTGTGCTAAAATATGCAGGTCTTGCTTTGATAAGTGCCTTAAGAAAATAAAATTATACCCCAGCACAAAAAGCACGTGTACATTTTGTGGTCAAATTTCCTGAATAATAAAAGCAATAGACCTTGACCAAATAATTGCAGTGACATGATGTGTAAATTCTCTGGCTCCTGAAAATATTTTGGAAGAAAGTAGCAGAAAATAGAGGACAACTCTGAGCCCTTCATATTTCTAAACAAACTCAGTTTCCTCGTACTCATTTCACATTTCCCACATGAGAGACAGAAGCCCTATGTAGTAAGCATCAAACCACAATTTAGAGATTGAGGTAGCAAATAAGTAAAAGGGACTACATTCCTGTCATTTTCTGTTGCTATGATCCTTCTCCTCGAGACTGCATGAGATGTGATGCAGAATATACCAGATAGGGCCCTTGTGAGAATAAAGGAATTGAATATTGCAAAGTGGTGCAATGGGAGCCATATATAAATGCTAAGATAAATACAGATTTGATAAATTACTAGCAAAGGCACTGGAGGGAACAATACAAGACGATGCAGTCAGGCTTTTTCATCTCACTCTCACGCCCCTTAGAGAAGACATGGCTTTCCAGAACTCTGCACCTGAGGCAAGATGTTTTAGTCATTTTATACATAATTACCCCTTGAGACCTCTCAGATTCTAGGATACTAAAACATAGCTCTAGGTCTTCAAGTGTGATGATATATGGATGTCCATTTTCAGGATGGGAAAAGATGCAGTAGGTCTACAATTCTCAGCTCTGATTGCCACAGCCAGTGTGCATGAATGCTCTGAGAAAGCATGGTGAATGCTCTGAGAAAGCATGGTCTCTGTAAAAAAATTCAGCATAGCTGCACCTCGCACTCAGCCCTGGGAGGCTTCACTCCTAAGGCTTCCCACACGATGGAAGGGCAGACAGGCAAGGCACTGGGATTTGCACTGAAGACAGCTCCCATGGAGCTGAGGATTTCTCACAGCTATCTGTGCTGAGCAGACATTTACCTCAGCTTTATGTATACTAGCACCTAAAAGCTAATTTCAAATCAAAGATTTCAGGCATCTAGTGAAAGGAGAATAGTCATCTTTGCTCCTGACATCCCTATTTCTCAGAGCTGTTAAGTGAAGTGATAATTTGCTACAGAGGAAGTATACTAGATAGAATACATTTTTACAGGAATATCTGTGCTAAGGAATACCTCTATAAAAGCTATTTTGTCTTGCATCATTTTGCCTGACAGAAATATTACTTACACTAAAATCCTTAATGTGAGATGCCCTATAAAAAAGTTGTTTAATTTAATAACAGTCATTGTATTAGTTCCCCCTAAAGTAATCACTTTGTTGAGAACACACTCTCTGTTCCTTTATTTGATCTGGGAATAAAATTATCCTGTCTTTACTTCAGTATCTCCTTCTTATTCTTTCTAGAATAAATAAACATGAAGCTGTCACTGCAGAGCAGGCACTGCCTCTCCCTGTCATAAACCTTTTGGTTTCTGTGATGAGAGAATTTTTCTGCACAATGATCTGTTTATTTTTCAAGAATATGCTTGAAGCACTACATTTTCTTGCTTTCCTGTTTCCCATGTAGATACATGAGTAACCACAGAGAGTTCCTGCCGTCCCAGTAGATTATATGTCCTATCAAGTTTTCTGTCATTCTCATAAAACTAATCAAGCTATTTATCACAAAAAATGATTTAATATATCAGGCACTAATTTTAGTACAATTTTTATTATGGCAACTAAAACCGCCAGTTGGGAGATTTGGGCCCTTTTATATCAGTGAAATATATGGCAGCCCTCTGCTTCATAAAGTCTTGGTTAAAGGGCTTGATTTGTGCACTGCTCACCTGCTGGGTAAATACTGGAGATCCTGGCCTAGAGTGTGGTGGCTTCTTAGCTATGCCAGCCAAAAGACCTCAAGTCAAAAAGCAAAAATCCCCACAATTAAATCCAAAACCTTATGGAATAACTGGGTCTTTCCCAGCCAGGTGGGAGCATGGTGACAGCTCTTTGAATCCCAGCTCAATATTATGTCCACTCACCTCTACATGTCTTTAACTTTCAACAAAGCTGTAAACATGGATTTTGTAGACTGTTTGTGTGTTATACACATGTACCAAACATCATCAAAATTCTTGTTAAAGAAAAAATAGAAATTCCTGGCTTTATTTACTAGAAAAGAATGTATGAAATTGTGAGATGTAAATATTGTATACTTTTCATACTTAAGAAACACTGACTTGCATGGCTTCTGAAAGTCCAAACTGGCAATCTGTTTGAGACACCACCAGCTTTCAGGGGGTGTATTTAATCAAAATGTTATTATTTGCAGGTTTTCTTCTACCTTAGAAGACACAAAGTTCCTTGTTGCAATGTTTTCTGTTGGTGACTGGATACTGCCAGGGGCTGGTGAGGAGCTGTAAAACTACAGTGAACCCAGTGACCATCTCAAATCTAGGCCTAGTAAGTATTGTTCATTTGATGTTTAATCTTGTATCTGATCAAAGTAGATATTGTTCATTTAGTCTTTAGTCTGGTATCTGTCTGATAAAAGCATGTGAGAAATGAGTTGACAGCATCACTGCAATTTGCCAGGCACTTGTAAGAAATCATCTTGCCAGCTGATGTATTTATTTGGTAGCACCCGTGAAGAAGCTAGCAACACACCAGCAACAGAAATCCTGTCAGCATTAGTCAAAGGACTGAAGCACTCAAAGGAAAAGAATAAATACCCTGGGCTTATTCCTGGTTTTCTTCATAAAGAACAGCACTTCTTTGTTCAGATAACATCTGAGAGTTTAGTTGAGCAGTAGAAATGAGGTGGCTTTATGAAGCAAAGAGAAATGCACATTTAGACATCTTCAGAGCACATGGAAATTCATGTATCACCCATGTACAGAGCACGTGAGGCTGATTTCAAGCCCTGGGGAAAGCAAAATTCCAGAGCTTCCAACACCCCTGTGCCTCATCCCAGCCACTGAGGAACATGGTGTAACTGCAAGGTTAAAAATAAGTGGGCCCTAAGATCAGGTTTCTCACTTGTCATAAAGACAACATTTAATTTTATTTACCTCTAGCTGATTTTCATCACTGTTGAGAGTATCACCATCAGGAAACAGTTAGGCCCTCTTGTCACCCCTTGCAAGACTCATGTTTATCTCAGTTTGAATCATTTTTGCCATAATTCAGAGAACTGATGTCCTTTCCTTTCTTAAAAACGGAAAAGAACGGCTCCCAGCTCAGTGTTTCTTTGGTACCTAGAGAAGTTTCCTGTTCTCTGCACTGCCAGGAGGGGTAGACCTCTGCTCTGAGCCTGAGCCCCACGCTCTGCCACCAGAGCCCAGCCAAGGCAGCCCCACTGCCCCACAGGGCAGCTTTGCCCAGCCGCAAACTTCCCAGGGACTGAAAATGCAGCTCAGTATTGGCAGCTGTCTCGGGCTTGTTAGGCCCAAAGCATCCACATTAGGTGTGGCAAGGACTTTAATTTTCTTTTTTTTTTTTTTTTCCCTAATTCTCTTTAAGTTAGACACACTGTAAGGGGATGAATATAAACAAGGAGCGAGTAGTCTGTGTAGTATAAGAGCAAACATTATAGATTATGAGCTGAGGGACAGGGCTCAAAAGGCAGCAATTCAAAAGCCAGTCAGAATCATCCACTAAATTTTTCTTTACTTACTTGAGGGTTTTTAGTGCCCTCTGGAAGGACATCAACAAGATTTAGACAGAAGCATATCACTACTGTAATGAACACTGACAAAAAAATTGAGAAACTGGAACTGGAAATGCATTTGCAATACTTCTCTGGGAATTACCACTATAATTACACCAGTTTAGAAAGCAATACCTTTGTAAGTGCTTTTACCCCATCATGTCTCACACGAGGGATTATAGCATTTTAATGACCTCGGTGGCTAAATTGTACAATATCTATAATAGTATGAAATCTAGGAGAATTTTTGGCCCCATTGAGGCCATAGAAAATCTCCTACTGACTTTGTTGGAGCCAGCAAAATCCATCCTAATTTTTCAGGTGGCCAGCTCCAGCTACAAAAGGGGCTTGTATTTTCCCCAGACTCTTAAAATAAGAGCGAACTGATACTTTTCAAATACTTATGCTACAAATACCCTGAATTATATTTCATGAAAGATGTTATGACATGGAACACACTGTTTTTTCATGAAACACACACCTTTTAATAGCAGTTATTGAGAGGGTGATACATACATCGCTATTTCTCCTGTCACCAAATGAAATGAAATTCATAGATCTGCTCTTAGCTAACGGGATACACATTTTATGGCTAAATAAGGCCTTGAAAATGAAAATCTTCTGCCCTTCTCAGGAGGATATAGATCCAAATTAAATGAGCAAGTTACATTAAGGCACCTGTAAACCTTGAAAAGGGTGTATTGGCTTGTTCATTGTTCCTATAGATAATAAACTCACCCATCAAACATCTAGAGAGCAAGCCAAGGAAAGCAAATGTCACCCTGCCTTAGCTTCCCTTATATGTTTTCTGTTTTCTGAAATTGAACATATCTTCTGTAGATAGGACTATAAGAGATTGATAGATGCCTTAAGATCAGTTTGCACATGAAAAGGTAATAATTGATCCCTGGCCACTTCATGAACCAGCATTTAGTGTGCTGTGCAATTTCAGAAATAAATCAGAATAACTACCTGAAAAATAAAAGCAGGTAAAAAAGCTCACTTTCCTTCAGCTTTAGAAAATATATGTTGTGTTAGGGAAGGTGTTAACTGACAACATGTTTTAACTGACATGGCAATAAATATGACCAAGCACCAGCATTTTCTCCAGTGTGCAAACTGCCTTTGCAAGAGCCTGGAGAGATTCCCGCTGGTCTCTGCAGGATTTGGCTTGAGCTCCTCTGCAGGAATTAGTTCATGCCAGTGGAAGTAAATATGCCCTTTGGGATGCTGCTGCTGCCATTGAGGTATTTATTTTTATAATAACTTGTTGGCTGGTATAGGGATAGGAAGTCACAACCACAGCTCTTGCATGCACAACTCCACACCATTCATCCTAATCAGTTAGAACCCTTTCTGAAGATAGAAATACTAAGAGCCATAAGCTTGGGGGCCTGGCTACCAACACTTCCTGCACCCTGATGGCTACTGGCCACTCCTCTGGGGGCAGCTTCTTTCCCAGTGCTCTGCAGTGCCTGTTAGTGCCTCCCAGCCACCAGCAGCCAAAGCCGACCCCTTGGACCACAGGGTGATCCAATGAGGGCAACAGATCACAGGGTTTTTCTGACTCATACAGAGCCAGTAAAATGCATTTCTTAGGAAGGAGCCTCCCTTACTATTTACTCTTTCCAGTGTCTGCTCACACCGTGCTTTATTCAACAATATTTTCTCTAGATTGGCCCCTTCCTGGCTAACAAAGCCCAGCTCTGTCTGAGAAGCTCATCTACTAACTTCCAAAGTCGTCCCAAACAAATCAGATAGGAAACACTACCAGATTTCACTAGCATGCTCTTCCCTTGCCAGACATGAATTCATAACTCGGAGAAAGCTGAAATGACAGTAAGACTGAAAGGGCCGGTGATAATGACACAGCACTTTCACATCACGTGTGCTCTTTTATCAGCACTAACAGACTTTTGAACACAGAGTGGAGCTCTGTAGATTTGGCTGGTTTTCACATTTTAAGTGGTGTTTTCTCACTTACTTCCTGTTTGGTTTTTTTTTGCCAGCAGGCCCAACCACATCCAGAACCTAGATAATAGTCGAGTCAGTGTCTCTGCCAGCTTTGTTTAAACTCCCTTTTCTACTCTTTAAACAAGGTTGGAGCTCCACTTATTTCCTTTCTGATACATAACTTGAGCAAAACTTGACTTGAGGCCAACAGTATCTAAGAAAGGAGACAAAAAGCTTGGGCAGAATAGGAAATAGGTAATTTTGCTGCTGTTGCAAGTGCTGGAATATAGGCAGAGCATTTTCTAATAACTTTCTCCAGCTGCCAGTTACTTGTTCAAAATGAAACACATATACTGCAGGGGGAAGAAGGCTGATGTGTTTTTAGGTTAAAAGAAATGTTGTCCAACATCTGTTTACCACATGGTAGCCTTAACCAAAAATTTTCCCTCTTGGCAGCCATTGCTTGCCTTGCTATGCACCCATTGGTTGCTTTCTCCACTCCAGCAGTGGCTTTGAACCTACTGCACGATTCCAGAATCTGTAGGCTTCACCTTGTTCTCACCCAGCCCGAACTCCCATTGGGGTTCACCTGGTGAAGCAGTCAATAAAAGGGACTGAGAGCCTCAAAACACAGTTCAGGGCACCGGAGTCCTCCGAGTTCTGGCAGGAACCAAACACCTCTTCAGCAGGTGGCCTCCACAGAAAATCATGAGCCCCCTGAACACGCACTCAGCCGCTCAGCCAAGCCTACGTTAACGTCGGGCAGCCGTAACACCTTCATGGTTTGTGAAACATCAAAGGGCCCTGAATGCCAGAGTCCTAGCTCCCTCTCCTGGCAGAGCACCGCACGGGACCGGGGCCGGGGTGCTCCCCAGCACAGGCAGCCTGAACCCCAGCTGCAGCTCTGCCGAGGAGCCGTGCCCGCAGCGACCAGAGCTCCCCTCTGCGAGGGGCCCAGTGGCAATCACGCAGCTCCAGCTCTACCAGCAGATTAATACAGGATTAGCAAAGGCAAAATCTAGTCTAGTGAAGAACATCTGCGACATAGCTTTAGCCGCATAAAAAATATGTACTTGAGCACAGATAAAACTTCATTGCTACGCATTATCTGCAGTCCTTAAGGCTGGGGGTAGTGCAATTTGTTCTCTAATACTCTGATACAGACTGGCTCATGCAACTGTGCCATGTTCCTCTCCAACACCACAGCCTTCTTCTGTTTGCTGTTTCCTCTACACGCTGAGCCCACAGAGTGCCTCCCCAGACTGTAATTTTCTCCTTGAGAAGCACACATCTACAGGCTGGATGAGAACCTGTCACTGTAGCAGGTCGTGTACGACACCAGGGATCTCAGCAGCAGTCTCCAATCCTTCAGGAGCATGTGGCATTTCCACAGGGGAAAGGACAGCTATTGCCTGTCAATCCAGAGTCGCTTCTGCTACATCCCTGCTTCGTGAAACACATCCTGGCACCACATCCTGGGTCATCATGGCAGTGGCAGTGGCAGAGGTGGCAGTGTGACCTGCCTTCATGGCCCAAGGCTGAAGCGAGGTCCTTCTCAGCCAGCAGCACGTGCCTCCACAGCTTCGGGGAATGAGCTGGCTCCTAATATGCAAAAGACAGCAGAGCTCACCCCAAGCACACAGGCCACTGAGAGCGACCCAGGTTGCAAGCCATGTGCAGGTACATGAAGTTGGGTCATCTCAGCCACTGACCATTAGCACCCTGGGTTGGGCACAGCAGTTTATTTCTGCAGGGTTTTGATTCACTTATTCAGCCACCATGGGTGGCTGAAGTCCACTGAATGCCTCCCTAACAAGTGGGTGGGCTGGGATGCCGGGGACAGGGCTTGTTGGCATGTTAGCATGATGCTAACTTAACAGGAAAGCATAAGTACTTGAAAAGTATCTGTTCGCTCTTATTTTAAGAGTCTGGGGAAAATACTCCACTCCTGCTATTTCTATGGAGAAAGTGGGAACAAAGTTTCCTGCACAAGTAGAACAACAGGTCTCTCTTAGGACTCTTTCAGTCTTTGGCAATGGGGTTACAGCTCTTGTTTATGAGGAGGTGGAGGCAGGTCACAGATGTGCAAGCTGGTTTCTGCTGTGGTTTTGTTTTCTTCTCGGTTTCACACTGGTGCAGTTTTCCCAAGACAATGGGTCCTCCACAGGTCAGTGTGTTACTTCAGGAGGCACCTTCAATCTCCAGCACCAGCTATGGGTCCTGCTTAAATGGTGAGGCCTTATATTCTTAGAGGTCCATAAAGCAAAGCTAAAGCTGCACAGAAGCCATTCAGTTAAGCCAAAGCTGTGGCTCATAAATTATTTCACTGTAAGTTAACCATTAATTGTAGGAGACTTTCTGTATATTAATCAGAATTAAATTATTGTTTCTTCCTCAGGGAGAAAAATGAGGTAATGAAGAAGAAAGAGGAAGACAAAGGGAAAAGGATACTTCTGGATATTGCAAAGATGTCTAAACTTCACTAGCATGCTCATCCTATTTCATGTTAGGTATCATAGGCAACTTATCTCTTTATATATAGTGCCAAATTTTCTTTGAGAAACAAAGGTCTCTTCCCTGCAGATGCTCACACATTCCCTTAGTCAGCCCTCAATCCTGCATCCATCATCAGGTTCTGGTTCCATGCTGTTCTGAAAAGTGTTAACTTACTATCAGAAAACTTAAGATTCTTTGTGACCTGAAAAGCAGTGGTTTCATTGTTGTGCTTTGCCCCTCTTTAGAATTTTGTCCCTAGCAGTTATTATGTTCCTGTGATAAAACCAAAGCTCGCTACTAATGTACTATATTCTGGAATATATCTCACAACCAATCATTAAATGATGGTGAGTACTCCTAACTTAAACTGCATTACTAATGTTAATGGATTGTATCAAGTTTTGCTTGTTCAGTCTGGTATTTGGACTGAGGATATATTTTGAGATATTTGAATGTACTCATGAATTTTCTCACAAGATTTTCTTCTAATGCTATACCTACTTTTCTCAGTTTGTACATGTTTGAAGTGGTGGTGTCAGTCCTGACCAGCAGAGATCCCAGACTGGGTCCTGCCTTGGAACCTGACAGCCTGCATTTCCTGAATTAACAGGCCCAGCACGAGGCTTGCTCCCACCACCCTTACTCAAGCAAGAAGCCCTTTTCACATTGCTGACTACACATGAGGTTTGTGCCAATACACAGGGCTGATAAGTGTTTTGTAGCTATAAGAACAAGCAAGCAGTCAATTACCTAAACTTTGTAATTGATCAGGAATCCATATTTGTGGAAAGTTCTCCATCAGAGTCTTTAAATCAGAGCTGGTTATCTCTCAGAAAGGGACAGTCTGTTTACAAGTGGTTGGTGCTGATACAGAAATTATGGGGCAAAAAAGTTGTAAGGCTGCTTTTCTGCAGCAGAGCAGACAAGTGCTGGATTCTCTACCTGGGACAGGGCAGCCCCAGATGTGTGTATAGACTGGGGAATGAGAGGCTGGAGAGAAGCCCAGAGAAAAGAGACCTGGGGGTCCTGGTCGATAGCCAGTTGAATGTGAGTCAGCAGTGCCCTGGCCAGGAGGGCCACCCCTGTCCTGGGGAGCACCAGGGACAGCATGGCCAGCCAGGTATGGGAGGGGATTGTCCCACTCTGCTCTGCTCTGCTCTGGAGTGGTCTCACCTCGAGTTCTGGGGGCAGTTTTGGGCACCAAAACATAAAAAAGAGATTGAGCTGTTAGAGAGAGTCCAAAGGAGGACACGAGGTGGGTGAAGGGCTTGGAGGAAGCCGAATGAGGATAGGCTCAGGTCCCTTGGTCTGTGCAGCCTGGACAGGAGGAGACTGAGGGCAGACCTCACTGCAGTCACAACTTCCTTGTGGGAGGAAAAGGAGGGGCAGGCACTGATCTCTGCTCTGCGGTGACAGTGACAGGGCCCGAGGGAATGGCCTGAAGCTGAGTCAGGGGAGGTTTAGGTTGGCTATCAGGAAATGGTTCTTCACCAGAGGGTGGCTGGAACAGCTCCCCAGGGCAGAGGTCACAGCAGCAGCCTGACAGAGCTCAAGCAGTGTTTGGACAAAGCTCTCAGGCACATGGTGTGACTCCTGGGGATGATTCTTTCCAGGGCCAGATGATCCTCGTGGATCTCTTCCAACTATGATATGATACCATTAATTTTTATCTGGGGAGGGTGTTGTGTATGCCCAGAGGTACTTTTTTAAAAATTATTTTGCAGAGCTGTGCATCAGTGAGTGGAGCTGTCATTCTGCCTCCCAAGTCTTCTGTTATGGAAGAGATCTTGGAAGGGACTGTGGTTTGTGGAAAATATTCACTCACTTCCAGCAGCAGCTGATGTATAAGGAGAGAACTGCCCACCTTTAGTTTACAGACCCGTTTTGCCCCACAGCTTGCTAGGTAGACAGGCCAGCACACTCATACTGGTGCCAGGAATGTTGCTACTGATTGTGCTCACCCAACCACGCTGTATCAGCACGTCCAAGACTAGTTACAGCTAATAAGGCTCTATCTGAAGGGAAAAATGAGACCAGAGTGAGATTTATGACAATTCAAAGCACAGAATAAGCAATATGAACAGATGAGCCTCAAAGAATGGTAAGGTGCTCTTCACATACAAATATTTCGGAGGGAAAAATAAGAAAATAATAGAATTAACTATAGCAAACAGGTTTTCTAAATAGAGGTTTTCTGCATTTCCCATGACAGTCAGTTGAATGAGGGAAGGAAAAAAAAAAGGAAGAGCAGAAACTGCTTACAACACAGAAAAAACCTTGAGTGCCAAGAACACGCTCCAGATTTTTTTAGAGATGCATGACTCTTATCTCAGTCCTGATTCATCACAGCTTAATCCCAGAATTATTCTGAATTCAAAGATCTTGCTCCTGCGGGGTTAATGGGTTACGTTCAGCATTGAAACCCATGACACAAATAGCTGCTTAATTATTCAATCCAGACAGGATTTAGTGGTAATGGAAATAAAAATAATAATGGCAGAAATTGCAATGTTTTACATTTTGTAGGGGGAATTATTTTTTCTTTTATCTGTATAATTCAGGACTGTGCACAGGCAGGAGGAGGCCCATATAAAGGAGGGGTTGTGCTTCTTGTGACACAAAATATTAGCATGCCCATGACTGAAGAGGAGGAAAAGGAAAACAGTGCCATAAAAGTGACAGTAGAGGTGAAGAATTGTGGTGAATGTGTAATGCACTGCTGAAAAGATGCAGAAGAAAACATAGCAAACTAAAAGTCTTATCCTATCTACCCTACTATTCCAAAACACAACCTAATTTGAAGGGAAGAAGCTGCTGTTCTCGTTGGCTCACACCATTTATTCATAAACACAGGCAAGAAATGTTAAAGTGATACAATTACCATAATTATTATCTTTGTGCAGGAAATGCAGTGGTGGTTTTCCACACAGAATTTCATTCAGCAGCCCTTGTGGCTGTACTAAAGGCACCAAGCACAACTGCTCTGGGAGAAAACACAGGAAAACTGCTCCTCAAATGCACCAGCCAGCCGGGATGTCAAAGCAACAGACACAGGAGCACCGAGATGTATGGGTCAGTCCTGTTACAAGGACTGTACTGTGTGCAGTAACCAAAGATGCAGTGCCAAACCAAACTTGGCAGGCATATGGCACTCCAAGAGCAGGCAAACCCCATGGGAATCAATGGGTCTAAACTGGGGGTTCTGCTAAAGGTCACACTTGGCATTTATTTAATTGAGACCTGTTTTGAAAGCAAGCTGTGCAGCAGGGTGGAAATAGGAATCCAAAACAAATAAACAGGATCACTTTAAATCCAAATCATCTCTAAATGCAATGCTGCTGTGTACAGGGGATATCAAATTAGGGGGCTGATTCCCAACCCCCAGCAGATTCCTGTCCTTCTGCAGCTTCCCAGGGGATGAGCTTCAGGTAGGGCTTCCCTGTTAAGCCCTGGTTAAGCAGGTGTCTGTTTGAGTTTGGATAGGGCTCAGGGTAAAGCAGGCTAAATTACTTGTTCAGTTGATGACACTGGCAGTCCTGGTCATTGCTCACTTATCTTCTCACTCTGATTTGCTTTGGTAACTGGTCTGATGCAAGTGGGGTGGGAGTGTGTGTGTTGAGCCAAAACATATTTTAGCTTAAAAAAAAAATCTTTCACATGTAAAGTACCCAAGCCAGAGTAATTTAAAAGGCTGAGCTTGGGTTCAAGTTCTGAGTCACAACCAGATTTCTATCTTACTCCACTTGTTTTTGTCTCTCTCTTTAAACATTTGAAAAAGTTGAGGTTTTTAAAACAGATTTAAAAAGTTTGGGCTGTATACCTTGAATTTTTCACTACTGTATTTCAAACTGTGTGGTGGACAGATGAAAGCTGTGTTTGGATAAATTGGGAATAAAAGGACTGTGGTGTGTTCTTCATAGAATTAACGTAAGGGCTACATTGTCAAATATATTGGAGGCAAGCTAGAGATGATCATTTTGGGTTTGGCACAAAGATGAAGGATTTCTGCCTGTATGCTGCTAGACGTAAGGGATTGTTCTACAAGTGACAGTGGAGAAAAGGGAGTTCTGTTGTTTTGTCACAGAAGGAAAAGGATTACTGTGCAAATGATACTCAAGGAAAAAGATTCTACCATGTATGACATGGAAAAGAGAGGTACATACATCATGGAAGGGGCAGGGCAGTGTGTTTTTTATTTCTCAAGAAATAAGAATATTGTGCCCAGAGTACACCACAGCTGAGACTGGGTGCCACATGCTGGCACTGCTGGTCTGTTGGGTGTACAGGACTTTCCTTCTGCCTTAGGAATTCCAGCCTCCTAGCTCTAAGATGGTTGGTTCTTTTCTACACATGAATAGAGGAGCAGATTGCTGCTGTTGTTGTTGTCTCCTTAGGAAAAAAGAATTAAGTATCAAGCTGCATAAGAAAAATATGAATGAAACAAAAGGTTCACTTTCTTCATGGCACTGAGAAGTGTTTCAATCATTGTCCCTGTGAAAGTAGTATTTACATTTCCACGATGCAGCAGCCATCAAAGCCCAGCTTTTGGTTGTGATAAGACCTGATAGGTAACGGAACATGTTTGGGGTGCGGGCTGTGGTACATTGCACTGGTTTTGTATTATGAGAAAGGAGAAGTAACAAGGAGAAGATAGTGATTATTTCTACCTTTATTATGCGAGTTTCTGCTTCAGGACTTTCCAGTTATTTGGAGATTTGTTTGTTTTCTCACAGTGATCCTGACATCCAGTTACTCATAACATGTCACTCTCAAGAGCCCTACAACACTTTGTACCAGGAACCGCATTTCGGAAAAGGTGAAGCCAGGGTCAAACACATTCCTGCTAATTGTACCGACTGCAGGAAAGTTATTCTGTGATGATAGAATTTGCTCTCTGAAGTTAAAGGGGGAAGCTGCTAATTGCTTTTAAGGAGGACCCAGAAAAATGACTGTGGGCTGGCCAAGAACTCCCTGCCCAGGCGTGCTGGCGCATGCTCCCCAGGCACACACAAGATAAGCAAGGCTAATCTTTTGGGGGAGTGTGGTATGTGAGGAGGATGTGCAGCTCAAACTATGCCAGGGCTTAGAGGGAGATGCACAAAAAAACAGTGATAGAAAATGTGTCTGTAAAAAATGTACATCCGTGCATTTTGTACTGCTGGTACTCACTGTGTAGAAGAAATCTGCTACAGCAACCTGATCTTTTCAAAGCTGCCACCAGTGCAGTGGCATAGCCACTGGCTCTTTTCTGCAGTGTTTCTACAATGCTCTGAATGGCCTCAGGCCCTACAAAGCCTACATCTATTCTTACCATCATCTGACCAGGCAGCGTATATGTTTCATCTTGATCTAGCTTTTTCTTGTAGTTTTCCTGCTTATCAAATCTGCAATCTCTCTTTGAGTTGAAAAATTCAGGGCAAGGAGAGACAAATAAGGTCTAGTTTGTGCAGAAAATCACAGAGCAGTCCTGGCTTATTGATGTGCCATATCACAAGGACAACCAGACTCTGCTTCTCTGCTAAAATTTATGATTGGGTATATCAAAGTCTCTACTCATCATCCTGTTTTAATTGTTTCCTTTTTTTCTACTTTCCACAGAAACCCTAACTCCCCAAACCTTTCCTACTCAGAAGTCCAAGTTCTGAAGAGTTCTGCAAAGCTATCTTATTTTGTGAATGTTTCTGTTTCCAGAGTCATCCTGCCCCTTATTGCTGAGAAGTGTAGCCCTGGAAAGGAAGGATGACTGCCTGGGACTTGACAAGGTTTGCAGCTTCCTAGATAAGGAAGTGTATCGGAAAGATTTAAGGTGATGTATTGGCTGAACTTCCTCAAGCCTGGGCTGAAATTCATGAATGAGGGAACTAGATAGAAATTTGCCACCTCCTGAGATTGCTTAAGTCACAGAGCTCTTAGTGGCTACCTTAGGAGATGGAGAAAACTGTAGCCAATCTCACTTTAAAAATTTCTTTGTCCTTGCAGAAAGAACACCTGGGGTTGTAAATAAGATTTCAGCTGAGAAAAGTTTCTCTCTGAGTTCTTTAGGGGGATGTAGCAAAGTTGTCTGACTGACTTTTTTGCATTGAGCTCTGGCTGTCATTACCCTTTGCTTGCTCACTGCTACTGCTGGGTGAAGGCTCCCATTTGAAGTTCTTGGCTCTGAGAGGGAACACCTCCTAGAGCTCAGTTAGACTGCTGCAAGCACACACCTTCCAATATGCCTTTGGTCTTTGAGAACAGGAAGGAAGGGAGAAAATTGCCCTGACAATTGAAATTTAGCAGGTCTGGTTCACTGCTCAGTGAAGTTCATGGGAGACTTTCCCTTGACCTCAAAAAGAAAGAACCAGCAGATTAATTCTGTTTTATGCAAAGAAAAAGGTAGAGTAATAGCTAAGAATGAAAACTGAGTGATACACGTCCAATTTGAAACATGTAACAGGTAAAGGTTACCCAAAAGTGACCTAAATAAGGCTTGGTTCTAAAACTATTTCATATAAAGGGTCTGCAAAATATGCATAAAGCCACTTGTGGCCACTCCCCTGTGCCAGTGTGTGGTTTGGGCTCAAACTTCAGCATGCATCTCCCAGGAGGCAGGCGGTGGTTGTGGAGAAAGTTTCATGGGGGAATCAGGAGAAACTCGGAGTTTTCACCTCAAGTTTCTCTAGTTTGGTAGCAGTCAATGTTGACTTGAACCTGGTAACCATAAGGAGGATGAACATAAAACTCTCAAACGAAAAATGCGATCACCAGCAGCATGCAAACAGCATCAATGCTGCCATGCAAGCAGGGTAACAAACTGTCTGGTGCCACGGGGGAGGAGTGTTTGGCGCTGGCCCCAAAGGAGCTGTGGTTTGAGGATAATCACTTAGCTTATGAGTAGGTCCATCACTTACCAACACTTCTTCCCAGAGTAGAAACAGTGAAGACAAGCAGCAGTGTGGCTGCTTTTCTGTCATGTAAATGCCTAACGAGGATGTTTGCTGGCAAGGAAATGGAGCATGGCCCAAATAAAGGTAATCTGGTGGCACCGAGTCCTTCTATGATTTTGCTCTTTCCATAGGCTGATATTTTGCAACCCAAGGTTTCAGTTCAGGCTTACTGTTCAGAAAGACATTTGAAAGCAAGGCAGAGGGAAGTCCTTTTCTTGTTAACCCATCTGTATTGCAAAGCTTTCTGTTTTCTCTGTTAAAGATGATGAAATTGCTAACCCAAACAGCTCCCTGCCCTTCATTTAGAGATTAGTGACTTCATCAGCACAAAAAGAACAAACAAGAGTGCTGGACTTAGAGTTGGCAAGTTCAAAGCCTCCCAGTCTGAGATGAGCAAGCAAGGGAACACTCACAGCAGTGACAGTATTTTTGTCTCTTTAACAAATGAAGGGACTGACAAGCTAGTGATACAGGCTTGAGAACCAATCAGCCAAGCCCCTCCCTGGTGTAAACCTGGTATTCCTCCAATTCAAACAATGGAAAAGGGACAAACAAGAAACATCCTTGGTAGCAAATGTGATTAGATGAAGCAAGCAGTGAAGACTCTCCTGTAACTGCAGTCCATCATGCAATTAGTTTCCTAACAGCTTCACCATTCAGATGGCCTCTTCCCTGGCACAGTGCCACAGCAGCCAAATAAATCAGTTTTACATACATGGCTGTCAGACAGAACTGCAGCCCCAGCCCTCTAAAGCAAAGCTGGAAGGCTCAGCTGAAAGGAAGAGAGGCTTGAATACGCAGGGGAAAAGATTTCAATGAGGAAAGGAGTAGCCAAACAGCACTGGACAAATACCTGGAGGCATCCAAGAGCCCCTACAGAACAGCAGGGCTTGCAAAAGCAGTTTGTAAGCAAAGGCCCTCGGATCTCTGGCCCTGTCGTTGAGATTAAATGCGATCATTGGGAATAATGGTGAAGTGGAATGCATATCTAATTAGAGAAATCAATGAACCCAAATGATTGGGAGGGGGCAAATCATTAAGATCCAGCTCCTGCTGCCCCTACTCAGCAATATTTCAGACTGCCAGCACTGCAAGCGGGTCTGATGCATAGCACATCACCAGCAAAGCAGAGTGGACTTCGGTGGCTGCTGTTTTGCACGTGGAAGTGCTGAGATGGGAATAGGGAGCAGCATGCTCTGTTCATGTGAAAGCTGCCATCTTCAGAAATTAAAGCAATCAGTAGGAAAGAAAGCAATTAGTCAGCACTGGGGCAAACCTGAAACTCTTGGGCTCAAGGGTTAGTCATGAATGGGCACAGTCACACCACACAGACACATTGGGAAGGTTTGTTGTTTTTTTTTTTCACAGCAGTGTTCCTTTGGAAAGCTGGCTGAAAATTATTTGACAGAATAATTTTTGCCTGTAAACATTATTTTGTCAAAAAGATTTACCAATGTATATGTCAATTACAAAGGGAAAAAAAAAATCAAAGCAGAGATTTTTCTGAAATGTTTTAGGGCTTATTTCAGTATTGTTGTCTTTATGTTTATTTTCTCTCATAGTATTTTAGAAAGGGTAGGGCAGGAGAGTGAAAGTAAAACTCAGCACCTAACTTCTGACTGAGTGCCAACGTTTCATTACACTGGCCATTTTCACTTCATTTTCTTTTGGTTTTATTATATACCGAAATTTTAAAAAATCATTTCTGGGCAACTGTGTTACTTAGTGCTCGTGTAGCTCTAGGAAAATGTTTCCTGACTTCATACAAGCAGAATTAAAAGGGGGCCCAGATTATTTTAGGGGCCTAGAGACAAGGAAGCAGAACTGGCATTTTCTGTAATATTTGCAAGAGCTGGCTGAAAAACTGTGAAGTTTTGCAGTAAGTACCCTTATAAAACTATTTGGTTTGTGTTGGGGAGGGGAAAAGAGATGAAATTTAACCAATAAAATGCTTCACAAAAATATTAGGCTGATCTGAATAAAAAAAAATAAGTTATTTAAATTCCTTGGAAAGCTTGGCTATGTAACATGCCTTATAGCTCCCTTAGAAAACTGTGGAAAGGAAGGGATTTTCTTACAACAACATTTTGGGATTAACTGAGCTATTTTGCCCAAGGCATGATTTAAGGTACTTTCTTATTAGGCACAATTCATGTCAGTTTTTGCATAAGAAACCCCAATCTGCAAGTATTTCTAGTGTAATACCACTGAAGTCAGTGAGTTTACACTAGGGATTAATTTGCTCTCATCCTGTTTCCTTCACTTTATATATTTGCCTTGGAGAACAGAATTACCCCAACTTAGTTATTTATCAGGTGCAGAAAATGGGCACTCCTTTGGAAAAGCATTAAAAGCCAATTAGCAGAGATCCTGCTCAAGGTGATACCTGTCACGCTAAAGCAGTGCAGCACTCGTGATCATTTTAATTGATACTTTTAGATGAAGTGATCTAGCCTGCTGCAAACCAGCTGAATTAAAAATAAAAAGTAGCATTTGCATATTAATAACTAACTTCTCCACTTGAATCCATGCAGGGAACGACAATTGACTCACAATCCAGATACTAAAGTACTTGCAGTAATACAAAGACTTTGTACCCAGTGTTTGGCTTCTGTGGGAATGGTCTGAGGTTTTCTGAGGACAAGACACACCCTATCTCATGGTAATTGTTGTTTCTTTATCTAAAGCAAAGGATTAATTTTTTTTAGCAAGTGAAAAAGAAAATATATTGGTCTACAAATAAATCTAAATACTTATAAAGATGTTTCAATATTGCCAAGATGCTATTAAACTACTCAGTCATCAGATGTAAAGATATTTTAGGGTATGTTTAATTTAGTGGAAGATGTACCTAACCTTTAAAATTGAGTCAGTGTTCTGTGTAACACTGATAATTTTCAAATTATAGCTGATAAAAATATAGTTGTAAATTATTTTAAGTACTTGGTTGTATGTTTTTACTTTTAATTATAAATTTACAAATTCTGACATGTTTTAACCACTGGTACTGAAACCAAATCCTCTGGGAGTTGGAACTCTTTACAACAGTCCTGATGCAGAATCCATTAAGCCTCTTGGTTTGAATTGCACTGGGTTTTGTTTTTTTTTACATTTTTTCTCTGTATGTATAAACCTAGAACGTAAAGATATTGATCACAAGAACCAGACTGAGATTTCAGACGTATTCACAACAGGATAAGTCAAAGTAACTTGAATGAGGCCAAGGAAGTTACTCTGGATTTACACTCCACAGTGTAGCCAATAAAAAATGTGAATAAGTGCCACTTAGGACAATGTTTGATTATTTTTTATGTACCTTCAGTGAAGTGAATATTAATACTGTTTTCTATGGAAAACAGTATACTGTTTTCTATGGAAAAATGGAATTTTACATAGTTGCAAAGCATTTCATCTATCTGAAGCTGTTTTCTTTAGGAAAACTGTCCTGATAGAAATTCCCTGACCTTTTTTATGCCAAACTGACATTTCATACAAATAAGATGCTCCTCAGCAGATGTTTGTGAAAGACCAAGCCAGTGAGCACATACGTACACATCCCTACCTGTTACACTTGAGGTTCTTGGTGTAGAAAACAGGAAGGATGGGAAAGTATCTGAGTTGCTGTGAGAGCAGGTGGGGTTTAATTCAGAAAAGCATCTAGATTTTTGTTTCCAGGAATAATAAAACCACACCAAATTTCATTCCAGACTGAATAAATCAGTACTATTTTTATTCTTAAGGAAACTTTCCTGGACATCCCTTACCCTCACTGTTGTGGAGTCTGGTTTCTTTTTAAACAGAAAATGAAAATTTTGAACTGCATGCTGTGACTATGCTCGCAGTTTGAACTGAATTTTATAGGTCTCAAACCACACTCCACAGAGAATAAGCTGATTGCAAGAGAAAAATCTGAGTCTGGGGAAGACTCAGAAGCCTTGGCTGAGCATCAGGTTCACTCTGTGACTGAGGATGTGTCACCTAGGGCAGAGCTTCACAGGTATCTGCCTTCCAGAAAGGCAGTATTTTGAAGATCTCAGCCACAGTGTCTCTGTGTGAATTCTATAATTACATCTTCGGATAAATAGGCAAAGGACCGGCTGAATTAAGGTATCAGTGCAAAGCTAAAGAGCAAAGGCCCACCTGACACAGGGCTTGCTTTACTGGAAGCAGTGCAGGCAACACCCAATGGTGTTTCCATGTAGAAACCCCCATCCTCACCATGTAGAAACCCCCATTCCCCAACACACAGGATTTCCTACAGAACACTAAAGTCACTTATTTTTCCATGCCATGTGCACCTCCCATTTCCTGGATGCAAGGAGCAGCAGTGCCCAGTCCTGGATGTTTCTCTCCTCTGCAGCCTTGCTTTGTGCGCTGCAGGGACGGGCCGGGCAGAGCTCCCGGGGAAGAGCTGCTGTCTGTCGAGGAGATGGATGGGCTCGGAACCCGCTCTGCCTCCAAACGCTCCCAGCTCTCTGGAAATGGCCAGAGCTGCTGAATTTCAGCCATTGATCCGCTGCCCTCCCCCGTCCCTGTCTTTCTCCCTCTTCCATTCCGGCGTTGCCTGAGGGTTCTGTTGCTGGCTGGAGGCGCTGCCTGGCTGGGGCACGCTTTGATGGCAGCTCCATTGCTGGGGAAGAGCTGATGCAGTGAGGGGTGCAGGCTGCTTTGGGTTTACAGTGCCAGCTTTCTGTGAATGAAACTCGTTTAAAAAAAAAAAAAAAAGTAAAATCAAGCAGCTGTAGCTGCTGTCAGAGCCATTCCATAGTAGCTAAGTGCATCTGCTTTTTCTCACCTCCAAAACGAATCAATATGGCTTTAGATGATTTCCCTGATGCCTGGATTTCTTGCCTTATGCTGCTGTTAGCCCAGACACGCAATTGCTTGGTCATTCCTGCCTTGTCTTTTCCGTCTCTCTCTCCTGGTTTCTTCTTGCTGCTTTCTCTTAAAAATACATATAAAATTCTCAGCAGAGCAGCTTGGTTTTGCTCATATGTCATTTTCTCACACACAGTTTGCCATCCTTTGCAGCCACACACACACTCACTGCAGTGCCTTAATACCTGCCTGCCTGGCTGTCTCTCCATCCCTCTCCCTCTCCACACACACACACACACAGTCTGGCTGATTGCTGCCTAAGCAACATCTGCTTATCGGGAGTTTTTCTCCTGATGCAGTGGTTACTGGGGAAGTGCTCAGGTTTTCTTGTGACTCTGTCTGTCAAAGATATTCATGCTCTTAAAAAAATTTTAAATAAATAATCTCTTGAGTTCTGGGGTTCTTTCTCTCCCATACAGCTTCACAGACCCCCTCACTTTGGGCAAGCAAATTTGAGTGTATCATTACTGCTAAAAATAAAAGACCTCCTCACAGATTAAACCCATGATTTGGGGCTGCCCCATTTTCCTAGATCCTGCCTAATCTTGGATTTGGACTGTTCAGAACATGAGGTATCCCTGACAATATAAAAAGCTTCAGAAATGCTTATGCCTCATCTGGGTGTATTGACATACAAGTGATCTGCTCAGAGAAACCTGCAGTCCATCAGTGCAGCTGGCTGAGGCAGGAGCCCCCCAATCCCCTTATCACTCCAGTGGTGCACATAAACACATTAGCTGCTTATTTCAGGCAGAGCCCTCAGCTTACAAATCCAAACTGCTGTTGCCAGCGCTGTCCTTTTTTTGTATTTATTTATCTTTGCTGTTTATTGCTCTCTCAGGAATTTTGCATTTTGAGGTGCTTTTCTATGCCCAGCCACCCTCTTGAAGCACGTAGGGGATCATTACTGGCTTCTGATTAGCACAGTGCATTTGAGTGGCATGCTGGAGGCAAAAATTTGAAGTGTATCAAAATGCAAATATGTCCCCATTGACCTCTGGAAAAACGTGTTACATTACAAAGTACTTTCAAAGAAAGCCAGAAAGGAAGAGGAGAAAGAGTATGAAGTTGCAAATATTTGTGATACTAAAAAAAAGTTAATTTGGCATTGTTACTTAGAAGCTTGAATTCTGTGTAGCACAAACAGCTTTCTTTTCTTTAAAAAGAGGGAGGGGAGGGACCAGATGATGATACTTCTGCCCACTTTGTGTCTCGCTCCACTTCTTCTGCTAAAGAACCACCAAAGTGAATGGGGTTGATTGTGGTGCATATTTTTTCAATCTGCCATGACTCAAATATGTAGTCTAATACATGGCAATGGCCCAAAAGAAGAGACACAGAAATTATTCATGATCCGTCTTTAAGCGTGAAAGACTCCTTCTATAACCTCAGATTAATAACTCTGCATTTAAGAAGTAAATTATTTTCACCAAGAAAAGTCAGAAGCAGCCAAATTTGCCTGGAGAAAGTAAGGGTGGTATTAAGGCAAGTGACATCCCTGCAGTGAGGTATGCCAGAGAGCCGTACTGAGGAAAAAGATGCATCATTACCCAAGTTATTTGAGCTGGTTTCTCTTTTACCCTCACTAGTAATAGTGAATATACCCTTTCAGTACAGAAGACTGAAGAAAGACATTGGGTTATGATAGGAAAAAAAATAGTCCTATGCCCCAAAAGGAAAGCTTATGGCCTGCCCTGATCCTTAGTCTTCACTATGCTTTACTACAAATACTCGTTTGCCTGGAGGCATCAGTTCTCTCTTATTCCCTGACACAGAACCAAAAATGTGTCATCCCAAAGCAAGTAAAATGTTTTCAGGTAACCTACCCCATCCAAGCAGGAGTTTGTACTAGAGTTCAATTTGCTCAGTGTTGAAATTAGCCCTGCTGGGGTAAGGAGGGCAGGGGTTAGAGCACCCTCTGGGCCCCCCACTGCCTTCTGCACCGCTGCTATTTGTGTTTGGGGATGGAAGGAAAGCCATGCAGACATGCACAGCTGCTTCTGGCTGCACTCATAGCAGTTTGTTTTTATTCTTCAAGCCTTCTGAGTGTCTAATGGGACAAACACAACAGAGAAGCAAAGGGAAGGGAAACAGCCTTATCTGTGATGACCACTAGCTTCTAAAGAGCATGTGAAAAAGCAGCAGGAACTCCCCAGGACTCCCAAAGGTTGTTTGCCACTGCAGGAACTCCCCAGGACTCCCAAAGGTTGTTTGCCACTGCTTAGCTGGTTTCTGTCTGGCTATTGCTTCATCACATTTGATCATAAACGAAAGCTATCTAATGCTAATGACCATGGTGCCCACTCTAATCATGCATTTGAAATATTAATAAAAATAATTATGTCATGTGACTGCTTTTTAACCAGCTGCTTTCAGGACTTTAGACCAGTACTATAAAAGATATGCATTTATAAATCATTAGTCTGGAGCATATAAGCACTGCATACTATGGGGAGCACTTTTGTAGCACTTTAAATTAATTTATTGTTATTCATTCCAGCTGTCTGTGATGTAAACCTTTGGCTATAAATTTGTACCATCATCCAACATACCATTAAACTAAAGTGGTGCCCGTGCTGGAACATATAATAAAACATATGAATACGATTTCTGCGGGGACACTTTTTAAAAACTCTCTTCTCAGTTAATGACACAAGAAAACTATGAGATAACATAGTCACCCTGTAACTATGCATTCATTAAAATTTGTCTGCTGGGGGGAGACTTTAAGACTTACACTTCTATTGAATACTGGCTGAATGTTTTTCTTTACCAGATTGTTTCAATTCATATCCTATCTTGAGCAAAAGGCTTTGTCTGAAGCTGTCATGATGTCACTAGCTGAGACTGCCAGAGGATTTTTGTTGGACCTGAACTTCTCTATAGTGGAAATAGCCCCTGACCACTGAATCACAGCAGTACAAGAGCAGATCAGTTTTACTGTCTTATCTCCTCTGCAGGCAAACATTCTTTCTCCTACAGATCACCATAAGGGTAACAAAACTTTATCAGCATGACTAACACCATAAGGCCTTGATCCACTTAACAGTATAGATATATTTTGTACTAGCCCACTGGAAGGTAGAATTTCCTAAAATTTAAAGCAAGTTTTGATCATGCAGTGCTCTACCAAGCCGACTTAGAATCACCCATAACTTTGCTCTTGCCTTATAGGTCTCACCTTGCCCGTGTGCATGTTAATACTTTTTGTCACTTTTGTGACAGATGACTTCTGTCGAGCCTGTTTGGACGAAGTCTTGCCCATCTCAGTCTTCCACTTACACCAGTAAAAGTTTTGCTGATATTTTCATTGATTTAGGCTCCTGATATAAAATACAGCTATAGGAAAAATAGAGACAAAAATTTGAACTTCAGATTCTCGGCTGAAATAACAGAGCACAACTTCCTTAATTTGTACCATCTGCTCATATAGGCTGTGCTTGTCAGGTCTAAAGCTTTCTGAGTCATTCATCCAGTAGCAAAACTTCTGGAAAATAGACTGAGGGTGGAAAATGGTACTCATGAAGAATAAATTTTATATTATAACTAATCTCATAAACTGTTACTTTGATGGAATAAAGTTTTCTGTTCTTTTATTTCTAAATCTATCTGAAATATCAAGGTTTGGGAATCTGAGGCTTTGATTTGGAACCATCTGTAATCAACAGGCAGGATGTCTGAAGTACTTGGGAATATGTGTACAGCAATAACCACCCTTTACAGGCAAAAATCAATTTGACAATAAGAAGAGGAGATAGCAAGATACTACCTTGACAGAGAATTTTATTTTGATAAAATATCTAGTTTGATTGTCCAAAATTATTGAAGCATGTTTCATAGAAGCTTCACAAAGGAGCCTCTAATGCACCCTGGAACTGAATTCTGCTCCAGATAGCTGGACCACACTGGTGCTCTCACAAGAAGACCGGTACCTCTTGGATGACATGTACCAAAGGCTAAATGACATATGGACACTCTTTTTGAGTCTGATTTGCATGCCACAGCAAGACCCTCGTGGGAAGATCTGCACAAGAGGAAAAGATAGTAGTGGGATGGACTATCCAGAAGTAACCTGAGCTTTAGTTACATTTTTGAGAAAGTAGGTGAGAGATCAGATTTACCTATCCATGTAACCCATGTCCCTCTGAACAAAACACAAAGCACTATCAATTTGCACTTTTATATCACTTCCAACGGAAAGAAAACAGTTACAGAAATCTTCTGCCTGTTTACACAATGTTTTTCTGATTTTGCCTAGAAGTAGGATCTTCACCAGAGAACTAGCAACCAGGGAGTTAATAGTAGTGTAAGCTTCCCTGAAACTGGAGATTAGGACAAGAGATATGCACCAGGTGCCTGAGAGGCCAAAGGATGCTGATTCCTGAGCTGCAGGCTGGCCTTTAGCTGTTCTCTGAGCTAAATCTGAAGACCTTAGTGGTTACAGTAGTCAGGGTGGCTACAGACTCTCCCTTCCTGCAGACATCCTCTATTCATATTGAGTTTCCTTTAAATATTCCTATAAATATTCCACGTCCTGCTACTTCCAGCTTTAGGGTTAGTCTTCACCAGCAGTTTTTATATTCTGTCTGAGGGTACATACAGAGCAGCTTCTGGGTGATGCGTTGATGTGGAGCCATTTTGCTAAGATAAAATGTTATTTACTACATCAAAATTTTTTTAACTTAGTATAAAAGAAGAAAAGTTGGTTGTGTGAGAAAAGCTATAGAGAGCTTTCTTTTTTTAATGGATTTATCACTGTCACTGGATGTGTTTTAACTTATTTAAGAAGAGCTTCCTGTCTTGTAGCACAGAGCTTATAATTAGTCTGTAATGTAGAGGTCTCAAAAGAAGGGATTGAGTTGGTTTAAGTTACAGTAGCTAACACAATAGTATTCATCTCCCAGCTGCTAATTAATCTGTTCAGCTATCTGTATCTTCCTTTCCTTACTCATTACTTAGAGAGAAGGTCCTTTTCTTTTTTTCCTTCTTAGTTGAACTGTAATCTTTCAGGAATTAGCTATGTTGACTTCATTCTACTGTTGTTCAAGTCCTCTAAAGGTGCCTCACAGAGGAGGAGAAGAGACATCTATCTTCAGTTTCCTCATTTCAGCTGATGCTGGAATAGCTGCTGTATGTGGTGTTTCATTTTCCCTTGTTTGGTGGGACCAAGCTCCTTAGTCCATCACAGTGCCCAGCAGCTCCAGCCAGGCCTGAGGGTCTCTCTGTGCTGAACTGCCCAGAAGCCCCCTACTCCTACACAGGGCATCCTGGATATGATAGAGGATAATGTGTGGGTGCCAAGAACTGAAAGCACCAGAAGGGCTACGGCTGCACCTCTGCAGTTTGGTAAGCTGCCTCAAAATAGCTGCTATATGAGGGGTACACCCCACCTTCCACCCACAGCCACCCCCAGACTGCTGTGCAAAGAGCACAGAAGGAGGGCTGGGAGCCTGTGCCTGTCCCAGCTGAGCTCAGGGACACAGGACCTTGGCAGCTGCGAGGCTCCTGCTCGGATCCGAGTCCTCGCAGTGATTGCCATCCCTGCCGCATCCCCCCCTCGCAGGCATATGCTCGCCTTTGTGCTGTGTCAAAATATGCTTTAAAGCCCATTTCAGCAGCAAGCTCACTTCGTTTCCTTGCCAGGAGATGTTAATTACTGTGGTGCAGTCTTCTGTTTTCCGTGGCACAATAACAATTAATTTACACCATTGGAGAAACACTTACACTTTTTTTATTAAAAATCAATAAAACCAAATCAATATAGCATAAAGTATACCATATCAAAATTAAAAGCTCTTGTTTTTATACTTGAGCATCCCTAATAAAATTCCACCGTAGATTCAAGCTTCTTGTCTATTCTAATCTAATGAGAAGCTGTCAAGTTTCTTTTTAGCATTTTGGAAATGACTAAAAATGGCTGTCCCAGTACTTGGCAAAAGAATGCAATAATTAACCCCGAGTTGTAAGTCAATATGATGATGCAAATACTGCTGCATTCATCTCTCTGCATTGCATCACCTATGCACCTGGCAGTCCATGGAATCCATTTTGAATCGGGATGGAGGTTAGCTTTTATTTATAGCTGTAATTAGAAAAACACTAGCACTAATGGAGACTGCTCTGTTGCTTGAACATGTCACACAGAGTAAATTCCACAGCAATTTTTGCATTTTAGCAGGTCAAAGAGTAAAACAAATTAATTGCTTCATCCCGGGACAACCTGTTTATTCTTCAGCATCTGATGATTTACTGGAATATTGATTTCAAAGCTTTTCAGGGAAAATTCCCTCGGATGTTTTTCTACTACTGCTCCAACTACACAAGGTGCTGCAGAGCCTGGGAAGGCAGCTCGTGCCACTCATCTCATGCTTCCTGGGCTCCCCTGCAGCAAGGGCCAGGCAACAGCAACGTTTCCAGGTGGCAGGAGTCCCGCCACGGAGGGGACAGGAGCTCTGGGATCTGCTCAGCAATGCCCCAGCCCAGAGCAGCACCAGGTAAGTGCTCCCCCAGCCCACAGTGGGACATGCCAGGCACAGCAATAAGGAACACTTTGCCCTTTGCAGTGCAAGCTCCTGCTGTGGTTTGCACATCTTTGAGTGCATCCACAACAGTCACAGCTGATTTTTAGGAGCTAGCCAGAACAGAAAGGATCAAGGTAACTTTAATCCTTGTTGGATGGGCAGATCACCATTTCCTTTCCACAGACAGAACCACCATGGGTTTGAGTTTGATGTATTTTTTTAACAGCAAATTGATAGATGGTCCTTTTAAATGTGTGAAATGATCCAGAGAAGACAGCAGGTTTTTCAAAGCCATTAGACAACTTGGATAACCATGACAGTGGGCTGGGAGGACAAGTGTCACTGAGATAAAAATGCATTAACTAGACTAATTTAAAAGGGATTGAGAACTCACACAAAACCACCAGAAACTCCTACTTTGTTACAGTGGTACTGGGAATCTAGACATGAGAACTAACACTAAAAATGAAGAGACTTAAAATCATAGTTTTGCAGATTAGGATATTTGGCTTGAATTGCCTTTAGAAATTCCAAAGTGTGGCAATATGCTACTGAGATACTGAAAAATATTGTAAGCTGTTGTCTGTACATGGCACATGTGCATGCACCAGTGTTCTCTGCTGCAGCAGGAGCTGTGATGTGGCCACCATTTTGTTACCATGATGAATGAGTTTAAGGTTTCTCACTACAAGAATATACATTAGTCCATCCTGGGTTTTGTGTGTGGTGTTAAATGCTTTTTAAGTTCTGTTCTCTGTGTGGTAAAACATGCTCCTGAATGACTTTCTGATGGCTGTTCCAAGCTAAGACAAGCTCTGCAAAGGTAGGATGATTATTTGCATTATATAAGTCTTTCAGACTCTTGAAATATGGGTCTTAAACATATTATTAACTTCAACTTAACATTAGGAAGTCCCACCAAAGTAAAAAGGATGTGCTTGAGGGCATTGATGACTATCAGCTAAGAAAAAAGCTGAGAGATCTTGTTTCCTTCACAGGGATAATTGATTACTTGTGGAATAACTTCTCTCAGAAACTATCACTTGATCTGTATTTGAAATGTATAGGGAGTGTGCTGTATGTTAGTAATCTCCTCCTGCTGCAGAATTGATGAGTTTCAATAACACTCTAGTATTTTCACATAGAAACAGATGTTCTGTTGGACATCCCACAACAGAAAATCAATACTAGGTGAGCCAGAAGTAGTCCTTCCCTCTGAGAGGGCTCCGTGGTGACAGCTCTGCAGGAATGAACCCACCATTGGGCAGGACCAGCACAGTGACAGTAGGACTAGAATGTTTTTGGGGCCAGCATATCATATTCCCACTATTTGGAAATCAAGTAAATTAGATGCTTTTTATGCCCTCCGGAGGAGCAGCACACTGCTCTCTACCCCAGGCTGAAGCAGGCTGCCTTTCAGCCATTAGCATGGACCTGTAGTGCATTTCTGCATGGATCAACCAGGTAGAAATGCAGTAGGAGAGGCTCTGCAAGCACACATCATAAGATAGTAACTACCCCAAAGATCTGACTATTTACCTCAGCCTGACAAAGGATGGCTAGGGTAAGAGGCAGGGATAAAGCAGTGAATTTGCTTCTATTCAGAAGTTTATACAGAATAAGAAGTAGGAATAATGGTTTTTCAAATGTTATAAACACTTAAGCACATTCAAAGATCTTCTGGAATGGAAGATGTTTTTGAGGCTTTAAGTATTTCACTGGTCCTCTCATTCAGGTAACACAGCATGGCACCATGTGAATTTGTAAAAGGATTTCTTTCCAGTGATACTCCTTACTTTCTTTTAATGGATGTCATGACACAGAGAGAAATATTAGATGCAAGCAAGCCCATGGTTTTGATTGTGGTTAGTCTGACGGTTCTGGTTTGCCTTAAGTGGAAGCTGATGAACAATGGTTTAAAAGGAGAAAGGAAAACAGCCTCAGCATTGAGGTCAGCCAGCCACTTCCTACACCCAGCTGTTTCAGTTTATTTTTTTAATTAAGTTTGGCTTAAATTAATGATGACAGTTTAAAGAGAACTCTTTCACCTATTTAGCTTACTTTACATCTGAAACCAAGTCCCTTCTGTCCAATTGCATTTTGTTACAAGATTTGCAGTTAGTTTCCTAAGAGTCCCTGGTTTCTCCCCACTTTATTTTGTCATCTCTCTGCTCAGCCATTGCCCTCTGCCCTTTTGTGCCCTTTCAAAGGAGGGCTAAAGCTATTGCTGCTGCGGTATGGAAACAAAGTGCCTCCTAATTGATCGTTAATACTGCTGGAGTGTGAGGATGTTGGGAATTGCTAGATCAAGCCCATTTACTCCAGCTTCTGGGTCAGCCCTTCAGATGCTATAAATCAGAATCCCTTCCTGCCTTCTTCACAGCTCAGTGTAGGTTTGCACCACCGAGGAGCTGGGTCAGGGGCTCTGCTCTGCATGAGCCCCAGATCTCTGCTTCAGAATAGTGGTAGTTTATTTCCAGAAGCCTGAGAATTAGCAACTCTAGTACTGCTATAATTATCAGCAATTTAGGTGATGGGGGGGAGAAACAGAAGGCTTAATTTTCCAGAAAGAATACAGCTTGAAACAAGTTTTCTAATCCTGTGAGATGCCACAGAGTTACATGAGTGGACACAGTCCCAGTAGGTTTTCTAAGCCCGTAGAGGCCCTGCTTTTTTAGCAAGATATCCTGTCCTATGGGGGTTTTGGCTTCATTCATGTGGGGATTACTTAAGCCTATCACAACCATCAGTTTAAACCTTCTCTCCAGGCTTGGCTACTTTTCTTTCATGATTAGAGCAATTTTTTTTTTTTTTTTTTGGAGACCTCGCCCTAGTATTTAAGGTGAGAGCTGATGACTCATAACCAAAATAAGAAATGAAGTGCCACTCCTTATACCTCTCCCCATTCGCTAGGAAAGCAGTAGGAATTGCATCATCACTCATTGCAGAGAGAAGCAGGATCGGTATGGGGGGCAGCCCACTGCAACTAGTGAAAACCTTGAGGACTTCTGAAATTAAAAATAATCCCATGGCCTGAGTGATACCAGGTTTGGCGATTCATACAAGACTTCCCAGGGAAGTGCAGCCTTGAGGAGGCTGGCAGAACCAGACAGACTTGTGGTGGTTTGGTCATTCGTTGGTTAGAACCAGATTGTGTCTCATCCACCTCGCCCTTTGCAGTGAAAGTGAGCAGAGGGAGGGCTGCTGTAGGAATGAGATAATGACAGGACAGTCCCACACCTGACCCAAATCCCCGACAGAAATCAGCCTGTGCTGGGAAGAATAACAGAGGATGCTCTTTTGGGTGAGTCTTTCACTTTTTTCCAATAGAGTTCCTGAGTTACAATTCAGTAATGCTGACAAATGTTTTGTGATGCCTACTTATAAGAATGTTGTACATTTTTGCCATCACATATATTCTTACTGAAATGACTAGATGGCAGGTCTGAGATCAAATGCAGTCTGTAGATATTAGGTGAAATCTATAGAAGTTTCCAGGTGGAATTCATTTAAGATAAATAGCTATGTATTGACATACAAAATTTTCAGAAATTGAGATTAATGTCAAAGAAATTTGGTACTTTATATGCATATAAGTCATGGGTTTAAAAACAAAAGCAGTTGAGAAAATGTCCCTACCTCTGGTCTCCTCCAAAAGTACCTAAACCATCTGGTTTACTTGGGATGTCTTTTTCCTCCTTCATTATTAAAATATTTAACTCAAGTTTTAGACAAAAATAGAAGCATTTGAAAAATGAAATCACATGTTATTTTCTTCCAAGGAAATCTGCAGAACCTACTTCACTGAACTTTGCACAAATTCCCAACTAACTTTGACTGACATTGAACGATGGTTTTTTTAATGTTCCTCTGTGATGAAAGACTCTTCTCTTGAAAAAATTACCCAGCTGTATTTCTGGTCTTTGTCTAAGGTGTTAACAGCCAGACACTAGCACCTTGTTTTCAATTTTTCCTGTCTTGGAGACACTACTTACATTTAGGCTTTTCTTTTACTGGCGGTAGCTACAATGGTCTGGGCTTTAATCACCAGCAGCTGTAGAAATGAGAATAGGATTGGAAAAGCAAATGCTGTCCCCTTGAAGATCAGTTCAATTCACATCTGCATGTGCACTTTTTTCCTAGTATTACGCTCCAATTTAGTAAGGTTTTGTATACCTTGGGAACTCATTCTTGGCTCTCTTCCCACCTTTGAGTTAAAATCGTGTGTAAAATACTTATTGTGCAGGGAATGGTAATGTGAACTGGGAGGAATATCTTTTGTCTGGCTTATTTCAAAGTAAAATTATACAGAATTTAGCTTATTGTTTTGCAGTGCCATAAACCTCCACAAAACTCCTTCTGAAATTAACCAGACTAGTTGTGCTAGCCAAGCCAAACGGATGCAGGAGTCTGACAAAAATCCAGCTTGATGTGATCTTTAATATCCAGCTTTCCATGCTGTAGCTCGATGGTACAACACAGAGGGGATTTCCAGGCTCTGGACCATGGAAAAATCTATCACTTCCTGATGTCCATCCCACCCTTCCAGCAGAAGATACTGGAGCAGGGTGGCAGAAGGGACCACCCCAGTTCACAGCACATGGTGTACTCATTCCAACATCTATTGATTTCAATTTATGTTAACATGCTGGGCTGTGAGCTGCAGCAGGAGGGATCTCTGGTTCATGACTCCTGTCAGGTTCAGAAGAGCTGAGGTTATCACCCCAGAAGTAACCTCTTTAGCCACCAAAGCTGAAGCTGATTCAATCATGAATCAGTGCCCTTAATTAATTCTCCTTTATAAAACCCAAAGCAATCATACCAATGTCAATGCAAAATGTCCCAGATGAGAGTTTGATTGTTTCCTCAATATAAATAAAAAAAGTAGTTAAAAAGCTAAAAACCAAACGGCTCTTTGGGGGAATGGATTGGGTCATTAATATATCACACACATATATCAAAAATCTTGTGTTAACAATTTAACCTCACAGCTTCTTAGGACAAAAGCGATTACTGATCTGAAAGAATGACTTACCTTCTCTGTATTCCTTTAAACCAAATTACATTGGTTGAAATGTAAGAATGCATTTTAAGTAAGAAAAATCATGCCCCCAATAAGCTCAACTACACTTCCATATTTTTATGCATCAAGGTTTCCCTTCTCTAAAATAAAACAATGACTCACCTCACAAGTTGGCCATAAATAGCTCATAAACATCACTGCTACCTACCAACTCTCCTCAGTTTACATCTAAATAAATAAATCTGTAGTTCTATGTACAGAGTAATCTTTCTTACTATCTGGGTAGATCTCTCTACTTGACATAGTCTTATTTATTCTCAATCCTGCATATTTGAGACCTGTGAAGAGATATGCAAACTATAAAGGACTCTGTGGTAGAAACTAAATTCTGAAGACTGCTGTGGTTAGGTCAATATTGTTTTACTGTTCAGTGCAGCCATATTAAAAGAGGTTGTAAAGGAGAAGTGCTATTCCAGGAAAAAAAATGTTCTTACTTTGGTCCTTGGATGTCCTTACATCCCCCATGGCCTCGTTAGAATATGTCTGCAACTATTTCCGTGTGTGAGGGCCCAATGCAGGAAAGGGCTGATGGAGGTATAAGCTGGAAGAATTGATCCCAATGAGCAGGAAAACGCTCTTACCCCAAGCCATCCCAAGGGCCCACACCAGAGAGGGAAGCCAGGGGCACAGGTCAGGGGGGTTGCACTGAATCATGTCCACAGTGCTCTGGGCTTCAGTCCTTTGCAGGAGATTGGCTGTGTCACAACACACGGCCAATAAAAAGAATTGTGGGCCCTGCCAGTCTGTCCAGTTCCCTCACCAAACGTACATAAGAGACACTTCCATTCAAAGTGCCCACAGAGACAAGGTGCACAGACAGCCACCGAGCATGGCACAAGAGCAGCCTGCTTCCTCAGGGAATGCTGTGGGGCACGGGAGCTGCGGAGGCACCGGAGAGCACAAACCCCAGTGAGCTACTGTTTGCCTAGCCTCAGGTTAGGGAACAAACTTTGATGTAATCCGAGTTCTTTTGTATCTGGTGTGATGCCTGGAAGTGAAGCTGTCCACTATGAATGGGCTTGATCTCCATGAGTGACTGCAGTAGCAAATGTGTCTAAGGGTGGGGGCAACTGGAGAAACTGAGTCTAGGACCAGAACAGAGACAAGCAGGTGCATGGCCCAGATGCACACTCAGTCAGAGAGAGCAGCTCCACTGCTGTGGGTTGACTCCCACAAATATCTACAGGCTTCTTGGCACATAGTAAGCAAGTGATGGTAAAGCAAATTAACTGCTGTTTGAAATCTGATTTGTAGCTTATTTTCTTTTTCTCTTTCTTTTTGTTTAATAACTGTGCTTCACTATGACACCTGGGAATATTTGTCTTGGTAATGATTGGGGCATAAAACCTCTGGCAGCAGGATTCTGCAAAAGGAGGTGGGGGCAACCCAGTTCTCATGCAGCAGCCTCACAAGCCTGGGTTTCATATAGCATAGCTGGATGTTTGAGTGAAGGCAAAATAATTCTTCAAGTTCAAACTAGGGCATATTTAATCGTCTTTGGAAGTAACAACAAAAAATAAGCCAGTGTGCTTTCAAAGATAAATCTAATAGAAGCAGATGAGCGCACGCCAGCCAGCCCTGCTGAACCTGGCCACTGCTGTGCTCCACAAACAGATTTTGTCCTGGGAGAGTGGCCGGGAGCACGGCTGTGCCTGTTAGTCGTGAGCAGAGCCCCTGCTGAGACACAGCCAACAGGTTGCAGCCAACAGAGCTAGCAGGGAAAAGGTTTAACAGTGCTCAGACTGGGAGGGCAAAATCTCCTGTGAAACAGCCTCAGCCTGGTCCACCTGTAATAAATGAGTGGGTTCATCAGCAGGCCTCTCCCTCAGAGGCAGGGCACTGGGTGCTGTCAGTGCCACTCTCCTCCTGTGCTGGATTTTCACCATCTATAGTACCCAAACTGAAACATTTTTGGCTGTCAGCTTGGCACAAGGCTGGGGCCTGCTAGGAACAAGGTAACCCAGAGCGTGTGGCAGATCCTGCCCAGTGTACAACTGTGGGGCAGTCATGGTCTGGGGACACCTACCAGAACACCCAGGGAGAGCTGGCAGGGATGGCATTAGCAATTGGAAAAGTAAGGCTTGGGGTTTTTCCACTATTTAAATACAAGCTGTTAGAATCTGGCAGGTTTTTTACAGAATATAGTTACATGCACTTAAGTGACAACTGCATTTTAAGCCTCTGCTTTCCTTGCAGTAAAGCCACAACTGAAAACCTGAGCCCAGAGCCAGTACAGAGGGAGCCACCAGCGCTGAGCAGTTTCTCCCTGAGGAGGGGAGGTGGGGCTGCCAGGGAGCAGCTGTGAAAATCCCTCTGCAGAACCGCTGCCGTGTCCCCATGTGAGATGTGGGAGACTGGGGAGGAGCCACAGCTTTGGCACAGCTCAGCTGAGATGCTGAGGTTGGAGTCACCAGAATCCAGGTCCAGGGACAGGGAATGAAGTGAGAAGCTCGAGAGCAGGACGGGGTCCCAGCCATCCAAGGGACATCCATGGACTTTAACAGGGTTCCACCACTTTGGAGATGGGGAGCCCAAGCCATGGGCTGCTTTCCAGGTCCTGGTGGGTGGGTTTGGGCACCTTGGCCTCCAAGGGCCAGTGCTCACATAAGCACAGTCACCCGCAGAGAGCTTTTATAAACTCTTTACATAAAGGGCAGGTGCAGGCTGTGTGAGGCATGGGTGAAATGCTTCCCCATACAAACTTCTTTCTCTAGGGAAGAGTAGGGGCAGCCATTTGCAAAGTGAGGTTTGCTAAGCTCCATCTAAGAGAAAAAGAATAATTCGAGCTGGGCAAAGCAGACAGGATGCCAATTTTCTTTTTTTTTTTCATGGGTTAAAATGGAGCCAGTTGCAGCAAACAATGCTGTAGATTTATTCAGCTGCAGAACTGGCACACAGCAGGTGCCTTGGAGGGACAGAGGGAAGGAGCAGAGGAAAAATGAAAAAGGCTGATGAGAGTGAGCAGCCTGGGAGAAACCTCTGGAAGGTTTGGGCATGCAGGCGGTTGCACTCATGCTTTATGTCACTGCAGAACATTAAATGAACACTTAAAAAGATAATTAGCACCTTTTCATTGGACCAGAAATCAAAGGTGTAATTTACCAAAGTCAGTGAACAATGTAAGAGATCTAATTTAATCACATTGTGTAGCATAGCCGGGGTGAGGAATCAGAAGCCCATCCTGACTGAACAGCTGCACGTACAGCAAATGTGCCCCCAACAGGACAGTGCCACCAGCAGCAGAGCCGCAGCTGCTGCAGGTGGTGAGGCCACACAGGGTATTTGTGCTATTTGAATTCTACTGCACCATTTTCATTATTTCACAGTAAAAGCAGACGGTATGCTATATATAGCAGAAAATGCTCTTGTCTAGAAGAGGTGGCAATTTGTAGCCAAGGTTGGTGTGACAGTTCAGGTGTTCTCTTCCACAGCTTCTACACAGGCTGACAAGATCAGCCACTCCAAAGTTCAGGAAGATGAGGAGGAAATTGAGGTTTTCTTTTAGCAGCATAGATGAAAGGTGATCTTTCAATATTCAGATTTCAGTTTAGATCTGGACTGCTCAGTCTTGCCTTAAGGCTTTGGAACGGGTGATTCAGCTTCCTTCTACTTTTGGTATCAAATGAAGTGTTCAAAAGATCAATAAAAGAAAAAAGCCACTATTAAAATTTTAAGTACCATATAAAGAAACTCAGCTTTAACTCAGTTATTTTTCAAGCCATAGCTACAGCACAAGGCATGTTACCTTTATTGGGATTTCTTAAATAAAAACGTTAACTGAATGTGCACACAGTTGTAAAGTCAAGCTGTTAGCTGACTAACAAAGCTGCAGTACAGCAAATCATATTCAACATTACACTACTTAATGAGGATTAAACTTCGTCCCCTGAACACTACTGCATTTCCCAGATTTCTGTCTTTTTTTTTTCTTCCTTTTTTTTTTTTTTCCCCCTTGGTAAATCTTTATATGTGTTTCCATGGCAGCATAGAAAACCTGGAAGTCCTAAGCATGGTGGCCAGGACTCTAGATTAAAATGGCTAATCATACTGGGCACCTTTTGATAAACACAGGCAGATCCCTGACTTCATCCTTCCCAGGGGTTCCCAGACGCATCTGAAAAGGAGCCAAAAGGCAAGGCAGGGCTGTTTGTATCCATGTGCAGTTCTGTCAGTGATCACAGTGAGGCCAGCAGAAGGTAACAAACCTGAAAGGGATGTGGCCTCCACTGAACATGTCAGGAGAACAGTTTCTGATGATTTAAATGATAGCCCTGACAGGAAGACCTGACCTCACTTTCTTAGAGATGTAACCTCAAAAGAACCCACGTGTGTAATAACCATAACATAATGGAACTACACAAAACAAAATTTCAAATTCTCAGGTTCTATTTTATCTATGATTTAGCTCCTGTGGAAGTGTAGGTGACTGAGAATAGTCCAGACAAACAGTAATCATTGCAATTCAAGAAAACTGACAAAGCAGTAATCAAAGTAGCAAGCTGCAATCCCTAGGAAATACAGGTTTCTTAAGGAAAATTCAAGCAAGAGAAGTGCTTGTCTTTACTGCGAAACATTCATTCAACTCAAATAATATATTACCTGGCTCCTAATTATTATGTCTAATTATAGATTGGCCTAAGCACATTGGCAAGGGAAATATGTTGTAAAATGTATGTTGAAATATTACTGTGCTATTGTTGAGTCAGCTCCTGGAACATGAAGCATTAAATATCAGAATCTCTGGTTGATTTCAGTGTTTTTATGTTGCCTAAACACACTGATAAGACATATTGTTGCAAACTTCTCCTTGCTGGTTAAATTTAGCTTCTCTGTTCTCCAGGTGCAATCTGATAACTCCTAGAGAACTGTCTTCCCCATTTTTGCACTTCTCCTCTACCAGACATTTTTTCCCCCAACTGGCCTTATTTTTTTTTTTTTTAATCTAGACTGTAAACATTGATAGTTTCAAGTTCCACTATAAAACTGCCTGTGTTATTTCTTGCTCTGTGCTGCAGCCTGGCATCACTGTCTTGCAACCCCCTACTATTCCTGTGTTTGTTTCGTACTCTTTGTCAGCGCATGTGATGCACTGTCCCCTATATTGTAGATTATCACTGAACAATATCCTACAACCACTTGAGAGACTTGGACCTTGAAGCTGCGTAAACGTTAAGTGAATTAGGATATTATGCCACAGGGAAAAGATATTTAGACATAAAGCACAGAAAAGAAAGCCCTGGAATGAAAGAATTATTTTTCACCATACCAGCCTCTGTGCTGGTAACAGCAGAAAGTCTGACTTAGGCACTGTGTTTCAGCACCCACAGAAAACATATGATGGCCTTCTTTAAAAAATAAATTAAAAAGCAGTGATTAGATGTTAAATAGATTGTTCTAGGATTTTGTTAATAAAATGGGGGAAAGACCCCTAAATCATTGCATTTATTAATTTGTGACCACCATTTTTTAAAGCAATGCCCTTAAAACTCCTGTGAAATTAGTAATCTCCAGGAGAGTTTAAAGCAATTACACAAAAAATTACTTAAAATAACCATTTTACAGTCATATGGTGACTTACAATGCAATTCCTGTTTCTTTTTCTCTGAATTATGATCACATACTGCACTTGATGGCCGTACCAAAATACTCCCAGGAAAGCCTTATTCTGTGAAGGGTTGGGTAAGGATGAGCCAGTAGGCCACAGATTGACATGACAAGCTCTTTAATATAAACCTTTCTGAGTAATTAACAGGCTGGTTTTTTTTTATCAAAAGCCACAAGCACACTTGCATATGGAAAAATAATATAAGTATAAACTGAACAATCAGATTACAGTACTATTGATGGCCCCAGTCTTGGGACATACACAGAATAGAGGTTAAACTATTACTGGAAATGTAAGAAAAAACCTTGATTTTGCTGTTTACACAAACCACACAGATCTGCACAGTATGGCTGCTGGTTTATGTGGAAAGAGAAAGGAAAATCTCGATTAAATTCAGGTTGTTTAGTCTGAATCCTGTGCAAAGGTCTGAGGGAGTGTGTTCTGTCCTTGGAAAGTCTGCTTTTATCTCTTTATGAAAACACTGGATCTCTCCATTATAAAGGACCCTGATGGTGTTCTCTCCTGCCTCAGCTTCATACTAAAATGTCTTGAAGTTCAAATAATCTGTGATGGACTTTGATTGATTTCCAGTCAAGACTTCTTAAATCATGTTTCTGAAACATCCACTTATTATTGGCAGTCTCTTTTCCCCATTTTAACTAGACTCTGGTCCTTCAGTTCTACAGAAAAGGAAGCAAAATATATTTACATGCAAGAGTTACCTGAGGCAAAAGAAGCAGAGGACAAAGCCAGTTGCAGTGGAGCCAGCACACTATGGCTGTGATCTCTGAAGTGCTGCAGCCAAAGAGGCTGGCAGGTGCCTCTAAATATAGACACGGATATTAAAATGTTAAAAGTACAATACACAGAAAGCAAAGAGAGGAAAATTACAAGTTTCAAAGAGTGCCTTTTCTCTTTTTCCCTTGTACATGCTGCAGCCACAGCAGTCTGGCCACAGGTCTATTTGATATTTATAAAGTTCAATTCGGTCACACACCACAGAAAGACTGAAGACAAAACCCCCACACAAAACCTGTTCAAATGGTCTGCTGGGTGGTACTTAAGGCTGATGAGCATTGCATGTAATGATGGCTTTGGGTCTTCTCCTGGGGACCTGGGTCAGACCTCTCCTTACATTAAAGAAGAATATTGTCCCCAAGTCCATGGTCTGTGAATTGGACCCTTAGATGTCAGTGCAGTTAAAATTTTCAAAGGGAAAGGACGCTGGGGAGAAGAGCATTTATTAAACCTCTTCGGTTCTTCATTCTGATAAAGAACAAATCTTCAATGTAATAAAAAAGTAGTTCAATCTTTTAAAAATATATACCAGCACAACCTTGCTTACTTAGAAGTTCAGCATGTTAGATGCACAAATGGATTCCAGCAGCCCTGCATATATTTGTCCAAAATTTCCAAAACTTGCCTGCCCAGCACCAAGTTAGGCTGCATACTGAGGAAATGTTTTCATGCTGTTGCACTTTTCTAAGCTGCCAGCAAAAGTTTGTAAACCCAGTTTCCAGAGCAAACCCCTGGACAGAGAATGCTGTGTCCTGTTCAAAAAGAATCACATATTGCCTTCTCTTTAACAGAGAAAATTTGGAAATGGACATGACTTACAGCAAATTTCTTAATCTGTTTAACTATATTTTTCAGGAGGACTTCAAGGTCATAGCACACCTCCACCCACGCCTGAGAGTCAGGACTAGAGCAGTGAGGAAAGCTCTCCTCCCAGCTCTCCCAGGCAGTGTGGCTGGGCAGTGCTGCTCCCTTAGGTGGCCCCTCTGTGTCCTGCAGCAAGTGCTGGGATGCAGGCTGTGGACGTGTCTGTCTGCACGGCTGCTGGAGAGCTGCAGAGTGAGCAGGGATGGGGGGAAACTTCCATGCTGCAGCTGTGCAGGCAGGAGGAGGAAAGGAACTGCTAGGAATGATCATAAAGTGGGATAAGAATTAGACTGTGGAGGTGGATGCTCTTAGAGAGCGTGTAGTCCTGAGCAATTTTGGTTTGTGTGTGGCAGTTCAAATCTGTGAGGTTCTCCCTTGCAAGCAGGTAAAGCTTTGTGCATTTGGGTATTTTGGAAGTGCTCTACATCCAGCTTAAATCCAGCACTGACTCTGCAAGGAGTATAAAACTGACATTGATTTCCAATTGATGTCATTAATATTTTATCAGAACGTGGCCAAGCATCTCCTCACTTGCCTCACTTGCTCATTGCACCCCTACTCGTAGGGAGACTGATTTTTGAAAAGCAGGACCCTGTAGAGCAAAGCCCACAGGTGCTCTATGGACAGAGATGGCAGCACACATGCAGGGAATGCTCCAGAACATGTTTATTAAATCTCAGGGGAGCTCTGCTTCATGGCAAAGACACTCAGGAGATCTCATTCATGACTGGAGAATACATGGAAGAACACAAACTATCGCTGCACAAACCAAGATTCTTTTCTGCAATAGTGTCTCAGAGGGAGTTCTGAGGTCATATTGCCCTCACCTTGCCCAGAGAAAACCTTTTGATCCCATGATACAGACTGCTAAAACTGAGGGGCACTGCCTGCAGCAGGTAATGCGTGTACTGTAGTCTCATGATTGTAACACACTTTGGAAGTCCTAGAAATGCTGGTCCAAAATAAACAGAAAATAAAGAAAATGAGAACAGGACCAGCTCTGTTAAAGAGAAAGTAGAGCCTTTTCCCAAGCAGGAAATGATGTCCTTACATGAGCCCCAGCCAGAATGAAACTGCAGAATGAAGGTCTTATTTTGCAGATTTTAATTTTCTTTTTCTTTTCTTTTTTTACACCATTCCAAAGACACCAGATCTTTAAAATAGCAACCTAAAATTTTCAAAATGTTCTTCCTCACTATCATTTCTCAACATTTCAACTAACTTAAAAAATAACAGTACTTTAGTGAAAGCTGTATCATGTGATTTTTTTCTTTTCTGATTGAATCTTTTTAAAATAATGAAATAGAGTGAAACCTGATGAAATGCAATAGTAAAATGCACATATTAGAATATTAGGTATATTTCATTTAGGAATCCTAATTTCATTTAAAAATCAGTATTGGCAGTTTTATTATATTTTTAAAAATCAAGTAAACTGTTTCCTAAAAGTACAGATAAATGCTGTGCAAGAACTTCTTAACACTGAAATGAAAGCTGTCAGAGGAGACAAACTATCTTGAAATCACAAAATAACTTTTCTTATCTTATCAGACACCACCACACAGAGACTGTTTGAATTTTATACTGCTGTACTGCTGACAGTTTCCACAACTGTAGATCTTATGAGTGACAAGTGCAGTCAGGCCAAAATTACAAAGGTAGCTGGAGACAGACCTTGATGCCTGGTAGCATTTAAAGAAATAAATGGTTTTGGTGTCTGACTCCCAGTGAGATGATTTGTCATTTAAAGTAGGGAAAGAGGAAGGGGAATGTTAGAAGTTAGCAATCCTCTAATCCTTCTGCAGTGACAGAAAGGAGTTGAACAAACCATCATGAAAATGTTACAGGTGAAATACAGGATTTTGCATGGCAGAATGTCCTGGGGAACAAGGAGAGAGAGGATGAGATTTCTTTGTTGAATTGGGAAAGTACCAGGTCCCAGTGAAAATGAAGGTTTTGCCAGTTTTTCTGCTTTTATTTTAGAGATCTTTCTTATGCAGCCTCCATCTCACACAGGTACTAACCTTAGTGTGAAGACAATGTAAAGATGCACCTTAAAAGAATTTAATAGGTTCATCCCAGCAGCACAGCTATTTATTATATGACCAACTTCTGCATGCACAAATGGTCATGTATAGTGACATGCCAAAAGAAGGTGACCCTACCCAAAGTAATTTAAAATAAATCATGGGTAGAATGGACCTAGAGAACACAGCAGAATAATTCCCTGGTTTCATAGTTCATATACATGGAGCTCATTCCTGTATTATTTGAGGTTAAATTGAAGTCATTAAGTCAGATCCATACCTATTTGTTTCTATTCTGAATTTGGCCCAATTATATTTAAATTCTAAAAACTAAATATTGTGATAGCAAATATTTTCAGGAAACTTAACCTTGTAAGTGCAGATAAAAGACTAAAAGAAGAAGAAATCACTCTGAACAGTGCCAGACCCTTGATTTACTCAACAGCTGAAAGGAAAAGTAATGGCAATCAAAACATCTGGGACAATAACTAGGAAAGGAAAAAAACTATTCATATTTCCTTGGCTTTGTTTGGTCAAGATTGGAGTAAATTTGGGAAATGAAAGTGTTGTAGTGCCTGGGGACAGTATATACCAGGATGGCTTTGCACATAGCATGCACATAGCATAATATGCAGAGAACTAACCAAAAGGGCTATTTATTTAAAATGAAATAGAGAAAATTAACCTATCCATTAATCATTGCAAGCACCGTGACTGTACAGGCTAAGTACCATGCTAAATGACTGTTTGTCTGCCTAAAAGTGCAACCACCATAATTTTAGCCCTGGTAGGATGCTGGAAGAGTGCATACTTCTTGCTTTCTTCTTGGTAGAGAGCTCTTATAATCTGCATTGGTTGCACTTTCCTACTTGGTAAATAACAGTGGCTCCAAAGGCTTTACAGCAGATGTACTTGAAAGGTATTCAGAGCGAGCTTGAAATTGCAGTTTGCTGTAGAACAGAAAAAATTGCCTTCCTTCCTGCCCTTAAACAAGCAGGAGCTTTTTCTGCATTTCCGTTCCTCCATCCTCCAAGGTGGGAGACTGACCCTTGTCCCTACAGACCCTGCTCAGTCACTGTCATGGGGAGCTGGTGACTGCTGCTCCCGAAAGACTCAGGATCACGACGGTGCAAAGGAAAAAACCACTGAGCTATTGAGGTTATTGTTCTGCTTATGTGTTCTAATGGTTTAGAAAGCAGAACTAGAAGCACATGTTTATTTTTATCTGTCTGTTGTGAAAGGCAGAAGCAGCCATAAGGAGTGATAGGAACTGTCATACACTGGATGAAAGGGTGTATCAGAAATGGGGACTCTAACTTCTCTTTTGGATAAGTGAACTATGTAACTCTCCAAGTAAAGCCATTTTTTGGGGTGTGGGAGGATTGGAAAGCAAAGACTGAGGACTTATACCTTTCTCAAAATACTGTACAAAACTCATTCTTTCCCCTTTATAAAGAGAGATTTAGAACTGATTAGAGCAGGATAATTTTTTGGGGGAAAAAAATCCCTATGAATTTTTGGATTAATTTTCTACAGTAACTTTATTCTTCTATTCCTAAAATCACTACAAGTTTCACAGGGCATTGAAATCCCTCTATATTTTTGATAACCATATTAATTAAATATTTTTAGTTAGTATTTTCTGGTAAAAGACAGGATCGGCTAAAAATTACCCGCAAAGTTTTAACTGCCTCCATCCCTCCCCTCAGCTGTTCAAGCCTGCTCTGCATCTTCCTTGGCAAAAGGCTTATTCCCGTTTTCCTCCCAGCCTGCCTGTGACACAGCAAATGTTCCGCCAAGAACAAATAACCGTGCCCAGTGGTGGCTGCACAGGGCCAGTGTGGTACAAAAACATTTCTGTTACAGCCTAAGATTTGTCCTGCCAGCGAAAACCTTTGTGTGGAGAACTTTATCTATGCTTAGTGTGAGCGTGTAAAGCAGACATAAGTAAATTAACCGGCACAAGACAAATGTCAGTGAAGTTAGTTTAAGAAATTTAAGCTGATCCAAAATGAAACATGCTCCCTTTGGACTTGCCTGCTGTAGGATATTTGTGTAGCAGATTTGCATCTTAATTTTAAAACCAAACTTAAATGTTACTTCCTATTTGGTTTTTCCTTTTGCCACAGCAGAGAAACCCCCAGCAGCCGTGACAGTGCCTTGCCCAGGCAGCTGAAGAGTTTGCCTGTGCCAGGGGGCTTTGCCAGTGCCCTGCTACTGAACTGCCTCTTGCTATCTCTTGTGCACTGGGTGTTTTATCTGCCAGGAAATGGGGAACCTGGTCACTCAGTGTGGTCCACAATGACAATAACAAAACATATAAATCAGATGAGCTTCATTTAAGTTGCAGGGAAAGAGTTATGTTTTGCTATAAAAGTTTATTCATGTTGGGGCATTCTTGAAGATTACTCTGCCATAAGGGGGTTTACTTTATTTATGGATTTATACCAGGAGGCTGGAAATAAAGACTGGAACTGTGGCTTTGCTCCAAGGCCTGGGTATGGGTACTTGACTACAAGAGAAGGGAAACAGAACACTTTTGGAAACTCATAAGAGAAGTATGTGGAAGAAGAAATTTTCTATAAGCTTATACCTGTTAAAAAAGTCAGATGCCTCTTTCTCTCTGCTCAATCATCTCAGCTGCTCTGAGCAGCAAATTTGGGAACTGCAATTACATTTAAAACTCCTCCCTCTAGCCAACCCACCTGCCCAAACCTTACATCCTCACAAACTCCTATTCTGACAAGCACTAGGGAACACGCCTGCATGTCACCTGCCCATGCACAGCATCTGACACCACAAAACATCAGACATGGTCCACGGAGCAGTTAACTTACTGCTGTGGATACACAGGAGGTTCTTTTCTGCACAAGGCAGCATGTTCCAGTGCCCATGTTTGCTCACTATATCCTGTATGTTTCTGCTAGAATAAAGTTCCTCTTCATTCCAGGCAGTGGTATGAAAGGCCTCATGGTCAATAAAATCCTTCACAACCTGTGGCATGGCCGCCACCGTTACAAGGTGCCTGAGGGACTGGCCTGTCACAGTTTCAGTTAAAAAGGAAAAAACCATACCCTTCATGTAATGATATTATAAAAGATCCCCCTTTGATGTACATGGCAGATAAATTAAGGCTCTTCTTCTCAGAGTTATGCAGTTTAATGAATGTTTTCCTATGTAGCAATAGCAGCAGTGTTAGGTTAAGTGCTGTTAGCTGCCTTTACAGGCTCAGAAGTAAGAGAATGGCATAAAACTTGATGCTCTACACCACAGACTTTCTCCTCTTCCAGCATGCTAACTATTGAATTATTAAAGACATGATGGGATTTATTGTTCACATTCCATTATGAAATGCAATATGCTGAAATAGGGCTGACCTTGAGGTCCCTTTGCCAGTTCCAGATCCGGTTTCTTCTGGTTGTCCTCTGCCAGATAAGTTATTAAAGTTGCTGGTGGTGCCTCAGAAGGCAGGTCTGGTCCTTCCTTTCAAAAAAGGTGTGTGTTTACGATAGGACTCTTCTGACTCTGTAGAAAAGCAGTAGGTGAGAGGGGCTCGAAGCCTCTAGAAGCCTTGGCTGGGAGCAGGCGACTCTGGGCAATGGGAACAGGGGCACTCTCTGTGCTGGCTGGAATTTCCTTTTACAGGAGTTGCAGCTGGCACTCTGGGCCTCCCAAAGATGACTGCAATGTAGTCCTTTTTCCAGACTAAATAATCATGCTAATGTAAGCAGCTCTCTCAGAGGCTTGAATATTTTTAACAAGATTCTCTTGATTTAAATCAAACAGATCTCTTACCTCTGGCTCTTCCAGAAGCACAAAAAGGCTTGTGGGACTTTCAGGAAAGCAGTAAGAGGAGAGACTGCTATTTCTCTCTCTCTCCCCTGTCCTCATTCACAAATGCCTTTACCATTTTCTCTGGGTTTGGATGAACCTTCCTGCAAGCTCATCAGTTTACAAAAAATCCTCATCTGCTATGTGAAGGAGACTCATGGAATTGGGATAGTCTCCTTTCAAGTTCTGGATCAAGTCTCATGCATTTTTAAGAGGCCAGTTCTTTACCAACAAGCTTCACAAGCTGTATTTAACATTTTTCACAGTCTATCAAGATTTCCTTGCAAAAATCTGGCAAGCACAGGAACCTCTTGAGTAAATCCAGGTCTACTAATAAACTATGCAATAAACTATATTAGTGGATATTAGGATTTAGTTTTGTACCCGAATTACCTAATTTCAGGATCTTCCTCAAGCTGATAAAGACTCAGAAATGCCTCTTCTAAGCTCTTTCTTTAGGAGCATCTGTGGATACAGCTCGCCTGTTTCAGCAGAGGGACCTTTCTGACTGAACCCGTGCACTGTGTGAAGAGAGCCACAGAGCAGTTGCACATTCCAGATTCTTCAGGTGAGCTGTGAAGCCCTGGCCACTGTGGGCATTAATTAAGCAAACCGCCTCTCACTAGCAGAGGATTTTAAAAGTTTTCAAAGTCTGGCAACTGCTGGAGTGCTCAGCATCCTAAGGGGTATTGATATGAACTGCTAGGTTGGGTATAAAAGATGTATGTAACCATCTTGGTAGCTGTTGACCAAAGTATTGCACAGAAATAGTCACTAGGACTAAAGTTTTTATTCTCAAATGTTAAAAGTATAAAATGGGTTCTTACCATCTCAAATTCCTCAAGCATTGTCAAACACTGGGTTTTTTTCACACCTCTACTGATAATGTGGTTATGTATCTGCTGCACTGCAGTAAAAAGTAAAGCAATTATCATATAGTGTTTATCCTTCTGTTTTGGAGTACTATGAAACTCAATTGAAGTGTAATCTAAATGCATGAAAGACTACTGACATACAAAATCTTGTTAGTACTTTCAGGACAGAAGAAGGACAAAAGGCAGAGTAGCATTTAATTTGCTAAACACTCTGGCTTCTATGAAATCTCAAAATCTCATTTTTATATCTAGTATTTCTGATAAGCCATTCCTTAAATCCATTCTGTTTAGCAGTTTTGCTTTCATCCCTGTATCTTTGCTTCTGTAGTTTCCGAAAGAGGCCAGTCTGCACTAACTATGGAAATTTCATCTTATCCCTTATCATCAGAACCAAAAAAAATGATAGAGCCCTTTGGATTCCCTATCCCCAACAGATGTTAAACAGCATTTCCATGTATTTTGAGTGATGTTAGTGCTGATACTTGGTTTCACAAGATGAATGCTCACCCAAACACAAGATTCAATTAACATTCTTTTATGACTGCATCCATATTATTCTTAACGAGCAGACTCCTTGGTGAGACTGAATATTTACCTCATGGCATTAAATCCACAGTTTTCTACCACAGTCATTAATGGTCATATAGCAAATGATCATCCCAACACCCTGGCTACATTCCAGTTCAAGTAATTATATTCTGCCTCTTTTAATTTCCTTTAGAGAGTAATTGGACCTGATAACAGTCTTCACTTGTTATCCTTAACTGCTCTGCAGCCTGACCACATCTCAAAGCTTCAAGGACTTAATCATAGCTCCCAATAGGTGAAATACTGATAGATGATGGCTCTGCTCACCCCATCTTTTTATCACTTACAAATCCATTAATTATTGTAACACCTTCTAAGAAAGTCAGCTCTGCAGGTACTGTAGACTACACGATTTGTATATTGCCAGCTGCCTGAAGACATAAGTCAGGAGCTTAAATGATCTCAGAAACGTATGAACTCATTGATTTTAGGAAGCTGATGATATAAAACTGCTGTACCTTTTATGCGCCTCTGACTTTGCCTACATTAGTGAGCCATTAGGCACAGTAAGAGCAGAGCAGTAGGACAGCGCAGCTGGCTGTGAGGGCTCACAGTCACGTTTAGAGTGCATGTGATTTGGCATTTTACTTCAGACTGCATTTAGTTTGATTTACTAGACTGGACATCCCAAATCCATGTGGTTTAAGTGTAGGCCATGGATCTCTTTTCTCTCTAAAGGGATTGAAGCACCATTGGCATGTACCTCAAGTAGAACTTCTGGTTTAGTTTCCTTCACAAAAAATATGATTCATATGCACCAAAACAGCAAATGAAACCAGCACAGGATAAATGGGGATGATGCAGAGATTTGCTGCAGAGCTGCTCTGCTCTCCTAAATGCCAACATGGCTGGAGATCCACTGGAATGGATTGTCATCTATTCAAGCACTGTTAAAGGACAACAAACAGACTTTAACATGGGACAGTCCTCTGACCAACCATGAGACCAGACAATAATAAGGAAATGTGTAACTGACTCATAATGTTCAAAAGGAAGTTTTTGGAGAGGAGAGAGGAAGAGACATGCATACTTCAGTAGCCTGGTGGGGGGTGGTCTTCAGGAAAAAACTCTTGAGCCCTAAGGAAACTGTTCCAGATGGTGAAGAATCTGAGAGACAAAACATGTAGGGTTCATCTGATATATGCTGGTTTATTTTTGAGTGATTCCAAAGAGACCAAGCAAAGAAGCGGTGCCTTTGCCCATTTATACTGCAAAGCAGTAATAACATGGAAGAAATCTCAGTATGGTATGAACTGCCACAGCTGTGACAGCGGATGGGGACTCCAGGGTCACTCTGTGGGGAGACTCAGCATCCCAAAATACTGGATCACGGTTATATGGAGAATCTTTAACATCAGGAGAAAGCAATGAGAAAAGGTTTTTCATTTCTGATTTAGTAAAATTTCAGATCCAGATCTACTTTAAAGTTATTTAAGCTTAAAATATTTCTGAAAATGTTTAATTTTAGCAAATTTCTGCCAGAAAGTAAATGAAAAGCAAAGAGGGGGTGTTACCACTTTTTTTTTTCTCTTTGTGGGGATAAAACCCAGAAAGATCATCGATAGCTTCTTTTCCTACTCACAAAATGAAATATGTCTATGCAGAGAGATTGATCCAATCTGGTTTTTTTTAGTTGAAATGTACCCAGCTCTGCATGCCCCATATATCCCAGCAAATGATGTGAAAGTCAGACTCTCAGAAAATAAATAACTTAGAGCCAGCAGTAGCCAGAAGCTGAGGTGTCCAAAAATGAGTATTAATCTGGAAGGAAAAGGGTGACTAGCTGGAGACTTAAGAGCTGTGTTGCAGAGATGTGTGTGGTTCCTGGAGAAGCTCATGCTCAAATTCTTGTGAAACACACCATTTAGCACTTGCTGCTCTCCAGTCACATTCTTTCACTTCACTGTTTATATTTACTCCCCTTTTTCTGCCTTCTGATCTTTGCCATAGCTTTATAATTTTCAGTTTGCTTTGCAAACATTAAGAGCAAACCGTGTGTGACCAAGTTAGACATGGTCGGGGAAATGACAAGGAACATGGTGTCCGAGGCCAGGCCTTATCCTGAGGAGCCAGGCAAGATTTTAATTATTTCAATTGCCTTCTCTATATCCCTGTGGTGCCCCCCACTGAAGAGCAGGAGAGTGAGGCGAGGCCTTTCTCTGTTACCATGTTACCAGACAGGAAACATCTGCCCTACCTGGGGATGTGGGAGTGGAAGGGGACACCCGAGTCATCCAAAGTGTCTCTCGCAATGATAGGGGAGATATTTGAGAACAGGAGGCTCCTCAGCATGATGACTCCACATCCTCCACCATGGAAATGCTTCCTCATGCTCCCTAGGATAAATAAGAACTATAGTTAAAAAAAACCAAACCAAAAAAAGGCCAGGGATTTATGATTTATCACAGACAGACAAGAAGGGCATCAGAGTACTGTGAATACCCTGTGTCACTGCAGTAACAGAGGACATACTGAATTAAACTCCCCAGCCATTACAGACAGCAACCGTTTTCTGTTCCATGTTACAGAAAAAGCAAAGGAAAATCCAGCTTTAAATGGAACAGAAATTTCTTAGTAATACTGAGGATGTGAGTAGGACACATTGACCAGATAACTTAAGGAATGTAATATCAGCCACATCTTGGACCAAGCAACTTCTCCTCTGATCCAAATGCATCTGCTACCAGAGAAGAGCAAGGGCAAGCTGTCCTGTGTGGTATGAAATAACCCTGTCCCTCCAAGAAAGGGAAGGGGAAATAGGGTACCTATATAATGCAATGGTGCTCCACCTGCCTGTCTTCTGTCCTGCAGTGCAAAGTCTGTTGCCATTACTCCATCAAAATTAGAAAACAAAATTCTATGAGCCAGTAGCATTAAAAATATGCTTCTCACACAAATTATAGGCTGCAGATAACCATAGCAAGTGGCTGCAGTACATAATAAGAGTCTTTAGCTCTGCCAAAGACACCGATGCTGAAGCAACTGTAGCTGCCCATTATTCTCTAAGAGCTGTTGAAGTCCTGTCTGTGGCTTCAGGCTTTCGGTGACAAAACTGTGGCCTGTGGATGGGGACCAGCTGCTCATTCAGGGCACGTAACCCTCTACAAGGTGCTGGGGGTTGTGACTGGTCCTCTCTGACACCCTTCTGAGCAGGGGTCAAGCTGTTGCCAAATTTCTCCCAGAAAGACATGGATGAACAGACGAGAGTGAACATGCTGTTTTGTAAGTCCCACGCTGATTATTTTAATGACCATGGGCCCTTCTGGACACCTTGTGGGGGGTAGAGAACATCACAGATGTGACAGGAGCCCAGCAGCTGACTAAAAGCGGTCCTGAGGGACCCACTTACTCATGGACAGATGCATAAGCTAACAACAGACATCCCATCATCCTTACAGCCATCACCAGCTGCAACTATGAGGACCCAAGGTAAACCCCTGCAGTATTCAGCTGTGATTCCCAGTCAATGGGAATTGTCCTGATTAAACTAAGAGTGCAGCTCATCAAGTATGTGAAACTCCACTTAAAAGTAAATATTGACATGGTTTAAAGGGATTAACTAAGATGACTGCATTCTTGTTAAAAACTTTTTGCAAGTAAAAAGAGCCATTTACAAAGTCTTCACAGTGTTTTGAGATGTCATTTCCTGTGATAAAATGGAAAAAGGGGAAAACTTGCTTTAAAAGTATATGAAAATCTCACGTTCCTAAACACTTACCTTTAAATGACCAACTCTTAAAATAATAGCTCTCATAAAGCTACACATCAAGTAGCTCTATGTGTGACATATTAAAGGACAGTGGATGATGCCACACTGGCAGCAAGGAGGTAAATAAATTTCCCAGACCCATATCCTTTACTGTATGTAAGCAACATGAAGTGGTCGATCCTGAATTTTGTCTACTTTTATTTCTCCTAAGTGCAGAACATTCTGCATCTCTTCATCAGTCACCATGTGTATACAATGAGAATAGTACCTGTAACATCAGCTACAGAGGAGATTTATAGGGCTGGATGGAGGGATGGAGGAAGGAAGCAAGGAATAGGACTTTGCCACCTGTGCCTGCTCTCCAGCAGGAAAACTGAGTGGTCACCCCAGAGCCCATGACTGAGCCAGAGAGGGAGGCTTTCCTCCTGCTCTGTGGTGGAATAACCCCCATGGCAGCTCTGTGCCTGACCCCGTGCTTATCTCCCGATGGAGCTGGAGCCTGCAGTTTCCCCAGAGCCGCTATCAGTGTCTCCCAGGCGATGTGAGCCGCAGCAGGGGAGAAGGAGCGTCCCTTGCCCTGCAGCAGCCCGACCCAGCCGGGGCCGTGCCAGCCCAGCCAGCTCCAGACGCACACGCCATAAACCACAGCACGGGCTGCAGCATGGGCTGGGCAGGGAGCCTGGGCTGTTAAAGAGAGGAAGTAGAGATAGGAGATAGATACCAATATTACAAAAGTGTTTGAAATCAAAACAAACCTCAAAAAGAGCTCCCAGTTTTCTTTCAGCAAAAATCATAGAATTAAATCTTTGACTTAGTAGATTCTTTCTTTTAGAAAAGCAAATTTAAAAATGCCACAGTGATGAACAATGTAATAAAAAAAGCCATCATATTATTCTTGAATGAGGTTTAATAAAAATCAAATAAAAGCAATTATCTGAATTTTCAAGAGGATCACTTCTTCCTTCCCTGAGGTACAAAAGAGAATGAATTCAGGAAATCATTAGAATCAGAAACTGGCGCTGCACAACAGAGCCAGTGTTTGCTGTACAAAGACAAACAGAAATCTCCTCCCAGGCTGACAGGCTCCTTGCTAAAGCTGTTGGAGTGGAAATTCCACCTATAGGTGAAGAAGGGTAATTAGAGGCACAAGAATTTCTTTGTAGTAGGACTGGCTTTTCTACTCCAGCGAAGGCTTTGGCTTTTCAAGTATTCATATTCTTCTTTACTCGTACAGAAAGAAATTGGACACATCACAATGTTCAGAGCTGCCCACGGATCCCTCTAAGCAGGTACATGTGAAATAACACCCACTAGCACACCACACGTAGCACTTGCCTGCTCTCTCTTACTCCTGTGTAAACCTACACTGCCCAGTTTATCCTTTCCTTCTGCCTCTCACTCATCTCACCTGACGGAGAGAGTCCAACACACACTTCTCAGGCGGAAAGGAAAATCCAAATCTTTTGTGAGAATGTGGTGATTTCAATGACATTTTCAAAGGCAGAGAGCAGAAATGCATTATTTCAATACTCTAATTTATTCTGATAAGAGGAAAACATTTCATGCTGACTCATTTCAATTTCTTTGGATTCCAATGTTATGGTATACTAAGTATTGCAATATTGATATTACTGATGCATATTTTGATGACAAGCGTGGTTTTTTAAATATGCATGAGAAATCTTCAATGTGCCAACTGTTTTCTATTCACACTTTGAATGAAAACAAATCCTGAAGTAGAAATCTTACCATCAAACTAAGATGTATAGAACTAGATTAGACATATACCACTTGGCAGCCAGACTCAAAGGAGCTCCACTGCCTTCAGAGGAGCAGCTTTATCTTGCGGCATTGTTCCAGGAGAGCAGAAGTCTGTCCTCTTTGTTACCAAGCACCACTTGTGAATGGTTAAAGACCACTTAAAAGGGGCAGATCTTATCCTGCTTGACTGATATTCATAAATGCTCTGACTTCTGCTGAAGGAGGACAGCTGAAGTTGGATGCTACATTTTCACTGTGAATGTCCCATGGCTTTGCTGTACTCTCAGATCATTTAGGACTTGACTCAGTCTTGGAGAAATGTGTCCTTACGTATTTCATAAACTATTACCACTTTTCCTATGAGCCTGCATCTAGCCCTGAAGTCAAACTCTTCATTGCTGATTTTCAGCAGCCAAACAATTAAAGAAGTGGACACCAATTTAAAATGTACCAAGGAAAACAGAAATATAAAATTGAAGGAGAGAGACAGGGAGCAAAGAGCCCCTGATTCTAATCTTGCAAGAAATTGCATGTAAATGGCCCTCAGAGAAGGCACTGGGTTGCACGAGTTTCCCTGTTGAGCGTTTTGTACAACTTGGGCCTTAACTTCATGCCACAAAAGCAGAATAAAACCACTGAAATGGAGGGAAGTTTGACTCTGCTCCCATCAATGCCCAGTGGGATTCATTGTTCATCTTCCTTGAAAAGAAAGCAACATCCTTCTTGCTACATATGTTTTATAATATTTGAAATTTAAGTACTGCTGGGCCAGACTGCCAGGTTTTTTCACATACATTTTCCCCAGAGAAATTGCTACCTTCTTCAGTAGTCCCAACAGCAAAAAAGACTGAGAAGCACAGGGTTTTCAAATTAAAACATGAAAAATAATCTCACTACAGATGTCTAAATATTTCATGAATTACATGAATTCAGCTCTGGAAAGATGTGTCTTCCACATTGCTATAAAACAGCAAAAAGATTGTTCATATATTTTAAAAGATCAGTCACTTCTCTCTACCTTTTTCTGCAATTCAATTTAAAACAAGAGAGGATGGATGTTTCATATCAGGCTAAGGGATAGTTTTTATCACTTTTTTTACTTTTTCCCATCTCCATAATTTGTGACAGAGATGGATGGTTGCTCTGCTTGTCTCTTCCCAGCTCTGTGGGGCCAGACAAAGTCTCCCTTTAGTCCCCAAGGACTGATTTTAAAACATCACACAAAGAAGCAACACTGAAAAGAGGATGAGCTGCATTGCCCGTAACTGGGATTTCTCTCACCTGTGGAAATGACGAAGCGGTACAGGCAGCATGAGAATTCATGCTGCTTTCTTCTCACTAAGATTTCCTTTAGTAAAGGTGCCTTGTGATATCAAGACTTTGATGAGGGTACCTTGTATTCCACTGATCCCATCTTCAAGTCCTACTAAGCCATTATAGAATGTAAGGTTGGAGGACTCACTGGTAACCTCCACTCTTCCCATCCCATGAAATTATGGAGTGTGAACTGAAATAACTTTTGTTCCTTGTTTCCATCCACAAATTTGATTCAGTATTTAAACAAAACCCATAGTAGCAGCCATACAATGTATGCTATAGGTGATTTCAAGTTTTGGGAATATTTCAGGTTTTTAAAGATGTAGTAAGAAGTGGTCTTAAAGCTTGGGACTCTGCAGGTTGGGACTATTTTGATAGGGTATAACTGCTGCATGCCAGTTGCCAAAAGAAAAGAAAAAATACAGGAAAGTAGCATTCACAAGAAGAATTTCATCAAAACTCAGGAAGCCATTAATTTAGGTCAAACTTGCTGCATGAGCCACTGTTTCAAACAAAACACTCACAGAAAATGTAGAATCACTAACAGGAAATCAAATGGCTGCTGTTTCAGTGTGTATACTGGAAAAATGTGTATGTATAGAGATTAAATGAAATAAAACCCCACAGCTAAAGAAATTATTACTTAAATGATTACTTTTCTGTTTTCAAATTTTCAAGGGGAAGGGAAAGTGGAACAAGTGTAATTTTGCTTTGAACAATAGTGCTATTATTCTTCCTTAAAAGAACAAGCACAGCAAACAAACTACTGCTAGTACGCTTCCCTTTTTTGCCATATAGTGTGATACAGCAACTAGAAAATAACTGCCCAGCTTTGGCTCACACCGGGGATGAATTTATGGGGCTGTGCCTGCCCTGCAAGGGGAAAGCTCCACAGCTGTTTGCAGGAGGTTAGTAAGGATGACACACTTAGGTGGTTTAAGTTGCACTGAAATGACGATGACTCAACAGAGCCATTTCAAATATGCAGACACTGTTGCCGACTTGTTGGAACAAGGCACTTGACAATGCAGTTTCCCTTTCAGAAACAGGTTCAGGTGCAGGTTCTGGTCAATCATCTGCCACTGATTTTTGAGTAAATCTTGATGCCTGGACTCGTAAGAGTATCTTCTGTTGCTGGGTGCTTGGGTTGCAAATATCCTGTAAGGGGCAGCTTCACTGTGGACAGCTTTGAAACAGACATGGTTTGTATATTCCAACAGCCCCTGCTAATAACCTGCTCTGTCAGCGTTTCTCAGGTGAGGATCTCGGAACAACCAGTTCATTTCACAATCACCACCTGTGAGGCTCATTGATATGGATGTATTTGTATTTGCTAGATCTACTTGTATTTAACAATGTTTATTCGTATTTTTCAGGCAGGCCAAAAGAATCGCACAGATGTTTAATTTCCAAATAAACTGTTTGCTAACTGCAGGTATTTTCATGTCCAAGCTATCAATTTGAGACACTGTGAACATGATTTTCAGACAAGTGGAGTGCAAGTTTTCTTGCTAAGAAATGTGAATGTCAGTTGAACCATCAAACTGCTTTTGCTAATCTAATTAACCAAAACTGTTTTCATAAATTAGGCACTGGCCAGAGAGATGCTTCACAAAAAAATTGTGCTTGCATTGGAGCAGTAAAGAGTGAGTAGGACTAGCACTAAAACATGTACATTGCCTCCTTCTATTGGTTTTCTAAGTGACAGTACTCATTTCACTTTTTGAGTAATTTCACCTTTTGATGATACACTTTTCCCACCTGTGAAATGGAGATGCTGGTACTGACCTTGCAGGTAAAAAGATCTTTGGAACATATTGGAAAAGCAACACTGACATTTAGGCAGTACGAAGAGAAGAGCTCTGTGTATGCACCAGGCCTGGCATCACCAGTGCTGCAGCTCACAGCTGGAGTATGAGATATCAAAAGGACATATATGGATAATATTAGCAGATATCATAAATGCCTTAAATTCACTAGGTCTTAAAAGAATCCCTCGAGCCCAGGCAAATTAATTTTTCTCCTTGTGAAGTGTAAATCTTCCCCACACAGAAGCATGAGGTTTTTCCTGTCTATGCAAATATACATGGGCAGCACTGGGTCCAGGGGACCTTACTGGATGGCAGGCTTACTCAGCTGGGGAAGTCCTTTTGCTGGAAGCAAGTGTTTATCATACAAGTTACCACTAGACATAAACATCCGAAAGACCTTTGGTCCTGCCTTAGCACAAGTTAAAGCTCTAACCTAACCTGGCAATGCTGCTGTACAACAAAGACAAGCTGAAATAAATTCCCTACAGACACACAGAAAATGTGCTCCAGCTGCAACCCACCTCGTCTGCTTTCCATTCATGCCCTCAAACCCCATATTCCATGGTTTTAGACATCCATCATCCATTATCTGAAGAACAGATGAATTTACTGAAAAATTAAAGCAAATTAATACAGCAGATCACTGTTTTAGCAATGTTTCTCTTTTTTTCAGACAAACTGCATTTGTGTGAAATCCTCTGCTCCTGTAAGATTCTCACTTAATTGTAAAACATTACTGCAAATTGAAAATTTTAAAACGACACCTTACCATCTTGAATCCCCATCCAGCACAAATATAAGAATTTTTATTTACATAGGGGAAAAAAACCTTAAAGATATGAGTATTGTTAGAAACAAAGCTGAAATTACTCAGTCCCCAACAGCTTTTCTTGTTGTATTGAACCCCACCAATTAAAAGCTGTGTTTAAAATATTTTTGTTAGATTTGGTCCATTGTTATCACATAGCTGCATTTTTTCTTTAATTTTAGCTTTAAAAGTGAAGGAGTATCAGTGAAAGAGTATCAGTATCAAACGTGGTTCTGGTAATTTTTTTCTCTTATGCTAAGTAAGTGCAGAAACATTTATTAGTCCACTTCTCAGAAATAGGACTGGGGCATGCAGGGAGAAAGGGTTGTTTGAATTAGGTTGCTTTTTGTGTTTTTTGTTCGGTGTTTTTTTAAGCAGAAAACAATTGGCAGATTGGACATTCAAAAATAAGCCTTAAAAAAAGTAACAGCATTCCTGACAACTCCTCCAGCCCAGGAAGTATTAAAGAGAGAGCTCATTATTGCCCCAGCTGTGGCTGAGGAGCCAATTTGAAACAGCTGTACTAAAAGCCCTCCTGAAATTAGCAGCTGGGTACACCCCAGGGAACTCTGGAGGAAGGTTTGGAGTGCAGCTTTACAAGTGTCTCAGGGCTGTAGGCTGTGGTTTGGGATCTTCTGTTACCCCAGGGGCCTGTCCTCAGTCCTGCAGGTAAGAAGTGCAGCTTGCCTTGTGCTGGATGCAGCAATGGGAGGAGATATGGACAGGGAGCTTTCTGACCCATCTAGACGGGGTTAGATTTAAATAAGTAGCAATGTGTGGATTTGAGTCTGATAAATCTTCTCATAGTTTTGTTGTAAATCCTGAGGAAGTTCTCTTTTGTGCCTTGGCTTAAGCTCTCAAGTGTTAGTGGCTTAAAACCCTTGTGCTGGCTCTCATGCTGTCCATGAGTGAAGGTGGGCAGCTGTGAGACTGCTGCTGTGCTGTGGGGCCATCGTGCACGCCCACAATCAAATGGGGGGTGATGGCACACAGGTTATTTCTGCATTAAGTGCAATCAAGTTGATGCTTTATAAGTGGTTTAAGTCTTATGAATATAGAAAATTTTCAATGGCCAAAAAACCCAGTACTTGACTTAAGTGATTAGGATCTCAGCCACTGTGATTTGAAAGGGAAGGCTTTTTAGTGTGAAGTGCTTAGTGGTGCTCTGACTTCATAGTGCCTTATGTTACCTTGCTGTGCTTCTTGAACAGCCCCTCGTGTTCCTGGCATAAGGATAATGGGATTGTTCTAGGGACCTGGTCAGGTTTGCTGCAGAGGTGATTGAAACCAGCTAAACAGCTGGAACGTGCATGTCCCGCTTTGCTGGTTCCTAGGAGATGTACCCTGTGTGCTTCCACAGCTGCATTTCCTTCATGTGCCTGAAGTCACTAATGGGTAGTTAGCTCTTCCAGAGCCTACAGCTCCTCGGGGCATGGCAGCAAAGGCTCAGCCGGGGCTGCAGCACGGGCTGGTGGGGACAGACAGGCAGCTCCTGCCTGTTGCGCCAGGAAAGTGCTTGCAGGAGGGCCTGGGTGCTCCCCAAAGGAAAACTGCAAGTGTGTATCTGAAGATTTGAGGGTGAAGAGAATGCCTAAAGTCTGAAGGGAGGGCATAAAGCGGGGAAAACCCCAAACCAAAAGCAACTTGAATTTCCAGTGTATGACTCTAGCACTAACACGGCACACCATGCTGGGAGATCGATCCGAAATCAAGCAGGACCAAGATATTTCCACTGACATATTCAGTGGAGTGTGAGAAGGCCTGTGGGAGAGGGAGAAAACTGGTAATATTAGGAAGTGATCACAATAACAGCAAAAAGAGCACAAATTCACTTCTGCCTTTCACTGGTTAAATGAAAAGGATGAGATGTTAGGCGGATAAAGTGGGGGTGTACTTTATCTTTAGTTTTAACCTCAGTGTGTTTTGGGCTTTTTTCCTAGGTTTTATTTTTCAAGTCTGATAAAAGACTGAAAAAACGTGCCTCAAACACGACAGCTGTGTTTGATAATATAGTGTTCTCTATCCACTTATTTATATATAAATATCTGCATCTATTTAAGAACTATATTTGCCTGACCTTCTTCCTCCTCCCTTTCCCCATTAGGTTACATGACTGACACTTTTGCCATGACAAATCCATGAGTGTCTTAAAAATTTACCATGAAAACCCTGGAGCTTTAATTATTGTGCATTTACATAATTAGTGCAAATACATGCAATTACCATGTGTACCTACACAATTACCAGCTACAATGATGTACTAACAATCCTTATTAAACTTTAGTGGGGGAGGGATGCATTGATTGTATGCACAAGCAACATCTGCACTACAGTCTTTCTTTTTCTTGCACTTATTTGAAATAGCCGCGAGTGAATATGCTGAAAGCAGTGGCATACAGAAAGTAGGTCAATAAGCTGTCCAAATTAGAGTTCTAGTGAGATGAAAATACAAGACATACTTCCAGCCATGTTTTCAGGTTGCTATAGCTTCTGCAGTTACTAAAATACTGACCATCCTTGATTACCTATAGGTGAATTGTAGCTATATCCTCTATCACATCCATAGTTCACCTGAATAGAATTTCCAAATCTCTCTTGTATTTGCACTCTTCCTCCAATTACAAGTGTCAGCATGACTGGAGTCCTCATGACATGCCCCTTGGCTGTTATGTCAAGCTGAATGTCTACTAGTGGGGGAAAAAAGTGTTTCCAAATTACTTAATTATATTATTTATCTTAATTAATCTTTGAATTATGATGAGGGGAATTTCAGCTCATGAATGCTTTTTCTTGCAAAACACATGCTTCCTTTATTATAGAAAGTATTTAACATAAATATCCCAAGCATTAGAAAGCCTGCTAATTCCAGGGTTCTCTGGGCTCTTCTGTTCTCTAGGAATTTCAGTGGCCTTCTACTTATCTTGGCTCACATACAATAAAATACAGTAAATGATGCATTAGGGACCACACCTCTTCCTGTTGTGTTCAGTTTTGCACTTATTCCCCTATTCAGCTGTAAGGAATTTGTTGCCTGTGGTACTTCAGCGAGAGAGCCTTATTACGAAATTGTGCACTGCTCCTTCTGCCCTAAGTAGTCCCCCAGAATAGAAAGAAAATAACCTGCTGCTTTTTTTGTTTTGTTTCCTTCACTTCATGGACCACAGATGAAGCCTTTGTGGCCTTTTGTGCCACTTGCATGGCATGTGGCACATTTTGTGCCATGTGCCTCTGTGGATTACAGCCATGTGGAAGAGAGTGGGGTTTGTTTTGGTTTGGTTTTTCATCTCTTCTTAGACAGTAGAAAACCATACTCGTTGTTAGGGCAGTGAAAAATGCAGAGGCTAATTGTTGCTGCTAAATGCAATAAAGTAACACTTTGGGCTCTCAAGCATGTTTTATGACCAATATGGCAGTTAGTGAATAAAATCCTATGCTCCAGAACATTTATGTATGTAAATAACCTATGGTTATTTATTCATATTTTATGAATTTATTTTTGGAAATTGTATTAACTATCCCTTGTGATACTAAATACAGTTGGTTAGGAAAAAAACAGATTATTCTGCTTGCTAAGTTGGAGGACCCATTGAGAATCCAGTCCTAAGTGTGTTTATGGCTACATTTTATTTAGCATGACTTGCTGTGTTTTATACTGCCCTGGCAAGCTCTGTCTGATAGGAAGCAGTTCTCACTGTCTTGAAAGTAACATCTTATTTTACACTTGTTTGCCCTCCTTTCACACTGTCAGCCTAGCTAGTTTAGACTAAAATCTCTCACTGATGCTCAGACCAGAGGGGAACCCAAGTTCTCTGCTCGGTGCTGGTGGTTTTTGTTGTCTCTGTATCCCCTGACTGCAACACACAAAAACTGAAAGCAAGGGGAAAAACAGAGGTCCAACTTTGACTGCGACATTCATGTTTTACACATGGTTTAATTTGCTTTTCTTTAGATGTCATTAACTTTCTCCATTAAAATTTAGTGAGGCTGAAAGAAGACTTTCTTCCTGACAAAATCTGGCAGTAGGCAGTCAGATGATAGAAAGATGGAGTAGTATTCCCTTTGTCTATGAAATGGAAATCCATACCATGGGCGTCTCAGTTAACACAGCAAGTGAATGCTCTCAAGGTAGCTACAGGCATGTCTGGGGTTAGGTCCTGATGGTTGTGGTCATTCAAAGTCTAGAAATTATTTGCTTTAAGGACAAGGTTTGGATGAATCAAGTGATTTCAGCCCAGGACAAATTTTGATTTGAGATTTCTCCAAGTGGAGATATACTTGGTTCCTGAATTTGGGCTTGGATTTGACTCTAACAGGGCAGAGTCTTTCTCTTCTTAAGAAGGTTACCTTGCATGCTCAGGGGTACCTAATGTTTATATCCCCATAAAAGCATCCTTTTGGCACTATATAAACAGCATGTTTACAATGCTCCATTTCCTCAGCTTACATATGTTAACCTCCTTTTCAGTGTGTTATACATGGCATAGCTTCTCTTCCTATCCTTACCTTCCCATGTTTCTGTTTTTAAGCTGTAATTTTGCCTCTTGAAGGCATACATCCTGGTGTTCAGTGTTACCTTCCTATGTGATTTTAATGACTTTATTCTTTTTGTTAAACTGATCAAACCCACCCTGTATGATCCAGCATGGTGTGCATGTGAGAGCTGAGGACAATGTGTTAAACTGTAGCTCTGATCATTCTCAGAGTATATCCCATGCATACCCGAGGCATGGGTGCAAAGTTGCTCAGCAGTCAGTTACTTGGGGCTTGTGTTTGCAAGACTGGAGGCTTGTTGAGTGTCTCTGTTGCCTTACTGTGGCACCCTAAAGAGCTCCTATTAAGTTTTGGGATTGGAGTACAGAGAACAGTTTGCAGAAGACTGGTGTGAGTAGCAGTCTGGTTTAGAAAGAATGACTATAAAAAGGATATGTCAATGTAAAATCCCATAGAAGACAAGATGTGTATCCTTAGTGACCAAAAAATGTCTCATTGATGCTCCTTGTCTTGCCTGTCACATAAAAGCTTCTTTGGAGGAATGCAGTCCCTCAAATGAGTCACAAATGACTCTGTGACTTGGGCAGCATAGGTTGAGAAGGACCTAGGCATGAAATTTAAGAAAATATGCAAATGCTTTCAGGCCTCAAAAGGAAAAGTGAAAAGAAAAAAGTCAAAACCTCCAGCTACTTCCCTCTTCATGTCTTGTAATTGTTTTCAACTTGTTTTTCTCAGTAAAGCTTACTTTTTCCTCTAGGACTCCAGTTGCATAACTGCAAATTTCCTTAATGTCTTTGCACAGTAATTTCATCTCTAATTTATGAATCCAAATAAACTCTGTTTTCTTTCCCATGCTATTATTGAAAAGATAAAAATGGGCATAGTATCAGTTTGTCATGTGTACGGAGTAATGTGTACAGCCTGAGTGCAGCCTCACTGAAAGTTAATCTCACTTTCACATAGGTGTAATTTTACTGCGTTCATCCAGTAATATTCCTGGCACCCTTTGCTGTTGCTGTATCAGAAAAAGACTTGCTAAACTTCAACACAACTATTGATCAGAGTAAGCATTAGCTTAAATTAACCCCATGGGTTATGAAGAGGAGCAGATCAGAGACTTGTGCTGATGGATGAATAGTTCCAGGAGGGCTCAGAGGACTTCTAAACATGTTTACCTGGGGAGCATCAGCTGGTGAGGTGCCAGGGTGTGAGTGTAGCAAACAGCCACCAGAAAAGCAATGCTGATGTCAGCCTGTTTCGAAATCAGCACTGATCCCAGGCAGCTTTTGGCGTGTATTGTACATCTGCAGTCCCTGCTGGGCTGGCTTGAGTGACCTGTTAACCTAGGGAGCCCAGTTACCAATGGCTGTAGCACTCAATAGCTCAATGTGGACTTGGGATCTAAGCATGCTCCCACCTTTTGGCCTCCATGGTCTGTGCTAAACCCTATGCTCCAAAAAGAGCTGCATTGATAGCAGTTACCTGATAAAATTTGTATACGCAAGTAACCTGGGTATGTCTAGACACAATGTCTACATGCCATCTCAATCAATTCCATTTTCATTATGGTACAGGATGAATTATGACAGCAGCAAAACCTAATTTGAACTCCAGCTGAAGAGGGCTGGGGGAGGTGATATTCTGGTTTACCATACAATCCTCCGGAGAAAAGAGTTCAGATCTGTCTTAGGTTATGTAACAGAAATGAGGTTAGCAGGTTTGGTCTAATCCCCTGTGGACAGGCCCACCACAGAGCATGGAGTAATGTGGATAACTGTCGGTCTGCATGCTTGCTGCTGGCTTTGCTAGTGCAGCAGCAGAACGCTGTTCAGCCAGGATCCCAGATCAGGCACTGAGGCTTGTGCAGCCTGTTTCAAAAGCTGTTCCAAGATCTCTTGGTCTCAAGAACTGAACTGTTGAGAACACGAAGAGCAGCCTGGTCTCTTAGAACAAACAAAAAGGGCCCAATCCTTTGTCATTTTGTGAATACTGTTTTTGCTTTGCTCTGACATTGCAACTGAGTTGGATAATTAGGCTGATTGGCCTAATTGAGGACTTTGTTTAGAGGGGTGTTCTTTGGGCAACACTGAATATCCTAAGCTGACCCTGCCATACATGTAACCTCCTAACTCTTTTTTTCAGTCCAACTGACCAGTCCACCCTTTATGCCACAGCAGGCAATTGGCAGTGAATTGGAGCAGCTGTAAAAGTTCTTTGTAGTGGATTAGCCTGGTCCCTGGCTGAAAAAAAGCACATCAACATGCATTAGTGGCACTTTTCTCAATTCACGAATCAGCATAGGTCAGAGAAAACTAAGGTTGTCCTAATCCTCACAGAATTGATTTAATTTACAAACAAACCAATACATACAGTATGGTTTAATTTACAAACAAACCAATTTATGGTTTAATTTACAAACAAACCAATACATACAGTCAGTAGATAAACTGACTGCTGCAACCACTTTTGGGGCAAAACTTCATGGGTGACCAACACATCCTATGGAGGAGACAGGAAATATCTCCTGCCACTGTAAAAGTGAAGAGCCCTGTGTGGGCAGGTGTAGCAGCTGGGATCTGACACCACTAACGTGTGCTGTCACTGCAATGCTGGCTGAGCTCCAATGACTGAAGTGGCAAAGGCTGCTGGGGTTGCACATCCCCTGTGGACAGGTAGCACTTCCAACCCCTTTGGTGACTCTGAACAGTGTGTGGCAAAGCCCAATTTAGTAGAGGCAGGTTCAGAGGGCACAGTGGCACCTGCTAAACCACTACAAGGCTTTCCTGCAAGACCTTTATTTTCCTAGCCACATACTGTATTGATCAGGCGACTTGGTTAATGCAAGAAGGCAGGGTGATGCAGCTGGTCAATCCTGCGTGATGTGCTCATGTGGAACATAGTCTGCAGGAAAACTACAAAAAGCTTGGAAAAGTAAATGTGTGTTCACCAATTTGTTTCAGCCTGGTATCAGCGGAAATTGTCCTTAAATATAGTGGACAGGCTTTGTAACCTTGTAATGGTGCTGCTGCACAAAGATTTAATTTTCTAATCTTCTATTTCTGTAAGACAGTTTCAAGCAATAAAGCATCAAAACCTACTGCTTTGACTTTGCCCATGTCCAAGACAGAAGTCTTGACACCTTAAAGATATTAAATTTGATGCCTTAAAAAGGTATTAATTGCAAATGAATTCTTAAGGTACGATGCCCTGACGTGTGTGATTATCAGGAGATTACTGTATCCCTACAGTGTCCTTGTTGGTTACCTCAAAGGCTGGGCTTTTTCTGCGCCTGTTTCGATGAGACATCTAATGCTGTGCAGGAGTGAAATGGGCTGCACTGACAGCTTAAGCCTGTGGACTACAGGTTACAATCACGGGGCCGGGGCGGAGGGCAGAATCATGACAAGGAGAAGCGAGGGTTCACTGCGGGAGCAGAAGCCGAACTGGCTGGAAGCGCTCAGGTCCTGGCCCCCGATGTGCCGGACCTTTGGCGAAAACACTCCCCTGTCGGATGCCAGGGCTCTACGTGCGGCCAGGGCGGTGGGCCCTTAGGCCGCGCTGCCCCGAGCGCGGCCCGCCCAGCCCCGCAGCGCCGCGGGGAGCTGCGGCCGGGCCGGCGGGGCCCGAGCGCTCCCGCCCCGGCGGCCGCCGCGTCCTCCGGGCAGCTGAAGGCAGCGCTTAGGGCGGCGGAGACCGCGCGGGAGGGAGGGAAGGAGCCGTGAGACGGAGAATCTGCTCCGCTCCCGGTCCGGGCGGGCAATGCCGGAGGGACCCGCCGGGGGCTGCAGGGCGGGGGGCCCAGTACAGGCACCCCGTTCCTTCCGTGCCCGGGCCGGCGGCGGGGGGCCCCCGGCAGAGCCCCGTGCGCCTTTAAGGGGCGGCGGGCGGGCGGGCTGGCAGCGGCATTGTTCCCTGACGTCACCGCAGCCTGTGCGGCGGCGGCGGCGGCGGCTGCTCTCAAACTTGCCTTTGTTATTCGGCGCTCCCCGGCTGACACCGCGGCCGCTCGCAAAACGCGGAGCCGGAGCGCGCCGGAGCGGCGGGACGCGGCGCCCGGCACCGGCTGGCCGTCCCCGCCGGGGCACTGCCCGCCCGGGGCTCCCCCCGCGGCGCTGCCGGGCCGGGCGGCCGCCGCTCTGTCTCCGCGCTGGGGGCGGCCGCGGCCGCAGGGACCCCCCGCGCCCCGAGGCGCTCGGTGGGCGGCCGGAGGCACAGGGAGAAGGGCAGGAAGAGGGGTCTTTTTCCTGGGGAAGCCACGAAGGCGTAAATGAGCGGGGCGGGGGCCGCGCCGGGGGCAGTGCCCGCGGGGGGCGGCGTAGCCCCGCGCAGATCCGCGCGTCCGGCGGCGGCGGACGGGGCTGCCCCGCGGCGGGAGCGGCGCGGACAGCGGCGGTAGCGCTCCGTTCCGCCTGCGCGCAGCTGAAAAAAATAAGAAAAAATTAGACAATCATCCCCCTTCCCCCGAGCGATCCGACATCCCTTTACAGTCCCGATCGTTCTCCTCCTCCAACAACAAGACGAATGTGACCAACGAGAAGCTACACAGTGCTGTTTAAATTGCTTATCTTAATTGCATAATCTAACAAGCCCCGTTGGAGCAGGGATGAATATATTAGGCTTATTAACAACTCATCATAAAATATTGATTGTCCTGGAAGTGTTTTATCAAGGGGAAGAGAAGTCGAGGGAGATGTTTTTTAGCAGACTGGGGCTCGTCAGACAAGGACGGTTTCTTCTTATTTTCTCCCTGGAAATCGGGCTGGATTTCTTAAGGAGCACAGGGGAAGAAAAACAGCACAAAAACACGCCCTATTGTTAGCGCCGGGGGCCGCGCTCCGGGCGGCGGGGGGGCCCCGGCCCCTGACCGCCCCCCCCGTGTCGGGGCCGCCTCCTGGGCCCGCCCCGCCGGGCACCGCCGCCCGCCCGGCTTCCCCGGCTGAGCGGGGACCCCCGGGAGAACCCCGCTCCTACCTGGGTGGCGGGAGCTCCGGGCTCTGAAAATAACAGCGGCCCCGAAGGTGGGGGTGGAGGCAATAAATGGAGGGGGGTGGGGGGCTAAAGTGCAATAGCGGAGCAGCAGGATGTCTCGGCGTTCCCGTGTAATCCCCCTGCCCGCCCGGTAGTTCCTTCCATGCCCGTAAAAATTCTCTCGTGAAGACGACAGAGACGGAGACACCTCATGCTTCAGAGTGTGTTGGGTCCAGGGTGGTTTTCCCCTATTTAATAATACAAAAACACCGAAGGGAGTATACATATTCTCCAGCTTTCAGTTTCCAGAGTGGAAGGGTTTCCGAGTGCTTGGTATTCAGGAGGACTAAAACGAGAATCCCCGCCTTAAAAGACACTGTAAGACAATATTTGTATTTTAACTCGTATCTAAGATTTTTAACTTGGTGTGATTTGGGTGTGTGTGTTTGTGTTGCGGGGGGAGAGGGGAAGGGAGAGGGCGAAGGGAAGAACATCCCTGTAGGAGGCAGCTCCCTTTCAGATAGGAATCTGGGACAGATTTTGCCAGCAGCCACAAAGCATGGCCCTTTGGTAATAGAATAGCCAATGTAATTTGACACTTCAACTTGCTGTGCTCTCTGCTAGTTGATTCACTTACTCACCCACTAACATTGAGCTCCTTTTCACTGTCTGTGGGCAAGGGGAAAAAAAAAAGGGGGGGGAAGGAAGAAAAAAGAAAGCAGGGGGAGAAGGAAGAAAGGAGGGGAATAAACAAAATTATATATTTAAAAATACCCGAGTAGAGCTGCAAATCAGTTGGGAAAGAGGATTTTGCCTGCCTTCTTCCTTATTATTTTGCTGCTGCAAGGCTGCTTTGCAATCCGTAGGTAAGTTTCGCGTCTATTTGCGCTCCCTGCTCGCACCTCCCCGTTCGCGGCCGGGCAGGGGTTGCGTCTCGGCGGAGCAGAAACAATGGAGCGGCCACGCTGGGGAAAAAGGTGTACAGGGAGGAAAAAAAAAAAAAAAAAAGAAAACAACAACATATTTGTTCTGCAAGGGGAGAAAATGTGTGGAGACTTCTTAAAGGGGCAGACCGTCCCCGCCGAGGGCGCGGGGCGAGGGCGAGCGAGCAGCCGCGGAGCCGGGCCCGGCGGCGGGGAAGCGGCTCTAGCCGGGCAATGCCCTTCCCGGGCCGGCCGCGGGGTCGCGGAGGGACCCGGCCCGGGGCGAACTTGGAGCAGCCGCGGCGGGAGGCGGGCGGGCGTCGCAGCCGCCGCAAGCACAAAGGGGGCTGCGGGGAGCGGGGCGGCGGCTGCCCCCGGCCGGGGCGAGCGCCGTCGGGGCGGGCAGGAGCCCCGCAGCGGGGCCGGGGCTGCGGCTCGGGGCGTGCGTGCCCGGCCGCCCGTGCGGGGCTCGGGAGACGCGTGGGGAAGCTCGCGCCCGTTCTTGGGGCTCCGGGAAGCTTGCCTGTGTGTAAATTCCTTGCGTCTGGGTTTTGAGAGCCAGTTGGGACCTGGGCCTCTCTCGGCAGGCAGGAGGAAGGAGCAGCCCCCCTCCCTCCCTCTTCCCCTCCCTCCCCCCGTGCATCTGTCCAGGAAGCCGGCGGGCGGAGGGGAGGGGGCGCGGGGGCAGAGGGCCGGGGGTGCCCTGCCCTGCCCTGCCCGGGCCGACCCGGCCGGAGCTCGCCCGCCTTTGTGCGAGGGGAGCGGGGGAAGCGCTTCCAGGAGCGGCCGGCGGAGCTGCTCGCGGGGAGAGGGAGAATGGCAGCCAGTTAAAAGACACTTCAGGAATGTAAACATAAAAATAGGAGCCATCCAGCCACGCTCTTGTCCCCCCCCCATCCCCCCCCCCCCCCCCCCCCCCCCCCCGCGGGGCTCGGGATAGCATTCTGGGCTGGTGCGGTAGCGGGGAAGGAGTACGGCAGCCTGAGACAGGGGGAGGAAGTTGTTACTATAATCGGGGTTTTAGACTGTAAACTTTGTTTTGCACGTGCAAAGTTTAATTTCGGTGCCGCCTCGGAGGCTGCGATGAGAGACGCGGGGCGGCGCCTTGGGGGTGTCCCTTCGAGCGCAGCCCCCACCACGGTCTTCGCTAAAGGTGGAACCTGCCCGGCCGAGGCAGCGGGACCCCGCATCGCCGCTTTTGTCTGGGGTTGCCGGGGTCCCGCTCACCACCAGCCCGGCTGCTGCACGACTTGGTGCAAATTGCGGCTGTATCTTCAGTTTATCGAGACCGAAGCAAACTCGAGGCATAGCTCTGCTCCGTCCTCCGATTGTGCGCCGTGTGTATTTTTGTGCTTCAGTTAATAATCTGCAAACGGCTTAATGGCTCCGTAGTGCCAGAGGAATTGGTTTTCTCCATTTACTTCAGCAGGCCTGAGTGAAGCTGGTGTTCTGACTGCTTTTTTCAATGCATTGACACGAGAGAAGAGGATTTAACTTGGCAGCCTGAACAAATGCTCTATCAAAGGTTTCCTAAGAGACAGTAGGAGTGCCGGGGTGATGAATGACCTGGGGTAGTTTTAGGGTGCTACCTATGCAAGCTTTCTTTTAAATATGAAATGGCCATTTAGGGCTCTGAATAAAACTGCGCGCATCAGAAAGGCGACAGGCTTATAAAATTTAAAAGGGCAAAAGCCCATTAATGCTGTGGCAAAGCTTTGGCTCCCAGCTCTGGTTGAGTAGTTCCAACTGCCGTGAAGTGCCAAAGCTTTTAAGGAATCTTTAGCAACAGCTTCTCTCTGGCTCTGGAACGGACCTTGGCCTTGCACACTGGAAGTTTAATGGTGCAGCCTCTCTTCCCCACGCGAGGGAGGAAAGGCGAGGGCAGCAGGTGGGAGGGCAATGGGGATAAGTAGGGGTGAAGCAAAATCTGGAGGGGAATTTAAAAAAAGGCTGTATGCTGGAATGTATGCCTGAAATGCCTTACTGGTGGGAACCTGTTCAGGTTACAATACTGGGGCAGTAACGTGGCACAGTGGGTAACTCAAAAATATTACTAGCACCAGCAGAAAAGTTTCACAGAGGAATATAGCAAAGCTAAACACCTTTGGGAAACAAATCCCTCTGACGAACACGGTTGGTCGTGGATTCAGAGCTCCACTTCCTTCTCTTGACTGGGGAAAATGTACTATGGCATCAATCTTCTCTTGGCGGGGCCTGGTGCAGGTTTGTGAATGCCAGAAGACTCGCTCTGACCTTTCTCTGTTCCAAGCTGAGGATGTTGAAACACCAGCCATCAAACAAAAGAGACATTGAAAGCAAGATCTGCAATGGAGCACGTGTGACTTTGAGGCTAGCTGAGTGCATTTGGTGGCCGTTTTCCTCAGAGTTTGGGGTGGGGAAGAGGAGAAGGAAAAGTTTACTTATTTTTACAGTGAGGCTATTGAAAACCTGACTTGAAATCTCCTAAATATCCCATAATCAAGTATTTTTTTATCTTTTTAAGTGTTGTTTAAAAGTGCCTTGATTTCTCCTCTTTTTACATATATATCTATAATTCATACATTACAAGAGGAAGGTTTTTTTCCCCCATAGTTGCAAGGAGGGCCAGGAATTTTGCATAATCCACTGCATTAAAAAAAAGGAAAGAAGCTTTAAAAAAAAAGTCTTTAGGATTATATTTTAAAACAATGAAGAATTTCCTGGGATTGAATTGACAGATTGTGAGTTTTATCTACACAAGATAATACTACCTTGAAAAGTGGCTGATTTCAAGATTATTCTGTAAATTGTAATTTAAATTTACTTTGGACTTTCTGAATTTAAGAAGAACACCTTTGGGACCAGTTGATATAGGTATCTAACCTGCCAATTACATTCATGTCAACATGGACAGATGCTTTCATTGTTTGCATTGTTTACAGTTCACAATACCTTAAATAAACGTTGATCACGATTAGAAACAATAATTGAGTCTGTGGCAAAGGATCAATGAAAACTTTGTTTCAGGAAAGAAGTGAGTTGCTGTGTATATGTACAGAGAATGTTTTGTGCTCTCTGGGATGAAATAAATTTGCGATCTTAGAATGGCGTACAATTCTGTTTTTAGATTATTTTAAGAAACCCACAAAAGATAATGGATCCGTTTTTGCAACATCTGAATGATTTCTCCTGTACAAGGAGTGGAAAGGCAAAGCTCTCTGTAGCATAGTTCCATTCATAACTTTTCTTGGGAGTTGCTTGCCCTTTGCCCCAAATCTCTTCCACTTTTATGGGCTCCAAAGGTTTTCTGTTGGGGGGGGGGGGAAGCCAAAGCAGAACCAAACCAGCACCCCAAACCCTCATGTATGGCAGTTACATCACTGATACTATAGTTGGAGACAACGTTGGCAGGTTTTTAGCAACTTAATGTTTGTACTAGCAGCTTGGAAAGCCTGGTTTCTCTCCTGAAAAGGAAGAAAAATAGATCTGGGAAAGGAAAAAGAGTTGGAATTCCTTTTGCCTTCCCCAGTGTTGTTGATAGGTTTCAGAACAACGGGGATCCAGCCTTTTTCCAGTCACACAGAAGATAATGTGACTATGAGAAATGGAGTTAGTGGCTGGCCAGGAACTCGTGGTGCCTGCTGTGCTGCTCTAACAACGTGGGTGATCAAATGCTGCAGGAGGCGTGAGCTTGGCTTGTTATGGCTTTACCTGGGAAGCCTGTTTCTCATAAATAAGTAGGACTGCAGTTAATGCCTGTGGTAGCAAATTTGACCACTATGCAATTGGCTAATTTGTTCGCTCCTAGTTAGACCAATTTTTGTGAAATTCTATCCTGTATTCCAGCAAAGCGGCGAGAATATTGCCGAAGAGTTTGTGTTGGTTTATGGTTGTTCCTGTCAACTGCCTGTTGTAGGACAAGCAGCACAAGCCTTTTTTATCAATTTAGGTGTGTTTTATGGGAAAACACAGTAAGCAAAACATCAATATAGAGCCACCACAGATAGACCTCCTGCTCAGATATTGTATGTTTTCCTTACGCTCAATTCACATCTTCACTCCAAGTGTATGTAAGCCTTCCTGCTGATGACAAGTTGAGGCTGTCAGTGGTATTAGAAATAATTTCAGCTTTAAAATGGTGTCTTTGGCTTAAAAGGTTGTTTTGCCGTATTGATTTCCTCTTCCCCCCTTCTTACTATAAAGCAGAAAATTCTTATGTATCAATTTTCAATTCTTCACTTCCGTTGGGTTTCACGTGTTAATGAACATTCAGCTTGGCTAATGTTAGAATATTTTAAGGAGAATATAAGCTGCTAGGGAAATGTCCAGGCAATGAGTTGTAATGGATCTCCACAGCTAGACTGTTGGAGGCAGTAGTGTATTATGAGAGTAGGAGATGGCCTTACACTTGTTACATGTTATTTTTGGTTCTAATAATTTAAGATACACTGAAGTCTACATTGCCTGCAAAGATGGAAGTTTCCTGGCTTCGCTACAGTGCTCTGCCCTTCCCTTTATGCAACAGGGCAGATTTCTATGGGTATTAGGTATCCAGTAAAAAAAATAAAGTTGTTCTTAGACAGACAAAATCACTTTCAACCTAATTTCTCCTGTAAGTGTCAATAGAAATTAAGTTACTCCACAGGGAATGACTCATTCTTTAAAAGAACTTGCCCTTCTGAAGGCTCACATAGGTGATCACTCATTCTGGAACACCTGTAGTTTCCTTCAGTTGCTTGTGCATTTTAGTTCTGTAGCAGAGGACAGAGGAAATAATTTTTACTCCTGTGGTGAATGGTGTAACATCCAAGAAATCCTTTCCAATTTGTGGTGGTTGATGTATTTTTAAATAAATTTTAGTATCTAGTGAAATATCCAGGCTTGAAAAGGGGTTTCTGTCCTTTACATGGGTAATTCTATAGATCAAGCTGGTTTGTATTTTGTCTAATGTACTAATATTTGGGTAGTGACATACAACCTATCATAGTAACATTCCATTAACATAAATGTAGGAAGCATATCCCCTGATTGGTAATCCAGGGTTTGTTTTGACTCTGCAGACCAGCTTTGACTTAATTCTCAAAGTGAAGCTGGAAGGCTCTGGCTCAATACCAGGCAGCAGGAGGGAGGAAAAGAAATTGCTCAAAACCCCATTTATATGCACAGTGCTACAAACCTTTGCAAATTTCATAAAAGTGTGAGTTTGTATTACCTCTCCTTCTCATTGTTACTCTATACGAGAGGTTTCTTTTTAATTTTATGTTTGCTTGCTTGTCCTGGCTTATGTCGTGGATGGTGAAGACCTGATTTATAGCTCATGTCCTCATGCTAAGATATCCTCCTTCAGACCTGTGAAACCTACCCAGGCGATGGTCCAGCTTCCTGATCCAAAGCCAGTTGTGTTATCCTCTTCCTGTAGGGCTGTATGCCAGTTTTTTGGTAGTCAGTATTGGCTGTGGGCACAGAGCGACTGTGGTTGCTGTAAGCCTTTTTTATTTCCAGGGAAAAGCAGTGCTGCTGGAGGCCTGACTTCAGAAAGGGAAACAGCTCTAACATATAGATAATAAATACAAGTTGTCAAAGATAGCATGAGAATGAAAGCCACAAAAGTGAAGCATCTGATAATGTCATACAAAACCAGTATGGAGAGGGTTGTCTTTATTTGGGTTTTCTTCAAATCTTATTTGTTCTCATGTTCTCAACTCTTTGTCTGGTAAGTTCTTCTGGTGATTTAGTTTAGTAGTCAGCTTGGTCCAGATAGCATTAACTAGAGAATACTGACTGCTTGATCAAATGTGGGGAAACTGCCTCATTCATATGGCAGCTCTTTGTGTTGTGAAATACCATTTGTCATCTTTGCTGATTAGGAAAAACATGTTTGAGGAGTAAGAGAAAAAGCAATACCTTGACAACAAGTTTGTGTTGTCTTTTGGATTCATGTAGTAGTTTTTCGTTCTTTTGAGACTTCAGGGCTCCGATGACTGACTGGCTGGCACGGTGAACGGTATCTGTCTTAGAGATTTCTAGATAGTCTCATAACTAATTAGAAAGCATCATTTATTTGGACTGCAGTGACATAGATATATGACAGAATAGTAGGGGCTTCAGTTGGCCATTTAGTAGCAAAAACAGTTCCCTAGATGTGTATCTGCTTGTTTCTTGGCTACATTCCTGATTGCCTTTGAGAACAGTGGAGTCTTTTAGGCTGCTCTGAAATACACACCTCTGTATCTCCATCAGTAAACTCTGCAGTGCGGGTTTCTCTTCTTGTGTTTTTGAACACCCATTCTGAAAACAGATGAGCTGATCTAATTCTGGTTTATTGTGTAAATAAGGGCACTGTGGGGTGAGGGAGAAGTGCAGGACAGTGCCGAGGCTGACGCTGCGGGGCAGTTGGTGCTTGAAAAGGTTTGAAATGGAGCTTCCCTGGAAATTGTCTGGTCTCATGCTGACAAAGAGGGAGTCTGCCACACCAAAAGCAGAAATCATAGTAAGCTTGTAAAGTGTTTTTATGACTTTGATTTTGTGTGAAACTCTGACCCTTCCCCTGGGCTCTTCTCTTGGACATGACTGTTGTCCAGCAGCCTGCTAGATGGGCATTCTCCAGCTCAAAGGTTACCATCTGCTCTTGGTTATTTTAGAGGTGTGAGAGTGTGTTGCACGAGGGAAAAAAATCTACCACAAGAGAGTTGAATGACAGGGAGGAGAGGCTTGAGCCCTGAGTTGCAAGACCTCCCCCCCTCCAACTACAGCCACTTTCTTGAGGAAATGAGAGAAACTCATCAACTGCTGTCCCGCAGTGTCTGTGCCCAGTTTGAGCAGCACTTCTGTTTGTGCAGCCCAAAGGTGGGAAGCCTCCAAAGATAGTGTGAAAATAAGAAATACCTTACATATCATTGCTTTCACATAAGCCTTAGTTTTCCTTAGTATTGCACATCTCTAAGATTTTGGCAGTGGTAAATGACAAAAAAAAGCTTATAAACATGAAAATTTTCTTAGAGAATGCATTTGCTTAAAATACATTACAAAATACAAGTTCCTGCAGCTAAACTATTTTGACAATAAGCACTGTTACACTTCAGTTTTAAAACTATTTTATATTTTTAGGTAAATGGAAGAGCCACTTGATTATCTCCTCTGTCCTGCCAAGCTGCTATAACCCTACCGCCCGCTAAAAAAAAAAAAAGAAAGAGGGCAAGAAAATGCTTTAAAAAGCACTTTTAGAGACTTAGTTGATGCTGAATTCTTGGAAAAGCAGTTTGTTTATGCATCTACCCGTAGATGAAAGAGAGAAGAGTTTATTATCCTGCAGGTTTGCAGGGGAAAAGAAGAATGATATGGTTGTCAAGCACTCTACCCAGTCTCTTAGTGTCCTTCTTGTAAATTCTGTGTTTGTTTAATGCTTATAACTCTTTTCCCAGCCGTGGGATCACAGAAGTTAACTTCTTTACAGTTGTTATACAGCTTATGCTTAGGTCTCACTTACAGCAACCCAAGGCTTTCCCCAAGCCTTTTCAAGTAAAGCTGCTCTTCTCCACTTAGCACAGGTTGATTCACTTTACCTTTAATTAGATTTCGTTTTTTTTTAAACAGGAATTCTTGTTCTAAAGGATGTCAGGCCAGTGAACTGTCATCCTGTACATGCTTTTGTGATATGTCTGCACACTCAGTTCACTGTCCTTTAGGTGCTTTACAAACCCACAAAACCTTACCTTTCTGTTTCACAGAAAACCAAGGTGCTGAGTCGCAGTAGGCACTTATGTGCAGATGTGGATGGTAGTTCTGTGACTGAAAAGGTGAATTCAGTGTGTGTTGCGCTGTCAAGGCTGTTTCTCTACAAACTAGTGTTCAAACTGATCCCATTCAGAAGTCCCTTTTTGCTTCTAAGATATCCACTCTGATATGTCTCACCTGCTGAGACTTAAAGTAGCTATCAGTTGTGTTTTTAGATGTTTGTTACAGGAACTGTACTTGAGTCTTTGCTTGTTCTCTCAAGTGTGAGATTTCTCCAAAAATCTACATCACTGTTTTAAAAAGTATTGGGTTGCAGTCCAGCTGGAGTTAGATACCATTAGAGATGGGTGCCTACTAGCTTTCCAAATGAATGCGTAGCTTTGGCTTTTGGCACTGTAATACTCTGACATCTCTCACATTAAAATCATAACAGTATTATGTAAGGAGGAGTTATTTTGGGTCACTAGCAGAGCCCTCTCAGACTTCGTTAAATCAGCCTTGCAAGTTAAAACACTTGGGCTTCCATCTTCTTCCTGCAGCTTTCTGGCAGTATGAGTGTGTGGTGCTGTGTCCTTTCTCAGTCACTTGCCCTCTGCTTTCTCGGGCTCTATGGCTGGCTCTGGACCTGCTTCTGCCACAGCAGTTCATGTGGCTGTGGGGAGCCCTCACAGAGGAGGGGCATAGTCAGCGCTGCTCAGCCTGGCTTTCACCCCCCAGTCCCAGCTGCTTGGGGGTGGCACTGGAAGGAAGGAGAAAGCGGGGGGCTCTGTGATCCTGCTGCTCCAGGCTCTGTGGCAGCAGCCAGACAGGAGTTGCGTGGGAAGCTGGATACCCAGGAGGGCTTCAAACTGCACTAAACAAAGTCCCACCTCTGCAGCGGGCACTTGCTTGTTTATGGGTAATTCAGGAGTCAGTTTCATTTGGCCTTGTGTTATTCTTTAGCAGAGGACAAGTAAAACACCAGCTGTTGGTGACCAGCAAGAGACAGAGTACAGAAAGAATCCAGGGGAGCCTTTGCAATGTTTGTTGATAACAAATACTTAAACCTGGTGTTTAGCAAAGGTACAGTTTAAATATGAAAGATGCCATACTTGGACTTGTCTGAGCATTGTGAATGCTTCCTTCGGAGGCCAGTCCTTGCATTCCAAGTGATCCTTGGGTATGCCCAAGGGACGGCCATTCGGAGATGGCTTATACTTCAGAAGGCATCAGCAACAGGACAGAAGATAAATATTTTAAAACATCCACATGAAATTGCTGTGTCCTCGAAGTCTGCGCGGCAGGGAGAGCAGAGCTGCTGGATTCCACTGCCAGTGGCAGTGGCTGGAGCTGTGCAGGTTGGGAGAATGGAAAGGCCCCCTGGGGCACAGACCAGATGGTGCTTGGCGCTGCTCAGGCTTGGGTGAGGCAGTGGTTCTTTCTGCAAAGGGCAGTGCTGCGGATGGGTAGCGCTTCAGAGCTTTTGTGATTAAAAGGCGTTCTGAAAATATTTGCAATCATTTTTATTCTACCTGTATTCGTGGCAGTTTGCTCTTTTGTAAAGAAACCAATTGAAAAGCATCTGAGAGGTGTAGGGTCTGCAGGGGAGGGAAGGACAAGGTTGAGGTGGCAGCGGTGGCTGCTGCTGGAGGGTTCAGAGTGGAGCTCTGAGGAACTGGCTGGAGGGAAACAAATGAGTGCCTTAAATTCAGGATTGTGCTGCTTCTCTTATCCTTAAGTAAGGTTGTTTTGTCCCCAAATAAATACAAAAAATGCTGAAAATTTAGGATTCATCTGTTAATGTTTCTTTTGTTAAATAATTGGTACTTGAAACGTGTATTTTTAAGACTTTGGCATGTTTCCTCTTAGCTACCCTGGAGCATAGCTGCTCCCCCAGAGTGGTGGTTGGCATGCTGCATTTAAGGCAGTGTTTTGTAACCTTTGGATATCTGCCTTTAGCTCTCTGATAGGCTGTGATGGGTCCTTGAAAGCCCCATGCCACTGGAGTGGTTCACCCAGGACAGCTCCAGCTCGGTGTCTGTGTGCCCAGAGCTGGGAGCACCAGGCATATGCAGGTAAACACATTAACGAGCTGAAAGGAGGATAAAGTCGATGACAGGCAGGCTGCTATTGTGTGGTGCCCAGGCTGTGCCATGGTGACTAAGACGCTGTGATAGTTTCCTTATTGGCCACCATCTGTCTGCTCCTGGCTGGAGCTGCTTGGCTGGCACTCTGCCTTGGGAGAGGGACTGGCGCTGCCTCGGCGCAGCACCCAGGGCAGGGTCTGGGGTGGGCAAGGAGGGGATGATGGATGCCCAGCAGGTTTCTGGTCATAATTGTGTGATACACTTGTTTAATCACTTTGGGAATAAAACCTCAAACTTCTGAGGCAGTGTTTTCAATGTATTCTTAAAGATTTTGAATCCTAAATGCTTGTATAAATCGTTCAATGCATAAACGTATTTGCAGCACATTTTGCAAAAGAAAATCTGGTACCAATGCCTAATTTTGCAATATTAGTGTTTTGAAAATTTAAAGGAAACTTCACATGTTTCTAGCAGTTTTATGGTGACGCACAATTTGAAATTCAGATTTTAAAATTTTAATTTGGTCACTCAAGAAGAAACAGCATGTCAGTGTGGAGTTTCATTCCTTTTTCTGAAATTGCAGCTATGGCTCTCAGTATCTTTTTCTCAATAAAGAGAAATGTAAATCAAAAATATTTGTAATGTTGCTGACATCTTGTCCTAGCAATATCCCAGCATATAAAATCATAAAATAAAGAAATAGTACATATCTCCTGCCGTATAAAAAAGAAAAATATTTTAAAGTATATATTTTGCTCAAGTCATGCTCATCTTCAGTGTTCATGAATTTATACCTTATTTTGCTGAAGAAACTGGCAGCCAACATTATCTGAAAAACTGTTAGTACAAGAAACAAAATATTGGTGAGTCAAGCTCCCATTTTACTGGTTGCACCCAATTTAGGAATATTTTGTAGTAAATGAAAGGTGAATACATATACACCAACCTCTTTGCTTTCCTTCATTGTTTAATAAGGCTAAACCCCCAAAGCAACACTGAAGAGGCAGGGATTCTTTGGCAGTTGATCTGTTTGTGTTTTTAACGTAGAATATTTTTAGCCTGAGATGCAAAAATATGTACTTTTGTATTGAAAGAGACTGTTGTTTCCTTTTATTTTAAACCCTGGATGAGAAACAAGATGTCAGACCTATTATAATGCAGCCCAGTAATTAACATATGTTGGTCTGCCTCTGCCAAGGATTTCTTATGAGTAATGCAGGTTGCACAAGTAGAGGAGTCAGGTGGTTTGTCAGTGAAGAATCATACACATGCTTGAATGATCAGATCCTAGAGACACCATCTGAAGATAGAATGTGTATCTGTGTTTGAATCTAAGAACAATTATAGTTTAAATGACCTCTCAGCTGCCTTAAGTTTAAAAATCTAGGTAAAGTCGGCTTTTTTGTGATGGATTTTTTTTTTCCTAATGAGGTATATATGACCAATTCTGATCAATTTCCCTAATAAATGTTATGTGAAACAAATGGTATATTGAGGGTTTAAATAACTAAAAGATTCCTGAGCTCTGAAATGTGCTACAATTAGTGTTCTTTCTACAAGGAGATTTTGTTCCTTAACCTGAAAGGAGACTGTTGCACAGCCATTCATGGTTTAATGTGGGCTCACAATTAGTGAGTGCATCTTCTGCACAACTCTCTCAATGTGACCCCATCATCTTGGCTGAAGGGACTGGAGCATGGGAGTGTAATAGAATCAGTCAATATCTGCATATATTGCAAGTATTAACAACTTACAAACACCAGAGCTTCTTTGGTAATTTATTCCCATAGTGTAAAACTATCATTTTTTTTCTGCTTTAGAGTTGTGTTTAATTTGTAGTTTGTGTTTTGACACTATCTGTTCAGCTATAAATCAAGCTTGACTGTGACAGTGATGGCCTTCAGGCTACCTTTTGGTTGTAAATTCACAATTGTTTTTGCCTTGAGTGCCATTTTCAAGCTATGCAGTGTGGATAGTCTTGAATAAAAGAACTTTCAATACAGGAAGTGGATTTTGGTGCTTAGAATAATGATTAGACTAATTTAAGATTGCCAGCCTTAAAATATTCACCCATTAGAATCCAGGCATATAAAATAATTTTAAGTAATAATAAACTTGAATTCTTTTGCAAAATCTGCCTTTGGTACCCTTTGGTTTAGGGTCCATATTTTCAGGTTTCATCTTGGCTCACAAGTACTAGAAACTCAATTAAATGGACAGAGATGCTGTTATAATTGGTTCACTTAAGGAGTTGGAGCTTTAGAGTACACATGAAAGTACTATTAGGCTTAGCTCCAGGACTTGTTTCTCACTTTCTGCTGCATTTCCATGCCATGTTAGGTCGTTGTAGGTCCAATTCACGCACGGAGGGTGTTTGCCACCCTTTCTCAAAACAGGGTAGTGCAATTGGTACTCACACTTAGCAACACTACTTGCATCTTTTACAAATCATTGAGCAACTTGTGGCTTCCAGAAAGGTTAAGTAAGGACTGCAGTGGGTCAGAACTCCTGATTTGCAAAATTTTCATGTCTAGAAAATGCTGAGATCTCTAAAAGGGAAATTTTTGGATGTAAAATTTTTCCCCCTTCCACTGTCATTATGCTAAACTGGGCAGATTCAGCAACTTTTTGAGGAGATGCTGGAAAACCCAGCTAGTTTAAGGGGGAAATAGCTGGCTGAGAAAAATACGTGGTGAGAAAGATGTAGCTGCATTAACTGCCATAGTGACATTTTGGCCATGGAAAGTGAAATTGCTGAACTTGTGTTAATATTTATTGTGCATTCAAATACCTGTCGGAAGGCTTTGTGATCTATGGGTACTATTTTTATCTTCATTTACAAATCAGCAGGTGTTCACAGGCCTGTTGGACATCCATCCTTTTGAGGCATTTATGAGTAAACATTTCTGGCTGTCATAATTTTGGTTGGTCAAGTTCACATTAATTGCTGCACTCTGTGCAGTTGTTCTAACATTTAAATACTGCCTGTGAGTAGGTTTGATTAAAATTACGTCTCTAGGTGCACACTAAATACCTTTGATACCTCACCTACAAACAACTGCAGAATTGTTGGTGAGAATGACAGCTGCAGGCAATAAACGAGGACAGTAATAGAAGTCTCAGTGCTGGAGAGAGCATCATAAATCATGAGGTGAGAGCAGCGTGTGTGCTGACAAATCGGTGAGCAGCTGCAAACAGCATTTTCCAGGTAAGAATTATTGCACTTGCTCCTGATAACTGCTCAGAAACCACCTCTTCCTTGTATGTGGGCAACTTTGCCCCTGCACAGGTACTCACAGCAGTGCAAGCTGTTGAGCTCTAGTATTTTGCCTGGGAATGGTGTTTTGTGTGGTGTAAGGTGCATACTGTACATTGGACCTTGGTTTTCATCCAAGGTGTATTCAAGTGTGAGTTTTCCCTTTCAGGGAGGAAAATCCCCATGCTTACTGCAGCAGATGAGTTATTTGATTTAGCTTCCTCAGAGACTTTGGAGAAGTGTTCTTGACAGGTGGAGAGAAGGAGATGTATTTGGCTGGTTTTAACAAGCTTGCTTTGTTAGCCCTCACTGGGTGGAGTTTGGAGGAGGTACATATGCCTCTTCAAAAAATAAATGAAGAAAAATACTGGAATGATGCTGGTTAAGTAAGGGGGGTGATAATCCAGTCACATAGAAAGCAGTCTTGCTCTTCTACTATAAGGGAAATGAAAACTATTTTAATGAAATAATGATGGGAAACAGATGGCAAAGAGCTAGCAACTGAAATATTTTTTGAACACTAGAAAATAAGTGTCAAACATGTCTTACAATGTAATTATTGCTAAAAGCATAACATGTCAGAATATGTTTTAAAATGTTCAAATCTTTTTTTATATGTAATTCAACCCTAATCTCTTGGGTTCTGGTTAATAGACTTTATTCTTGATAAATTAATGGCTTAGTAGTTTTGATGACCATAAGTTACTGCCATGTTGCTTAGACAAGTGAATGTGACACCAGTGCCCTGCTCCAGAAAGGTGCTGCACCTGGCAGACATTCATTCATAGCTTTAATGTGCAGTCTCACGAGACTGCCCTTTAGAGTTCCTATGCTCTCAGTTTGTCCATGGTGGGAGAAGTGGCATGTTGGGACTGCAGTGTGGGCAGGGCAGCCCCAGCTGTGGGTACTGGGTCTGGCTCAGGTGTGAGACTCCCCTGGCTCTGGTGTTGGGAAGCACAGCTCCAGGATGCAGCACACATCCTGGTGAATACCAGGAGCCCTAACAAGCACTGCCCTAGCGCTGCTGCAGGTGTGACCGCAGTGCTGTCCTGTCCCCACTGTGACAGGGGAACTTGAGCATCTGCAAGGATTTCTTAAGTTTTGCTGGGCTGTGCTTATGGTTAGAATGTAGTTGTCTTTCTGTTGTACTTGAAACTGTTTACATAAATCATGCAAATAAAGTGTTCATTAGAAATGGTCCTTTGAATAGAATCATATAAATATGAGAGAATTGTGTCCCAGTTTACACCCCACCCCTCTCCCCCACTGGGCTCACTGGATTGAGAGAAGACTTTTGTGGTTTTGGAATGTTTTCATTGTGGCTGTTTTTGTTGTTTCTTTGTTTGTTTTCTTGTTAAGGTTCATTTTCAGCTGACTTAGCAACGATTGATACTGCTGTCCATGACTGCCTGGTTTCTGCATCAATGAAAGGAACATTACAAACTCCCCAGCTAAGCAGATGGAGGGCCAGGACCTCCCTTTGAGCTCAGCTCAACAGGCTTCAGGCTGTGACACTTTTCTTTCTCAGGGTCCAGGCACCTTGCAGTTCCCCCCAAAAATTAAGACTGTTTTTATGCACCTCAGAACAGGGCAACAACCTGGTTTTCTAGAAACTCTTTTTTTCTTTTATAGAATATTCTTCTGATGTTGACGAGTGTACAAGAGAAGCTATTTTTTCTGAGTTTTTATATTTATATAACATTGCCAATGTGTTCAGACACCTTCATGTGCATTTTTTTTCCTGAGTCCCATTGAACTGAATACCTCTTACCAGCCTTACCTGATTTAATACTGAGCTTGCTGAAGTATTGGCTGGTGGCATGGTGACTTTTGGAAGATAAGCTGGAGAATGTGCAAGCTTTGGTGCTAGCAACACAGGGCTTTGACTGTGGTGTCCCTGGCCACATTCCTTCCCTTTCCTCCATCCTCTGTGCTAGCAGGAATAACAGTGCTGGGTCCCATCTGTGCCTGTCAAAGGAACAGATAAATTGTGTCCTGGAGATGGTGCTGACTGTGTGCCACTGACACAGGCTGATGGGGATCAGGAAAGGTAGGGTGGCATGGAAGCAAGGGGCCATCACGGCACCATGGTGGGTGGCATGTATATGGGTCAGAATTTTTTATGGCTTTCTGCATTCACTTCTCCTGGACAAGAATAAATGAGGGGAACTGTACCATGATGCCCAGTGTGAACATGCTGCTCTGTGAGAAAGGTGGACAATCCCTCTTTCCATCTTGTGGTTTTCTGCTGTCAGGACTACTTATGCCTCTTGGTTCCCTGCTGCATGTTATTCCCATCCTTATGCTGTGTTAGCATAAATATTTGTGCAGGTGCACAATGAACCAGACTGCTGAACTGATGAGGATGGAAACAAAAAAACCCTTTTGTGTTTCTGACACATTTTTTTCCCTAGTCTGTTTCCTTCTGTGCCTGCACCAGTCCCCCATGAGCAGCACATGGGCAGCAGCAGAGGATTTGGAAGCAGAGCTGTGTGGCAGACGTGGAGGCAGGAAAGATTGCTTTAACTAGCTCTCCTGCTCAGGAAAATAAGACAGATCCACAGCCTCACAATTAGCAGAAAATAATAAACCCAGCTTGTAAATAGATTGGATCAAGTGATTAAAACCACAATATTTTGATTTGCATAAACTTGTTTTCCTATTAGTACAACAGCATCTGTTGCTGGGGGCAGGTAGATTCTCACTAAATGAAAACCTAAATTGCATGTAACCTTCCCTACATCGGGCACAACTTGTCACCTGTTAGAGCAGCCTCTGGAACTGGTCAGGAGTCCTGAAAGCAAGACCCAGACAAAAGGAGCTTGGTTCTGCAGGACCATGCCCATGCAAGTTCCTGCCTGAAGCCCTTCATCCATTGGATGATCTTGGGAGGCTGGAGGCATCTGCCGACTCCGGCCACATGACCTGGAGAAGTGAAAAGATGCTGGAAGGGCTCAGTCTCCAGCTGGTCTGTGGTTGAGGGCACTGGGGAAGCATGACAGGGCCAGGGCTACTCATCACACAAAGTAGTCCTCCTCAAACCTTGTTCTTCCCCATGCAGCCTGGTGCTGTCCCAGGAATGGGATAGGTAGTTTGGGATCGCTGGAGAACCTGAGCCTTTTAAAACACCTTTGTATGTCCTGTGACTTAGGAGGTAGTGTGTGAACTGCCACTTGAAACCAGCTGTGCTACATCCTGCTGGTTAGTTCTTCCAGTTTGGACCAAGTATCCCCAGCTTTGAGGCTGTTTTGCAGAAGGTGACTCTGGTTTCCACAGATTAAAAGTCCTAATGCAGATCTTAGGAGACACTGTTTTTTTCCCCTTTGAACAACCTGTGTTTCAACTGAAATGGATTATTTCCTTTTCTGTCAAACCAGGTCGTGAGAACTTAGCAGTGTACAGTCAGAGAGGAGGTATCATGGAGCTCGAAGCCCATCCTCCCCTGTGGTTGGTGTGGCTATAGGATACTTCTATCACACTTACCCTGGCAGAAGAGGTGGCTGTGTATTGTCACAAATTGTGCAGTAAGATCAAAAGCTAAAGCCTGGAAGGAAGAGCCAAGCTCCCGTTTGCAACCCTAAAGTATTCCTGCTCGCATCTGCTCTTCCCACCCTTCGTGGAGGGAGCCAGTAGCTGGTGGGTGACCGACCTCCTGTGGGTGCCCGGGCGGGGCAGGCGGTCCAGCGCAGGCGGCTCCTTTCCGGGAGCCATGGCCTCCGCCGAGGCCAGCTGGCAGCAGCCCCTGGCTCTGTGCCTCTCCTGCTCCCTGCTCAATTTTTGCAGCTTTAGAGCCTTGTTTGGGGGCTGAAGTGCCACAGAAGAAGCTGTGCTAAAAGGGTGCCTTTTGCATGGTGTGCAGTCCTGCTGCGGTGGAAGCCCTGATTGGTGGCTGGAGCTCCTGGGCACCATGATAAAAAAATAACCCTTATTATTAAACCGAGCCGGTTGCCTAAATGCTAGTTGTGATTTTAAATTATTTTTTGTTATGTTTCCTAAAGCCCATGGCACGCTGTGTTTCTTTGATCTGTATTTTTAGAGGTGTTCTGTTACTGCCAGCGCGGGGGCTGGAGCTCACGGATCAGACCACAAGTGGCCCTATCCCCTCGGGAGTGTGCAGTAAGTCACTCTGGCTGCCTTGTGGGTGTGGATGCCTTACATCTGTGGGGTGCCCCATGCCCCCATGGAATTCAGTGTTCTCTCTGTTTACTGTGCATGGTTAGTTATTAAGGGATGTTATCGCTCTTCATGCCTTGCACAAATGAAGCGCCAGAGCCCCTGTTGAACAGAAATGCATAAACCAGTCAGCTTCAGGTATTGGAGAAAATTTCCCCGAATAAAAAAGCAAGTCAGAGCCTTAAACTGGCCAGTATTTGTGTACATTTTACTGTGGGCACTCTAAGCCATCTCAGTGAAGTAGACCTGTGACCTTGGTCTAAACTTTGTCCTGATGTTGTGAACAGATTTTGAGTAGATTGCTGTTTGGAGTGGCACACAGCATAAAGATTTTGATGAAGAAGTTCATGTTCAAATTGGAATGGAGCTGATAGTGTCATACACAGATGTTCTGTGCATCAGCCTTTATTGTAAAATAGCTTTTAATTGCTCCAGGTAATTTTTTTTTTTTTTTAAATCAAACTTATTCTCAGACCTCAGGAAAAAAATAAAATGACTTATGGTTGAAAACAGAAATTGTCAATACCTTCATGTCTCACAATAATTTCTCTTTCCAAAATTTGTATTTTTAAAAATATAATTTTTCTTGAAAAAATGCAGATTTTTCTTAAGGCAACTGATAAAGTAAAATACCTGAAACAGGTCCCTATTTCAGTGCATGCTGTTTCTGAAAATTTGATACTTTCAAATAACATGAAGTAAGACTTCCAAACATCTCCAAATTCATTGAAGTTTTTCAAGTTTACAGACTATTTCCAGAAATCAAGGAGACAGATACATTTTTGCAGGGGTTTTTGCAGGGGTTTTAGTTTTTCTTTTTGTGATTGGTTCTTTTAATTATATTCCAAACAAATTACCATAGTGAAATCTTTCTGTGTGTCAGGATATCAAGAATAACGTAGTGTAAGCCTCTTTCATTAATATTCATTGTGATATTTCGTAAATGTATCTGTTGAGCAGCACTGATTGAATTTAGAGAAATTGTATTGTTTAAAATCCTTTTCATTAATATATTAAACTCTGATAGCATATTATTGAAATCAGTTTGTACACAGACATTTGATTTTGCATTTCTAGCCTTACCCAAGTTAAGAGACTGCTTGCATCCATTAATGTCATGTTAGGGAAATTGGCACTCCAATTTCTGGTAGCTGTAAGAACTGTACAGGTTTCAGAAATTATTGGTGAGGCTTAAGTGCATTACAAATTAATAAAAAGTTATAAAAGATATTATTTATACTCAAGTACAAAATAAATACTGGATTTTCTTCTAAAGAGAAAATGGTTTGGGAGTTTTTGACTGCTAATTAATCACTCTGCCAGGCTTGGTGGTTTTAAAGAAAAAAAATGCATGCACTTAAAGTATTTAATTTTTTTTTCTGTCCTACTTCACTATCGAAGATTACACAAACAGAGGAAATAGGCAGATGAACTGGTCTTTGGGAGGAAATAGTTAAAAGTTGTCAACCTAAGTGCTATCAAACACATAAACAAACCTCTGAAAGTAACATTCATATTAACAACTTACTGATTTTAAATGTTTCTTGTGACTGATGCCAAAGAAAGAAGAGGCGAGTATGCTGTGTAAACTGATTCAGCCTTGTTGCAATACTGGAAGTTAAGCTGCATGCAGTGATTTTTTTTCTCCCCCCCTATCTGTATGCTATGAGTTTATGGGGGAGATGAAGAGCAGGCAGAGCCCTGCTTCCTGGGGACCGAGAAGGGAGTGCTGCTGCTCATACTCATAGAGCTTCTTCGGTATCTTTCCAAATTTTAATCACTGTAAATAAAACCTGGATTAAACTAGTAGAAGTTTTAGGGTTTTGTTTTGATTTTTTTTTGTTTTTAATCCTGAAGCTTTTTATATGTCCCTGTCTTTAGAGGTCACAGGCTTATCTGTGTGCACACCACTGAGGCCACATGAAGTTCCTCATTACTAACTCCCATGTGAGTAACTCCAATGTAAGTTTTTGCAGGGAGAGCAAAATGGATTTACAGCATCCCTTTAATACCTGCTCAAATGAATCTGCATGAAGTTTCAGAATAGGTTCAGTTGAATATTCAAGTTTCAGTCTAGCTCTTTGACAGTGTTTTTGCAGAATGTTAACCACTTAAAAGCAGCTTGGGGTTTTAGGTTTTGGATTTCCCCGTTGTTCCTCCTCTGTTAGCAACCCGGGCAATGCAGGATAGGGATAATGCCTGACATTGAGGAAGCAGCTCCCTTCTTTGACCCCAGCCACTCAAGAGCCAGGTGATGTACTGAGCACAGGGGAGGGAAATCAAAGTCACAGTCCTGTAAATATTTATATACATAGTTAAGGTTAGACATAAAAATGGTTTTTTAAACTTAGTCAAACTCCTTGCACGTAAAGTTAAGAATGTATGTAAATATTTGTAGTCTGGAACCTATTTTAGGTTTTTAAAATATTTAAAGTCCTTTCAAAAATACTTTATTTTTTATTATTATTAAATACGGCAAGGCCTTATGCTGCAGTATTAAAGATGCATTCAGAGGATGCAAACCCAGCCACATGGGAAACTCCTTCTAGCAGCAGCAGGCAAAGTAACAGTTCACCGACCTGTGAGATGCTTTTGTCTACATGTTCAGGCTCTCTCTGGCAAGAGTTAAGTGCTCAGTTAGAGGGCAGGAGGCTTGGCTTTGGGTCACCGAACTCCAGGTTGTGGTTGTCTGATTTCAGCTAATTTTTCCCCTCCAAACTTCTAAAATAACTTCAAAAAGATTGCTTCAAGTGCCTGGGTGTCCCAGTAATAAAACAAGGTGTGCTGGTTTGGCATTAATTGATTTGTGGTGAGGAAAAAGTCAGCACACAAGGTTTATTATGCAATCTTCCATCTCTTGCCTGGACTTCCTTAGTTGGTGTGCAGAAGCTACTTTTACAGTGCTACTGTAAGATAAATAATTTGCAAGGTCCCTGGCAGTACAGAAGTGCAGCCACCTGGAACTGGGAAGGACTGCATTTTCATAGGCTCTCAAAATTTTAGCATTATTCTGTCTTGGTCTTGAGAGCTGTGTTTTTGACTTATTTTATTAGCTCCTGGTGTGAAGGAAGTGATGTTATCCTAGCAACCTCCTTGTCTTCATTTGGCCTTCAGCGTTTTTTTTTTTTGTGTGTGTGTGTATGTATTTTCTTAGTAGTGAGTGACTGAAAACATGTGCAAGCCAGCCATGTGCTGATGTTGCACTGACTCCAACTCTCACCCACCCGCCCACTTTCCTTCCTTCCTTCCTTGGAGAGCTGGCAAACAAATTACAGCTTCAACGTGTGTGCTGCTCAGGCAACGGCCCGCTGGGGAAATGCATGGGGGAGAACATTTGGATGCCAGATCAGTGTCTCATTAGGCATTTCTTAGTGTATTTTACAAGTCTGCAGACAAACAGTAGTTAAGGCTCAGATGGAGAAAAATTTATATGCTCCCTGCAGGAAAGGGGGGAGGCTGGGGAGTCTGCTGGGGATTGCAGGGCAGTTGCTGCTGCACCCAGGCAAGTCCCACGTGGCCATGCAAAGATTCAGTAATGTGCCCTAAAAGCACATTAGGAGGGGATTGGTGGCCCTCCTGATGACTTCAAAAAACAGATTAATTCACTGCATTCTGCTTTGAGATAAGGTTCGACAGATCCTGCACAAAATGTTGGGGTACACGTGTGGTACAAGAGTGAAACTGGATTCAGCCCAAACCTGCTCAATGAATGGTAATTTGCAAAGTCATGTGGTCGAATCAGATGACTTCAGATGTGTTTTTAAGTGAGGGTTAAAGGAAACATTAAGCTTATGTTTCCTTGTTGCTGTCATTGCTGTTTTACCATATTAGAGTCTTAATGGTAATGTTTTCTTTTTCACAAACAAGATGACCTTGGCAGTTAATGACCTGCTTACAGTCTTTGGCATGGCTCTGCCGGGGAGGGAGCATTCGTCATATTTATTCAGTAATTTCACATTACAGAAGATGCTCGACACTGGCTGTGAGGAGGCAGTGAGTGAAGCAGTATAAAAGGATGTAGCATGTAGGAGAAGGAGGAGGTTGGCCCCATGTCAGGGGGAGGATTCCCCCCTCAGTATGGATGCAGAAGGATCCAGACCTCAGGGAAGTGATTGCAGAAGCTGGGGGTGTGGGCTGATGTGGGGTGGGCCTGGATATGGACAGCAACAGCCCAGCTGCCTGGCACTGTGGAGGAGGGCAGAGCAGCTGCTCCCTCCCCAGCACACTTGGGTGCGTGTTCCGGGCAGCTGGGAGCTGAATGGCTGTGCTTCAGCAGAGCAAAACTTGTCCCTCAGCACCTGCATAATTGGGCTGTGCAGACCCCAGCACAGCAACAGGGGCCTGATGGTGGGGAGGGCACATGAACCATCAGCCCTGCTGCTGCCTCATCTGCCCTTCAGCAGAGAAATGCTGAAGTGGGGTGGTATGCCATCCATATATTTAAAAAGCCGTGAATCCGTGGTACCAGGCCTTCCTGACCCACATTGCACTTCCTGGCTGGAGAGATGCTGGGTGTGTTTGGTCTCCACATACTTGGTGCTGTGCTCTGGCCCCATGGACTGCAGCCACACTACTGTAGTTGGAAACTTAATGAATAAAACCAAAGCTCAAAACTCTTGGGTCTAACTTTTGTGGAGTTGTGGGGTTTTTTTGTGAGGAGAGAGGGATAAAAAGTTGTCTTTTTTGTTTTGTTTTGTTTTTAAATCTAGATTAAACATAAAAAGAGGCGTTACCTGTGAACTGCTGCGCTAGCAAGAGTAAACTGGTGCTTTGGAAAGAATTTTTGACTTTGGAGCAAATAATTTGCTTTTTAAGTTGCTCTGTTGTTTTTTCCTTGGCTTTGCCTGTGAGGGAGGCCTGGGTGGTGAAGGGCTCTGGTTGTGGGTGCAGCAGCCTCTGAGGGGACAGTGGGGAGGCTGCCATCATGTGAGCAGTAATTCTATTTACGTTGGTCTCCTTTCAAACTGTCACAGTAAATCTATATTCCTTGTCATTTTGTAAATCATTATATAGGATTAGGCCTTTTACCAGCGTTTAAAAATTCTGCAGTCATTTTAAAGACTCTCTGCCTTCCTGGCTCAGCCAAGCGATTCCTATTCTTGCTGGTATTCCTCGCTATTTAAATAATGCCGGGCCTGATTAGGAGGAAATGGTCTCTGGAAGGCAACCGACATTTTCAAAAGCGCTGTTCCACAAAGGAGACTTTGAACTGTGCTAAGGCTTTAAAAGTTAAATAATATTTTGAATGTTAGAGTTCTAATGTTTTCCTATTGTCATGGGAGACTTGGATCGAGTCCCAGGATTGTGGTTAACTTTGCCTCCAAGCTTAGGCCTTATTTATTACCACTGAGGAGATGAACTTAAGCTACTTCACCTCTTTGTTTTTTTTCTCTCTTCTTTTTTTTTTCTTTTTCTTTTTTTGTGTTAACTCTTAAATTTGAGACCTCTTTTAAAATTTTTAAATTATGTTTATTTCTAAAAGGGCTATAAGTTTGCTTATTTTTTAATGGAGGCCTGAGGAGGATGAGTGGTGTCTTGGGGGTGCCGAGGACTGTGGCAGAGCTGCTGGTGCCCCGAGCACCCCATGTCCCTCTGGGCTCTGCGGAGGGGCTGCGAGGCTCCCTGCAGCCGCTCTGGAGTGGAGGCGGTGGAGGCAATTCAGAGGAAGGATCCTGAGGAGAGAGAGCCATGAGGGCCGCGGCAGCAGGGGCTGAGGCCGTGCCCGTGGGGAGCGGGCACCATGGCCGTGCTGAGGGGCAGGGGTGCTTCAGCGCCCGGCTGCGAGCGGCCCTGCGCTCCCCTCTTGCAGGGAAAGGCGGAAAGGCCCCTTCCCACCCAAACCATTCCGCTCTGATGTGGAGCCTCGGCGCGCTCGGCCGAGGGGCCTCCGATGGGATGCAGCTCAGGTTTGTGGCTCTCACAAATGAGTTCATTTTCATGCAGCAGCCTACCGGAGCCACAGTTTAAGGAGCGGTTGCGACGGAACGAGGTTGTTTTAGGAAATAAAGTTAATACTTTAAGGACATTTATGCATTTACTAAGCCCACAGAAAGCTGCATGAACTATGATAATAAAATTTGCCGTGCGGGTCAAATCATGGCCTTCATTGTTAGGCATGGTTTTTTCCTGTCGTCATTCTCCCCTGGGGATTTATTTGGCATGAGGTATAATTTATTTGGCATCACGTAATCCGTGCACAGTAGTCATGAACCCTTGCTTTGAGGATGCGGGGTTCAGGGCTGCTGTTGGTCGGTGCAGTCTCCCAGGGCCCATCTTCCATTACTGTGTACTTCCTGCCCATTCCCAGGAGCCTAATTATTAATATAATAATATGTAATAATGGCTTATCAGAACAGAGTACGTTAGTGGGACTTGCTTTTACCATAAGTCGGTGTACATTAAAAGCATTTGTTGGTTTAAATTGAAAGCTGGGTATGTTTTTCTGCTGAGTAAATGTTCCTTTCCAGCTTCCAAAAAGAAAGAAATCCCTTCCTATTTAGCAACATTGAGTGTCTGCTAAAAGCAAAAGAATGGTGGTTTTGTAGTTGCATATTTTGGCCCAGGTGAAAAATGTAATAAATGAAGCACAAGGCAGAGGAGAAGGAAGAACCTAACCAGATACTAAAGAGACTTAATGAATATTAGGCATTTTCCACTTAAGCAGTCTTTTTAGTAATCTGAAACATTAATAGCAGTATGACTGCCTGCATCTACACCGGCTGTAAAAGAGAGATAAAAGTCTCAGTTTAACGTGATTTTTATCAGCTTACTCATGCTAGTGTTCAACCTACAGAAGTCGTCACTTTGCATGGCGAAAAACAGCTTTCTAACAGCAGGAGTGGCTGTATGCACAAATAAACAGTGTAAGTTTGGTTCTTGATCTAGGAAATCATGGGGTAACTGGTGGTAGTTTAAATACTTCAGGGTTTTTGTTCCCTTCCCCCCTCCAAGGTATTCAACCTTAGTGCCTAGAGTTGTACTTCATGATTCAAGAATAAACCTGTAAATGCATGCTGAATATTTTCTGGTAACTAATTATAAGAACTGTTTGTTCCCAAGTTAATGAACTCCTTATTAGTTTCCTGCATTCAGTTTGTTACATGTGTTATAAAATAATTGCAATGTTTTGGGGTTTTCTTAATGTGTGTGTTTAAATGTAAGCTGTTCCAGTAGAATAAAAAGGTTTGGTTGTGACTGTTCTCTAAACTGTCTGTGGATATTTAAACCTGTGCTCATTGCAGTCAGGAAGATACTTTATAAGTTCTGCTTTCTCAAACTAATTCTATCTACCTGAGTGGTTAGCTTCTTTTTTGGATACCTCAAAAGGTAATACTTTCTTGTATCTGCTGCACTTGATGTCAGGTACAAGTATTGGTGAAAGTTTTATACATATGTAAGTGGATAATTAGGTAGCACTTAAAAAAAAAGCCAAAACAAAAGCTAAACTATAACAACCCCAATGCGCACTAAATCTGCTGCTTTGGCCTTGTCTGTTCGATTTCCTGCTCAGAAGGGCTGGTCTACACTGCCCCTTCCTCCGACATTTCAGCTTCTGTCTGGGAGCTGCTGAACTCTTTGTACTGAAGTGAACAAGGGCCCATTTCATTTGCCCTTGGCTTTGCAGGCTGTGATCAGTAAGGTGTTAATCACAGCCGAACTGTCCCTCTGGCAGGTTCAGGTGGGCAGTGTGGAGCATGGCTCTGTCTAAATTTCTGAATCTGAGCACAGTTAAGACTGGGATCCATTTTAGGTGATCCCATAATTAATATAGGTAATGCCTATGTCCCCGTATGTTCGCTCTTTGCCTGGGGAGCAGAGCCTGGGGGAAGCATGCAGGATGACTTTGTGTCTGTTCCTCACAAATGAATATGCTGCATGTCCCTTGAAGAGTGGACTGCAAGAAAACATGAAAGAAAAATGGAACAAGCATTTTGTACCTTATTTGTGTAAGGTCTGGGTTGTGTTACACATCTGGAAGCAGCTTGCTACTCTCTGTGCATTTGCTAGTGATTAGCTTTTTTTTCCTCTAGTGCTTCTAATTTGAGATCTTGCCATGGAGTTAGGGAGGAGTTTCTATAGAAGCAGATATAGTACTTTCTTTTGTAGCAGGTTTTTTAAAGCAGTAGTATTGATTCGTTTGAAGGTCTATCTCCTCTAATAACTCAAATTCATTTCTTACAAAACTCACCATCACTGAATTGCTGTTGTCAAGTTAAAAAAGGTAAATGTGAAAGGATCTCATTCTACTTCGGCAGCAGTTCTTGTTTGTTCCATCTGATGTATTTCTCTTGTCACTATGCTGCAGACCTTGTCTGTCCAAGGAAGTGAGTAAGCCACTGTTAATACAAGTGCTTAAAAATATTTTGTTCATGACCTTTGGAAAAGTTGAACTTAGGAGATCAAAAATAGAGAAGGAAAACTGTATTTCTGTCTTGCTAACTGCCCCCCTTCCTCAGAGATACAGAACCTTGAAACTCTGACAACATTTATGTGCTCTTTTTCAAACTTAAAAAGTGACAGGAAACATTCTCTGCTAGGTTGTAGCCAGGCTTAAAAAAAAACAAAAAACAACAAAAAAACCAAACAAAAACATAGTAACTTTGGGGACTGCTGGAAACAAATGCTGTATATTTCACAGAGATCCTTTCCTAAATGATTCTGGAAATTTCAAGTTATGTATATATTTAAAATATTTGGTCATGATTCAAAAAAGCCCCTATAAGCTTGATTTCTTGTATTGCATTTTTTTAGTACCTGTGATTGTAATTTGTTTAAGTGAAGAAGGCTTTCTAGGATGAAAAGGACAGACTAAAGTGGGCTATTTGCTGCAAAGAAAATGTGTTCTCCTTATGGTACCTGTGGAAACAATTTCAGTCTGTATGGAAATATCTTGAAAGTTATCTCTGCCTGTCCCCCTGCCTGCCACTGCCCTGGGGAATTTTTTGAATGGGAATTAGAAGGCTTTGAGAAAACTGCTCTTTTTGGGAGCTGATGTTATCATGTGTCTGTTTGTAGCTTTCTTGAGCAAATCAGTGAATATTAGTGCTGCACTGTTTATTGCCCTGTAATGTGTAAAGCCCTTTTAGCTATGGACCAATAACTCATGGGTTACACAGTGGTGTCTGAGTGATTTGGAGCTCTCCTGGAGGGAGAATGGAGTGGCATGAAGCTGTGGTAACCATCTTTCGCCCGAGCATTTTGTGCATCAGCTGTGTAGCATTTTTAGTTATTGCTAAAATTTGTGGTAGGAAGCTGCCTGAAATGAAATGTGAGGAACTCTGTATAATAATAAAATCAATTGGACTGTTTCCCCAGTAATTCTGGAGACTGATGCATCATTAATGTTGGTAATACAGTAGCTGTCAGATCACAAACTTCTCAATAAATGTGCAGCTGGCAGGCTTTGATGGAAATTGGAGGCAAGCAGAGAATGAGATTTAGGGCTTTGATATATGGGGTGTCAGCCATGTGATGAAGTTTTTATCAATTTCTGTCACTTCTGTCTCTTATGTTCACTACATATGTGGTCTTCCTTGCAGTTTCTGGTGGTGACTGAAATGATAGCTGCACCTTTTTAATGTTCAGTAATAGAAATAGAGGTTAAGAGAAGAGGCAAGTTTGCTTTTAAATACATTGTTTTGTATATAGTGGCATCACATTAGAAATGTAATGCAGTGATTGCCTGATACACAGTTACTGATTTATTAACCATTACAATAACTTCAGATGGAAGCTGGAAGCAGAACTAATTATCAAGGAACTTGCCTGGATACAATAGGAAGGCAGTTGTTCAGTATCTTGATTAACTACCTGTACCAGGGAGGTATCAGGGGAACCGGATGAGTGGCTTTTCCAGTCCTTCTGACTCTTTTTTTGTCATGTTTTTGTTTTAAACTGCTTAATAAATCAGAAACTCTCTACATCTTCAGAATAACTCATTTGAAAGACTTCCTAGAACAGTTACTTGAAAAAATCAAATGGGGATGTTGCAAATTGCCATCAACCCTGATTTAGATCAGAATTACATAAACAGCTGGAAAGTGACACAAATATCTGCAACATAAAGGAAAAATAAACCAACTAGTTTGCTAAGAGTAAATACTGATAAGGATATTTGCATCTGAACCCTTTGCACTTATGAGCTGTGAGGAACAAGTTTTCATTATGGGCTACACTGATTTATATGTTCACAGAGTTGGGATGTGAGTTTTTCTCTTCACACTCCTAAAACAAAATGAGATTTCTAGAAAGACAAAACAAATCCTTGCCCATCATCAGAATAAGTTTCTGACTGCATCACATTAGCAATAGCTTTGGGTGGCTCGGGGCCAAAGTTGGCTGAGAGAGCTGAAGCTGCTTGCAAGCAGTGTAGGACCAGGGTGTTCACTTTGAGCTGCTCTTGCAGGGGAGGGCATAACTCCTTGTACAGAGTTATTATTAACTTGTAATCTCAGCAAACTTTGGGGGAAACTGCTTTTCTTGTTTGGATTTTTGACATGAAAAAAGTGAGTGTGCAGGTGCTTTATAGATAAACCTTGAAAGCATAATGATTTGTCCCTTGTTCTGCCTCCACAGATTCTTACAGGGAGGATGTAATTGGTACTTCTATGTGAAATCCCATGGAAATTATTAGTAATGTAACTCTGCATAAAATATATTACAGGAGTTTAGTTAAAAGAAATGCCCTTTAAAAATTTGATAGGCTGATTCTCTATGGGCAGATATCAGATTTAGAGGAATTTTTTTCAGCATAACCCAGTGCTTTTTTCAGTATTTTGGATTTTGCTAATGCCTTATCCATACTCCTATATTTGCTGCCATTTTAGCTACAATTCTGTGAGTTGCAGTCAACTAACAAAAGTTTGAGCAACAAAGTTTTTGGCCCATTTTGCCCCCTTAGGATTGTTTGTATCTGTACAAAACCAGTTTTTCATATTGAATACCTGCAGAGAAGTGTCAAGTGCAAATGAATCGGAGCAAAATATTTTAATTCTTGTCTCTTCTGTGTTTTGAAATGAGTAATACGCAGAGTAAATAATTCTGAAACAGTATTTCCAGGGAAATTTTTAATTCCCATTGTAAGTAGTTCACTCAATGTGTCTATAATTCCTCCTGAGGTCTGAAACTTACATGTTGTTCCCACTTTCTTTGGAGCTTTAGAGCTGGAAGCTGTGTTGAGAAAGCAAGCTGCAATGCTTCCGAATACATGCATGTGGCCAATGTCCTGCTACTCTTTTAAACGCTATTGCTGGTGCACATGTAGGTGCCTCCCCGTGTTCTACTCATTGATGACTACCTATTGCCTTAATTCATGATAACTGTATGCACGTATAGAGATGTCTGTGTATACAGGATTTGTATATATTTGTGTTCTGTATACTGTTTATTATTCTATATATTAGGTACTTGATTTTCTTAAAATGATGCTGTCAGAGGCTTTTTGGTATGGTATGATTTTTTTTTTTAAATGTGTGAATTTTCAGGAATTAAAGTTGAAGGGGGCTTTTTGGTGTTGAATGCCAAGCTTGCCTTTTGTGGGTTAGACAGTGTTGTTTGTGTATGGATAGACAGTATTCATTTTAGCAAAAAGGCTCTGCATCTGGCCTGTAGTCTCATAGGCAGATGAAATCATGAGGAATAGCTGGAAATGTCAAGTAGAATACACGATAAAATTATTAAATTATGTAGCATTGTCTAATCTGCTCACACAGCTTTGCCTGTTACAAGTGACAAACTAATATGCCATCAGACTTGACAGCCCTCTTAGTTTATTGTAGACACTCAACACAAACTGTCGTTCATGTGCTCTAGAAGTGATGTGTTTCAGATAACAGGAAATACATTCCTCTGGCACCTTATAAAACCCTGCAGTTGGCTGAGTGTTATGTGAAAGAAAGCATTGAGTCCAGTTCATAATAACAAATTCAGCTTAGACTGAGTACATGTGCTAGTCCACTTGCTTTCCTTTTGTAGGAGTTTGTGAAACCATTCTTTGAAAGTTAGTGATTTTCTTAGAAGATAAGCAGAAAGATATTGCATGCAGTCTGCTGCAGATGTGTGGAGCCAGAGTATGTGAAGTTATACCTCAGCATGGCATGAAAATTTCAGTGGAGTTAACATCTGTCAGTCATATTTCTGGCTGAACAATACTTCAAATGGGTGTTTTCATGGGGTTCAGGGCATGCCAGAGCAGCAAACAGGAGCTCAGGTTTCAACCCCCTGTTGTAATGGTTATAGCTTTCAGTTTCGCAGTGCACAATATGGAGGAAAATTTGCAGATGACCCCAAGCTAGTGGGGGAGTGTTGATCTGCTGGAGGGCAGGAGGGCTCTGCAGAGGGACCTGAACAGACTGGAAAGATGGGCTGAATACAGTGATGTGAGGTTTAACAAGACCAGGTGCTGGGTCCTGCACTTTGGCCACAATCCCCTGCAGCGCTACAGGCTGGGGCAGAGCAGCTGGACAGTGGCCAGGAAGAAAGGACCTGGGGTTCTGATTAATGGCAGGCTGAATGTCAGCCAGCAGGGTGCCTGTTTGACCAATGGCCAATGGCATCCTGGCCTGTTTGGGGCCCCTCAGATAGGGAAGGATTTTGAGCTGCTGGAATGTGCCCAGAGAAGGGCAGCAAGGCTGGTGAGGGGTCTAGAACACAAGCACTACGAGGAGCAGCTGAGGCAGCTGGAGTCATTTAGCCTGGAGACAAGAAGATTTAGGGGAGACCTTATCAGTCTCTACATCCACCTGAAAGGAGGTTGTATCCAGCTGGGAATTGGTCTCTTCTCCCAGGCAACCACTGGCAGGAAAAGAGGACAGGGTTTTGAGCTGCACCGGGGAGGTTTAGCTTGGACATCAGGAAAATTTCTTCACAGAAGGGGTGATTAGACATTAGAATGGGCTGTCCAGGGAGGTGGTGGAGTCACCATCCCTGGTGTTGTTCAAGAAAAGACTGGATGTTGTAGGCACACAGTTTGTGGTGATTGGGAGTGGGGCTTTGGCTGAGCCTCATCCCCAGTGGGCGCAGCTGTGAGCAGCAGGTGAGCAGCATTGACAGCAATGAGCCATGGAGTGCCCAGGGACACTGACCAACCACCAGAGGAACAGAGGGCACACAGGGGCAATGCATCAACATGAGGGTATAAAAGGCTGGGCTAAGGAACAAGAGGAGCGTGGCAGCCTTTAGAAGGGGAATGGTGTTACTCTGTATGGGCAGGTGCCTGAAGCCTTCTGATGAGGTATGGTGTTACTCTGGGCAAATGTTTAAAGCTTTCTGACATTGTGTGGTGATGCTCTGTGTATTGTGGCTGTCTTGACTGCGACATATGTTGTGACAGGATGTGGCACTCAGTGCCACAGTCTGGTTGACGAGGTGGTGTTTAGTCGTAGGTTGGACTTGAAGATCTTGGAGGTCTTTTCCAACCTAACTGATTCTGTGATTCTTTGAGTTAAGCATTATCCCTTTCAGGTAGGTCTAATGAGGGGTGATATGGAACATATATCTCTACTGCCTTGACCTGTGTTCATTTGTCTGGATTCTTCTATCCATATTAATATCCATCTGGCTTCCTTTCTGGAATACTGAATGTGGTGCCAAGCCTTGTGGTGGTTTTGGACTCATTACCATGTGCCTGATCAGCTGGCTTGCACCAGTCACATCTTGGAAAGAAACTTCTCTTGAGAGGCAAAGTGGTGTGTGACTGCACTCGCCCACTGCTACACTGAGATAATACCAATCAGTTGAGAACATCTGCACATCTTATAATGTGCCCAAGTGTAATGGCTCAGCCTAGAGTAAATTTGAAGCTGTTTTTAAAGTAGGTGCTGTTGATGGAAGATGAGAGTATATAATGGGAGTATGAAATTTTGCTTGTCCTTGGTTTCACTGCATTCACTATCAGTGAGACAGCTCCAACAAATAGACCCATCATGTCAAAAAAAACCAAACTTGCTCCAGTAGGACATATATTTCATCCCCTTTCAATCTGTCTGTGCTGTTCTGTAGACTCCAATTGATTAGAAACCAGGTTTAAGAATAAAGAGGATCTCTGTTCTATTTTACTTGTAGTTGTCAAGTGCAGCACCTAAGAAAAGTGGTTAGAGTGAACAGTTTTGAATTGATATATATTTCTCTCCCTTTCTTAAGGTCAAAGGACAACCTGATGTAGAATTTTGGAAGGGGATTGTCTTCCCTAATTCTGTTTTGGGAAGAAGACTTCTATCCCTTGAATCAACTGAGCTGCTTTATTTTCATGTTTGCTTTCTGGTGCATTGTCACAAGATCTGATATTTGAAATTTCCCCATAGTACTCTACTCATAATAAAATTTTGCCAAAAGTGCTGATCCAGATTAGCAAGAACATGACACATCCGTGAAGTATCAGACATGATAAAAATTAGTTTTAACACATAGGATCAGAGACTTTAGCATTCTAAACTAATTAGAGACTGAATTAGCCTTGAATTACAACTGGTTTTCATATCTTTTTTGAGATGGAAAGACAAAGTAATAGCAAACAAAGAGATTGAGCTTTTAAAAGTTCATATCTGTCCAAGAAGGAAAATGGCTAGAATAAGATGAAGTTGCCTTTGTCTTGTTTCTCTTTGAAAATACGTCATGTAATTATTGGTCTTGAAACATAGCTTCAGTTTTCCCTATGTGTTACAGCATTGAAAAATACTGTTAAATTACCATTGTTGATGAGCAGAAGATAACACTTGTCTAAATTGTTTCACTGAACTTACCAACACTGCACAATAATGCTATTGTCCTCAAGCCACTGTGTGCCACTGTACACTATATTTACAAAAAAAAATACTATGTACATACTTTATTTTTACATGTCTTGAGGCACGCATTCAGGGTGTTTCAGTTACAGGCTTCAGAATTGGGCAAAAGTTTATTAGTTATACCTTTAATAAGATTCCTGTGATACAAAATGAGTAAAGCTTATCCTAAAACTGCTTAGAATAATTTAGTTGTTTGATTGGATTTGTTTCTTTTGGAAGAAGCTTCACACAGATTGCAGTCTTTGTGCTGGGAGGGAAGAGTAAATTGGGTATTGTCTTAGAGCCATTTGCTTTGAGGTAAATCCTCAAAATCACATCTTCAGGGGCAGTGTGTTCTTCCCTTCCAAAGTATTTGTGTGTTAAATCAATAGGGGCAATTGGTGAATATTGATGGTAACCTCTAAAAAGAGAGGACAGAGTGTTTCGTACTCTAAAAACTAAGTATGAAGAAAGAGCCGAAGTATATTCAGGTCTGTTCTGTGTGACTGTTAATTCAGCCAGTTTTGAGTTAAATTTTAAGTCTGTTTGAGCTCAAGTTCAGTCATGCACATGTTAAGTTTGTCCTTACTCAGAAAAGTGCTTACATTGACCATATGCTTAAATATCATCAGCTGCTGAATTAAACTCTGAAAAACCTCAGGTGTTCTGCTGGCTTGCTTTTATTGCAGCCTCTGTGCCTCCTGGCAGGAAGTGGGTATGGGAATATCTTTGTTGCCATAAGAATTTTGGGAGTAGAGCAGGAATTTGTAAATATATCATGCTGTCTCATTTTGGGCTTGAGGGAAACCAGTGAACTTGGTCTGTGGCTCTACATTCTTCATGTAGTGACATAACTGCTGGTGAAAATATCAGAGCACTGTACAATTTAATATTGAAGTTTTAAGAAGCCTTATAAAAATCTGTTCTTTCTTTCTAAAGGTATCACTTGCTTTAGTTTTTCCCAAATATTTGCCCAGCTGTATTTTTGGAAGATTCAAAGGTTTACACTGTAATTGGAAGTTCTTTCTGAACTTGTTACATTTTTAAAAACATCCAGTGCACTTTACACTGCAATTGCTTTGTTTTCCTCTGATCTGTGCAAGTTCTACATGTTAGTAATAACTTATTATTCATATTTTTAACTTGACACAGTTTTCCCTTGAAGCTTAAGAGGAAAGAAGCTAGAATATTAATTTTGTTAATTTAGCCAAATATAAGATTAAGGTAGAGAAAGCTAAGTGCAAACAGCTGGTCTCTATGACAAGAGGTACTTGGTGTATGTTTTTGTATTGATATTAAAGTTAGAAAATATGCTGATGAATATCTTGAGTAAGATTAATTTATATAACTTGTAACTTGGAAGAGGCCTTGAGATTTATGTCAAATAAATATTGATGGTTTGTAGCTGAATTTGTTGTGCAGATAAATGGCATCTGACTATTATTGCCAATCTTGTTTTAACCTTCTCTCTGAAGGTTTTTTTGAGACAAACATACTGCCAAAGCTCTCTGGCAAAAAGTCAAGAAGTGAAATCTGGTGGTCTATTTACAAATGGTACTTGTCGTGAGAAAGAAGGACACTATAGGGTGGGAGGTTTTTATTTGTTAGAGTTGGGGTTTTTTGTTTAATATATAAAATTATTTAGCTGTTGTTCCACCCAGCAAAGCATATCAGAATGAAATGAATGCTTTATTCTTCAGCTGTCCCTTCCTTTCAGGGTATACCATTGTAGCAAAACACTTTTGTGGATTCTTTGTCCAGAGTCATCTGAAATCATACCAAGTCATTCTGTTTGAATAAGCTAACTTTGTTTTGGGACTCGCAACCTGCTCACTGGTGCTTGAGTGCTGTACCATGAGATTCACAGACATTTCTGTGAGAGCTTAAAAATCTTTTCAAAAGTATGCTTTAATATTTTATAATTTTTTATAATCCTCATTTGAATTTAGGCCAGGGACAAAGGCCCGTATTAAACAAGAGTGCAGGGATCACACAGGTGATAAACAAGGGAGTTTATTCTGAAGTACCCCTCTTTGTCCTGCAAGATCTGCTGCTACTGTTTCCTGCCCTCTTTAGCCCTGATTCAGTTAGATGATTTTGAGGATCTGCTCTCAGGAAAATCTAAAAAGCAGCAGAGGTTACCTGTGTCATGGGTTATGTGCATCAAAATGCATTATTTATATCCAAGGGATTCTTGCATTCTGTCTGGGAGGGTTCTGTGCTGTATTGTGCCATCAGCAGTGCACACGAGCAGTGCCAGCAAAGCTGTAAGCGGGACAAGAAGGTGTCTTGCAAGTTGTCCTGGCTGAGTCTCTGCACAGTCTCTTCTGGGCCTCTTTCAAAAGGTTGAAATCTCTTCAAGAAAAATGTAGTTGCTTGATAGGATATTGAAATACTGTGAATCAAGGCCTTTATAAAATGAGCATGTAACCTGCTTTCATTCAGTGGTAACTCACCTTTTCCAGAAAGTGTTTCTAGATTTGACCATTAGATTAGCATTTAAGTGTCTGTGTACTCAACTATGTCACCAGAGTTTCCTTCTGTGGAAGAGAAAGCTCATTTGCACCACCAGGTGCTAAACTGCTTTTAATAAAAGCATTTCTCAGGAACATGAAGGTTTTTGTCATTTGAATGCAAAATGCTGTAGACTAACAGTGAGGAGGTACTAGGATTGGGGAAGCATGATAAAGGTTCCAAGTACTTACTGAATATGGGGTTTGCATTTTCAAAATGAAAAATTCTGAAATCAGTGTTTCAGGTTGCTAGTCCAGTTACCTCTTGACTTTGCTCATTTTTTTGGGTGTGTGGCTATAGAGAAACTGAGCTGTGTTTTCTTTAGCATTCTTGCAGTAAGATGCAGATAGTGTTATGAGCTTGGCTTTTCTTTGTCATATGTGAGGATCTTAGATTAAAAAGAGTAAACAACTGATCTACATGTCAATTTTTTAATGTTTTCTTCTAGTGGAAGGGAAGGACTAGGAGTTGCAAGAGATAATCAATTTCCTTTATTCTAACTGACCTAATGTTTGCAGAACCTGGTTAGGAACTCTTGATTACTATAATTACATACAATAACAAAACTCAAGTCCTTTGGAGAAACCCAGGGCAATTTCCAGTGGTGTTTGTGGATGGATTAATTATTTTAATACATTTGGAGCAATGCCTCCTAGCTCTTCCCCCCTCCCCCCCCCTTCAACATTACAGTAAACAGAAAACTTTCTTTGCAAAGTACCTAATTGGTTGTAATTTGTTGGCTAGATACAAGCTGTCAGGAAATGGACAACACAGCTCTGTTGGATACATGTTCTGTGTGCTTTTGATTTATTTAGGTGTTTTGGGCTTTCTCCCAGGGTGTTGCTGAAGTTTCAACTTCTGAAAATTTGATCAAGGACCATCTTGTCTGACTTCAAAATAATATTAGTAATAAAAAGGGAGGAGCAAGACCACTGTTCCTTGGGGATTGAAGACTGTTTTAGTGATGTGATCCTTCAGAGAGCTCCTGTGCTTCCTCTCCACACAGCTGGAGTGGCAGGGAGGAGAGGGTAGTGTATGGGGCCTCAAAACTGATGGATTAATGAACAGCTCTTAGCTTCTGGGGGGCTGGGAGTTGGCATAAATTAAAAATGCTGTTGACTTTCTATTACTAGGTGATTACTTACAGAAATTTCCATCGCAAGTTCCCCTTTTTCTTGTTTCTCCATTCCAGAACAAAAACTTAAATTGCTGATAACTCAAAACAGTGGTTTTTACAGGCTGACATTGGTATTGTTAGAATGAGTCAAAAGACCTTTTTTTTGGATGTTTTGTTGGGGTTTTTTGGTTTGGCTTTTTTTTTTTTTTTTCCATTTTATTTCAACCATTGGAGCCAGCATACTGGAATATGCATACACCCAGGGTCACTGTATTCATAATATGATGACACCTGTTACATCTTATTAAATCAATACATTTCTGTGCTTTTCACCACTGTTTGGGTTTTTCTTGGCCTATAGTCTTTGAACCTTAAATTTTGTGCTTGAAGTCCTTAAGAAATGACCAAAACCAAAGCTAAAACACCAAAAAAATAATAGCTGTGTGATAATAAAAATGCACTGATGGCAGTAGGAGGGAGGATGCCAGCTTGAAGCAGTGTGTCTTGTCAGCAATTTGAATACTCTCCTAAATAAGGTAATTTTAAGGTAAAAGTAACATGTTCTGCTAGAACTGGAGGCTGAGGACCTGTGGGAGGTTAAAAAAAACCAGTTAAAGCCTAGGTATCAGCAAAATTTGTCATGTGTGTGTTAACATAGAAACAAAACTTTTGACTTAATTAACCGTAGAATTAGTGTATCACCATAAAGCAGATTGGCAATGTCGTGTCAGTCTTTGGAAGAAAAAGCTGTCTGAGTTTAGTAGTCTCCAGTTTAACCTCCCCTCCATTTTTAGTAATCTGCAAGTGTACTTGTTTGAACCCCCCAAGCCAAACTCTATCCATGTTTGCCAGAATGTTCTTGTGCCATTCAGGCAAGTCCATACAAGTCCCTGCAACTCTGTATTTTTGGCAGAGTTTTGGTAGTAGTTCAGGTAATTGCACAGTAGACTCAAAAAGAAACTTGAATGTGTGAACCCATTTGTGCCTTAAAAAAAAAAAAAAAAAAGAAAAGGCTGGTGTAACCCAAATTTGGCACAGCTCCAGTCTAACCTGTGTGGAGCAGCTCCTTGCTTTCCTTCTCATGAGGTTAAACTTGTATCATGAGGGGAATGTGTTGGCGTTTGAGATCAGAAAGCTTCCAGAGACTTCTTTGGCAGCACTGCTGGCGTGGAAAGGCTCGTGGTCTGTGTCTAGAGGGCAGCCAGTTTAAATGTGGGTACAAGGATTGAAACTGCTTTGTTTGCATTCCTTTTCCATCACTGCTGATCTAGAAGTTATTTTATTTGGTGATTTGGGAAGATACAAGCTGATGGGAGAATGGGCTCTGTGCAGACAAGGGTCATGAAAATGCTGAGGAAGTGCATGGATGGCTTTGAGAAAAGGGCTAAAGGGTAGACAAGTGCTGTTGTGAGACAGCAGTAGTTGCACTTGTGGAAGCAGACACAGCCTTCCCAGCACCTGTGAGTGGTGAATAAAGCTAAAGAGCTGGAGAGTGGGGCTGCCTTCCGAGAAATGATTGGCAGGGCTGGAAGATAACTCATTACAGAATCAGCAGAAGACTGGGAAACATTCATTTATGCCAATTCAAATTGCTCCGTCTCTGGAGGCTTGGCAGTGTGATTCACTACGATGAAATATTCAGGTTTTAATCATCATTGCCTAGTGCAAAAACTGTAACTTGGTCACTTCTAAAATGTTGAGCTTTTATTCTGCATTAACAAGTGTGAATTTATATAGCAAATGCATGTAAATAGTTACAAAGTATAGCTATATATTAAGCTTCTAAAACATGAATGTATCTATAATGTATATACATTTATATTTACTTGTCTGCAATCTTAAAAGGGCTGTGGAAGAAATTGTCTGCTGGGAACAATTTATGTATGTTTTGGTGAATGAAGAGTAGGGCACAGAACTGAGCATTGGGTGCTGGCAGGTTAGCGGTGGCTCAGCACACAGCATTTAACATCTGGTCAGATATTTTTCACAGTAACTTAAATACATGTCTGAATTGTTCTTAAAGATTTACTCAAAATACAAAAATCCAGGTTTTGCTGGTGTGTCAAACTTTGCTGAGTCTAAAGGTGAATTTCTGGGAAAGCTGGTATTTTTGTTTCAGATTTGCCCAACTGTTCCTCATTGCCAGATTTACTGCTGCAGAACAGTCCACAGCTACACAAGACTGTAGTTCCTTTTCTTCAGCTGTTTTCTAGGAATTCCAAACCCTAGTACTTCTGATTCTGGCTGCTCTTACAGCTTGAAGTCATTATGCTTCCTGTTGTTATCCAAGCAAGCTGTCCCCTGATAAAGCCAGACAAGTCATTCTGTTCCACCAGATCATTGCATTGTCCGGTTTCTGCCCTAGTGTCCAAGTGTGTGGCACTCCTGGAAACAGCGTGTTCCCAATTCCCCCCCTCCACCTAGTCCCCATGGCTTGCCGGCCAAGTTACTCTCTTTGAATGTAGGCTTGGTCATTTTCATACAGCTATGCCAAGGCTTACTGAGTAATTGCAGTGGGATTTGGAGTGACCATATAGTGGAGGGGAAAACAGATCTGTGTACTTTCTGCTTTTTAAAGACAGATGAGCAAGGGCTCACAGGTTTGTTAAAACACAACTGGAATACTGCGCCTTAACAGCTGCCAAAGACCCTCTGGTTTGCTTGATGATCTGAAGACTTCTCTTTTAATATGCTATCAAAGGAAATAGAAGTGCATGAAACAGGGGCTCTAAGTGAATAGAAGGGGCATTTGAAAACCTAGCTGAAATCCCTTTTGTGTGGATTTTTTGTTTGTTTGTTTTTTGTTTGTTTGTGTTGTTTTCTTAAGGACCCGAAGGTGCTAGGGGTTTTTTTTAAGTTCTTATTAAAGTTTTGACACTCAGCTTTCCCCACACATATTGTCATAGCTATGTAATTCATATCTCTCAATAAATCTTCCTGAAATATATGAATAATAGGAAAAAGCAAAATTCCTCATGTTATTAATGGAGAAATTGTGTGTGTGAAGATGGCCTGTGTTTTGCTCTAAAATGTATTGCTCTTATTCCCTGGTCCCCCGTGCTCATTTTAAAGTCTTTCCTGCACAGCTGAAGTGTCAAGTAATAAATAGACAATATTAGACCCTAGTTGTATGTATGTATTTTTCTTCTCAGAATTTCATTGAAAAGGTGAGCTTTTCTGTTTTGGCATTTAGAAGGAAGCATGGGGTGTATTTGGAACCCCAGGTAAAATTCATTTTTCAGAATTGCAGTGGCTGAGGTGTCTGTGTTGGACCATAAGGCCTCAGAGCCCTGCTTGCTGCAGCAGGAAGGATTCAGATTGTGCCTGATTTTTCTTACAAGGTTTTAGCTTGCTGATTAGTATTGATTGCTAAAGGAATTGGCTACTTGAACTAGATGCTGAATCAAATAATCCCCTCAGTTCTTGCTTTGCAAATCCATTGTCATGGAACAAGTTGCTGAGAAGCTTTGCATATGTGCCACAGTGTGATGGGAAATTCTCTCACAGTCTGACTGGTAAAAACTGCACCTTTTCTCTACTTCTTAACATCCTACTGACAAGTGATATTTATGCATAAATTTTAGAGTCATAGTTTGTAGTTACATCTAATAGAATAACAAGAAAAGGCCAAAGTAGCTTTTCAATACATCCAAGTGATCCACAGTGAGATTGAGCCTTGTAAATCACATAGGTAGTGTTGAAAAATTCCCCATCTCTTTCTGTCTAAGCATTCTTTACTGACTCAGCTCTTGACACAGAGCATAAACAGAGGACCTGTAGCTAATGAAGCTTTTAAATTTTGTGTTCTAAGCTGGTCTCCAAGATGTTGTTGGTAACAAACCCATCAACTGTTACTGCTCAAGACCTTTGTGGTAGTGTGAGATGCTGCATGATGAGTACACAGGGACGCTGGCTGGGGAAGCAGGGAGCAGGTGGTACCCTTGAAAGTAGCCAGGGATTTTGTGTGCAAGTTTCAGGCAAGTGCAGTGGTTCTGGTCTGTGTTACTTGAAATTGTTGGAATATAAACTGCAGCTGATATTTCCAAGACATTACTGCTGATGTGTGAAAGTAAGGATCGACCAAATGCAGATGCAGGATCAGCCACATATACCTTGTTTTTGCTAACGGGCTTGGACAAACCCAGGGAAGTCAAGTGATTGCTACTATGGTGCTCTTTGCAGACTTGGAGCCTCTGGCTGAAAGACAGTTGGTTACCTGTTGGTTGTTTTGGGGTCTGGCTGCTCTGTCAGTTACCTCTTTCCTCAGTCCTGAATGTCCTCTCTTGACTACTGCATTTTTGTTATTGTTCACAGAAGACATTCAGCTGAAGACTTCTTACAGGAATTCTAGTTCTGCATTTCCCATTAGCTATAACTGCAGTTATTATGAAAATACTTGCTTCAGTTGATAACTTCAGATAACCAGTTAACTTCTTGCTCAACTTACTTCTATTCTATTTGAAAATATTTCACATTATTTGATGAGAGGAGGAAATAATTCACATGAGAAATATGAGCTATGGAAAAGCCTCTGATCTTGGAGCATGAGTAATACATAGTATTAAGTCATGAATTGTATCATACTGTATCAGGCATCCATATACTGCAGCTATACTTTTTTTTTAGGACCCTCAGAATTGTCAGTAATAAGAGTTTCATTCAGGAGATTATCCATGTAAAGAGTCCCTTGGAGACAGTTGTTTTGCCCCTCTGCTTTGGTTGCTGATTAAATTCCTGAGGCTGAATTTCTTGTAATGAGAAATTAGCTCTTGGATGAATTTCCAGAGGAAAAGTATTGACGAAGAGCTATGTGTATTGACTAAGGGCCATCTGAGCTTCAGGACAAGGAAATAGGCTAGAGATGGAAAATACAGCCTGCTATATATGCACACCCAGATCATGGTTCACTCATTTATTTTTTTTTCCTCCTCTGCGGGACTAATACTCGGTCTTGTCCATTGACCACTGAGAACAGAAGTCTGTGACAAAGGAAAGTAACATCAGAACTTGTGAACAGAATAAGATAATTAATTTTATTAAGATGCAAAGAAAATATGAGAAGTAGTTTAAACATAGATTATTGTTGCAAAATAATAGAAAGTATTAATGTAATAAATACCTGAAAATGTGTGTAGTGTACATTATAATAATGATGTTGTTAGCATGGTCTTTGAACAGGAGACATGAAAAAGTTTCAACTAGCAGAGGAATATCTTCCATATTTGAGGTCTCTGAATTTTTGGGTTCATTATCTGAACCCTTTGGATCATTAGCAAATCTTTTGAAAATTATTGAAATTACTTTCCTGGCAAGGGTGGCAAGTTAGTACCCTCCACTAATGCTCTGTTACCTTCCTCACGCCCACTATGTGCTGGTTCAGGGAGGAGAAGATGACCAAGCACCTGAAGCAGAACTGGTTGTCTTTTGGTGGTTTTGCAAGCCTGGAGCTAATGCATTTGTTTAAAGGAGCTCTTCTGTCCTGCATATGCAATGCATGGAAAGCATGGTGCCACTGCACAGGTCTTTACTAGCAGCGATATGGTTGCCAAATGATCTCTGCATATTGATAGTGAATTTTCTCTGTTATGCGTGTAACTTTCCCTGGGGTGGTGTGAAACTAGATCACCAAAATGATTTATGAAATGGAAACCTGTTTGAAGGCTCATATTAGTGGTAGTTTGACAGTTGTTTGGCTTTGTTATTTTAAATGACTTTTATCATGGAATCAGTTTATTAAAACAAAGAGGGGCGGGTGGTGAGTATGCAGAGACTGCCGTATCAAACCCAGCTATCCAGTACAGAAAGGCCCTGTCTCTGAAACTGTTGGAACTCAAATAGTTAAGCCTTGAGTGTGAATCTGTGGTGGTTCTGTTAAACATGCGATTCTGTACTAAAGATGCATTTCTCTCCTCTGATAATTATTCCTTACAAATAGTTGGGAGATTTTGAAAGGCTTTAACTATTAGTTTGGAGTTGCTTTTCATTAGACTTAGCTGCAGTTGTCTTGAGACCTCTGTTTGGGGATTTGAGTTTATTTTGTAGCCTTTGCTTATGCTGTTATGTACAAGCCTCACATTGGTTAGGAAGGGAATGCTAGGGAATTGTGTGCTTCCACCACATCTCTTAGCTAGAGATCCAGATTGTGGCTTCAAAATAAAAATTCCAGATACTTCATTGGAAGGCTAATGTGCTTTACAGGCCAGACAAAATTTAATAGCACTTGTAGGTGCTTGAAATGGACATTCTCAGTGGGGTGTAGGGAGGAGATAGGAACTTGAGTGGTCTAAAAAAAATTACATATTTAAAAAAATAGAAAAGGTTTGGCAAGAAGGATATGTATAAGCAGTGAGTACTTCTGCATGCACACAAATACCCACCTAAACCAGACCCTCTCCCTTGTCTCACCTCTGAGGCTGTGGCAGTGGGGAGGGGGCAGCAGCCCTGGCAAAGCTGGATGCTCAGCCTGTGCTTCCTTCAGCTGCAGCAGCAGCTTCGTGCAGGCAGCTGTGGAGCTGGCCCAGGCACCTCCTGTCAATGATTTCCATTGTCCTTATCTTGGCAGGTAGCACAGTGGAACACTGCTTATGGCCTGAAGGATAAGTGGACATCTCTCTGAGCTTGGTACTGGTTCTTGGACCAGTGTGAAGGCTGCTAGTGGTTGTGTGCTGCATTAATAATACTAATGGGCTATTACTCTTACAGTTTTGTATATAGATAAGGATTGCTATTATATTGAAATTTATTGTGAATTACTTAGTTTGTTGATATATGATGAAATCAATTCAGTGGTGTAATAGCTTCCATAGTATTACTTTAAATACTGTGCTGCCTTCCCCGGGACTCAGCGTAACGATATGTGTGTCTTAATTGACTGTTTCTTTTAACATGTTGTAGATTTGCACTAATGATGGTTGGAAATGAATATTTTTGTATTTTATAACATAGTTGCCTGTAAACAATCAGGCTACAAAATGTTTTCCAGTGACTGCAGCTTTTCCTGGCTGCTTTTATGTCAACATTTGGCATTATCTAGTTGCTCGACTCAGTGCATTCTTGAATCGTTTTCAGGAAAAACTACTAATCTCTGTAGGACTTAGATTTTGGTAATAGACAATGATTATTTTTGTTCTTTTTCCTAATCTCTAACATCCATTTCTTTTCTATGTGGACAGAAATGTTTTTTTGAAGGGATTGAAGCCATCATTTGGAGTGGAAAAACTTGGATTATGTCGAGTTTTTCCTGCTAGTAGTTTCTAAGTGGGCTCTGGGTGTGGGCACACATTTCTTGAGCAGTCCTCAGCATTGTGTTTAGCTTTTGGATGTGTCTGCACTTTGCTTCAGAGCTATTATTACAGCTCATTTAAACAGACACAAGGTAGTTTAAAACAAATTAATTTGGGTTCCAGTAGCAGGCCTGCTGCAGGGCTAAGGTTTCACTGTCTGAATACCCAGCCAGAGATGAGGTTTGTGTGTTTTGCATTGATATTTTTATGGCTATGGCTCACCTATAGTTGCTGCTGTAGAGGTATGTCAGGTGGGTCCTTGCATGCTGCAATCATACCTGACATGTTGCTGTGGATTGTGTTCTCTCTTTGTTACATTGTAAAGCAGTGAATTTCAATAAACTGCCAGAGGTAAGAGAGCATCTCTTGTAAAACAGATTTTCAGTCCATGCATAAAATGGACAAAAAATGGGATGTTGATGAAGATCTCTTCACTGGTAGCCAGCCTACTGCAGCCAGGCAAGGTGCCACCGACTGGTGTCTATCTCCATATTCCCCATGTTGACGTGAGTCATTCGGGCCTGCTGAAAGCATTAGGTCTAGTTATAACTTGCCCCAGTAAAGGTTCATAATAGCTTCAAGAGACTATGCCAGTCTCTGTCATTTTTCTGAGCTCAGGCTGTCACTGTGACAAGTTGGGGTTTTGTGTACATCATCAGTCTTACTGGCTCACGAGCTGGTGAGCAGCTTGGGGTGAAATCTTTGTCTCACTGAAGTTGCTGGATGCTTTACTATTCACCTCAATGCTCCTTGTTTTCCCCATATGCCATTGAATTAACATGTATTTCAAATGGGGATCAAATTTGTAAACACTCTCGGGCTGGCTGTGACTGCTGCCAGGTGCTGGAGGTGATTGATGACGTTGTTACTGGCCCTTACAGCAGAAGTGGATGGGCTTTGGTGCCTCAAATTGCTGCTCCCTTGTATTGCTACCTGTTTACTGCAAAAGACAGAAGCCTCCTTTCAACCATTCTGCTTCATGTTTTAGCCTCTCTCCTGCTGCCAAGAATATTTTTACTCTGCATCAAGAGAAAATGAATTCATGCCTTCAGGATTTGTACTCTTTGCTCTGTGCTATATGATAGCAACCCAGTGAGAAGTGCAAGTGGAAACTGCATAAATGATTGATAAAAGCTGAGAGCTGTTTAAATTTTTTTCCTGTTTAATGACTATCAATAATTTAATGCGTTTACTGTATGTTTTTAAGAAATAACACCCATATTACAGGCTTGGGTCTAGCAGGCTAAATGATTGAAGCTTCAAAAAATATCTATTTCCAACATGAAGTATATCTTCTTTTTAATTAAGAATGAGATAGAAAAACACAAAATCAGGCTTGTAAGACAGAGGTAGTTGCTGCAAAAAAAAGCTTCGGCATGCCCCCTTCCCACGCCCCTTGTCCTTGGGGCTGTTGTTAAGTCAGCACTAGCCCACTGACAGCAGCACGCAGGCTGCCACCTGGCAGCAGGGAGCAGAAGTAGTTGCCACCCCAGCAGGGAGCCCCAGCAGGATGCTGCTTTCCCAGATGTGGCCGTGCACCTGTCTCTCCTGTCCCTTATGTCCTGGCTCCTGGGCCCCGCTCCACCAGTTATTTTAGCTGGTTTATCATCATCCTGTCACCTCATCACTTGGGGAGGGTTGAGGGGCAAGGCTTTTAGACAGAGATATTGCTTCCTTCTAGATCTAGCTTGAAAAGGAGAAATAAATGTATAAATGTTTGATAAAATTATTCCCACCCGGTTTCTTTGGAAGGGACTAAATTTTTCAATTGATGAGTATCTCTGATTGTGCTTCAGTGCACTGAGTTTGGTCCTCAAGACTTTGAATATGAAATATGAGGTACAAATCTTTCTTGTGCTTGGTAGGTACCTTTTCAGGTGATTAAGAGAAAATGAAATAATTTTTTTCATTCTTGGTGGGGTCACTGCAGTTGGACTGGAAGGTAAATGTCATACAGAGGTTGGTATGCTTTAATAGGCATGTTACCTAAATGCATCCATGTGAATAGTGCTTCAGAAAGCACAGATGTTTCACATGGACAAATGTCATTTTGGGAAGAGCATTTTTCAGGATCCAAGGAAAGGAGGTGGGAAAATAGAGATAGCTGAAACATTAAAGCCATAGGAAACACTTGTGTGAACACCTCTGTTTGAAGACAGAGAAATGATATTTGGCATTTGAATTTGAATTGAAGTTTGTTAAATTAATAAAAATTGCACTGCTTGTTTAGGAAATAAATTTCATGTAAGTAAAATCTTGTCTCTTAGATGTCTGTTGGTGGTGGATCCCATGAGTTCACTAAGGCAAATGAAAGGAACATTTATTTAGGAGATCTGTGTTTTCATTGACTCTTACCATGGTTTTATGCTTTGTCTGTGCTTTTGCAACAATGTTTTGGTTACTTTTTCTTGGCTTTTTGTAATACATACTTGAGAAGAGCTTCCTGTCTTTGTGCAGATACAGTTCTGGGAAAATAGTATTTATGTTTGAAGAAGCTTCTTTCTTCACAGATATCTCCAGTACAGGTGTTTGTGGTGGAAGGCTTACCCTGGTGTATGTGTGAGACATGTGCACACACATATATGCATGGATAATAGGGATATGCTTTTAATTCATACTAGAATAAGGAACTTGCTGATTTCCAGCTTGTTCTCATGTTGCTGTAGGTAAATGTTGTATTGTGTTTTCATGAAATGTTACATGAAATGAAACGTTGCGAGTTCTATTTCATACTGATTCTGTGCCAGCTGTAGATAGTAGAAAATAGCTTGGAGAAAGAACCTGATTCAGAAGCAGGAGAGGTTCCTGGCTTCATAACCCAAGGCTCAGAGGTTTTGTTCAGTTTCATCATGCTATTTTAGGGTAGGTATTTTCATCTTCTTTTTTCTTAGCTTGCTTGTTTCTTTTTTGCAATAAGAAATGGGGACTGCTACTTCCCTCAATAGATGTTAAGGAAATAATTGTTTTATTACCTTTCCTAGATCAAAAGGTTGGAAATCAACAGGAAAAGAAAGAAAATAACTCTTTACTGTGATATAAACTTGAGCTATATTAGTACACTCTGAGTGTACTTAAAATTCCCCTGAAGAAGAGTAGCTGTTAAATGTACATTGAAGAACCTTGAGAACACTTATTGGTTTTCTCTGTCAATTTTAAGAGTTATCGATGATGATGCCCACTTTGGTTTAAACCCTGAGTTGCCTCATGTTATGGGCAAGGTTTGGGGAGGGTTCTGTTGCATGCAGCAGTGCCCTCATCTAATTCCTCACTTTCAATTCCATTTCATTACTAATGAAATTAGTAGCCATCATAGAGCTAGAAATAGCAATAAACCAGAAACCGCCCAGGTTGGTTGTGTACCATGGGAGATTCTGTTGACACAGGAGTTGCTCTAAGAGCTGACAGAGCTCCATGTAGGGGTCAGACGTGATAAGGTCAGCAAGCTCTTCACCAGTCACATAGTGCAGATTGGAAGTGAGGGGCATTACTTTCCCAAAATTTTATTTTCTGAATGTAAAAAGTATCTGGATCACTTAAGACCTAGAACCTGCAAATGTCCTACAGGATTTTTGCATTTTTCCATAGGAAGTGGACTACATTTGGGTAATGCCTGGAAAAAAACACCACCTTTGTTGTGCAGCATGAAGAATAAATCTAGCATCATCATTCAGAAAAGATTAGTCAAAATCGCATTCTGATATCCCTGCTCCAGCTCAGGTACTGTCCAGAATGGGCACACGTCATGTGAGATTTAATGAGAACCCAGACCTAGCTGGAATAATTGAGGATTATTTTTATTAAGCTTGATGTAGGAAAGCAACTCTGCTAAATTCATTGCAGGAGTTGACTCACACACCATCTTGAGGGTGTTTGACTCAACATATGCCTAGTCATTTATCTAATGTTGATGTCAACGATTTGTTGGGTTTTGATACAGTGTTTCCCAGTTTTCTGTTTGTTTCCTTCCTGTAGTGGCTGTGTACCCAAAACATTTTGACATTTTTTTCATATGAATTATCTCTGGCCCTGCCAGAAATTTAGTCAAGTCTTTTGGTTTTGTAAATCATTTTGCGAGGTTTCTCCACTTAGGATTTGACTTTCGGCTAATGCGTTATTTCCCTTTACGTTTTTTCTTGCCTGAGGATGTGAGAACAGACCAATCTCACTTTCTTTGGAGCAAGTCAAACCTATGTCTTTAAATGGTACTTTAGATGGATTTCTGTCTGCCTGAGAATGTTGTTTAAAAAATTTTGTTTTTTGCACTTAGACTTCCTTTTTGCCATCTCTTGATTTTATATTCGATTTGAAAATATGCTTTCTTCAAATCTTTCACGTCTGTTTTAAATTATTCCTCCTCCTAGTAATAGGATGGAAGTGCAAAATTTTTAAGCACTTTAAATATAACCAGTATTTCAATTCTTAACAGACTTTACTGGAGATCTATGGTGGGGCGGGAGGGGGGGATTTCTTAGCAGGGAGAGAAATGCTGTCAAAAGCATTCTTTTATTTTGATAATGAAAAAGAAAAAGAAATTATTAATTTGATTTAGGGATACAAAAATAATGTATGTTTGAGGGGGCGATACAACTTTTTTTTCTTGCATTTTGCAACCTGATCTGTGCTGAGCTGCTCAGTAAGTATTGATTTGCACATAGCCTCGGGATGTACATGTGTCAGGAGCAATTCACTAAGGGTCATTTCTTCTCCAGTCCCCCCACTTAGGGCTGTAGCACTGTTTCCCTTTTTTTTTTTTTTTTAAAAAAAAAAACAACAGAAAAACTGATTTGAGTTCTCGAGGTTTTGGCTTAAGTTGCTTTGCATCAATTAGTACAAGTTGGCGAAAGCTGACAGAAAGCAGAAATGCAACTGATGAGGGGTGTAAGACATTGAGAAAGTGAAATTAAACACTGTGGGAAGGTTTGCCTTTAGGCAGAGGGTTGAGGAGGCAGGTTTTTGAGTAGCTACATTTTTGTGTCAGGATCCATTCTTTCACATTGTCAAATTATTGCTGCGCCTATTTATGGGTGCACAAAACAAGGCAGAAGAGGTTTTGAATCACTGAGCTTTTTCTTTCTCTCCTTAGTGCACATTTTCTGTGTGTTGTTTTCTGTGATCTTCATTTAGTTTTTCATTGTTTATTTACACTGCCACTTCATGAATTCTTTAAATCATTGCCCTATCTAGAGGGGAATCTGGACAGAATTACTCTTGCAGCTTTAAGTCTTGCTGACAGGAGAAGAGAAAAAGAGAGCTTTTGTCCCCTAGAGAAATGCAGGAACTGTGGTCATTTAGAATTGGACAGACGTGGTGGCTTTGAGGGAGATGCTGTGATAGAAGTGCTGCCTTTTATATTGTATCCCATCTGTTGGGGCTCCTTATTTCAAATGTTTTCCAGGAGACTGGGATCTATATGCTGTTAGAAGATGGGTTAATTGTTGTTTTGAGGGGTGGCAGAAGTGTGTGTGGAAATGTAAGGTAGCATAGACTTTTTTCCTTATTTTGAGAGCTTGCGTTCAGATTTTCCATAGAGAGAAAAGGGTAGAGTTTTTCTGTAGTAATATAAGCCAACAAAGTATGATGGAGAACAGACTGGACGTGTTTCCCTTTGCTCATTCCCTGTGGAAAACCTTGATTGCCATTTCCTCAAAGATGTTAATGTCTTGCATTCACGCTTTAAAATAATTTTCCACTTGATTTTCCTGCCTTTCATCAGAGGCAGGTACTGGAGGTAGGGAGGGGCCCATTAAATCTCTGTGTCTGTAAGTTTCTTTAAAGTCATGTTAGGAGTAGGGCAGAGAGAGAAAAATGGTCTGAGGTGAGGAATTGTGGTTTTATGGGAGTGAAGCTCGATTTCGAAGTGGTACCTTTAGTTAAAAGGTTTTTTAGATCCCTTTCCTTTCCTTCTGTTTTAAAAAAACCCATACAAATACTTACTCTTGCTGTTACTGAAAATCTATTCCAACTATATAAAATCTATCTTAAGAAAAAGAGAAGCTGTCTTAAAAAGAAATAGAACTTAGGATTAATTGCAAATACCTCATAATTGTAGGCATGATCCTCTCAGAGCACAGTACGTAAGCACTTGAATGTCGGTATATACCTGTATGTTCAGTATGCATGTTGGAATTTGCCTTTTGCCAACTATTTTGATAGTAAATGTGGCTCATTTGAATTTTTACAGAAGTGGGTGTGAGCCTGGCTGAAGCTTGTTTACTTAATAGAATAAGTGCTCGAGAATAGTTTTGAATTGGACTTTAACCCATTCTAGTATGGGGCTTTATCCCATTCTGACAGGAACCTCTTTGCTTTTCTTAGTAGTGGTTGACTTGACATTCATAGTCCTTGTTTTGGTAAGGTGACAATGGAGAAAATACAGGACTGGCAAATAAACTGGTAATTTGCAAGTGCAGAAGTAGTGGCATAGTAGCTCTACCAAGCAAGAGTTGCAATCAGTAGCGTCTTCGAAAATCATGAAAGCTAATGCTTATTTCCTTTTTTCTACTTTTTTTTTCTCCTCCCCTCAGGAAATACTGTTGTGCTGAGGAAGAAAACAGCTCTCCTCCCCCCACCCTTTTTTTTTTTTTTCCTCTCCCCTGCTTTCTTCTTCTTGCCTGATTCAGAAGCTCCAGGAATGTGCTAATTGGCGGCGGCCTCTTCAGAAAGGTAAGGGGTAATTGTTATCTGCTTTTCAAGGTGTCTTGCCTGCTCTGCTCCTTCTGGAAGGGCAGGTGATGGCAAAAGATGTTTGTCTATGTGGAGTTTAGCCAGACTTCTGGTTCATGTGGATTGCCCTTCTAATGCTGGAATGCAAACAGAAGTTTTGTGCACTTCTTGCTCTACTACTAAGTGTAGGATTCTGTCCCTTGACAAAATCTAGAAGATTAGATATATTTTAAATGCTTGCAGAGGAAAAAAGTAAAACTGTTGTATTGCAGACTGATTAACTAAGTCTTTGCCTGAATATCAGCTTGGATGGAAAGACAGAGAGTTAGGTCTGGAGAAGACAAGTTAAAGAATCCTATCTCTAAGTGCTTCTTTTGTTATTATCACACATGTACATCTGATTGGGCAAATATAGATTGGTTGAGTTGTTGTTTTGGTTAGTTTTTTAAACCTGATGTCTTCTCTAGGGTCTGTCATGGTTTTGTGGCTGGTTGTATCCCTGACAGATAAGACAGGAACTATCTGGAAGCCCAACTCTAGTTCTGAATGGTGAAACACATGGCAAGTCTTTAATTATACGGACTTTTTCCAGTTTTGGACAGAAATGCAAAATGTGGTGTGTGAGAGGAATTTAATTTTGTAGCTATGTGGTCATAGGAAATCCATGTCCATCTTTCCTCTGCAAGGCATTCAGTTTGTGTCAGGGATATATCCAGTCCAAAAAATTAGTGCTGATTCATAGAGCATTGTGAGCTGCATGAGTAGACTCAAGTTTGTTGCTAGACAAATTGCATATGTATTTTAATATTAAAGATTTGTATTTGCTTAGGAGCTATAGTGCTTGGAGATGCCATTTCCTCTTCCATCTTTGTGATAGATGTTAATGCTCTTTATAGTGGAGGTAGTATCTTCTGTCTAGACCTCAGCCATTCTGGTTCAGAATTGACAACTTAATCCAGCACTGAGAAGGGATTTATGCTAACTTGCTAGGGTCTGAATTGTAGAGGCAAGTGCAAGTTTTCCTGCTGGATTGCTTGATGGTGCTAACATTTCTGAAGGGTTTTGAAAGACAGCGCGATGCAATAGTGTCTTAAATTGCCCCAGCAAGATTTGTCAGAGTTCATTTGTCAGACCCTCACGCTGACTAAGTACACTAATGTATCAAGGATAAGCTCCAGACAGGTAATGTGCCTTGGGATGTTCTTTTTCTTATTCTCCATCTCATTCTTGCTGGTGCAGAGGCAAGCTAAGTCTTTATTGAACAGCCACTACCAGCTGTCTGGCTACTTTCTGCAATAAAGCTAATGATCTAATGGGCAAATGTTTCTTGGGGACCTTCAGCTGAAGCGGAGACAAGGAGAAACCTACAGAGCAGCTAAAGGGTTCTCGAGGAGTTTGCAATTTCCCCAGGGCTCCTTCCATGTAATTACCTGTCTCTCTCTTTGTCTCCTATCTTTTAATGCAGGAGGAGTGTCAGGCTCAAGGCCGCTAATCTTCGTTACTATGGAAAAGCTGGTTACACTCCTCTTCCTGCACTTCAAAAATGGCAATCATTGGTCCCCAGCTGGTTCCCTGACTCTAACTTAGAAATGGATGATAGCTTTCCTCCTTGGTGCCAGACTATAGAATGCAGCTGCCTGCGCTATTGCAGGCAGGCATTGCCTTCACCGCTGATGCTGTGGCATGCTGAGAGGAACCTGCAAGAGCTGCCTTGTGGCTTCTAAACCTGTTGTCTCCCAGACAAGCAAAGGCTCTAAAATTCCTTTGAAACACAAAATTTTGGGGCACACTGAGATGTGGGAGGCTTGGCTGAGCTTCATGTGTGGAGGAAAGATTCTATAAGGGTTCATAGCTCCAGCTGAGGTTTTGTACTGTTTCTGAATGCCTTCAAACTCCCTGGGCTGGGGGCTAAGGGAAGCTTTAGATCTCTTTTGCAGGATCGTCGGCATCGCTTCTTGTTATCGTCTCCCTCCCAGCGTATGTCATATGCAGTGGTGTGCAGTGGAGCCAAGTGCCACTGCTCAGTTCAGTAGGATCAGCTGAGAGGCTGTGCACAGCCCAGTGCTATTTCTCTCTGGCTGGATACATCTGTTTGTCCCTCTTGCACAGCACTGGAAATTTGGAGGGGAATCCCTGCCTGCTGCTCCCCTCCTCCTTTTCCTGCACATGCTTCCTGAGTTGCAACATATCAGACAAATCATTCCTCTGAAGCCGTGGCTTGGGGACCGCTCCGGCACAAAGGCCTTGTCTCTGTGTGCTCCTTTTCATCCTAGTGAGGAGAAGGAAACTGTCCCATGTTGGACGGGGTCCCTTTCCAGCTGCTGCAGGCTTGCACGCCCAGGAAGTGTGTGTTGCTGAGCCCCTTTATGGTACCTTTGTAAAACATGCTTTAACTGTCTGCAAATGTACGGTATTTAAGCAGCAGAGTCTGTATTATCAAATGCAGTCATGCAGACTGTAGTCCTCGGGGTGAAAAGCTCTGGGGGGAGAGGCTGGATGTGACAGTGAAATTTGAGAACCAAAGCAAGAGGAAATTCTTGCCCATGTGTTGGAATAGAGCAGGTTCAGTAGAGGTGGAGGATGGGGAACATATACTCCCTCTCAGTTTGGAAGTGCTGAAGGAGGCGGTCAGAAAGAAGAGGGGGAGGCAGGTCAGGGAAAAGGCAACAAAAGATCAGGCTGTCCAGTGGGCCACAGTTTGCTGTGTTTTGTTTTTTGCCTTTAATGCTGTGCTTTTCTCTGCCTGTTCCTCTTAACTAAATTTGGGCAAAGATAATTTTCAGTTTTTTTCTTTGTTAAAAGAGGAACCCTACCTCCATTCAGATTTTTTCAAAGTTATATTTTGTATCAGTGCATCTAGAATGACTATTTTGCACTGACTTTTTTTTAAAGAATTTTTATTTCCCTCATTATTTTCCCATTTTCCTTTTCTATTTGTATCAACCTGAGCCATCTCCAAAGGAAAGGTGATACTGCTACTGGCTAACATTTGGGGTGGGTGACACTGTGTGTTAAACACCATGTCTGTAATAACTTAGATGTCAGTTGGAAGTTTGCCCTAATTGTATTTTTTCTTTTCATTTATAAATCCAGTTCACAGTTCTTGAGCATTTGTAGAGCATTTCAATAAGGTGTTTGTTTCAGGTCTTGGATTTTTTTCTCCCTCAAATCCTTTGAGATCTTTGAGGCAGTATTTCTCATTCAATAACTGTATTCAGTAAAATGATGTGCCTGTCAAAGCTGTATTGCACCTTAGGAGAGGATGACAGGTTCTTCCAGAGTTCTCAATTTGCAAAGCCTTAACCATCTCCCACTTCAAATCAGGACTTTGCCACTGCTTAAGGTCTTTAAGTACTTCATTAACTTAACAATAAGCCTGCCCTCTCTTGCTTTTTAGTAAAACCTTTGATTTTTTTTTAAATTTTATTTCATGAATGGTACAGGTATTAATTCTTTACTCTGATATGGAGAAGACTTTAATTTCATAAACTTTATTGGAGAAGGAAAAATAACTTCCATCCCAGCTCTGCATTTTTGAGGCAATTTTTATGTTTAGAATCTGTTTACCATGTAGATTTAGAGAACTAAATCATTGTATTGTACCTCCAGAAAGATAGTTTTAGACATCTTTGGTGGTTTCAAGTGTACACGAAGCAGAGAGTTCAGAGCTGAAATTAACTTGTTTGTAAATTTCTTTTTTATAGACAAGGTCTAAAAAGCATTAAACAGAATGAAAATCTAGCATATCTAGGCCCAGGAAGATGGGTTAATGCTGTAGTATGAACTATGATTTTGAATTTTCTACCATTTTCAGTTGTCTGAATCAGCCCTTTTCTGAGGGCAAACTTTACAGGTCCACGGACAAGAGTGAATAGGGTTTTAGGAAGATGAGGTGAGAACGCTGCAAGGGCTTGTCTGGAGACATCTCTGTGTATGGAGGGCTAGAAGGTCCTGTCCTGTGGTGTGTGCCCCCTGCCCCATACTGTGGCTATGGCAATGACCATTCATTGTCCCCCATTAAAACCTTCCAGTCCTTAGCACTAGCAGAGTCTGGGTTGCCTGACTTTGCTCTGGTTTCAGCAGTTGGGGTCTGCTGAAATGCCTCAGTTGCCCATAATGCAGCGGGGTTTTGGACATTGCTCATGGTCACTGTGTTTCAGGTGTATACACCTACTTCTGACTACAGAACTGAGTTTATTCTTTAGGAGTAAGTCCTATATAGAGTAGCATGTTCCCTTGCGCTGAAGCCTCCTCTCCTCCCCTCTTCCACCACCCTGATGAACTGCAGTTGGGTCATTGGTTGGCTCCTCTTTTCATCCACACCCAGGGATTGAAGGGATGCCTCTGGAGGCCAGATGCCTACTCACCATCATCCCTGGTGTGTAGGTATTGCCCTGAGCATTGAGGTGGCTTTCTGTGCTCTCCGGAGCTTTGGAGGGCTCCTAGGAGGAACTGTCTGGCTTGAGTGCATTGCAGTGACTGCTGCAGAGCCCTGGCACTACCAACTGCCAGTCTGCAGGAAGGAGTTTCTGAGAGAGCATGTTGTGCCAATCCATAATGAATGGCTGAGAGGAACAAAGTGTATCACATAGGTATTAGTGTAGGTGGCAGGTTTTGGTATTTTACGTTGGTGTATATTCTCTGTTAGTCCTTCAAAAAGAAAGCTGCAAGGCCCAAATCAGTTATCAAGTCCTTGCTGAAATTAGCAATGAAAAAACCCTGGTTTGTTGCATTATTTCCTTTAAAGTGATAACTGTCCTCCTCTGCTAGGGAATGGCCCATCTGTTTGCATGTTGCCCCATCTTTCAGGTACACCAAGATGCATGTGAGTTCTTTATTATAAAATTCAATAATTTGGCCATTCATGAAGAATTAATAACAAACCCAAACCAGTAGAACTTTTCATTCCTAAACAAAGTATTTTAAAGTATGCATCGAAAATCATGTTTTCCAGGGTTGTTTTTTTTTTTCTACTCTGTTTGGCATACACATGGTTTTATGTGGTACTGCCTAGGGTATGGTGAGGGCTGGGTACTACTTGTAGCTGAGGCTGCGGTAGCAGAAATCATTCATCCTGTCTCATCCCTTTTTGGCTTAGCCCACGGGAAGACTCCTGTTCAGTTAGCCCAGTCATTACAGTAGAAAGCTGCACTAATATCTTGCAAGCTGCAGGACAAAAGATATTTCATCTTGAAAGCCTTGCCATGAAGAAACTTTGTCTAGAAGATTCTATGCGGATTTGAACTGGCCAGGTAAACGTACACTGGAAAGTGCTTTGTGAAATGTGTCCTAAAACATTTTTATCTGGTGCTGATGTCCTTAAAAGCCAGATGAAGTGCATCAGTGACTCATGGTCAGTTACTGCCCTGCTGTGTGATGTAAACCAGATCTTGCTTTGGTGCCTTCTGGCATACAGCCTTTCAGGCTGGATTGTGAATTTCAAGCTTATGCTTGTAGTCTGCAGTTCATACCCTGCTATTCTCTTGAAAGAGAACCAAGCTATTCTCTTGAAAGTGATCTCTTAAATTGCTTGTAGCATAAATAGAAAGTCTCCAGTTACTTCCTTACTATTCTAGTTACTATTCTTGATTAAAGAGGAGATTAGATCTAAATGTTAGAATGACCCAGGAAGTTCTATTTGCCCATCTCCTCACTTTCTTTCCTTCCATTCCTCTGTCAAAATACAGATTTGTTGCAGTTTTAGGTCTAATGATTTTTCAGTCTTCTGGTGGGCATTGTTGTGAAAGAGTGGAAGTGTAACATTTTAAAGAAGGAAAAGGGCAGGTGTGTGGCTTTGGGTTTTCTTTGTTTATTTTTTAAAGTTTCTGAAATACATTTGGTTACTTCTGACAGTCATAATAAAAATCAGTTGATTAGACAAGAAGGTTAGGTATATGAAGCAAAGCACTGTTTTCCAGCAAAATGAGCAGCTAGGATATATTTCAGTCTTCAGATGCTTGGCTAAATAATGGTGACATACGTTTTTTGCTGCTAGAAATTGAGATTTTGGCGGTCATATGCAACTGTGAAATCTGTAGGCATATACTGTAGCAGAAGCTGTCTTTATGCATATACAGCACATGGTATTTGGCTTGGGAGAAAGTTCTTCGCTCTCTAAGAAAGTCAGGTTTTTGATGGAACTGACTGCTGTTTGTGCTTCATAGTTAAAATTTTTATTCTGGAAGGACAAATAAGGTGTATGTATTAAAGGTACTGTTGTTTTGCCACTGTTCCCAGCAACACAGTCTATTTCCCTGTCTCTTTCTTTTTTCCAAGCTGTTTCTTTCCAAGCTTGTGATCATAATTATAGTGAGATGTAGATTACATACATCTATATATTCCAGCAGGAAAACTGAGCCTCAGAAAAATTTTGGACTGTGGGACAGTTCCTTACTCACCTCTGTCTTAAAAGTGTTTTGGTATTCCCAAAGGGTTCTGGGAATGTCAGTTTGGTAAGACACTGGGTGTGGGGAGGATGGAGAGTAAAAGGAAAAGGATGGAAGAAGTATGCAAGTGGTGGTTCACCAGTGTCACATTAATAGAATCCTCGAATCAAGTGCTCATTCATTTTAACTAGAGGCTAATTAATCAGAGTGAGTAGATAAAATGATAAGCTGCTTTTAATGAAGTGAAGCAGCTTTATTAGCAGTAAGCAAAATGCAAAATATTTGGTCTCTGGCACATGTGGTTTTCATGGGGACTGTGGTTTGCCACCAGCTCTGGATTGTGCTAGCCTTTTTCTTGCTGCACTCTGCAGGCTGTGCTGTCTGTGTGTTTCAGCATGTGGCCAATTCAGAATTCAGGAAATAGAGTCTAATCAGAAGCAGGTGTAACATTTTAAAACCAGAAGGAATGTTCCTTACAGATCTTTTCCTATGCCAGATTAGCATTTGCCAATTTTCAAACTTTGGATGCTATTATTTTTCTTCGGAGATAGCAGGCTTTATGCTTCCAAGCAGACAAACAAAAAGCTGTGTGGATTTATCAGAGTACAGAAATGTACCAGGCTGGTGCTACTTGTGTGTGTGGTTAAGTAGAGGGCCAAAGCCAGTGTGCCACTGTTAAACTGGAGCGTGTTTGCATACTCTTGTTTCAGATGGCTTTCTGCATCTGTGCCATTGTGGTGTTCCCCAGTGTCTCTCTTGAAAAGCTGTAGAAGCCGTTGGACTGTGATGTGCATGGCAGTGCAAAGCTGTAATAGGAAATACATAAATGAGTAATAGATTAGGATAATGACGTAATTTACATTGGACTGAATTACATTAGGTGACCACATTTAGGCTCGAAATTAACTTCACTTTTGACTAGGTATATCCTTATTGAAATAAGCTAAAATTAGCAAATTATTCATTAAAGTCACCTCAGTAAACTTAGAAACTAGCGGTTCGATAAGGTTCCTGTAGTTATGTGAACTGGAGAAGTTGAGCTGGTAGGTGATTTGTGAATAGGATGCTGGCAAGGAAATTGTCTTTCCCCCACCAGCCTTTCCTTAAAAGACTCTGCTTCTCAGCGCCATTCAAGTGTAAATCCTTCTGCAACAAAGGGGAGGCTGGCAGCTCCACCGGTTCAACAGTATAAGCGATCTCTCATGCTTCAGTTGAAAGGTTGAATCCCTGAAACACAGAATGCTGCTATAGAGGGAAACTCTGAAAAGGCTGCTGAGAATGGCGGGGTGGGGGGAGCATAGGGTTGGAAAGCTGTTGAGATCCTTGAAAGCGCAGTGACAATTTTTGTCTTTACTGTAAAATGACCTGGAGGCAGCTGGACAAAAGGAAAGGCTGCTGTTCAGGTGAGGTTGCCATCACCACTCTAGGAGCTGGATTTTACTTGTTCTCCCCCTTAGGAACACAGCATGCTGCTCTATTTGCCAGCACTGTATGTGGTGCCAATATTTTGTCTACAGTGTGCAGTGAGTCCCTCTTAGTTTTCCTGTTTGGATTATTCTTTCTAACGACTTTGTGTTGCAAGTCTCAAAGCTTTGGAATTGTGACTTCTTGTTTTGCAAAACAGAGTATGAAATTGTGGACATTAGGTTTTACACTGAAAGGATGAGGTTAATCTTGCACCTTCCGAAACCCTTGTAAATATTTGACCGGCTACTCGGCAACACAGCTGAACGGCCTGAGTTAATGCTTAATGTGAGAGTGGTCCTGAAGTGCATGGCTTTGGTGATGGGCCAAGGGTCACAGAGTGAGCAGTAGTTCCCCATGAAGACATCTGTGCTCCCTGTTCCTTATCTTCCAGGATTCCTCCCTTTCCCCCTCCACTGCCCCAGATCTGCAGGCAGGAGGAGGTGAGATAGCTGAGTCCGCTCCAGGCAGAGTCAGCTGGGTGTGTTCAGGTGGCACTAAAATAATTTTGGGCTGTCTTGCTGACTTTCTCTGCCCTGGTGCTTTTGTTGGTCCAGCAGCAATGTGGTAATCCCTGACTTCTAAGTGAGGGTGAGTCTGTCAGGCTCTTCACAACTACATCTGGGTTTGGAAGAAGGTTCTTATGCACATATAAGTGGCACCAGTATGCTGTTGGTAGTAACTGGTCACTGGGGAGGAGCAGCCTAGAAACCAGTGACAAATCTGAACCTGAGTATGTTAAAATTTAAATTGCAGGTTCTGATACCTGCCATGCCTTGATAATGTAAAAATACTCTCTTCTTGTGTTCTGAATGAAATGCTTCCTAGTGTTGGAAAGTTAGTACCAAGACTACATGGGAAAATGTTTTCAGCTTGATGAACCAGATCAATGAAAATGCCCTTCTTGTTTTACGGGAACTAACCAGTGCAAGACAGCTTTTGCTTTTCTGATGTAAAGATTTATAATTCGTAATGTTGTGCCATATCAGTCCTTCCAAGTGGCAAGAACCTTAAATGTCAGTGCAAATGGAAGAAGATTCTTTCAGAGACCTTCAATATCATAACAGAGCCATAGCATCGTTTAAAAAGAAATGTTTTTAAGCTGATTGTTTAGGTGTGATTACTGTTGCTTTAGGATACCAGCTATCGGAGACCATCCCAGAGACATGTATAGTGTATTCCAGTAACTGTATAAAGAAGTAGCACTGCCCCACCTACTGCACCATTAGATGGAAATAAGCAAAACTTTGATTACTGAAAAACTAACTTGTTACATGCTGTTTAAAAAAACAGTACTGCTTTCTACAGCTGTGTTTTTTAACTATTGTTGTTGTAAAAAAAATTTGTTAATTTCTGGCAATAGTTTATTGTTTTGATTTGGAGGGGATTGTTTTGTTTGGTTTGTTTTAGTTGGTGGTTTTTGTTGGTTGTTTTTGTTTTTTGTTTGTTTTGGGGGTTTTGTTGGTATTGTTGTTGTCTGGGTTTTAATATGCTGAGGGGTTTATATGCACACTTAGAGTTTGGTAGTCTCCATTTTCTAGTCTGCATTTCTGTGGCAGAAACTTGGATTCCTGAAGATCAATTTTGGAAATACCCTATTTGACAAAAATTTCTCAGGAGAAAATGAGCATCCAAGAAAGAAGGCAGTAGTGTTGGAAAAGGTCTGTTCATGCTGGTAAGGAGTGTTGACCTCAGACCAGGGACTCACTTGGGAAAGGTTCAATGCGTTTGACTCCAATGCTCCTAATCCAAACAAACCACACGGAAGAAGCTAGAAAAGATAAGGTTTGGGAAAACCTTTTGCTGTGTGGCTTGTGATCGGAGCACCTCAATCATAGTTCCTACACCTTCTTTTAAGATGTGCTGGTGGGCAGACACCTGTGTGAGCCCTGAGCATAGCCCCAGCTGGCAGGTATTAGTTTAGGTGTTTTTATAGCAGAATACAGTGCTGGAAAAGAATATCATTCTTTACAGCCTATTATCAGATGGAGAATTGAGATCTAGGCAGTGATTCTTCTGAAGGACCGCGGCTTATCATGAGCTCAGCCTAGATTCGAGTGAAGTCTAGCATTAGCTTCCTGGAAGTGTTCAGCAGGTGCCTCTGTAAAATAAGAGTCTGTTGGGCCACTACAAATGCCAGCCCTGTATTTTTAACTGAACACATGGATGCACAGAAAAGCAAAGTTATTTTCCTTCAGTTCCCTGGCAAGGGAACTACATAGCTGGGAATAGAATGGAGATTTCCTGATGTCCATTTCCCTCTTATAATTATCAAACAGCGCTGCTTTCTTCTTCATTGTAAACATGAATTGAGCCAAATGGCATGCACAATTAGCTTTTTTTCCTGCAAAGCTGAAGGGAAGGAGAGAAGGAGGAGGAGACTGGAGATATAAAGGAGGAGGGGAGAGTCATTCAGGGACACTGTACCTGCTGGGGCGCAATGTAATAACCGCTGGGGCAGCCTGGGCTGCAGATGCATTGTTATCTGCAGTCCCCAATCTGGGAGAGCTGCAAAAGGTTTAATGCAAATCTGAGACCTCTGCCATTGTGTGAGACAGATTAGGGCTCATTTGCATTCCTTCTCCTATAATAATTACCTAGCAAGGAGTGCCTGTTACCATTAGCTTCATTCTGTTTGCCTGTGATAACGCCATCAGCAATCTCTTCTCCACGGATTGTGGACACTGTGAGGAAGGGCAGTGGGCCAAAAAAATGATAATAAAAGAAATCTGTTGGGAAAGTAGTAGAAAAATGTGAATGCTGAAAAATTAAAATGCAGATCATTTTAGTAATAGCCACTAAATACAGCTGGAGTAATACTGTGAGCTGAAGAGTAAAAGTCAATATTAATCCATAATATTGATGAGTGGTATGGTTTCAAATCTCAGTTGAGAAAAGCTAGTGCAGGATTTTAACTGAGCTTTATCTATGGTGCTTTCAGTAGTTTTGTCTAGTTTTCAGGATTGATTTAGATTGTTCTAAAATTACTGCAACTAGAGATTGGTGTTACTGAGAGACAAATGATAGCTGTCTAAAACTGACGTGATGCATCAGAAATTCAGGTAAAATTCTGCAGACTTAGTGCTGCTTTGGGTCCTGGAACTGAAGCAAAGGAGGATTCCTGACTTAGAAATTAGGGCAGATATTTGGGGTTTTGAGGTTCTTTTACAGTGGGGTTTGGTTTTTTTTGTTTTTGAGATAGGAGGAGTTAAATAGCAGAAAAGGAATGCAACTAAAGCTGGGAGAGTGAGGGTGCTAAAATCAGCTTGTTCCCTCTATGCATTTATTGCATGTGGAAGAAATACGAAATCCTTTTGAGCAACATTTGCTGTTCTTGCCGCTTACTCTCCTTCCCTTGGTTTTTACCCTTTGCACTCTGATGAAGAAGCTGCTGGAGTCACCCCACCAGAGGCAGAGAACCCTGAAATTCCCTGTTCAGCTTTGGCTCCTGCCTTGAATCCTCAGCCATGAGTACACATAGCAGCAGCAGAGTGCAGCTGCTGGGGATGGAGCCCAGGACTCATCTCAGGGCCTGGCTGTGTGACCCCACAGAAGGTCTTCTTTGGATGCTCCCAGTGCAGGATGTAGGGAGAACTCTGGAAGAAGATAACATGCCAGATATCCTATGTGCACATCAACATCAGGGAGCAAGCAGGGTGTGCCTAGGCTGCCTCTGGTTTGCTACAGATTTCCCTGTTTTGGTGCAAGCTTTTCCATGCCAGAATTTCCAGTGAAATAACTCCATCTTTCACAGTGAAGGGGTGGTGAAGCAGGAAGACAAATCAAAGCAGCTCTGGCTTTAATCTGCCAAACAGCCACCTTACATCTATTTAAATAGATGTAGGCTGATTTCTGATCTGCAGCAGGCTATCAAAATGATGAGTCTTATAGTTGGGTTGTTTTGTGTGCCTTTATTTTTTCAAGTGATATTTTGAGGGCATGCTGCCACACTCACCTTGTCATCAGTGTGGAAGCAGTAGAATGCCCAGGATGCTGCCTGAAAAGTTGGCTATGGTTCTGAGGGGAGAGAGAGATGGGGAGTTGCAAGGAGCTTTTTTGTAGGCACCTGTTGGGCAGCAAGTGAATTGCCAGGAGAAAACCTCAGTTCCTGCGACTGGCATCATTTCTGGCTGTTAGGCGTTTGGGTGGGTACTGTATTCACATACCTCTGAAGAGTTTAGAGATCCCTATGTGTGAACATCCTTAGTTTCCCAAAACTTTCCTCTTGCCACCAGTTTAATTTTCTTAAACTGCGGGAGCAAGAGAAAAGCATTTTGACAACACGTAATATCAAGGTACATGGATAGGGCTAAGTGCTGCCTTCAATGATAGCACTAGATATTTAGCATTAACCACAAGTTATATTGATGTAAAGGATTACAGGGAATGGCAGAGGACTGGAAATGTTGATATTTCTTAGTCTATTTTTTTTTCCTCTTCGTGGTTTTACTGCCATAATAACGTTAAAAATCACAAACTTGACAGTTACACAAACATAAAAGGAAACTTTAAAAGAGAAGTTTAAAAAATAGTTTTAAAGCACATGTTTCTTAAACCAAATGAGTACTTTTAATTCTAAATGCAAACTAAAGGATACAACTGTATTTTATTGAAGAGCAGCAGCATAAATCTTTGTTCCTCTTCAGACCTTTTTCTAGGAGGAGGAGATACAATTTGGTGCATAGCTTGTTCTATATATATATATATTTATCATTTACAAGTTGTGCCATCATTACATTGGAATAAAACTGCAGTTGATATAATTGGAAAGGTCTAGTGTATGTAGTGTGTGGGGAAGGACAAGGAAGTTTTGAAGTGTATGGAGAATAATGATTATGTACATTAACATATGTTGCTGTTTTAGCTTACATTTAACTGTGTGAGTAATTGGAGATAATAAAAAAATCTGACTACTTAGATACTGCAGTATGATATGGGAAGCTGTATGTTTTTATATATATACACACACAATTTGAAACTTAAAAAATAATGTAAAGATAACATAGCTTCTTACAAGGCTTGTATTATGTCTGCAAATTATTCTTCTCCTATGGCCCTTCTTTAATAATTATTTTAGTCCAGTCACCGTATGTATTTTCAGACTTTTGATTCTGTTGCAGTGCATTCCAAGTAATTTGTGTATTTAGTATATAGCTTTTCTTCTTTAACCCACCATGTGCATGGTATGTTACTCATCCCAAAGCCTCTGTGATCTGGAAGTGGTGCATCAGAAATGAATTTTTGAATCCCCTTCCTTATCTGAAAAGTTGAACTTGGGCTTTAAAGACCTGTAAAGGCAGGTGAACAGCTGCGGTTTTGTTGGAGGAAATGTCACCATAAGTGAAGAGGTGCTGAAAGCTCTGTCCCAGCGCAGTGGCACTGGGACTGCTGTTGCTCATCCTCCCTAATGGGAGGCAGTGGCCTGTCACACCCAGGAGCAAGGAGGTGTTCATTTGCTCAGGCTCAGGTACACAGCCTAAGCTATACAAGCTGGTCAGAGTTGTTTTTCAGTACTGCTGCACTTGAAGGTAAATTTAAGCTGACCCTATTGTTTTGTTGAAATGCATGTCGGGTGCTCTGTCCCTCAACAGAACTTCAAACACCTGTTTGGAGAATGGCTTATTTGCCTACAACTTTAGCCTCTCCAGGAAACAGGCATCCCAGCTTGGCATTTGAGAGCAATGCATTTCCAAAAGAATCATTGGAAAGAGAAAAAAAACAAGTTGGGGGGGGCTTGTTTGTGCTGTTCACTGCATTAGCAAACGGAGGACCCACCGACTGTCAGTATGTTAAACTGACCATCACACATAAATGAATGAAAGGAACAGCTGGTTTTTCTCTGGTATCTTTAGGCTGTCTGAGAATGATCATCAGGCAATCCTTTCTGTTCTAACAGAGTCCAGATATGGACTGCTGTACAGAAAATGAAAGAGAAGTTACTTTTCTAGCTCAGCAGTAGCACGGGCACACAGCTCCCTGCTCCTCTTTCATGTCTCACCATGCCTCCTTCCTCTCTCTCCCTCTCCAGCTGGTTTAATAGCAGTGAAGTTACTAGCTGAAGAACTGGCTTTGCTAACCTTTACCTAACAAAAAGGTTTCACAAGCTTTACACTATATGGCGTAGTGATACTTTCCTTAAATACTTGAAGAAAACGTGCCCACAGAGAGCGTAGATATCCTTGAAAACATACTTAAACACAGGTTTATGAAGTAATGCTGATAACTAAACTTTTATATAAGCATAACCATACACCCACACAACTTACAAGACTAGACTTATTTTCAGCTGCCTTATTATCAAAATTACAATTTATATAACATAAATTATGTGAGCCAAAGGAATTTATGAAGCAGAATTCTGGAATTGGTTTAACTCTCTTGATTCTGCAGAATGTTTCTATCTTAGTAACTGCAATAACTTTTTTTTTTAATTTGGGGGGAATGGGAGAGTTTGGATTAAAATGTTTTATGAAAAGGGCTTGATATTTGAAGCATTGCAGAAAGCTATGTTTTAACATTTATTGAAAGGCTAACTGCAAAATATTTCTTTTAGACCTACTCCAGTACAATATGGGTAGCTGTAGTCTACACAGCAAGTTATGAAAAGAAAACAAAGAATTTGCACACTGGTGTCCAGTGACACCCAAACTACTGTCCAGTTACAAAATCCAGGTACCCAAAGCAAAGCAACAGTGTCCTAGGCACAGGGCTCTGCCCAAGGTAATCAGCTTTCCTGAGTTAAAAGAAGTCTGTTTTCTGGGTGGAGCACCATGCAGATTTGCCCAAAGACTGCAAACATTAATCTCTTCATGTGGTTTTGTGAACTTAGGTTTATTTCTTAATCTGTGTACAACTCTGTTGGGTAAAACATGGTGTTGCTGCAGAGAGAGCTAATGCATGTGGGAGTACATGTTCTTTCTTGGCTCAGCCTCCTTGAGGAGGACTGACACACAGGAGCTGGGACTTGTGGGATGTTTTTCTCAAACAAATCCTCATCCTATTTGGACTAACTACAACAGAAGACTTTTCAATTTCTTTTTTTTTTTTTTTTTATTTCCCTCCCCTGCTAACACGACTAAGGAAGTTGTTTTCAGTTCTTGTGACTGGAGTGTGGCTTTGGTCGCAGGTCATGATCTTAAATTTGGATGTGTTACAACTCCAGCTAAATAAAATATGCCATCTTGCCTTGTTCCATCAGTGTGAAGTTAGTCGGGCATTTGAGTAGAAAGGAGTTCACCATTATAAAAGCAGGCAGTCTGGGGAGAATGAGGAAGCTGAGCACAAGCCTGCAAGCACAGCTTGTGTACATATTTGTTGAAAGCTAATTGGCAACGCAGTTGCCTTTCAGAGTTGTTCTTTCACCTATCAGTAGAGCACAACTCTGGTACTTAATGTACTGTAGATTACGTAAACGCTACCCTGAAATATTTGTACAGGCAATTAACTCTTGTTTTTATACTACTCTTGAGTTACAAATGGAAGCCTGCTGTAGAGCTCGGAATATTTATGCTATGAGAGATATTCCATAATTAGATTAAATAACGCTTTCAGCAAACTGGCTAGCATTAAGATGAGAAAAAACAGGATATTGGCTATCCTGTAAGGAGCTGATGGTCTTTTAAAATTCAGTATCCAAGAAATACAGATGCTGTGTTTGGACCACATTGTGGAGGAGCAGCAGTATTTACAAGGGTTTTGTATAGAGCAAATGTATCTGCTTTTGGTTATTATATTTGGAGACTGTAAATGCTTGTATCACTAACACTGGTCTGCATTTTTTGTGGCAAAACATTATTATTAATGGAGTGACTTGAAGCATGTGTACTAGTGTGGTGTCACAGTTACCAGAACAACATCATCGTCTAATGTGTCTGGGTGGCTCTAAGAATACTTATGTAGATGCATATTTATTTTTCTTCCTCTTGCTCTTTTCAAACTTATCTTACAAACATTTTGTCCCTGATGAAATTAAGTCACAGCTCTGCAATTTGAGCTGGATAATAAATCTATTAAAATGCAACCAATTGGTAACAACAGTCTCAAAGCCAGACCTCCGTCCTCCAGAGTTTATTCACAAGCACTTGACCTAATATGACCGTGAATATGAATAAAATGTTAAGGGCTTTTATTGCAATTCATAATGTGACTTGCTGCTATGATAATAAAACAACATTTAGAACCTCAATGGCTGCAGCATTCTCGTGCTCAACATGTGCTTGTGCTAACAGAGGTGTAGGTAATGTGTTCCCCAGTGAAGTCAAGGGACTGCTTGAAGGAATTCTTTAGTATTTTACATAGAATCAAATAGGCTAAAAAGGTGGAAAATAAAACTGATGGAATCAAAATCCTTCGTACATTACATGTACTAAGACATCACAATAAGATCAGATTGTAGTTGATTTAAAAAAACAGCTTCTTTAGAAAGGAGAAAGTGTAATTTATTGTATATCAGTGCAAAAGTGTTATTACTAATACTGACACACACACACATTGGCTGTGTATTGTGGCTGGGTTTTTGTGGATGAGAACAGCTAAACTTGACTGGCACTTCCATAATGAAGTCAGAAGCCCATTTGCAGGTTTTGGATTTGTTCTCCAAATGGTCTAAATCGACTGCTTCTGTGATCAGATATTCATCTGTTTTCTCTTGGATTTCTTTTTCCTCCTCAAAACAACCTCTCCCAGACAGAGAATTCTTTATGCAGGAAATTTTAAGCAATTTAACTGAGACTTTTCTCAGTCATTTGTGAATTGTTATAATAGGTTTTACTTGCCCAGTTCAGTAGCAAAATGTTCTTGCTTAAGAGTTCCTCCAGCTTTTTCTGGCTCTCTCATATGTATGGAGATGAGCTGTTTGCAGGGAAGAGGTAAGTGTGTGAAATGGTTCTTGAAATGTCTAATGTCATCCACAACCACTCTTCCCTATGTGACAGAAGATGTGAATGGTAAATATGGCTGAAACCCGAAGGCTGCTGCAATTGTTGATGATTTTCAGAAGTGTCTATAAGTTTCTCTTGGATTCCTTTAAAGTCCCCTGTGGCTATAGGAAATTAAAGATGTTTGAAGCATTACCTACTTGCCAGATGAAAAGAGACAGGAACTGTTGTAATGCCTCTATCCAGTTGCTGTCTTCTTTTGGGGACTATAGTAGTTCATTAAAGTAATCTTAGCAAAAATGAGAAATAAATCACCTTAAGAAACAATTTTGCTTTGATGTTTCTCCACTTTAGAAATTTAAAAGTAGTATTTAGTGTGAGAATGAAGAGACAGAGGGCTTTCTGTTTAATTGTCAGGACAAGGTTTGTAGGTAGAGGGGTTTTAATTAGGTCAGACGGTGCAGTCAGAAAAATAATTTTTTGTGGATGTGAACATTTCTTTAGAGTTACATTTAATGTTTTGATGGAGCAATTAAGTGTCATTCATTTCAGGCTGACAATCTAACCGGCCTCAGATTTCTTAATCCAAGGTCAGGAATCATTGGTTCTTAATGAGTGTTGCAATGTGTGAAAAGACCAGGTAGTTTGTAATCTGATCTTCATGACTAACTAGAAATGAGGTGTAACTTTGAAAGAAATTGAAGCCTATTGGAAAAAAAAATACATTTTTTTATTAAACAAATGCATTTGGACTGTAGTGAGAAATGTGGCATATTTTTACGTGTGTCTTAATTTGATGTATTATTTAATCATGGCTGCTTCTGAAGCTGATGGCTGTTGCTGCAGCTCTGATTCTTCCCTTCTATAGTATGCCTGTCCTTTCCTGGAGAGTTGGCATTGCCTACGCTAGTTTCAGGGTTTTTTCCTAGTCTCTTCACTAGTCTGTGTTAGAGCCTTGGTGAGCTACCATTATTTGGACTCATAAGACAAATTACATAAATTGACGTGAATCTGCTGGAACTCTGGTAGTTTACAGTGAATCTGATCTGTACTTTGATTTGTACTTTCCTTCAGTAGATTATACTGACTCCAAGTCTAGGGCAGCTTTTGCTGGTTTTCATAATGACTGTAGGTAGGACTTAGTAAAATTTGGTGTGATATTAATTCATGCACCAAGGCAAATTACGGTAGCAAACAATCTTGCAAACTTCTCACTGCCTGGCTTCCTCTGCCAGCGGTGTCAGTGCTTCTCTTTCTCTCATTTCCTGTGCTTGTCACAAACCATTTGAGCAAGCAGTGAAGCCTATGAGGAGTACTGGCTGGGGAGGGAAAAAAAAGGACAAATAATTCTCGGTGGTGAGTTTTGACCCACACTTCTAACAAAGTGGTTGTAATAGTCTAAACAGTGTCCATGGCAAGACCTGCATGTTTTATACCCATTTATTGTGCTATCACTGTGCCAAGGGACTTAGTTGTAATAATTAGCAGACTTTAGGTCAGAGGCGATCTGGTAATTATTCCTCTAGCTCTTCACAGGCTATAACTTCCACTAAGCCATAGGAGTTGGCTGAATTAATGTTTTTGGAGCTGTGAATGCATTGCTGTTGTGCTGGTTTTCTTACTGATAATTTTGTTATACGTACCTAGAAGGGAATTGTTAAAAGTTGTACCTGAAAAAAAAAAAGTTTTTCTTCATTTTTTTCTATGCATATAAAATATCTAAAGCTTGGAAGTCTGTGTCTGACTTCAGGTATGGTGGATTTCAAAATCAGGTATGCTGTAGGGCTCTGTCACCCTTCCCTTTTCTCCACCCCCACAACCAGAGAAAGAAGTAACCTAGTATCTGAGGAATGCAAGTTATGCAGATGTTCAAAAGGCCAAATAAAACAAATAGATGGGCTGCAGCTGCTAGAGCAGCATAAAGCACAGAACACTCACTGCTGTGATGAGGGAGCTGCATTTCAGCAGGCCTCTAGCTTTTGCTGTTCGAGGAAAACAACACGGTGTATTAATTTAACCAGTTTTAATCTTATTTTGATTGTAAATTGCGATTACTTTCATTATTGTTGAGATTTCAAGCCTCCAGATTTCATGTTAATGAGGGAACAGAAGAATAAAAAGTGGTAATGTCCTTTCAGAGAAAGGAAAAGGGGAGTCCCACAGTAGTACAAGATTTGTTAATCTTTTCATGAGAAATGACAGACTTCCTTGAAAGTAAATTGGCCCAGTTGTCCCCCTGTACAATGTCCAAATATATCTTCTAATATCCTGAGATTACAGTGGGAGACCAGACACTGCTGTACATTAAAAGTCAACTTTCCATCAGAAATTTTCATGTTGAGGGAGCTGAAGGTGCCCTGACCATTATACTCTTCCCAACTAAATGTCATCTTGAGATTTAAAAAAAGGGTCAAAACCTGATAGGAGACTTGTATGGGACCAAGACACTGAGTAAATCATTGAAATGCAGATTGACAAAACTGTTCAGCAGTTGATTTGCTATTTTAGGGCATTCCTAAGCAACACAATGGTGTGGCATAGAGAGATGCCCAAGCAAATACTACCCTCCTCTGGTACGTTCACATAGCACAACCTTTTGCAGAAATATTTGTATTGTTCTGGGAATAGCATGGGCATGTCATAGCAGTGTAACCATACACTTGAGGTCTACAGGAGGAGAACTTGGCTCTTGCCAGCATTTGGTATTACTACTTCAGCTCTTACAGCGTGGATAAACACACTTCCTAAAGGGGTACCATGTATGAACCTGGGCAGCTTACTCTTTGTTCGTATGTTTTAAGAATGGTAGATTGAATAGCAAGTAAGATGTGGTGTCTTTGTATTCAGCCTTTCTAATCTGGTCCTACTGAACTGTTGGTTTTGACTGTGAAATCCCAAAGAGTTTGCCACCTACCTATCTCCTGGTCTAGAGGTCCTGCTCAGGGTTTTCCATTTCCTTTATGCTGCAAAATCCAGTCTGACAATAGTTTGACTTCTGAAATAAAGACAAGGTCATGATTTCAAGCATTTGAGATAATATTTTGGGCTTGTTACATGCCCGTGTGGCTAGAACCTCATCCAAAAGAATTCCAGCCACTGTGTATTTGGCATTTGGTCCTAGGACCAATCTAGATTTCTAGGTAATACTTTTTTGGTAGGGAGCCAAGAGGACACTGAATTACCTGGAGCTCAGAGCCGGATGTGCCTAGACGTTTTCCAATTGTGAACTACTCCAAAAAAAACCATAGAAGCTTTTAATTTCTGAAAGCAAGAGTTTATTTTAATAAGTACTGGAATAATTGCCTTTTTAAATAGAAAAAAGAAATACAAAGCATGCTAAATTAAAAAAGTAAAAAAAAAAAAAAAAAGAGTTTATGAGCAACTTGCTCTTTTCTGCTCTGTTTATGCAGGTGGGTCTTAACTTGAGAGCAGATTTTATCCAATTCAGTGGATTTCTGAGTTGCCTAAAACTCTTTGCAGTCTTTTCTGTCCCTGAGAGACTCCTCCGAGGCTCAGTTTTGTTTGCGCTCTGTTCCTCATTACAGTCTGTTCTTGAGCTGTAGGCACCAAGCTGCTTGCTATAACTTCTACCTGCTGCAAACACAGTATTTAAACCTTCGTAAGTATGCTTAAAAGTTCTCTATGGGAGTGAATTGTCTTCTTTCATAGGGGTCCACTAATCCAGTCACTTCTGAAAGAAATGTAATGTGTAACACAGAAATTAAATGCTATATTGCATGTCTGTAGCTGCTTTTGTTCCTGAATTTTGTGACCAAAAATTCTGTATGATACATTTTATGTGTTTATGTATATGTTTATGTTATGTGATTTTACCAATGAATATGGTCTTCAGAGAACAGAAATTCTTCTGTTGTTATGAAGAAATGCACCACAGCATGATTGTTTCAACAGGCCACTGATACCTGCTTGTAAATACATAATTCCTCTCACTAGAGTATAATTAATGTTTAAGAAGAAATTAGCAATGGGATGTAACAGAACACTTCTGCCCACTTAAAATGGTGTTGAGTCATACCATTAAGGCTTTTAACTTGCTTATTTGCATTGCAAACTTGTTATGAAGTCTATCATTTTCTCTCATGGATGTGTCTCTTGGGGAAACTGAACTCTCTCCTTCACTTGATGACATTTGCACAATACGTTCCTGATGTTTGAGGAGTGGTGGGCACGATCTTTGAGCTCTACTAGCGTGGTAATAGGAGGAAGAGAATTATGGTGAAGACATTTGTGCCATGTGATAGCTACTCTTCTGGTTGTATTTTGTGCTTTTTGAAATTGACCCAGAATGGAGGGCAGCTAAGCAGATTGAAAGCAAAGCAAACCATTATGGTGGGGTTGGTCACTTTGTTCCTGAAATATGTTCCAAATCTTGTTAATTAATGGTAGCGGAGACAAACCTTGTTCTGATAAGGTCATTTAATATAATGAAACTGGATGGGGTTTGCATGTTTTGATCTTTTTAAAAAAGACTTTATTGAGTCACTGATAACTGTCATTATTTAACTGCTATACAGTATCTTATTATGTAGTAAAGTTTCTGCTGGTTAGGATTTGCAGCAATTTAGTAATACAGCTAGTGGAAGAGTAAAATGGATGTGTGATTCTTGTGTGATGTTGTGAGGGTTTTTGTACCTGCAATCACACGTGTCTGGACTTGTACTCGGTTGTTCCTGTGAGTCAGGTAGATGCTGCTCAGATGCACGCTGTATCTGCTCATCGGGTGCAGCACTGTGATGTGAGTGTGTACTGTCCTGCTTCCAAATACTGGAACGTGTGCGTGGTCTTACTTGATGTCTGCTGTTTGATGTCACTGCAGATACTAAACATGGAGTTCCGGTGTGTATGTGCCATTTCCCTCAAAGAGCTGAGCACTTTCTGTAGGAAGAACAGGCTGCAGCTCCAAATGCTTTAAATGACGAGACCCTCTTGTAGTTCTTTCATTTCCAATGGTGTTACAGCAGTGACTAATCTTCACTGGTGGGTGGACCCCATCTTGGTCATTCAAAGCAACAGACAGCCTGTGCCCCAAAACTTCAACATTTGAGTCTGTATTTGTGAGTCCCTGTTTTTCCTTCCACAAGAGACATAGTTTGTCACAAATCACGTGGAAAAGTGAAGTGTTAAGGACAGGAAATAGCTCTCGATTCCTGCTTCAGTGTTTCATCTATTGTGTGGGGCACCTGCTGAACCGACCAAGGCACTTGATTCAGGGTGGACTTACTTTATTGCAAGCTACTTAACTATTAGTTGTGGGTTAAAATGACAGCCAGCTTCTTTGTTTTTCATTATGGCTTTCTCTTTTCCATATTCATGTTAGACTTTCCATATTTAGTGTTTGAGATTTTATGGAAATATAGATAGTCAAGTGCTACACTTGTGAGGAGGTGAAATGAGGACAAAACACAGGGGACAGATCAGAATCTTTAATCTTTGCTGCTGCATGTAATTTATAAAATGTATTAGTCTGGTTTCATTCACTTACTGAACTATTTCTCATTCCACATCTCTGCTGTTTTTCTTTCATTTGAACTGGTTCAAAGCTACTTTTGTTTAATAAGGAAGACTCAGCTTAGAAAGGTTATTTAGCCCTCACACGTTTTTGTCTTAGTTCTTGAGTGTCTGCCCCCTAAAGTTGTGGGGGAGTTTAAGTAGTGGTGTTAGAGTTACACAAATCAATTTCATTGCAGAGCTTTCCCTGTCATAATGATCAGTTTGCAGCACAAATCTTATTGATTTTTCACAGCCCTGTGGAAAAACACCAAACCCCAGAGTTGATGAATACAGCTAGGAGAGACTCAGGAGACACTAATTTTGTGATTGGTGGGACTAGCTGTGGCTGTTCCCACCTTCCTTTCTAGGTTCTGTAAGCCTTTTCCATGAAGCCTGGGAATTTGGTGTGGTAGCCTGTGAGAGACGGTGACCTCTCGAGAGGATGGACAAAGAGCAGCACTCACACCCACGAGTGACGGGGGGAATAATCTTGCTGGGGTCAGTGGTGCCCCATCAGACAGAGCTGTCTGCTCTCCTGCTCACAACCTCATCCCACCACTCACCTTCTCTAAACACACTCAGAATAACTGATGCATCACATTGCCTTCTCTTTTTTTCCTTTTTCCTTATTTTTGCTTTTAATTTTTTAATCTCCTTCCTCCCCAGCTACAGGTTTTTATAACTCTTTACAGGGGCAGACGGGTAGAAATGAACTAAAGGTTTTTCAAAAAAGACAAAAAAAGTCGACGTGGTGCTGAAAAAGTAAGAATTCTCTCCATAGTGGTGTGCAAATTGTACTTAATGTTCAAGCTGTCTGCTTTATTTTGATAATCTGAGTGTGGCAGAGTATTGTCCCAGTACTGACCCCTTTTCATCTGCTATTATGCAAGGTATATTTAAATAGCTGGGCTGTAAATCTCGTTCTGGAAAACTTCCCACCTCGCCTGCCATTCCCGTTGCTATTACTATTCCTGTTTAGCCAATGTGGATTTGCTGCAGCAGTCGTGGGGCAGCCTGCTTTTGGCCATTGCTTTGTCTACTATCAATTACCTATGTATTTCAAACTTATATTTGCTTGGGGTTTTTTATACACTAGATTTTCTGAGCCTGACTATATTTTTGAAGCCTGGTGTACCCTTACTGGAAAGGTACAGGCAATCTGTCACTGGCAACAACACATGCATTATTGTCTGTTGTACAAGGAGAAGCTGTAATTGTGGTAGAATAGGAGGATTAGCAGTGAACTGTTGAAATTGTTCTCAACTAAATAGTTGTTGAAATGCCGCAGAATTTTTTAAAATCATTGGATTGCCTGTTAAAATGCCACTTTTTATTATTTCAAATACTGGATTTTGAAAGAATTGTTTTTCTACTGAGATTAAATGCAAAGAGTTAAAAGAACGAGAAGGAAAATGTTTTTCTGATTTTGTTCATTAGAAAGTTCAAATGCAAGAACATAAAAACATAGGGAAGTTTACAGAAAATGTGATTTTTTAAAAATCTGATTTTTGGTTATTTTTTTCTCCTGCCCTTGCTGTCTACATGGTGTTCCCATGAGTAGGAGCTTGAGTGTACCCAGAGAAATCAGAATCTTGTAAGACTTAACCATGAGGATGTTGTAGGATACTTTTTTTCAGTCCCTCTTTTCAGTCTGTGTACTTAAGACTGTGTGGTAATCTGTAAGACATGTAAAAAGCAAGTTTCTGGGCAGTTTGGTTAGGCTGTTATTTGGAAAAAGAAAGCAAAAGAAGATAAAAGCTGGGATGTCAGCCATTTCAGCAGAGGAAATGGGCAGAACATGACAGAGTTTAAGAACTCCAGGTCAAGAAATACTAGGTACAAAAAGACTTTGGCTATTCTAAGTGTATTGGTCTACAAGAGAGTTGAGAGGTTAACATAACTGCTGAATAATATATTAATGGTGGGAAAAGTGTTGTCTGCTTTACTGTCAGTCTTTTTTTGTGACTAAAGATAGGGTACTATTGTGCAAAGAAATATGTAAACACATTAGCTGATGTTCTAATAAATGTGCTTTGAGGAGAGCTGTAGGATGAACTGGGTAAGGGAGCAGACCTTTGTAATTTTAATTCTTATTTATATTTTTGATAGTGGAAGTATCTCAGGTCAGGTTAAAGGAAAGAGTTGAGGGATGGTCATGGTCTAGCATTTATCAGTGAAGTTCTGTAAGATAACTGAAGCCACCAACTAAGGGGAAGGTGGATCTCCTGCCCCTGTATTTGCACTGCATCCCCTTGAGTAGGTCAGCTCTCCTAGCTGGGCAAGTATGTAGGTGCCCATCATTAAGACTTCCTGATTTAGCTGAATCATTAAGCTGCCCAAAGGCATCCACCCTTCTGAGTCTTTGCTGAGCTGAAGTGAATAGGTTTCTGTAGTCTGTCGAATGACAGAGCCAACACAGGGTTGGCAGCAGAAGAGCGTGGCCAGGAGTGGAACCAGCTTTTAGGACAGCAGTAAGCCATTCGATTGTCTCATTAGCAAAAACCTCACTCTTTCAGCTTCATTTTACATGCAGTGTTAAGAACAGGAGTTTCACAGTATGCATTCTCCATATTTCTCCATATGTGCGTTATGGTCTTCAGAGGGATGGTTGGCCATAGCACAAAGTGAAGATTGCATGAGAGTGAAACACAGATGAGGACGTGGAGGAAGTTACTTTGCACAGCACTCTTCTTTTTGAATATCACCTTCCCCACAGCCTGCATGAGGCAGGAGTCCTCTAAAAGCTCCCAGATTTCTTCCAAAGGCAGGCAAGTTATTGTAAGCTGCTCGTGGAGTTCAGGTGGTTTGTCTGATTTTGCATGTCTGGCTCAGTACTTGCATTTTTTGTACCCACAGAAAAGTAGGGGGTGAGTGCTGATCCCTGGACGATGCCTTGTATTAACTGGGGGCACCAGCATGCCCAAGTAGCTGAGGATGGCAGCATGAGCCCCAGGGGAGGTATGCACAGGGTTATTGGCACGCACAGTCAGGGCAGAGTCCACTCAGGGATGTTAGATGTCTGCTGAGTGTCTGAAGAGTTCTGGCTTGATTCTTTTGCACCTGCAGACTGGAAACTGGTTTTGCCATCTGCCTGAGGCATGGAGAGACCTCCAGGAGCAGGATTACCCAGCCCAAACGTTTTGGAAGGCTCTTCCATTTTCCCCTGGCGCAGTTCAAGGGAGAAGCCAAGTGTCGTGCAGTCCGATGTAACACCTCCTCACCCCGTGAAGGAAAGCTCCCTGCCCATTCACAGCTGCCACAGGGCTCCCCAGCAATGTGCTGGTGGGTGTCTGTAAGAAAAGATGGATGCAGGGATCTGGGGGGGGGGTGGTATTCCTGCCTTGTGTGGCTTTGTGTTGGCAGCTTGGAAGGAGCACTCAGCGGCTGCATGCTGAGGCCAGCGGGCAGAATGAAAAGCTGCCCCATGCAGGGACCTTTTCTGTCCATGTGCTACAAGTCTGTGCTCTTCACTGGCTGTATTTGGGAATGAGCCCCCATCACTGGAAGAGTTTCTGTGCAGCCAGGTCCTAGACCAGCAGTTACCCTTCCCTTTCTCTGGCACAGGAGTGGAGCCAATGTTAAAAGACTACAGGTGTATGTCCTTCATGTGCATGCATGACAGGATATATTTAGAAGTGAACTCGATTTAGAAATGAAGGGCTCAGAATACAGTGTCTGGTTTGGCAAGGAGAATGTGAAAATGTGGTATAGATGTCTTAGCATTTCATAGGCTGGAACTAATTGCTGTACAAAACCCTCACAGGGACTCAGTCCCTTTAAAGAAAGAGCAAACATGTTAATCCCTGTTATTCTTGCATCTCTTTGATTGCTTTCTCCTGCTAAATGTAAAGGATTTGAAATACACCACGAGGTACGGCTTTTGGAGACCTAAAAAATGTATGCATTTGTGATGACTCTTTCGCAATTCAAGCATGCATTTCAAAGGATTATAAAAATCTAAGTCGATAATGCATTTCAGCAATTTTGCCTTGTAAAACCCCTTCCAGTTCCTTGGTAACTATTAATTGTTGGATTTCAGATGGCAGAGATGTTTGAGCGCCATATGTGATTGCATGTGTTAAGTTCTATTGCTGCTGGGGTGGGAGGATGTCAACCACTTCTGAAAAGAAATTCATACTTGGGAATGACTTTGCCACTTGAAAAGTTAAGAGAGGAGATTATGAATGTTCAGAATCAAATTTCTGGTCCCATTAAGCTGCTGTAGGAATTTTGCCACTGGCTTCAGTCCATCAGTGATTTCACTAGCAAATGTAACATCCAAAAGAAGATCCAGGCAGTGCTTCTGAGGAGTTGACAGGAAAGGTGCAAAAGATTGCTTAGTAAATGAGAAGAAGTAGATATTCCAGTTGTGTATGTATTTCACTTTTGTATAGCAAAGAGAAGAACACTTTATCTAAATTCAGTCTGTGATTTATTTCTTTCACAGTTTTCAGATTTTACATGTCTTTTGGGGAACCCTGTCGTTTTAACATCGTAATGGTAATAAAATGAAGATATTAAGAAATATGCTATGACATTAAATGCTGTTGCAAAAATTCTTGAAGTGTAAATTGTTCTTGTCAGTCTATGATAATATCTAGCAACACTGTTGGATAGTGTGTAATTGTACAATGGTATTAAATAGAAATTAATTTCATTGAGGACTATTATAATAAAATGTTAATGAATATTATTTCTTCTGATCACCTGTGTGTATATTCAATATCATACATAATTCTAAAGTATTATTCTAACATCATAACTAAGCGTGTATCTTCTTACTGACAGATTTGGATTTTTTAAAGTAGCCATTAATACAACATTTCTCATAAAGAGGAACAGCAAAAATGTAATAATTTGTATTAAATTTTTTGTTATTCTGGTTCAGGTCATTAACACCATGATTAATACTGTGATTTGAAATTCAGGTCTGAATTTGTGTTTAATTTATATATTAACGATATTACATTAAGTAAAATATCTTTATACCTTTTCAAATTGCTTCCAGATAGAAATACACATTTTGGCCAGTACCTTAGGCATTTTTGATGTAAATAATCCTAGGTTTACCACTGTGATTTATATTCCAGCAGCTTCAAGATTTCTTTGTCTTTTTAGGAGCTATAGTAGTACTCAGGAACACAGGCTGCCTTTGCCTGGAGTGCTTACCATCAAATAAGTTGGGAAGAATATCCAAGAATATCCTTTTTTGTGGATAAATGCTGCAGGTGCAGAAGTGGACTCTAATTTGTGTAATAATATATGGCAGAGCTAGAGCCTGACGTCCCCATTTCCTGCATCCAGACCGTTCATTGACTTAGCTTTAAAATTTAGAAAAAAATCATTGAACCCTGAACATTTCAGTTCCATTGATCCTCGTACCAAAACTGTTCTTCCTCTGCTTCAGCCCAGCATTCTACATGGCTCTGCAATCCACAAATCAGCATGAGCCACTTGAGCAAAAATGTATGCATCTTACTCATCAGATATAGCAGTACTTTTAAAATGCAGCGCACGGCTGTAGCGTATAAAGTTGTGTCAGTTGTTGTTTTATGTCCCTAGGTTAGAGTTTCAAAAATGCACTGGATTTTTGTACAAGAAATTGTGTGGAAAAAAATCTAATTTGAAATCTATAAGCAGTATGAGAATTGAATAATTATTTCTTCAGCCATAAATTTACCATGACTGTTTCTGTATCCTCTAGTTGATACCTAAGGTATTATCTGTTACTAAAATTTTAAAGTAAGATTATAATCTATCCTTAGTTGGGCTAGATAGTCAGCTCCATGTACTGTGTTTTGTAAATACATATTGTCTGAAGTGTTTGTGGCATGTCTTTTCTGTAAATATTGATGAAAACCTGTACTTACTACATCAGTGTTTTGTCTTTCCGATCACATTTCAGTGTGGTGTTAAATAAGTGGTAGCTGCCAATCATTATTTTCAGTTAATATTGCATATTTAAATTTGCATCTAAGTGCTTTCTGTGTCAAGTGGAGGCAAAGAAGTTGGGCTTTATGAATAGCGTGCTGCTTTTTTCCATGTTTTAATCAAGTTCAGAATTAGTGCTTTTCAGTACTCTCAGTATTCATGTATAAAAGGGGTGTCAGTTGATTTTAGTCGCTATCAGTGTGAAACTGTTTTCAGCAACTGTATTAACTATGGAGCAGTTAATTGCTGCTGTAAATAGTGTTCTCTCCATAGTCCACTAGGATGCATTCATGCTTACACTCAGCTTTATGCACTGTTTGGCAGATCCTCCTCAGAGAGTTACGCTGAGTTGCACCTTTTCTGGTGCATCAAGTTAAGGTTGTGTAATGCATGCAGTTCTTAATGGGATTCTCTCTTTATAATAAATAACTTTTCCACTCCTCAAATAACACTATCCCCTCACCTTGGTTATTCACTTAGGAAGAAGTCTACCACGGTAACTGATTAGTTTTGTCTGTCTTATGTGTCTAAGCACATCATTTAGTGCATCATAATGAAAATTTTGGTTGGGACAGACTGTTATGCCTTCAGAAGTAGTGCAGGATTGCATGTGGTGAGTCAGTACTAATCGGGACAGACAGCACGGTTACTGTTTGACCGTAGTCTGGTTTGGTCCTCTATCATGCAGCAAATGCATACAGTGATAGCCATGCTTTGGGAAGGGTGCATGTGTGCAGGCTCCCAGGATGCACTCTGCTGGTCAGTTGCTGGGAACAGGATGTACATGCCTTCCCTGGGATGGGAATTGCTTTCAGTAATAGCAAGAGAAGCACCTCAGGAAACACCAATTCTCTCTTTTGTCCAGTTTATGAAAAAAGCAGGTGACCATGTAGCTCCATAGCAGAGATAGGAGAGGAGGTAGGAAGGAGAATCTATCTGAGGGTGTTACTAACTGGTCAAAAAAGGAATATTTACAACTCATTCCTCACCTGTTATCAAAAGTGAATATGACTATGCTGGTTTTTCCTCTTTTGAAATACGTAGCTACAAAAATCCAAGGTACTATAATAATCTTAAATGCCTGTCCCTGCCTGTGGAAATAATTTGCTTATCCTGCTGTCACCTGCAGGGAATGGAGGGTTTGGGAGTGGTAATGTCTCTAATTAATACTCTAATAGAAAATTTATGGAGAGCTGAACAGCACTTGCCTACCAGATTAATGTTGGTGCTGTTACCCTTGTTCATTCTTGCTTTAACAGCTGCTTGTACTGTATGTACCTCTGGAACCAGGACAAGGTTGGCAACAGCTATGCATGGAAATTAGTGAAAATTCATGAAAATTGCACAGGCTAAAGGTGCATTTCTCAAGTTATTTGATTTCCCAATTAAACATAATTGGGTTATGAGGAAAACAAAAAGCTGCTCCTTGTAGGGCTGTTCTGCATCACCTCTTGAGCTCTGCAGTTCACCCTGGAGGTCTGGGTAGCCGGTGGGGATGCGGTTTTGTTGGGTTCTGCTCTCAGCAGGGCACGTGCACCTGGAGGGATCAGGTGGTACCTGAGGCTGTTCTTCCTCTGCTTCCAAGTGCTGGCCAGGCAGATCTTTAAATGCTGACAGCTGTTCTTTGAAAGGGAAAGATTTTGGTGTTAGCAGGGGTCTAAGCAGAGGGGATGCTGCTGCAGTCTGCATTATCTTGGGCTTCAGGCACAAGAGTGAGGGCAGAGGGAACACACTGAAGTTAATTTCCAGCTTGCTGCTGAGGGTCTTGCAAGGCTGCATAACCACTCTGAACTCTTGTGCTGTGTAGTGCCCCTGACAGGTTTTTTATGGCCACTAGGTCTCTGGTCTCCCACTGGGTCATTTAGTCCCATCTGAGCACTCCCAGCAGCTAAAGGAGGTTGTAAAGGACTGATGACCTGTCCTTTACAGCCAGCAGGATCAGCAGAGCCTGTGTGCACAGCCTGTGCCAAGGCTGCCACCCTTGCTGCCTGTCTCAGACAAGTGTGAGGGACAGCAGGTAAGGGTTGACAGACTTTGCTTGGTCTTTCCTGGTAGCTCTGGGTGCTGGTCTTTGCAGAGTGACAGCTATAAAATTAGATAATCAGTTAATCACTGGTAAATTAGGCTTGTGTCTTTGCAGAGAACAAATACAGTATTTATGTAAAAGTTGTTAGGAGTTTTTTTAATTAGCAGAAATAGATGCAAAATGAATGATGATTAGGCAGATGATGAATTCAGTAGTACAATTATGCCTAAAGCTATGCCCCAGTACTTAATGATGGATTCTCTGAGCAATCAAAGAGGCCTATTTATATAATTTATTTATTAAAATAAGTTAGATATTAAGGAAGACGTCTGTGTATATTACAAGTATATGAACTTTAGCATCTTTCTAAAATTTGGTAATAGAAATATTTTTAAAATTCTTTCTGCAATTATTTATTTTAAATTAACTGTTACTGTAGTTGCTGTTAACTTTTGGGTTTATATGAAAAGCTGTTCTTTAACCACTGGCTAGTGAAATCCTAACCATTCCCTGAAAATGAGAACCACACAGAAATTGTACAGACTAATGTATTTTTCTTTCTCCTTTTGGGTAGTCTGAGACTGAGGAGTGGAGGAAATAACAGAGCCTTGGGTGTCTGCTCTGTGAAGCTTTAAGAAAATGCAAGTCATGATGAGCAGCTGCCTTATGCAGCCAGTTGGAAAGGCTAAACTGATTAGTCTGTAAACACTAGGAGATGGTAAGTGTTGGTGTCAAAGGGACTGTGACAGTCATCAGATTGTGGTTTATCTCAGGCTGTTGTTTGAATGATGGCTCTCCCCCACAGAAGCAGTTTTATGGCTTTGCAGAGGTATAATCTGAGCCCAGCCTGATGGATCCAGAGCTGCTCAAAGCAGCTTCCCAGTTCTCTGTTTTGTACCACCAACCCTAGGCTTTTCACGGACAAGACTGTTATTTTCTTTTCACCAACCAGGAATTACAAACATAAAATTTACTAGGCCTGACAGAGTGGAAATTGGCACTTGCCCGTTTGCAGAAGGGTGTTAGCAGCAGAGAGTCCCTTGAGAACAAAGCATGGGGGCTGCTCACAGGAGCAGCAAGCTGGTGCTTCCTCTCCCCTGCCTGCCTGGGGCAGTAGCAAGGTTGCATTTTGCACTTTGTGCTCAGAGATGGTCACAGGAAAAGGCATTCCTGTAAGTAAATGGACTTCTAACCTGCTGCAGAGCTGGGCAAGAGCATGAGGTGATCCCTTCTGCTCTAGCTGGGTGATGCCCTCAGGAGGGGATGGAAGATGGGCAGTGAGCATGGTACTGCTTGGTGGGTACAGTCACCTCTGTGCTGCATTTGTGGCAGATGTTCTTCAGCGAGGCAGCTGAGGGCACACACAGCTGTGCACGCAGGAACTGGAGCCCATTTCTGATAAAGGTTCAGTAGCTGCACTGCCTACAAGAAGTTGTATATAAAACTCACTCTTGGTTTGTTTCCTCAGTGCTGCAGACAGGAAAGAAGCTCCTACCTGCACTACTTGTGGACTTCTTGGCTATTTTAAGTTTTAGGGTTACTTAGCACCCAGTCATAGGAACTTCTGCTAAAATATAGTCCATGTCAATGGGAAGAAAAAAGGATTTACTTGCTCACATAGAGCAGAGAACCTCCTGCAGTCTTGTATGTCCCAGTAAAGGCTGCCATTTTTCAAAGTTGCCCTCTATTCTGGGTGATGAGCAAGCCCTTCTTCCTAAAGATTTCCTGAGGCACCATCACCTGGACAATAAATTTTTATTTCAATAATGGTCAGAGGGAGCTGTCTGAAGCTCTGAAAGCCAGCCACAGTGGAGCTCCTCCATACAACCCCCACAGCTGCAGATAAGTCAGGAGGGGGTCAGATGCTTTCACAGATGCTGCCTGCTGGGAGATACATAATAGAAGAATAAACAGTAAATGGAGATAAGTAAGAGAAGGTGAAAAGACAGCTATTATCCCCTTTAGAGTAGAGGAAAGTTTTAAACCAAGCAAAAGCAGAATTAGGAAGAATATGGAGGCCAGGGTGCGCATATATATATATATATATATATATATGTATATATGTATGTATATATGTATGTATGTATATATGTTACCTTAAAACATTGTTTCTGCTTTGGGAGGTTCTGTAGGAAAGAAGAAAAGAATTACAAGGAAAAGCAAACAACAATCCAGAAAAAGAATTTCTAGGGAACTTGCCCTGAACTTTAGAGCAAAGGTTGGAGACTGGAATCTGGTTATTCAGCAGAGGGCTGATAGAGGAAGAAAGGAATTTGTGGAGATAGCAATGAGATCTTTAGAGTATCATCAATCTTTTTTTTTAATGTTTTAATTACATGTGTTGCATTTAATTGCATCTCTTTTGCTTTTATATTTTCTCATGAGAGTTAAAAGTTTGTTGTATTTAAAACTGTTAGATAAATGTGCAACACCTTTCATATTTGGTCCTTTCTATATTACTTAAATTTAGAATAGCAATTTTTGCTACTGTCCTATGAATTGTGTAAGAGCATCTTCCCCTTCCTTCTAATTCTCTTGAGAGTAAACCATCCCCAGCATGTCCTGATGTGGCAATTCAAAATGCTGATGTTCCTGGTAGGAACTGTTTCTTTAATGAGAGCTTGTAATGGTACCTCCGTAGTTGCTCAGTGGAAAAGCGTAGTTTAAGACACAGGCTTTGATTTAAAAGCTGTTGGCAGCTGCCTTACAGTAGGTGTATTTCTCTGCTTTCCTAGCTGAAGATTTGTATGAAATGTGACAATTAAGAAACCAGGTGTCCTGCTCTGGATGCAGTGGACAGTGCTAGTTGATCTGCAAGCTGGGAAGATGGTGACATTGGTTAGTACTTTGCAAGGATAAGAGACTATTGATTTCTGGCAAATAGATTATGGTAGGGCAAACATTCATAAAAGCCATGCAGAGAACAAAATAATGTTCAGCAGTGGAAATAAAAAATGCAATTGATTTAGTATGCTGCCATAAAGCAGCGCTCCTCCTCTCCCTAGCCCAGTAACAGGCGCTTCCCTGCTGCTGCGCCTCTGCCCGGGCACCCACCAGGGAGCCGAGGGCGCCAGTGGCTCGAATTGCCTGGAATTTGGCAGCTGGAGGGGATGCCGCTCGCCTTGGCCTGCTTCAGCATTTATAAATTGCAGCTACACTGTCCAGGCCTGGCTCAGTGTGGTAAACCCATCTGAGGAGAGCCAAGTTCTTGCCATTCCCAAATGCCCCCTGCTGTTCCCACCCTCCCACACCTTCGTCCCCAGCCCCATGCTCATGTTCTGTGCTTCCATTGCACACATGCATCTTCTGCTGGGCCTTCCATTGCACACATGCATCCTTCCTTCTGTCTAGCTGTTGTGCACCTGGGAAACATGAAATCAGGATTATTTATTTTAGTTTTATTGTCCTGCATGAAAATTAAGCCACTGGTAGCAGTTGTTTGGTGTGTCATGGTTTTCTTAAAATTCAGTTCCATGACAGCTCTGTAAGGCGGAGGTATGGCAGCATTGTGCCAGTGGGATGCTATTTTGGGTTGCTGTTTGTATACCAGACTTTGTCTTCCACTTCCAAAATGTTAGGATCAATGTTGCCTGATTTTGTGGATTTTGAAATGCATTTTTCAAGTATTTTAAATATTTAAGTGCTAGGCCCAGTAGGAGGGAAGTGATGGGGTTTTTTTTCTGCCTGTCAATAAAAACACTGAAATGAATGGATCTGGGTGTGACTTAGTGAGCTCAGAGGGTCAAAGCTTGAAATGCTTGCACAGGAGAATCAGAAGCAATAGGTTTTCCCCATTTGTGCTTTAAAATAACCTTACATCCTTGCACCTCACAGTATTCCCCTTCCTTTTAATAGTACAGGCTTTTTTTTTTTTTTTTTTTTTTTTTTTTTTTTTTTTTTTTTAGTATAAGCAATGATGCCAACATATTCTTCCCCTTTTCATAGGCTAGCTTGCCTTTTTGGGTCTATTCTGTAGTAGTCCCCCAATCTACTTTGTCTCGTGTGGCGTTTCTGTCAGTTCTGGTTTGTCAGCCTGGCCTGCAGATTAGGGGTGGGGAAGCCAGGATCATTATGGGATAAATATCTCCTTCTTCTGTCACAGCCTTACTGAAACTTGAGGACATCTTACTAGATCATGGCAGTGCACTGTTGAGATACTGTTGTTCAGTAATGCCTCTTAAGAAGTCTTTGGCTCAGCCTTGGCTTTTATGCAAACTGTCTGTTGTGGTGTTGCTCTAAGCTGGCTGCGTCACTGCTTTTCAGCCTTGGGTACAGTTATTACTTCCTCTTCTCTCACAACTGGAAATTATTCAGCCCTTCAACTAAATTGCATTTATTTTGACTTAGAGTACTAAAAGGAATTGTTAGGTTTAGAATTGGGGTTTGGTTTTTATTTTTTTTCTTTTATTTTAATGATATGGTCTAAAAATGGCTGAAGAGTGTGCACTAGCTAAAATACTGTATAGCTTCCAATACGCCCTGCCAAAATCTGTGCAGTGTTGCTGTTTGCAGGTAATTAATGTTGTGGTATTATTTCTTATGTTCAGTAAATTATTGCTGAAGTTTTAATCTGTTGAAATACAAAACTGCAGAGAATTTAATGCTGACCTTTGTATATGAAATTAAGTATAATTATTAGATTTGTGGAAGGCCTTTTGAATTAGCTAACATGTACTAACTCATACTTTCACTTGCCATGGATTGCTGAATTGATGTTATTTCCAGTAAACTTGCTGGAAGTGGGAAGAGAGCATTTACCAGAGGTTTCTGTCTTGCCATTAATGCATATTTTTATTTTATTTTAAAGTGTTGAATAAAATAAATCCACACAATAGGTATGCAATCACGTGCATAGATGCACAAAGAATATTGGTTAAGAGAAATTTCAGAGCTAATTCATAGTAAGTAAAGAACCTACTGGCAGGTCAGTCTACTTTAGGAGGTGGCTATAGGCGTGAAATGATTGCAAGGCTGGGCCATGGAGCAAGACAGCAAAAGCATTGTGTACAGTCAGCTGAAAATACTGTTATTTCTCTTTCCTACAACATCTAGCAGCTTCCAAGATGACAGATTACTTTTTGATTTTCTTGTATAAAATCTAGCAAGTGAGTTTTCACATAGCTTGTAAAAATCTTACCTGTGCAACGCATCAAATGAGGATATAGATTGTCTTTGCATAAGGATTGTGTATTATTCTATATGAGCAGTTTTTAGGTTTTGTTTACTTCTTCTAACCCATAATTCAGGTTTTTAAAATGAAAATATTTTATATAAATTTGCTATACTAGATTAGTTTGCCCTCAGCTTGCTTGTTTTGCTGACAGGGTCCAACAAGTGACTCTAAACCAACAACTAGTGTATTTCTAAATGCTGTGTCTCTGAAAGCTAAAGTCTTCTTCCTCCTCTTATGAAAAAACTGCAGAATCCCTTGGTTTGCACCTCATGTACGTTCTGGTTTTTCACCTAAATTGTCTCTGTGGCTGCCGTGGCTGCTGCATGGAAGCCGCAGTGCTGAGCTCTTGGATTGATTACAAGGCAGAAGAAAGCATTTGCTCCATTCCAGGATGCCATGCTGAGCTGCACCAAGTCTCAGGACAGTCCTTCTGTCCCACAGTGTAGTTCAGGAGCTCCTTTAGTCTAGACATCTGACAGTTTTGGAAAGCTTACCTTTGCCTTGCCACCTTGCATGTGTAGTTAGTCGCAAGTTGCTGTCTGCAGAGGACTTGGACTGCATAAAGAGCTGCCTGCAGGGATGAGAAGAGTTGTGTGAGTCATGGGCAAGGTAAAGCAGGAACAGATGGGCGCTGACACTGCTCAGGCTGGGCTCTGCAGAGGCCTGAGCAGTTCTTCTGAGGTCCTGTGGAAATCGGTGCTCAGAGGACTTTGCATGTGGCTGGAGATTCTCACTGTTTTGAGCTGAACTGAGTAAGAGAACAGCAGCAGTGTTCAGACTCAGGAAGAGCAGATAACTTGGGTTCTGAGTTCCTCCCAATTTGCTGGATGAGCAGTTTGTTCATATTGCTTCCTCTCTATTCTGCTGTTTTCTCTAGGGGTTTGCTGTATGAAGCAGGTCGAGCTACACTGGGGCCTCCTACAGAAGTTGTGCTGCTATCTCTGTCCCCATTTCAGACAGGACAGATTTAAAAAAACAAAAAAGCATGTGCTAAGAGTCTTCTCAGAAGTCATAAATATCCCAATGTGCCCAGGTCTCTTCTGCCACATGGTCTCCTCATTTATAATGTGGGTTGCAGATAGTTCCAGGTTATCAAATGTGCAAGGAGATGTTAATGGCAGAAGGGAGGTGGCAGCTGTAGGACCTAGCCCATCTTGTCCTTTTGTTCATTTGCTTCAGCAAGCAATTTTATAATTATTACCACTTCTTAATCAATTCCACTTGGTGTGGATTTAGGTACCAAGTGTTTAGTGTTGGTTGCTCAAATCTGGAAACAAAGATTTTACAATAGGGCTGTCTTGAACCTTTGATGTGTGGGAAGACAGTGCTTCTGATTTTATGATGTCTTTGCAGATACAGCTGAGCTGGTTTGGTGTGTACAATTTGAGCTTTAGAAATAAAATGTACCATGATACAGACACAGTTGTCTTGGTGCTCTCCAAGCTCAAGCCAGCGGGCAGTGTTGCTGTACACCACAGTATCCTGTTCTCAGGCCTGAGCAATGGCTTTACTGTAGTTACCTGCTGGCCAGCACAGCACACCCTTGGAAGAGGGTGCAGAGAATGGAATTTCATTGTGGACAGGGTGGTGGTACAGCTGTTAGAGGCTTTGGGAAGTTTGCCTGCCTTGTCAGCTACTTATAATCAGTAATCCTAAGAGCATATTGGAATATCCTGTTTCCTGCTCATCACTGGCTCTGTTTTTCCCAATATCCCTTTTCCTAACATATGTACATAAAGGCACATTTTTTTTCAGTTTTGAAATGCAGATAATAATCAATTTGATAGTTTTCATCTAAAGAAAAATATAAAGCTTGCAACAACTTCGCAAAAACCTATTTCTTGGTATATTTCTGGGCATTTGTATTTTTCTAAGTGGCCTTAAAAATACTGTGGATCGCCTCTCGTTATTCATTGAATTACAGGCCTTTTGAAATACCTTTTTATGTTCATGGGTTTGCACAGTGCATAGCACAATGGACTTGCAGTCTTGTCTGGACCTGTGGTTTTTACTGTAACATTTTTTAAATATTTTTCATTCCCACTGCAAGGTTTAGTTAAGTCACTCTGCCCCAAAATCCAGCATCCCCTTTAGACTGCATATTGTCCTCAGGGTATAGAATAAGGCTAGCATAGAAAAAGCTTTTAGAAGTGTGTGTCTTCTCTCTATGTCCTCTGTGGTGAAAGTGCAGTCTCTCCAACCTGGGTCGATGCTACATGTGAGCTGCATTCTCTTGTGTATAAATACACCGTGTTAAAAAAGGAAAAGCACTGAGTGCAGCCTGCTTTCTAGTGTGTCCATGCTCTTCTCGGAACTGATGGGGCAATTCCTTTCTCCTGAGCTCACTGCTCCTGGGTGAGCCTGGGGACAATGTGCCTCCTCCTGCCCTTCTCTGCCAGTTGGAGAAATCCAGCCTTGGCACAACAAGTTGGGGAGGATCTGCTCCGCCAGGAAAGAGATTCTGGTGAGGTTTGTCGTGTTGCTCACTGTGCATCACTTCTGACTTGCCATCTACTTAGAGAGATTTGTAAGCTGGCTGTCTCCTTTCTACTCCAAGAAAACCCATTTGTGGAGATGACATTGGTATTCATATGCTTAGGCAAGATAGAGTGGTCTGATTTGGTTTGTTTTTTGTTCTTCTTTTTAAAAGAAATGTGCATGTTTTAGAGAAAGAAATAATTTTAAAACTTTGGGGGAGGGAGGTTGGACAGGAAAAGTGAAACTGGCATGGTGCACAAGTGTTTAACAAACATTATCAACAAAGCTTTCAACAAATGTGAGGAAATTAATCTCTATGTATATATTTTTTTAATGCCACCCCAAAATAAACTCACTTTGGTCAGAAAACAAGTCTCAGACACTTACATTGTTTATGATTTGTCTGTTAATGGCATAAAAACTAAAATATTGATTTAATTTACAAAATATTGATTTAATTACATAGCTGGGGATGTGAGTGTAGACGGTCTCTAAGTGAGTACAGTGGTCCAGCAGAAATCAGAAAACTTGCAATCCATTTCCATGTCTCAGAAGAGCTCCTTATTCTACATGCTCTAGAACATCTCACTTGATTTCTGCTCTTAGGGCTTGTGTTTGGGAAATAAAACTTGGCTTACAGCCATTTCACTGAAGTCCTTTCATTTAGGTGGGAAACACATCAAACAAAGGAATCGAGTCTCATTTTGAATATTCTGGAGTGCATTTGAAGGTAGCATCCATTTAGACATTATAGTTTCATAGTATCCAGTGCCCCTTTTCACCTGCAGCTCTCTGCTGATGTTTATCATGCTAAGAGAAAGAACAAATCTTGCTTTAGTAGGTTTTACTAAATACTACTTTATTGTTTCAGAGCACACAATGTTTATTTACAGGAAAGGTACAAAAGTAGTTGGATCATCAGAAAGTGCCAGAAGAAGCTGTTATGTTTCATTCTTGTTAACAGAGATTTTGATTAATTTTTTTCTCTTGGCTGATTATTTTTCTTTCAGAGTTACTCTTGCCTGGGTTGGACTTCCCTGAAGTGTTTTCAGTAGAGAAAGGCAGCAAGCTTCCTCTAAGTGTCAAAACACTGTTTCTAGTCAGAAGCTGTCAGCAGTATCTACCTGTGCCTGAAGGCAGCTAAATCCTTTTTTGAAGTTGTAGACTTTGCCACTAGATTTAAAAAGTAAAAATATGGGAACAGTATTGATGTTAACGACTCCATTGGTTTTATAAAATGGGTCTAAGATTGTGGTTGGGTGACCTGAAGAGACAACTGGATTGTTTATAAAAGGTGACCAAGCAGGATTGATGTCACAAGCCTGTTAAACTTTCAACAGAATTTGTGAAAAATCTGTGGCTCAGAAAAGACCAAAACCTGTTTGACTGATACAAGGAAGAAGTGAGAAATCATTAAGGGAAAGGGATCTTTCTGGATTCCTTCTGAAGTCTGGCATGAAGTGTATTTCTATTTTCCATCATGGGCAGTAGAAAGTTCCCATCTTGGGATTTTAGTAGTTAATTTCTTCTGTGTTTTGTCATTTGCATTTGGAGTGAATGATACACCTCTGGGTAGTTTCTATTTAATGTGCTTTTAGTACTATTTTCATTATTACTATTTCATTATTACTATTTTACCAGTAATTTAGTGTTGTGTGACTTAGTTAATGATTGCAATGTGATTCTTCATCACTATCACAAATAGTTTGTGTCTCTAAAGGAATGGGAATGAAATGTCATAGCAACAGATGTGTAGTTCTGAAAATGTAATACATTTTTAAGAATGAGAACTTAAAAAAGCAGAGATCCTGGTTCTGCTAAAACTGGGCTGTGCCTTCACCCAAGGTCAGGAGGCCCAGTATGAATGGGTGGCCCAGGGCTGTGTACCAGTGTTTTTAAAGCAGTTAATTTATAACAAGAAGCTGTAAAGCACCAACCTGTGCTGGGTCTCAGGGCTACAATCCACACATGGTGTTGCCAAAGATTGTTTGTTTCTGTGCAGAGATCTCCATGATAGCAGTGTCTCTTGGCAGCCACTGGAAACTGCTGTTATTAAAAACCCTACATTTCTCATTAGAACAACTCTATTGTACATATTGTTTAAATATAGATTACTAATGAAATGACTTTTTATTGCTTTCCCAGCGAATACTTTCAGCATAAAGTTAATTTGTAGTGTTATGTAAATTCTGTTTAACTTCAATCAAGTTTTTAATTATGTTAATTGTGTTTTTACCACAGTAATTCCCATTTGATTTGTCATCTCCTGTTAGGTATTTAACATTGCACAGGGTGTTTTTTTTTCTTATTTTCCTTTTTATTTTCCCCTCCTGTTTTAGTCTTTGATATCACCTGGAATAGAGCCTCGCTCTGAAGCTGTGTAAGTTTGATTTCCTTTCATGCAAGTATGATTTAATGAAGAATTACTACAGAAAACCAATATTGGAAATACTTTATTGTTTTGGTATTGATTAGCAAAAATAAGATTAGACAGAAGTACCACTGAGAAGACATCCAGCTGTTTCATTTGCTCCCTTTCCTTTACCTTTCTTCCGGAGGCTCCGGTTCAGTGAACCTTTGATGCTGACAGCCCTTGGATTCCATTTAAAATGTCAGTTGCTACTTAACACCTGATGACCACTCAGTCTGGGCCTGCCTTGCATAGATACCAATTGTTCTCACAAATGTTTGCTTGCCCACTGAGCAGATAAATGGACCCTCTTTTGGCAAATTGGCAGCACATTAATCACGTCTGAGATAGGACTTGTCAAGCAGCATCTCAGGTCTAGATAGTTATTTTTTTGCAGTTGTAGATACGTATTTTTTAATATAGTTTTCTGATGGAATTAATTGGAAATAGAAGTTAAATCTGTCTTCAGAGGTCATGGCAGAAAAACTTCTTCAAGAAGATGTATGATATTTCATGTATTTATGTAGAAATTTTCTCATATACATGTGAAAAGATGGGGATTAGTTTTGTACAACAGTGGGGGGTCTTTTAATTAAAATATGCAGCCTTTTTTTTTTCTGAAATCAGGGCTTCCTTGAACTCAGTAGTGATTTTTGCTCAAAAATTGTTCATGCTGAAGTAAAAACTATGTAAAGGATCTATGATACATTCTGAATTCTGGTACGCTTGAAGTAGCTCAGTTGGATACTCAAAATTAGCAGCAGAATGTGAAATATTTGCTCTGGGAACATACTATTAAATATAAATTAATTGCTATCTTAAATTACTTTAAGGACATTTGCATACTTGCAGGTTTATTTCTAGAAGATTTGGATTATAAAGACATTAACAATATGCTAACTGTCCTGCTTGAAAAAGGAGTGCTTGTAACACCTAGCCACAGCCTTTATTTAAAAGTGCACTTTTGAGTTATTTGCAGAATACTCTTCATAGTGTGCTTGTACACTTTACATCCTCAGTGTGTGCTGGTATTCCAGCATTGACTGATAATACTGTCAATTCACAGGTCTCCTACAGAAATGGAAGATAGAGAAATAATCTACTCTCCCTCTTGAAAAATCACATTTCATATGTAACTATTTCAATGTATTTGATTGAGATGGGAATTGTGTTACTTTCTCATGGGAGTTGTTTGAATTTCCACTGTTTAAAAATCAATTCAGCTTGATGAGTGGTGGATTCAAGCAGTGGAACCCATTAAGATGATTTCATATCACCAGTTGCACCCTATTTAATCTTTCTGTAGGGAGATAATTAAGTTGAACTCATTAATTTGCACAGATGTTGAACGTTTCCATCAAACTTGGCTTTCTCCACCCTCACCTATCCTTCCTGCCCAGGTGCATGGCACTGCCAGCAGTGGGCAATGCCATGGCCCTGAGTGGGGCAATGCACAGGTAACTGTGGTCTCCCTGCACTGGATATAAACTTGTCCTGCAGCTGAGGCCGAGTAGGAATCTTGGGTTCTGACTTTTGTATTAGGCTGGCCGGCATAAAGATTGTTTTTCTTTTTTCTCTGACTACCTGAGATTGAGCCATTCTATCTTTAATGGTATATTTATATATGCAGTTCCCTTTTAAGCCACATACAAGGTTGTTTGGTTTTGTTGGTTTTTGGTTTTTTGTTTTTTTGGGTTTTTTTTAAACAAGAATTTGTAAATCTTCAGCCTGCTACATTTCAATGGGCTCTGAATGCATTTGGTGCGTTTTCAATATGCTGGCAAAGAAATGTTTGCTTTTAGGAAGTGATTTTTTGCATTGCTTTTGACATCTAGGTTTAATTTCCTTTGAAGCAATAATATTTTCTTAAGAGAATTTAGAGCTGGTAAACAGCCCTCCTATACAAGGGCTGACCATCTCTATTTTCTTTCATGTCTACAAAAGCTGATTGGAGTAATTCCTTCCTCCACCCAAAATTATACTGGTTGGGAGCAGATGCTTTCTGTTGTCCACGTAGACATTTTAGAAGGCACAGCAGTGCCTGGTTTGCTCTGATTGCCATGAGTGTCTGATCACTGGTGCCTGTGGTGGGAGCTCTTCTGCTGACTGTGCACAGCAGAGTCCATCTGGCAGGTGACAGACCCAGAAAAGCCCTGTATGCCACTAGAAATGTTTTATGCTAGGAAGGTAGATTGATTTCTGGTTTACTATCCTTCTTGTTGGCTACTAAAAAAGCAGTGTGTATTTTACTGTATTGAGCTGGTTTCTAATACTCTGGTACCACAATCCAATCACAAATGAGCTTCTATTTCTTGTCTTAGTCTGTCTAAAATTTCTCTCCAGTTTGGAGTCTGAAATAGAAGTCTAGGTCCAAGTTCCTGTATGGCATCTAGAATTTACCAAACATGTATGCTCCCAAAACCTCCTAAAATGATTTGACCTGGGTTTTTCTGCCATGGGGTAATGTCTTTTGTAGGGGCACATAATCACTTAGAGAAGAAAGGTCTTTTGACTGACATTTTTAGGTCTTGATATCTTATATGTTTCATAGGTACTAAGAAGAAGAAACTGAAGTTGTAGGAGTGCTGCATCCAACATTATGCTGGGATTACAATGCAATTAGAGTATAAATCTCAAAATAAAAAACTGCGTTTCTTCTCTTGAAATTAATGCAGTGTTTTAAAATTAAGAGACATGACAGCACTATGGGCATAATCTGTTGGACTGGTAATTTACTGGGGATATTTCTAACTTGTTTTCTTGTGCTTGAAATTGTTCTAAGACATTTCAGATGTAAAAGAGCACCAAATGCACACAGTACTTCACCACAAAGTAGTTCATCCAATAAAATATGTTCCTAAGGAGATGACAGGTAAAAAAAATTTCCTCTTTTAATATTTTAACAATATTTCATTGATTGTTAATGTCTAGAAGATGTAAATTCTTTTATTTCCTACTACTTTTCCTTTGAAAAGGACCTCCATAAAGATGAATAAAAACCAAAAATTTGCCACCATTTCTTTAATGCACCTGAAATAAGAGTTACTTATTTAAGTTTTTGCCATGTGATCTAAGCTTTTTTCCCACTCCTTTCCAAAGGAGTGATGTCTTAACCAGTTGTGTGGCTATTTTTCCTATTTGCTGAAATAAGTAGTTCAGTCTAGGTGGAGCTGGAAGGGCCTGAATTTTTAAGCTCTTGTGTAAAGTGGAGAGATGAGGCCGAGCAGAAGGGAATGCCATTAGCACGCAGTGACAGTGGCAGCAGAGCTATTCAGACAGCTGCACGTGTCATCTCATGTACTCGGGTCCCGGTCATGCTGCTATTTCTGTCTCGTTAGCACAAATCACAGCATCTACTTCTGCGAGTCCCTGTTGCACCTTGGCTTATCTAGGGGCCCTTCCTAATTTGAGTGAGTTTAAAAGGGATGGTGAAAATTCACAGTCTGGTAACAAGCTGTTCATTTCACTGCAGAGCACGAGGCAGTGCCACCAAGCCCGTGTCTGCCCAGGCGTTGGGCACCTGGCCCCTCTGTAGGCATCTGGGAATGGTACCCCAGTGCTCGTCTAGACTCAGAGGGGCAGCATTTCCTACCAGACAATATCAGCACGTAAGATGTTTGTACAGAGCAAGTCAAGCTAATTCAAGGAAGGTATCTAGAGGAAAACCCTCTGTCTGCTGCTGGTTACTGCTTCAATGGCCACATATTCTAGATGCTGTCTTCTCAGATAACCACCAAACTCCAGGAGATGGAAGCATTGCTTACAGTGAAGCTTATGGTGAAGTCATACATTTGGTATTGTAACTCAAAGCAACTATAAACCAGTATTATGAATTAAGGTATTTAAAAAAAGATAAAAGCAGACTACTGCTGGTTGATATGATATTTCTTTTTGTTGTGTTTTGGTGGTGTTTTTTTAATATTTGCCCATGCTAAGGCATCTTGTTTCTTGTATTCTTTTTTTATTCTCACTGACCTGGACCAGATGTTTCATTGTTTTCCGAAAAGTTCCTGTTTTCAGTACAGTAGGTGTGTGTTGTATTTCAGAAAATAATGGTGTAAAAGCATTAATACAATTTAGCTGTTGTTAACTTGCATTTTAAGAAGCCTTATAATCTGCTTAGCTGTCAGTGTTCCATTTTTTGTATGAGACATTTATTTCAAGAATTCCTAAATGCTTGAAAAGAATTCTTGCTAAGGCTGTCCTGTATGTTAGACAGATCTCTAACTACACCTACAGTCATGCATCAGTGTCCATATGGAGAAATTAGTCTTTTTGAAGTTAAAATTCTTGTTAGATGCTCAGAAATATATCAACAGGATTTCTTTATGCTGTTTACAAATGCAGTATATTTCTCAGTTTATGAGCTTGCTACATGTTTACTGTTTGAAGAATAATGTCCATATTTACTTGTTTCAATCAACTTGCAAGTTTAACAAAGTATGAGGCTCATAAACAGGCAAAAGCCAAACATAGTATATTGATTTAATACTTCTCCTTATATGGATTTTCTCAAAATCTTTCACCATATTCAAAATGAGGGAAATTAGAGTTAAGTTTGTCTGTCCTTAACAGTCTGTCATGTGTTCTGCAGGGACATATGTCCTGACTTTTTGTGGTTTAATTGTTTTAGCAATAAGGATGAGAAACAGTAAGATTTTTTTTTTACTTTTGGGTAAGACAAGATAGAGCATGCCAGTGAGCGCTAGGAGAAGCCTTCCCAGGACAGCAGTGGAATGTGCTATTGCAGGTCTCTGAGCTTCAGCTGTCTGTAACACTGTGTGTGAGCAGTTGACCTAAGAGTGGCTCCTATAAGTGCTGCCTTGCTTTCAGGCTTCCTAGTTAACTGATGCTGAAGTCAGCTATCTTGCTTTCTGGAAATATTCAGTAATGATTTAATCTAGCAAATAAGCATTCAGTAATTTAAAAAAAAAATAGTATTTCTTGATGACACAGTCAATTGATAACAGGCACCTTGATCCATGACTTCCTTACTTCAGTAATTGAAATTTTTCCCTTCAACAGCAGTAAGAACTGAACCAAAGATGTGTACAGCATGTGCTGTATTTGCAGAGGGAGCTACAGGGGAAAGATGCTGTTGAAGAAATTAAAAATTTAGTTCAGTGATGCCAGCAGCAGGCTAAATGCAAACTTCTCTTGTAGAGTCCTGTGCTGGTCAGAGCTGCACAAGAGGGTGTGGAGCAGCCGTGTGGGAAGAAGCCTCTGAAAAGGAGGCACAGGAGTTCAGTTGTAGTGCATCTCGTACATCATTGTGTAAGTGGACATGTGTCCTGGCCAGTGAGTCACTGGCAGCTGAGCTGCAGCAGAAAGGGCAGTGGCCAGACTCATTGTGCTCTGCTTATAGCACTACTTGTTTAATGGGACCAAACAGGAATCCAGTAGCTGTCCTCCTACTCGTTCATCTGCAAATAACCGGCGTCGGTATCCATGCCTCGTCCGCAGAAGGGGTAAGGGAAAGCCTCCTCCAAGGCTCCTGTGTAAGGCATGGAATAGACTAAACCCTCTTGGTTTAAATCATCTGCGGAAGAGCCCTTTCTTTGGGAATGGTTGTTTTCACGTTTTTGTCTTGGAAACTGCTGAAGCACCCTACAGGGTTTGGGTTTCTGTCTTGGTCCTTGCTGTGCATGCAGGCAGTGAGAGCCAGGCTTAGTGCTAATCAGCTGTGATTCATTGTGCCTTCACCCCGCAACATCTAATACTGAATAGATTTGAAACCTTTGATACATCTTCCTTTGTTGGTTTGTTTCCACAATTCACTTCCATTAATTTCCAGGGCCTTAGGGATCTTTGTTTTCGCGTTGCTGATGCTGGCCATGAGCACACAGGCAGACAGGCAGCTGGTTACGCCTCTGCCTGCCAGGCTTCAGGAGCCAATTCCTTCTGCACAAGCGCGCAGCTCGCTCAGCCCTCTCCCCGTTCCTGTCTGGATTATGGTTTCATTAAGATCTCATACATATGTGATATTTTAACTCAAATGGGATATAATAAATTTCATCTGAATAAGCAGTGCTTTTTATGTGTCATAAATTTTGCCTTTTCCTGTCCCCACTAATACGTTTCCCCCCTTAACATTTCAGTTTTATACTGATAAACTCCTCGACATTTAAATAGTGCTGCAGCAGGCTGGAGGTGCAGAAGTGGGTCACGCAGAGCTATCGGGAGAACCGTGACTTTTATAACTGCCTGAATAGCAAAGCTCCCGGCTACTCAGATTTCTGCCAGGTTGACTGCCGCTGCTGAAAAGAGAGAAATAAAGTGTGCTTTCGTTCGAAAAGCACTTTGCACACATGATTCAACCTTTTCAGGGCTCTGGTGTGAGGTGGGTAAATGTTGTTGCTTCAGGTAGAGAAACTGAGGCAGGAGGCTTGTGTGTGCCATTCTGAATAGCTGGGGTTGGGTGTTGACTGGCAGGCCGTGCTTGGGCTCACATCACAGCCACGCCCTTACCTAATAGGGCCCTTTTCTGGCCCTTTTTTGCCATGCTTCCGGGTCTGGCATCCTAACAGAATGGAACTTTCAGTGTTGTTACAAGGTAACTGGAGCTGGAAAATGTCTATCTGCTGTCTCGAGGCACCCTGGGGTGGTTGCTTTGGCTTTTTTGCTGTTCTTCCTTTTCCCCCTCTTCCCTCCTCAGTTTCTGGCCCAAAATAGTTCCACTTTCCCACTTGAAAAAAACAAACAAACCAAAACCAAACAAACAACTGATGAATTTCATTTACAGTCCTACAATGAGAAGTCAGAATTCTTTTTGCTAGAAACAGCAGAAACTTTTATGGCGTTAAAGAGAACAAAAGTACTATATTTTCTGACTTCATCTTAGTGGATTTCTAACTGCCTGTAGAATACATACATTTGTATCTGTAACAAGCTTTTAAAATGTCTTTATGTGCTGTATAATCCAAGAATGATCCAAGTGCACTGTGGCTCAGAGATCCCTGCAGTACTGAATGATTATTAGTGGGAGTGGAGAGATCAGTTTAGGAGATTGTTATAATTTCTGGAGGCCCTAAAATGTGTGGCAATATTTTATGTTTATGTACTTTGATACTAGATTTTTTGGAGTGTGTCTTCTGATCTGTCTGTTGAGTGTCTTAGTGGTTTGTGCAAACTCAGCTTTATTTCTTTAAAAAGAAGACATTCTCTCTGAAATAACGTTACTTAAAAAGCACATATTATTACATGACTTTCTTGCTTAATTTTGCGTGCTAAAGGAAAGCTATAAAGGTCATTTGGTGAGCAATTTTATCTGGGATTTCCTCCTAGTAGTTAAAACCACATGACGTTAATAACTATTTACATAATCCCTAAAAACTGGTAGGCAAATTGTGCATGTGGAAACATGAAAGGTAATGTAAACAGGCGAGGTGCTTTATCCCGAGATGTGTGTTTCGACTGTAAAGCTGTGTAAGCGAAGATTGCAAAAAGGTACAATTCTAATCCATTTCTTTTGTCTTAAGGAGTTGGTGAATTGTGAGTCCTATTCTAGGAAATGGATTTTTGATTTTCTGAGTGAATCTATAAAAACTCCTTGAAATCACTGTCTTTTGGCAGTTAGCCAGGTAGTTCAGTAAACAAGCTGGATTGATTATCTGAAAGTTATTTTTTATGTTAATGTTAGATTTCAAATACATAGTGTCACCTTCATGTCTTCTGAGTTCAGCTGTGTAAGGTATATTCAATCCTGTATCTACTTCCGAAGCCAAATAATTTGGTTTTTAAATATAAGCAGAGAAATCTTACTTCACAGTAATGAATTCTGTTGGAATCCACAAACAGAAAGTAAGCCTCAGTGCCTTCCATACCTAAGCTTCCTTCAGCAGAGGTCCTGATTTTTTTTTTTCCCCCTTGGTATAGATGCATGAGATGAGTAGGTATTGAACTGTTTGTTCAGTGCTGAAAAGGGAAATGTGCTGTTCTAGCTTGTGCCTTACCAGAGGAAAGCCTGGTTGGAACAGCTGGCTCCTCAGCTTAGTTCTTGAGGTAAATCTTCTCCTTTCACCTCCTACCCAAGGCTAAGATGTTTGGAGAGGATTCCTTTAAGGGTGATGAACAATCACCTTTCTGGTTTTTGTTCAAGCAGAGAATTTTAAAAAAGAACATTAGCAAAGGATGGAAAAATTCTCAGCAGCATAAAAGACAGTGTGGAGGGAACGTTTATCTAGTTAGCCACTGTGTTTATGTTTCTGTCTGTGCACCTGGCTAAAACTATCAATCTGTGTCTTAAAATGGCTTTGTGAATGTTTCCTGCTAATGAGAAGCAACTTCAGTGCAGGGTTGTAAGCTGTATACCTCCTGCTAGATGGGCGATGTACATTAATAGCAGTGAATCTGAAAATCATGCGGCATCCATTCCCCAACCTCACTCTTGGCCTTGTGTTGATAACTGCATTTAAAACCTTGCTTTTTGGAATCAGATGATTGTTTAAGCCGAGCTGATAGGATCATTTTCCAGTCCCAAAATCCCTAGCAATGCTAAAACCATAAGAGAAGGAAAATGTAAATCAAGTGTTGCAGAAGAGTTTAAGGAACAACTCAGGTTATTTCATGATTGTCATGGAAGTTTGGATGGTTGGTTAGTTATTATTGATCACGACTGGCTTTAAACATAGAAATAGCCATTTACACTTACCCAATTTTAATTTTGAGACCTTAAAAATAATAAAAAAGGGCTACTGAAACTTTCTTCATCTACCAGGGCATTTGTGGCCTCGTAACAACAAAAAAGATATCATGCTACTTTCTCATTTTATTATTTCCTGTATGTACATCCTGTCATTTGTATATTGCTGCCCTCTTTTTTTCCCACGTTTCGCTTATAAGTCACTTTCTCTCTTCTGGCAGCAGCTGCTATTTTATTTTCTGGATGCTGCAGAAACTAAGTAATAATTGTACTTATTTTCAGGATTGTTAAAACTATGGATAGTTTCTACTTGAGCAAAATTTCTAGTTTATTTTTAATTAGAATATCTTATGGATTGGTTTACTAACAAACAGCCCCCAAAATGATGACAAAAACTTTGAGGTCCCCAAACTCTAGGAAAAAAAATCCCAAATCAGCCTGCCAAAGGTATTTACTGAGTGTGCTTTTTACAGTGGCCTGAGAACAAAGCACACTTCAGCTTTGTAAGTGTTCATCCTGTATCTCCCAATAACACCCTATGGCTTTTGGCAAATAGCTTGATCTCTGCTGGCCAAGTTGACCACTGGTGAGCATGAGGCTGAATCCTCCCAGGCCTGTGGAAATGCATCAGGTTATTCCACTCATTAACTGACTCCTGTAGGTAATATATATTTCTCTCCATTTGCAAAATGGAAATGGTGATACTTTTTGCCTGCCTCTCAGTGGGATCTGGGAGGATTATTTCTGTCTCTACAGCAGCGTATAAGTGGCACAGATGATTACAAAGAACAAGATGTGCAATTACACTGGAGGGGCAGCAAGCTGCGAGTGTCTCGTTACACTTCCATAGCAGAGCAGCTGGCTGATGAGCTGTCCTGACCTCCGCAGTCAAACCAGATTTCAGCACAGTTGGCTCATTTGTGGGCTACTCTGATTCCTCACGTCAGGACCTCTGTTTTCTGTAGGTGCCATCAGACAGGGAAATACAGATGACAGATACCCACTGGAGCTGTACATTTGTGTTTGGCTTGCCAGAGCAATTCCAGGCACTGTGGATGCGAGCACCTGTAGGTGACCGTCTTTGCCAGAAGATTGTTCTTTCAGTAGTGTCAGTCTTGATGCTCTGGCCACCTGCTTCTCCCACGACAGTCTTCACTCCCTTGCTGGCATCACCTTCTGCACATGGGACATGCTTCCTTACAGGATTTTCCTTTCCCTGCTTGCTTGGCTCAAATTCCACCTAACAACTCAAAACTTCTGTAGTGTCAGCAAGAAGTCGGTCAGTAATAATAGTAATATTTATTTTCTTTAATGCCCTTCCAGGTGTATACCCTGTTTATTTGATTTTGCTTAGAATGTGAGCTCTTGGGTGGACACCTTCCTGGGTCTTTTCTCCTGTGGGCTGCTGCTGTGTTGTCAGTGTTGCACAGGGTTAACCCCAGTTGGCACTGTGACAGCTCTATCTTGGGACACTTGGGAATTCATTTTTAGGGTTTCCCTAAACTTGTTCAGTGAATTAAATAAAAGGTGTATCTGAAAGGCAAGTTCTTTCGTTTGTGCTCTGTGTGTGCTTTAAAGCTCTTTGAGCAGTTAAGTTATAGTGACTGCTGAAAGTAATGAGAATGAGTGATAAGAAAAAGGATTTACTTGTATTTTCATTAGGATCTATTAAGACTAATGTAATCAAATGGGATCAAAATGCTGTCACCTTCTGAGGGTCATTGTCAGTAATTGTAACAATTAAGTGATTATTCTAGTGTCTTGCCTAAGGGAAAATTCAAGTGACTGAAATAAAAAAATAGGAGGTGTGATGCCATGCATTTAGGTGTGGAACTCTCACTTATTTGAACTGGATGCCAAATAGTTTTAAACCATGTCAAACAGCTGCATTTGGTTTTCACTTTGATGCATTAACAAGAAACTATGGTGCAAGTAAAGGGCTGATATTTTAGATAGCAATTAACAGAGCAAGAGAAATGAAAAAATGAAATGAAAAATTTGTATTGAACATACAGAAAAATAGAAACCTTCAGTTTTGGATTTGGGTGCTGATTTTTGAGTTTGCCAGTTTGTAGCTCTTAAAAAGCTTGACTTTCAAACAAGGTGCTGCAGACTTTCTGAAAAACAGACATGGATGGCATTTGAGGTATGTAATCAGTACAGCCAACATACTCTTTGGTGTCAAGGGCCTTGCGGGATGTTTGTGGAATCAACACTGCACGTGCAAGCAGAGTGAAACGGATGGGAATCTAACCAGGTTAGTATCATGGCACAATCAAAAGCAGTAGAATGAAGCATTCATTAAAATTACCTCCTTCAATAAAGGATCTCAGGTACATTTTGTCGTTATTGTTGCTCTGTTTTGCCAGAGTCCCTCATAAGCAAAGCTGTCAGTTAGTGCTGGCAGGATAAACCCCTAAGGCTATTAGAACAGCATGCTTTTTATCTCAACTGTGTCCTGTTCAATGGGAGCTACAGTTTGTGGCTAAAGTATTCCGCAACATTTTGACTTGATTCAGTTTCTCAAGTTTTGTGCTCAATATCATGTGCCTAAATATTCCTCAAACTGAACTGGGAATATACCCCATAGTTATGGAAAAATAACATATTGGAAATTCAAGTGACAAACATCTATCTCCACTACTATAGAGTAGACTTTTATTTCATCCATTTCAAAGCTGTGAATTATGATGTATGTCTGTTAAGGGAAGGTTAAACTATTTGTCCTGCCTTATATTTTTTGTGTGTACTTTAAATTGTATTTTGCTTTTGTTTTAAGCATTCTCCCATATTTCAAGTAATACTTTTTAGAGTGCACATGTGCAGATGTGCAAACATATCATTTCCCTTTCAGGACAATAGGAGATGTTTTGGAATACTCATTCCTACAGAACTTAAACACCTTTAACCATTTTAAATGTGTAAATGACCCAATAAAATCAATGCAAGCTCTTAAATTAATGAGCTACTTGGGAATTAGCGATAAAAGCATGTGATCTCTGTGGCTTTCTTGCTTTAAACATGCAATTATGAAAAAGGACTTGAGCATGATGGGTAGGGGAGGAAGAAACTAGTCTGTAAAACTTGGAAAATATGGTAATGTAAATGATTTGTGATCCAGTTCTTCTCTAGAGGTGGCAATGGTTGTGTGAGACTCTATGGTGTGTGGTGAAGTTGGCTCTCAGTCTGCGAAGTCCATTGGCCATTAGGATTGTCGTGCTGTGTCTGTGCAGAGCACCCAGGCACACGAAAGGTCGCACCTTGCTATTTTGGGATCGGCTGAGCGCGGAGCTGTCACACAAATAAGCTGAAAGGCACAGGGAAGTTGTGTGTGGTGTGACCAGGGTACGACCATTGCTGGCTAAAGCCAATGGGAGTCTTTTTTGCAACCTTAATGCTGTTAAATCAGACTCTGTTTTAGCTCAGACCTTTTCATTTCTTGATCTGCAGCCATTTGAGAATGTGCTCTTATATTTGTAATCTTTAAATAATGCTTCAGTCTGAAGACTCTCACTTGCCTGCGAGTAGTTTTGGAAGCTCTCACATCGTTTTTCTGCTAGACATTTTCAACTGTTGCTTGTGTGGTTTTAGATTTACCTGATATATTGGATACATAGATTAGGGATGTTTATTGTTCTTTATATGTTGAAAGGAAAAATTGTATTTGGCCTCTGACAATCCCAAATCAAGATCAAGATAGGGTCTATAACACTTTGTGCTCTGATTCCTGTGAGGGTTTTTTGGAACATTCAGTGGTGGTGTGCCTTTGTGTTTGCCAAGCAAGTTTCTCCGTACGTAAAATAGAAACTATTTTTGATGTTTTCCTAAAAACATTATGGTATGATTAAAACATGGGTTGGTTAGGACAGGAGTAGTCTTTGTTTCTGTAAAGACTAGTGCCAGACATTTCTGGTGTATCAGAGAAGGAACGAGCAGTAGCTGCAGCCGTTGTCATTAGGGTCCTTCCTTGTGTGCTGGCTTCACTGCTGCCTTCTGGCAACACGAGTTCTGGGCTGGCAGTTCAGCAAGATCTTTCAGATCTGTCAGAAGCCTAATCTAAAACATTTAAGTCAGTGTCTGATCCTTCCCATTAGCAAAGGGGCGTTCCTGAGTTCTGACTATTTTTTTTTTAATTTAAACATACTTTGTTTCATGGGAGAGAATCAGGGTAATTCCCAGTCCAGTTTTGAGACACAGGAGAGAGCATTTGCATCATTATCTTGATTGTGCTAAGCATGTGACCCCTGGAAAAATGGGCTGATTATGGAAAAGTCTTCTGTTTGTTCCTGATTTCATTTGGCCCTTGCTGTTCTTCTGTTGATAGCTCAGGATACTACTGTCTCAGCCTCACTACATGGAGACTGCTACAGGTGTCACAGAAGCTGGTTAGTTATTATAAAGCACTTTGTAAATAATAATCTGTAGTAAAAAAATAATTATAATATTGTTGAAGCACAATTAATTCTTCCAGTAAAACTACAAAGAATTAATTCACAAATCAAGAACTCGAAACTGGGATTTTCTGTCTGTAAGAACCAAAAGACATTTTTGTGGTCGTACTTCATTTTCAGTTATTTCATAAACTTATTTTCATGATGGAAATTACCTAGTATGCAAACTGTAGACTGAGTACTTGAAAACAAACAGGGCTTTGTAGTAACTTGTTATTTTCCCTGAAGAATATGTGTGCCCTTTCTTGCACTCAGCATTGTACTGCTTCATGTGGTTTTGTCTTTGGTATACAACCCACTGTGCTCCAGCTCCGCACTTGATTAAATGGCATTATGAACTCTCTAATTATAATACCTTCACTTTATTACGCTCGAAAGGATTGGCTCTGGTGGATGGTGGTGCAGACAATGTGCAATGTGAATGCACTAGTTTGAGTTTCCTGATTTGTGTTGTTATATGCATTGTGAGCTTGCCTTGTGGTCACCATCATGGAGGTAAATATGATTGTGGGACTATACGTAACAAAGAGGTGATGTCTTTCGTAAGTGCTCTACTATCCCAACTAATAGTTTATGCTTTTATTACAGTAGCAGTTATTTAATATCTCTCACATGAATGCAATCTTCAAAACACAAAGAGGTTTTCTTGGGGTACTTTTGGGTTTTTGAGGTTTTTTTTAAATGGATGTGTGAAGCAAGTGTTAAGACATAACTTTTCAAGGAAGGTTTTTCTAGGAAAGAAAGAGAGATAATGAGGTGTTGTTTGTGGTTTTTGTAGCTAATATGAAGTCTGGAACTATAATGACAAGGAAGTTTGGTATGATGTTGGAAGCCTGGTTTTCTTTCCCTACTACCCTTTCCCTTTCTACCTAAATTAACCTCATGAACAGTAGCAGAGTTGCTGTACCGTCATTTGTATTTGAGGATTTGTGACTTGTATACTCTTTCTTCAACAAGAAATTGCTGAGGTCCTCAATAAGGTTTCATTGATGCTAATGTTAAAGTCTATAAAGCTGTTTACATGGTCTTATCTTCAGACAAGAACCATGTCATTTTATTAGTAAAACAGAAGCAAGGGCAGTTAATGTTGTACAAAAAGTCCAGAGAATTTGATGGAAGAAGGGACAGAACAGGAATCTGCAGGGACTAGTCTGAGTGTGTTTAGTTTGCATCTGAACAGTGACAGAGGGAAAATAAAAGAAAGGCAACATAGTTGTGAGGACCTTACTGAAAAGGGGTTAGAGTAATGGATCTTAGATGCAATAGGATGTAGGGAAAAAAGAAAGAAAGCCTAAGTGGAAATATGGGCGTATTCTCAGAGGAGTCATTGGACCAAAAAGCAAGCAAGCACCCATCACAGTGCAGGAGGAGCATGGCCTTGTCCCCACTTGATGATGGGGTCTCTCTTCCCCTTTCACTTCAGGCACAGCCCTTGCCTCCCTTTGAACTCTCTCTGCGACCAGCCTGATGCCAGGTTATATAATCCCTCCTAACACTGCTTTTAGCTAGGGGCCACGCAGCTCAGCTCTGCCAAACGCCATTGCCCTCCCTCCTTCCCAGAGGTGGCAGCCAGCTGAAATGGGATGTGCATTCCAGATTGTGCTGAGGCTGAACCAGAGTTCTGGAACAGCCAGTGTGAGGTCACTACCTGCATCCACATACTATGGCATGAATAAAATGCTATGGATTATCTTAAAATTGACACAGTGTCATTGAGGCACTGTAAAAGAGGCATCAGTAATTATTTCGGTGTGCTGCAATTTTTGTTTTACTTTTGAATGTTGGGGAGTGGGGGCTTTGCAAACAAAAACCTAGTACCTGCTAAAAAATAAAAATTAACACCCCCCCCCCCCCCCCCCCCCCCCCCCCCATAAACAAAACCGCAAAACAAAATGACGAACCCAAGCCATTGAATTTATTTAGTGTCTTTTTAGCATGGTCCTGGGGACATTATCTCTAAGGATATGTTGTGTCCTGCGAATCAGAACCGTAGGCTGCTGCTTTGTGTGTGTGCACCAGTGATTCTGCAGAAGGCTGACAGAGTCTCTGGGCTGAGCCCAAGTGCTGTGGGCTGGCAGATGTGGCGGGCAGCGTCTGTGTGTGGTTGGGAATAAAGAGCCCTTGTGCCTGCTAAAAAACACATGGGATTATAGACGTGGAACTGCTGAAACTGTCCCTTGCATTTGAGTTCAAAGAAATTCAATTTGTTTTAAAAATAGGTTCAATACGTATGTTTCCTGCTTTAACACAGCGTCATGTATTTAGGATCTTGTAGAAGATGCGGAGGGGGGAGTTTTGGAGCAAAGCAAATCACTGGCAGATTTAGCATCATGTACGTGTGTGCCAAGTTATTCTTAGCATGAGTGGAGCCCAGTCAAAAGACTTCTGGTTTGTGTGCTATTCTGTTGTATTTTAAACTAATGTTGTGTATAATTGGCATTCGTTAAGGGGAAAATGTAGTGCTGTTTGCTTACATCATGCAAAGTAAAATTAGCGATCAAATTAATAATAACTCTTTTTTTAGGCATGGACTAGGAGCCGGTTGCATGGCAGTACTGTATGGGGAAGAATCAGCCAGCTCAGTTATTATATTGTGCTCGTTAATACTTTCCTCCTCCTTCTATCCTTTATGCTGACATTAATGTTAATTACTTACTTGCAGCAACCAAAAAGTATTGATGAAAGCCCATGAACCCAATGTGCTTTTGTAAAATTAGTTTCCTGCTTAAGCAGATATTTCTATAGTAATTGACACAAACCAGCCTCAGACAGAGAGGCAAAGGCAAGCTGGTTGTATGATTGATTCACCATATTCTGTGGTTATTTCATGTTGATTCTAAAGAGAAGACTGTAAGTGTAGGGCCAGATGCTCCACCTGGGTCCTTATCTGAAGATGTGGCCTGAATAATTTATTAAGGTGCTGTCCTTTACATTCTCTTTAGCTAGAAGTCTTGCCATAAAAAACTCCCAGAGTTTTAAAACCTTTCTCTTGTTTTGCTTTGCATTTGATAGAATAGTGGACCATTACAGTCAATCCCAGCAGTCTCAATACTCATGCAGAATAAGAAGCTGTATGTGCAAATGCTGCAGTGTGTATACTGCAATATGGGAAAAATAACTGCCCATTTGTACCTGAATTCTCTCAAATGCCTAGGAATTGTAAGTGTTAAAATGAACTGGTTTCATGTTTTAAGGACACATGGAAGTGGTTGATTGCTTTGGTTTTTTTTTTTTCTTTCTTTAAAGATTAATAAATAGGTTCTTTTGTTATCCCACATTACCAGGAGATAAAAAAACTGCATCCTGTAAGATGTGATCCCCAATAACATTTTCTCTTTGAAGGGATGAGTAGTTCCCTGGTGCCAACCTTGTGGCTTTAATGTGATTTCCCAAATAGCACAAAGCTTGTTAGTTTAAATACTGACTTTCAAACAAGCAATATTCTCTTCTGTCTGGCAGGACAGCTAATTGTGCTGATTTCCCCTTGTTTTGTTCTCTGATTTTCCTTTTTCAGTAGAAAACTGTAAATATTATAAAAGGTCAGGTGGTTTCTGTCCAAGTAATGGATAGCTTCAGGCTCTAAAAATGATGCCTGTTTATGGTCCTGCCATCTGCAGGAGCAGCAGCCTATCATAAAGTTACTGTATTGATCTGTCACTAGTACTGTCTTGTCTGCCAAATGAAAAATGGCTTAAACTCATAACCTAGGCCAGCAGTTTTCTTATTGTAAGCCAGACAAAAAATGCTATTGATCTTCTTTGCTGAAGTGTTCTTTTCACAGCTTGCCAGCATCAACATACTGTTGTCCTTAGTCAGGGCTAATTAGCTAATAATTTAATGCCACTGAGACAGCAATCTCAGTTTGGTTTAGTAGCAAGGGAATATGCTGTAACTTCAGAAGTATGGCACCTTTTTAAAGCACAGTCATGACTGCAGCGCTTGTGTCAACTTTTACACTCTCACTTCAAGTTTGATTTGCTCCACACTAAAGAATAACAGTCCACTTAGGTTGAGGTGTGCTGTCACGTCAGGATTTATAGGAAGCAAAGCCCAGATGCAGTGCTGCTGTCTGTGTTCTTGTATGGTGCTCTTGGTTATGCATTTGCACTTCGGCTTTATGATCACTTCTTGAGTGAAACCAAATAGTTCATTGAATTAATCATGGGATCCCTGTGTTTGGGAGCTACAGACCAGATGGATTCAATCACTTCTGATAAACAGCCAAATATACCTTTTTTGATTGACTCATTTGGTTTCTTGGGGTTTTTTTTTTGGTGAAACACCAACCAAATGAAAAATGCACTGCTGAATGTTATTAAATCAAAGTTTGTAAGATGGATCTTTCTTTCTAAGAAGTAAGTCTTCTTAATTCTCTTACTGCTTTGGAGGCCAGGAGGTTGCAAGGAAACTCAGATTGGAAGCATGGGGAAGATCTCATCTGCTCACGCACATTGAAAATGCATACTAATCTTCCACAAGGATTACTCTTTTTAATTCAAATATTCGATTATGTGTATGAATGGAGTTTGCTTGCTTCCATTCTTTAGCTGTGTATAGAAAGCAATTGATATAACTTCAGCTGGAGGATGGGTCAATGTCTCTCTGCCCATGTTTAATTTTGTGCGTGGTTCTCCTGGCTTGTCACATACATACTCTTGTGGTGAAAAGTACAGCCTGTAAAATGTTCCTTTTAGAATAAACAGTAATAAAACCTTCTGAAATAGAATTATATGTGCTTTGCCAAAAAAAGAAACAGACATCATATCCCAGTTTTTAGCTGTTAGAAAATTTGTCAAAGTTACTGACCCAAAGCAGCTTCCTCTGTAGTCTTTGCCTAGACAGTGTAGGCCATGTCGTAGTTTATATTTCAGAACCATGCATGATTCAAGTTGTATTTTTGTTTTCTGTTCCATATTGCTGAGCACAGTGTGAGGCAATGCACAAGAGGCGGAAGAAAACAGATGATCCCTGAGGGAAGTTATTCTTTACATTTCATGCATTAGTTTCTCTGGAGTGTGGGTACATATGTTAATTTTGTACATGAAAAAGGAGTTTAATCTATAAGGACACTTAAAATTTGCTTGAAGTAAGGCAACTTTTAATCTCTGAAAGCATCCCCAAAGTGCAATTAACTATTCTGATGTCCTGATGACTCAACAGATGCTTCTGTAAACTAGAACACATCTGTCAGATTATAGAACTGATCGGTTGCTATATGTGATTTAAAATGACTGCCCATAAATGGTTGTATAGGGATAAGTAGCAAATAGATGGCAGGGGTGTCCAGCTTTGCAGCAGTCCTTTAAAAACATTTGACAATGCACTGTTGATTGTCACTCTCTGAAGCTGGCTACAGTCACATGAAATGCCTGACTCTTCCTTCATATCTTTAAAACTTGTTTGGGATTTTCTGTGTATTGCCAGCTCCCTTCTAATGCATGCGGGCTATTGAGTGGTATTTTTAATAAAACAGTAGAACTAAAGATTTTTCGAAGCCTTTCTGAAGATTACCAGTCGCCAATTCAACTGATTTTTAGACTGTATTCCATCTGTCTAGCAAAGAAAGAAAACACATTAGCAGTCCACACATGAATAGCTTATTAGTTCATTTGCTGTGTGCTCTACAGTGATTCAAGACTGATCTAAAATATTCATCCACAATTACTGGTGCAGCACAGTTCAAAGTGCTTCAAATCTGTGGGTTTGACTGAGAAATTTAAGGAAAATAGCTGCAAATTGATTCTATATGTAATTAATGAAACATTTCATTCTTATGTAAATATTAAATGCCTGTCTATTTCTCCTCCTTTTTTTCCCTTTCCTGTTAGTGAGCTCCCCCTCCCTGACCTCCATTATATATTTGTTTGTTTTGTAGGATGGTGGGTGGGCTGGTATGGGGGCATATTCTCTTGAGAGGAAGAATTAATAGCTGAGTCCTGTGAGTCATTCACTGAACAAACAGCTGTTCTCCCTCTAATTCACCCTTGCTCGGATGTCCATCCCACCCCCGGAGAGGAGCTGCCAGAAGGCACTGTTTGCCTTTGCCTCAGTTGCTGAAACCCAGTCCCCTTTCCTGTAAAAACTGCCCTTTCCTTGGCCGAGCATCCTGTGCCCATGTAAAGCAGAGGTGTGGTGCGAGCCCCTGGCCAGCGGGCTGCAGGCAGCCTCCTATCTGCTGCAGGGACACGGCAGAATGGCCGTGGCAGCCCACGTCCCGTGTGTCTGGGCAACATTTTCCAGGGCTCCCCTCTTACAGAGTAGTGGCTTTGGCACAGCGGAGCCTCTTTGGAGCTGGGGCTGGCTGGCAGTGGCTTCAATACGGGTTAAAAGCTTTTGGTGTGTTGCAGAGAAAGGGCTTTCAAGGACAGCACGGAGACGAGTGGATATTTGTGCAGATATAAGGAGTGAAGTCAGTGAGGCAGGACTGGGGTTTTGTTTGGGGTCTCTCCCTCCCTCTTTCAATGTCACAGAAAATTAATTCTAGTTTTACAAATGCTATCAGTGGAAGATTTTAAGAACAGCCTGCAGTAAAACTTGGAAGATCTTGAGGCAAACTGCATCTTGGCTTTGAAATTACTGTCTTTCCAGCTCAGATGTCCATGCAGAACATGAGTTGTGTAATGCTGCCTCTCTGATGTTGCGGATGACCTCGAGTTTTAACATGGGCAGCCTGGCAGGGCTTGGCATCAGGGTAGGCTCCTGCCGCCCTCCAGGGGACCAGAAAACCCTGATCCAGGGCTACCAGTTTGAGAGTACTTGTGTAATAGCTTGTGTGATAGACAGCAAGGAGCACTATCTGTTGAAACCAAATGACCTGAAGAGAAGATGGGGGGAAACTGCTTCTAGCTATTAAATCCCAAGATAAGACTCTTCCTCCGAGACATCTGTGCAATTATTCCTTTTGGAGCTTTTATTGCTATGACATTAATTTGCATTAAAGGCTTGGATGTCTAAAATTGTGTTTGCCTGCATCTTATTTAGGTCATAGTGTTGCAGCTTTCCTGCCCTTCACTTCCCTGCCATGACAGCACCACTCAGGCAGGCAAAGCAGGCAACAGCATGCTTCACCCTGTGCAGACATGGGGCTGGATATACATGGTGTTTACTGTTACAGAAGAGGGTGGTTAGGGTATTCAGTGAGCTGATGTGAAGGCACTCAAGAAAATGGACTTGGCAGAGGACAGATTTAAGTTTTTGTGAAATGCCTACTTTTGCATTTAGAGAAATGGAATTTCACCCATAAGTCTTGGCACACCTGCTAGGGGCAGTGGCTAAACCCAACAAAATAGATATTCATAATGGACTTGACTGACAGCAATATAGGATGTTAAATTACTTTTTTCCCCCTTCCACATACATGAGCTTGTTTCCCTTAATATGGGTCTTCACATCACTTGAACTGCTTTCTGTTCAAATTGCTGTTCACTGGTGAGTTCCATTTTGATTTAACTAAAATCAGGGAAATAGCCTTCTCATCTCCACTCCCTGAGTGGAAGGAAGGGCAGGAAAGGAAATGTATATGTTGATCAAGTTTAAGAGGTTATTAGGCGGAGATGGTAAAAAAACCTGCTCCTGATTTTACATTGCTGACCTTTTAACTTTCACATTGGAGAACGTGGGAGAATGAAATGGTTTAAATATGTTTTCTTTAGATACTTTTAGTAAGAGCTCTCAGATATTGTTCTTTGGTGTTGAAAATGCACTTAATTTTTAACCTCCTTGGTTTTAAGACAGTTAAACTGGAGGGGTTTTCACCTTGATCTGTTTAAAGTCAGAGCTGTCTTATAACAGTTGTTTGAGTTAAGTGGGCAAAGGAAATTTTTGGGGATTTCAGCTAAGTTCTATAAAATGGTTTTAGTAAATGGGGGATGTAGCTCAAAAATGCAGAAGTTGGGGTGTAACTTCTGCAGGAAAACACCTGTTTAAGAAGTACTTTTTAGCTAAGGAAAGAAGAGTTTTTCTTTGTAAAACCTAGGCACACAGCTCTAGAAGTGGTCTAAGGCTCCAAAGAGGTTTCTGTTTGTTTGTTTGTTTTTAAAATTTTCTTAAAAACCTGCTTTCCTCAATTTGGTGCTCAGTTTTTGCACCTATGTGTTGCTGTATACACTACTCTGTTCCATACTGCATAGGGAAGAACATTTTCAGACCAAAACAGACCAAAACTTGATCATTACCAGAAGATTAGTGAAACAAGATATAGTGAATCAAAGTGAAAAATATAAACCACTATATTTTTATTGGTGGTGGTGTAAGTTTCCTTCACTTTAGTATTTTTTCACTTTATGCAGGTTTTGGGTTCCGCCCCCCCAGCAAAAATGATGCGCACATGTTGTGTGTAGTTCTAAGCCCTTTGCTCCGCTACTGTCCTTAAGTAGTAATGCTGTAAAGATTAAGAAATTATTCTACTGCCAAATATAAGACATTTGTTACTTTCGGAGATGATGGCTTAATTTTTAGTATTCCTTGGTGGTTTATATCTTGACATTTCTTATGACCTACAATTAAGATGACTTTAGTGAAGTCTCAACTTCTGTCCAGATTTCTAAGTGTGGTTGAGTGTCTCCAGGGAGAGCCTTGAACTGCTCACTAAATCAATTTGTTCTTTTCTCAAAACAGATTAAGTATGTTATACCACTTTATATTAAAAATAAATAACCCCAGATGACACAACTGCTACATGTAAAATTAAAAAATGTGCTCTGCACATTTTGAAGGGTAGTAATTTTGATGCCAATGCTGTGCTGATAGTAATACACCAGAGAGAGCAAAGAATGGTTAAAAACAAGCATGTCTAATCCTGTCTCGCTGTTCTGCTAGTCTCGTTTGAGAATTAGGTTGATGGCACTCTACTTGGGTGGGTACTAACTACTAGATGTGGCAATAATCTTCTTTAACAGATCCTGAGACACTTTGCTTCCACTGCCTTGTCTCCCTGGAGAGAGATTTTTTTTTTAAATTTGCCTTATACATGCCTACTGCTTTCTTTTAAGGTCAGTCTTCTCCCTATTCCTTTAGCAAGATAGGCTGCAGAACTTGCTTGTGACTCACCTGCACCCTCAGCTGATGCTGCAAGTATAATTTGAGTAGACTTCTCATGTTTACTGTTTATTTTGTATCCAACACACAGGAGGAGCAGAGGGAAATCAGCTGCTGGTGTTCTGCAAATCTGCGGAGGCTATACAGGCAGCTGTATGCAGGGAGAGTCAGATGCACTGGCTGTGCCAGAAGCAGCTTTTGTTCCTTCAAGCCACTTCCATGGTTGTGCTTGAGTGGATTATTGTTTAAGGCTCTGTAAGTACAATAGGACTTAAGGAAAAGGGAAGGGGAAATTTTTTTCTAAAATAGAACAAAGCACACTAAAAAAGTTTCTACGGAAATAGATGGCAAATGGTCTCTAATAATGGGATTTTACAAGAGATGTCCAATCCCCAGAACAATGGTTCCGTTTAAGCCAAGATTAATAGTGCTTGTTATCCTATGCCTGCGCATTGGCAGCTCAGTCCTCTGCTACAAACAGATGCAGTCTGCCCACTGTGGCCCAGAGAGGAGCTGTGACTGTCATGGTCACTTGTGAAATGATAGCGAATTGCAAACCTTGGTTGGTTTGGACCCTTCAGCCCCAGGCTGACTCTGACTGTAGCTGGCTGGGTGCTGCTGGGCTGGAGCAGGCACTGGAGAAGGAGCTGCCTGGACTGCCTTGCACAGGGCAGCCACACCAAATCTTTCCTACTTCAGCTTGGGCCAAAGCCACCTCCATCAGATTGTAGTTTCACAAAGATATGCTGAAATGCCTGTCCTCCTCCTAGTCCTATCTCCCTGTTGCTGCTTAAACCCCTGATCTATTCTACTGACTCATGTGCAGCCCCTTAAATCTGGGGTGTGAGGCTGGGAGGGAGGTGGGATGCAGCACTGCCCTAGGGACTTTAGGGTTTTCAGGGCTGTGACAAGAGAGCAGAGACATGGACTGCAGCAATCTTGGCCTACTCATGCCCATGTTTTTAGGTGCACTGGACGCATGTTAGGTGCAGCCTTAAGAAGAGAGCAGGATTGGGAAAAGTGGTTCTTTCAGCAATTAGATTTTTGGAGAACAACATGGGAGAAGAAAAGGATTTTGTTGTTCTAGACTGGAGATCACGATACTGCAAATGGCTGCTGTTAAGTCTTAAATGTGTAGGGTATGACAACAACCTGGACCTTTCCTTTCCATCTCAAAATAAGGAAATTTCAAATTCATGGCTTTCTACAGCAGAGAAAATGTGTACTTCAGTTATGTTGTATTTTTTTGAAATAATGTGAAATACAAGTTTGAGAAGGCTTTCTTTCTGTTCATGTGGAGAAAAAAAACTAAAGGTAGTTGTTTGTTTTTTTTAACTGGGAAACTAATTGAGAAAATGATGACTAAATAAACAAAACTTTTGCTTCTACGCACTGGTGAGAAAGATGATGAGAAAAAAACACAAGCAAAATTTACGTACTTATTACTGTGATTCTTTCTTACTTTGCTGTACCCTGGTAGCATTCTGCCTTAACAGGGTGAGCTTGAGAAATCTCCCCGGAGGACTGGTTGCAGTAATGATGTGATACGGGAGCCACCGGTTTGACTGAGTGTCTGAGTGGCTGCGCTGTTCAATGCAGCAGCCCCCTATGAGAACCTGCTTCTTCTTGTTCCCTTCTATTTTGGGAACAAAAGATGTCAGGAGGAAATGGGGTAGTGCAGGAGTGCTGGCCCAGGCTTCTCCTGGGACTTTTTGGGGCATGAGGAGTCCTGCTGGGATGAAGGCAGGAGGCTGGCTCCAGGGCTCCCCGGGGCAGGGAGGAGGATGTGTTAGATGCTGCCAGGTGAGGCACATGGCGGGTTCCAGTGCAGCCTGGCCCTTTCTGTGGCTTTCTGCTGCTTGTGTTTGGAGGGAGTGTGCATCCTGTTTGTTCCATCACATAAATGTGTTTTACAGCCATATGGTTGCTGCATTTTGGTGTGATGTATTTGTGTGTTTTTTGGTTCTTGTTTTAATAAGGATTACTGAGGACCAAGTCTGGGTGTAGGCAAAGTTGAAAGTTGCCAGAAGCTGCAGTCCTGCTTCCCTCCACACAGATCTTCCCAGCTTTACTTTCCTCCCTTGTTCTGTCTCTACTCAGGAAGGAACACACTGACCTGCATGGACATTAGTCTGTCTCTCATCTTTCCTCTCCAAAACCCTCACCTATTTTGCATGACTTAGTTTAACAACAGTTTTTGCTTTTTTCTTATTAAACTAGCAGGCTGTTTCTTTGTCAGTGTGGATGGCATCTGATGTTTGTTAGACACACACTCACTGTTGATTTTGAGTTGCTTTAGAATTTCAGGAAAGCCCAAGTTTCTAACAAGTCCTGATCGAGGGCTATGATACCTAATAAGGACTGCATATAATAGTTAAACTCTCTGTAAAGTTTGTTAGTGTTTTCACATAGCAGAAGTACACTTGCTGACCACTAAGCTTATTTAGGAAGAGCAGCAGTTCGTGTTCTTCACTTATGACCCAGTTACAGCTGTGGATAAATGAGAAGTTGGGATTGCTGACATGCTGTGGTTTTACAGGAATTTTGAGTTTGAACATGTTCTAGAGTTCAAGGAGAATAATGCTGGAACTTCAAAATAATTTGTGAAAGTACGAAAATACCCTAAAATGCACCTGCCTCATGCATTTCCATAAGAAGATTGTACAACATTCTTTAACTGTCTATCCTAGCAGTATTTTTGTTTTTCGAGAATTTCTGTTTGGGTGTTTTCTATTTGCTATCTCATTTTTGTTTAAGTATGCGGAGTTCAAGTGCTAGTTTTATGTATGGAAACTAAAGGGTTTACTCTTGGTTACTTTTAGATATTGATTTATTTACAGTTATTTAAGTCCAGTTCAGGCTAAGTGCTGAGGAATAGACAGTGAGATACCCTGGGGGGGCTCTTGCTTTCCACAGAAGGTAAGGCTGAGGATGAGAAGCAGGATTCCAGGACTGTCTGTGATAGTCCAGGGAGATCTATTATAAACTTGTCTCTAAAATCTGGTGGCTATCAGCTGGGACCAGGATATGATGAGAAAGCAGGGAAAGTTATTTGTGCTTGACCTAAGTCCATTGCAGTGATACAGCTGAGATTAGGAGGTTTAAAGATGAACTCCTTGGACCTTCCATATTGGATTTCCTCCAGTTCACCCTTACAGTATTTTTATATGCTTTACTTTTAGGACTTGTAACGCATAGGTTGCTCTGGGTGTTTTCCTTAAATATATATATAGACCTCTTTCATTAATTTTAGTAAAATCACTAAGAAGCAGAGCACCGTGTTAAAAGAAAACATGGTGAAACTATGTAGTGTATTGGGCCAAAATTGGTGGCTTTAGGAGCAGGGGCCGCAGGGGTGGTCTGGGCTGCCCTTCAAGAGGGTCCCTGAGGGATTGTGTCTGCTCCAGAGCGCAGTGAGGGTCACCCTTGAGGGCTGTGGCCGCCCAAAGCAAGGGCATCCCTGGGGAAGGCTGGGACCTGGGGAGGAAGGGTCCAGCCTGGGACAGGGCACATGGAGCGAAGGAGCAAACAGTGGCCTAGGGACAAGTGAGAAGCGAGGAGGAGCAGCCAGAGAAGGCGCTGCAGATTCACCCCGCGGCTGTCCGTGCGAGAGGCAGGGGCAGGGCTGAGGGTCAGGCGTGGCACAAACCGGGCGAGTTGGGCCAGGGAAGGTCTTCGGGTGAAGCTGAGGAAGAGAGTTCCCCTCAGCGGCTGCTGAACTGCTTCGTTTCTGGTTTTTTTTCCCTCCTCAGTTTCTGAAACAGTAATTAACAGTTTGTTGTTAGATGTCAATAAATAAAGGAAAGTAATGTGAAAATCCCAGAGTTGAGATTCTTTTGCTCATGATGTACAGACAACAGATTTGGGGGATTCTTTTATCGCTTTTGCTATTTTTTAAATCTTTGGGGTTTATTTTTACAGCTTTGGTTTTGAACTTTGGAAGCCTAGAGATAAATATATCCCTTAAAAACCAAACCAAACAAACAAACACCCCCAAAACAAACAAACAAAAAAAACAACCGAAGAGCTGAAAGCTGAAATTTTTATGTGATGAGACTTTGGAGAGCTGGCTTTAGGAAAAATTGCTAATGCTGCAGGGGACACGATACAATTGCTGGCGTTGGCAGCCCGGCTGTGTAGGCTCTCCTTCCTGCCCCCGGCTCCTGCCGCCTTCCTGGCCTGTCCTGGTCGGCTCCTCCACAGAGTGATTTTTGCGGTGAGATCTGCTCGGAGCAGGAGTTCTGCCCGTGGTGTGCTGTCATGCACCACATACGCATTTCTGTAGGAGCAGCCCAACGCAGAGTGTCTAGCATTGCGATCCAGCGGTTCGTAGCCAAAAAATCATTTGTGGCCAAAAAAACCTGCGCGTTTTTGTGCTCCCCCTGCTGGATCTGGAGGAGCTGGAAGCCCTCCCGGCTGGAGCGCTGCTGGTTGCCCTCCTTCCCCCGCTCCCTGAGCGGCTGTTTGCGGAAAGGCCTCGGTGCTTCCCCGAGTCCGCTCCTGCAGCCGTACCCACGTGTGGATGTGGGAAAGGCTGGGAATTGTGCGGCATCGCGTTATTGTGCCACAGCAGGGCTTAGAACACACCTGGAAAGGGTGGCTGAGGCAAGGCAGGTGGAAGGGCTGTCCATTTGACACTTTACCATCTATTCTCATCTCAGCTGTAGCCCGCTATCCCCGAACTTTGCCAGCGAGACTGTTTTGGGGATCTTTCTAGAAACAGGCTGAGAGAAGGGACCAGGCTTTAAGAAGCTAATTTTACTTTTAGAAGCTGATTGCTGTTCCCAGCAGGACCCTGTGAAGTGTGTTGGCAGAGCTGGGGCTGGCGTGGGGGCACGGAACAGGCTGAGGGGGGGATTGTATAAGCCCTGAGCAGGTTGCGTGGGGAAACCAGGGAGCAGATGCTGGTGGGGACAGTGCCAGTGTCCTTAGAATCAGCTTGGACCTGGTTTATGAAAGGGGTGGGTGGTCGGTAATGTGAATTCACAGAAATGTTAATGGATAGCCCTTTCATTTTAAGAGGTGCTTTATAAAACAAAGTAGGAATTGTGGTGCCGGTTTTACAGATGGGCAGAATAAAGCAGAGAGGAGGGGGAGCAAAGCTTTGGGTTTGTGTGCTGCAGCAGTGCAGTTCAAGCTGCCTTAAACAGCCTCTGTTTCTACCCTCTGCCACGATGGCCGATCACTCTTGTCTTGGGCCTGCTCCCTGTGTTGTGTTGGCAGAGCAATTTGAGACGACATGCTGAAGGAAATTAGTTGCCCCATTCCAGCTAACCATGCAGCTGCACAAATGCAGTGTTGAAAGTAAGAGTCCAGGAGAGAGGAGCAAGAGGGAAAATTCAAGTGTCCAGGTAAGTGCTACAGCCTGGTCCAACAAAAGTCCAATCCAGTTATATCTGGAATGGTACCCAGATCTTGGGGTAGGCAGAAAAAAAGTTGTTCCTTTGGAGAAACAAACTAAAATAACTAATTGAAACTTCATTGAAGACCAGTCTGCATTAGCTGAGAAAGTTACGTTAACAAATACTGAATTTGAATCAATTAATGCGTTTTTCCTACCTTGAATAAGGAGAAGAAAAGCACTGGGGAAAACTTCTGGAAGAGAATAAGCCCGTTCTGGGCAAAAACATTGACAGTTCAGTGAGGCCTTAAAGCCAAACATTCACCCAGGGTGCTTGTCAATATGTAACTTCTCTAAAATTGCCCTCTGTGAGACAGGAAAACCAGCAGCGTGCCTGTGTGAAGCAGACAGTTCAGTGGTGAAACTGGGTGTGCTGGGTTGGGATGACTGTTTGTAAGAAGGTTTTCAGCCATGTTTTATTCTTGGTGAATTACCAGTGAGAAGGATAAATATGGCTGCAGAACAAACATTGAATGCAACTAACAAGTTATTTGTAATAACTTGAGGCTTTTCTTCTGCATTTTTGTTAAGTCACCTGGTGACTTTTCATAACAACTCAAATTATGCGAAGTGTTTGCTCCCACAGCTGGTAGTTGGGGAGGAACCTGGACTGGTTGCAAGTTCTGTGGGGTTTGCTGTGTTTTTTGCTTCGTTTTTTGTTGTTGTTTTCAGTAATATGTGCTTTTTCATGGTTAATGGAGGTTTTTCTTGTACGGAAGTTATTTGGAAGTCATTCAAAAGAGAGGCAAAATGTAGTCACTGTGTTCCTTTCCATAATATTTGCTGAGTTTTGGAGCTTGGTAGTATAATGCTGTAAGGACACCTTGTCTGCCTGCTGAAACAGCATGTAACAAAATACAGACTACCCGTAAACATTCCCCCGTCTCCCTTTGCAATCTTTCTTTATAATTAAAAAAGCATTTCCTAGACGTTGCAGTGCTGTGCCAGTATAATCCATAAACTTTTGTTTTGCTACAGAGAGGATGGTGGTTCTGAGGTATTTCGGTGTATTTTTTAAAGTAGTGTTTGGGGGTTGGTTTATCTTTTTTAATGGCACTTAGCTCACAATAGTCAGTGAGTGCCCTTTATAAAGAGAATAGAAGAGACTTCAGCATGACTTTTAACTGGAAAAAAATTACCATTTGGCTCAGGAAATTTTGATATAAACCTCAACAGAATTCCCCTTTTCCTTATTTCATTGTTAGAGGCATGAAAACCTGTAGTACTTAAAGTGGTGAGTGAGTCTCAAAAGCTTGGGGGTGGCAAAAGCTGGGTTAGAACCCCAACCTAGCCTCAGATCTGGTCCTCCTGGCTTGGTTGTTGGACTCCTAAACGTTCTTAATTCATTTCAGGTCTTTTCACTGAGCTGATTCAAATGCTGCTGTGTTCTGCAGGAGAATGGAAGCATGATGTGTCTGTATTCTTATTGCAGGAAAATGGATCTTGTTTTGTGAGGGCATTGAAGAAACGGTCCCCAGCTACTGAGAGGAAGAAAGGCCAGTGGGAAATATTCAGGTAAGAAAGCTGTGTGTGTCATCAAGCAGTAAAAACACTTGTGGGCCTTCATTCTTTTTCCAGACACTGTGTCGTGTTTGATGCTTGAATGGCTGATCTGGTCACTATCATAGTTTATTTGTTGTTTTAAGAAGCAGCCCTGTTTGGTCAATTGATTGCAACAACAAAACACTGCAAGCAAAGCCCTCAGCATAAACATTCCTTAGGCTATCCCTGGTACAGTATTGATCCGGGTACGGAATACAAACAAATTACTCTTTGCGTGCGCCATTCGAGCTATAAAACAGAGCAATAATATGTTCTACTTGCTGCCAATAAATATGCATTTGTAATAAACTAAGCAGAAATCCCTGAGTAGAAGTGAACAGTAGTTTCAATAGTATGTTCAATATCTTATGTCTAGCGGTTGTACAGAATTTTTTAAAAAGCACAGAGTGGGCACTCCAGGGTATCTGTTTCCTTCTTCACTTAAGAAAAATAATCTTTGCAGACTTATTCTGTTGCTGCTTTTCCTTTGCTTGCGGGGTTTTTTTAGCTGTTTTTAAGTACTTAACAAAGCCATAGGTAAGCTCATCTCTGCCTTATTTTCAGTGTAGTTCAGTGCTTCTCTAGAATTTGACCTACATCATCATTTTCTTGTGGACCAGCTGCCTCTCCTTAGACTGCTGTGTGGGTCTTCTCCATTTTTGATCCTTGTCATATGCCAGTGGGATTTCCATATATTGGGAAATAGCACTAAAGCCACTTCCGTGCATCTGTAGTTCTTTTGAATGCACCTGAAATTATGAAATTAGGGGGGAAGTCACTACCCTGTGACCATCACCACTGGGGGTGCATAACTGAACCCATTTCCAAACAGAAAAAAAAATGTTTACTGATCATCAGAATATATATATATATTTTTTAATCTGCTTTACTATGCTCATGTAATCCACCATCCATATTTTCAGTGCTGCACTCTGATGAGTTACAGACAGTTGACCTCAAGGCATTTCTTGATGAGCATTTCTATCTGCTCTCAGCCTTGAAAAACTCAACCTTTTCAAGAGCTGTATGGGAGAAAAATGTGTAAGACCAATATTTATAGGCTGAAAAAGAAGGGAGAGGAAAGACTAAAGTGTAAAACTTGCTTCCAGCAGAAATGCCATCCCTCTTTTACCTCTGATAATTAGAAGCATTTCTGACATGGTTACAAAGCAAGTTAGTGGTGAGTGCCTGCCATTTGCTGTGCTTTTCTACTGCAGGCCTGTTTTCCTTCCCAATGCTCTCTTCTATGTTGTTTTCAGACAACCACAAATTTCTGATACTCACCTATTACATTATGATTCATCAATACTCCTACATTTCAGTTATTTCTAAGTATGTACTTGTGATAGTTTGTAAACTGCAAGGTTGTGATTTGGGTTCAGATTTTTGAGTACTTTTTTCCCATAGTATTTAGCAAAGCTTATTTGCATAAATCCTTTCATTAATAGTGCTAGCTGAAATAATCCTGAAAGATGAGAAGGGGGAGAGATTTTAAGTGCCATAATTTTTGCCAGGAAAAGATCATGGCTGTGTTAAGAAATACAGCAGTACTGATTTTAACACTATTAGAAGATTTAGAGAACATTACAAGTAGCTTTTAGAGGTGACTTAAATGGTATACTGTATTTAATGGTCCCTGAATATAGGTCTAAGATGCTTATCTTAGATAATAAAAATACTATGTGCAGGCATAGAAATGCAGCAACTAAATAACAAGAGGAAACACAGCACCAAACCCCACCACATCAAGAAACACTGTTTTCAAAACTGCACTCTTGAAAATTTCCTGGAGATTTCCCTAAACTTGGATCCTTGTTTTTAAAAATAAAATAAAAATCACTTATCTGTACCATAAGGAAACTTGGGAAAGAAGTTCTTTGCTGTGCCTTTGGTCACGTGACCTCGCTGCTGTAGAGCTGGAATGTTTGCCATGGTATTTCCGGAGGCTTCATAAACACACAGAAAAAACAGTGGGGGTTAGGAGGATTTTCAAAAAATTGCTGCATTTTTTCCCCCCCAAACATTTTTTTTTCTGACAGCCTAAATTCTTTGCACTTCAAATGCAGAGCTCTTTTAGAAATTCAGAAAGAGTTTTATTTGATTAGTCCAGTGAATTTTAAGAACTAAGTTAAAATATTTTATAATTTTTTAATTTCTGAACTTGTCTAGAATGATTTCTTACTAGATGTAATACCTGGCAACCTACATATTAAGCCTGGCTCTTATTTAGACGGTCTTAATGGTTTACTTTTGGCATGTGTCACTGTGAGTGGCATTCACTAATCTGACTTGATAGCTGTCATCTTGCAAGGCAGAGTAATGCAAACAAAAGATGAGCACTCAGACAAGGTTACAGTGAAGAGCCATTTCCTAAGTCCTACTGTGGTGGCGTAGAATCCCCAAGTCAAATCAGAAAAGCACAGAATTAGTTCTGGCTCCTGGGATATGAGGGATAAGATTATGCAAACCTCTTCCATCTAACTGTAGGAACAGTACGTGCTCCTTTTCAGACTTTGCAAACACCAGCTTAAACTGGGATTATGAGGACCTCTGTGTGTCTGTAATGCCATGGATATCTTATGTCTTAGTGGCAAGGTGGGCTGAAGGGACTCTGCAGTCCCTCTTACAGCCTGGGCAGGCAGAGCTGCATCTCCTCCTCCCTTCCCCTGCCAGCCAAGCTGCCTGTTGAACAAGAGCAGAGAATGTATCTGTTTTAAAAATAAACTGGCAAAAATGGGGAGGGAGAGGGAGGATGAATGGACTATTTTTAGCTTAACCAAGTCCCTCTGTGCAGCACCATGAAGCTGTCCCAGGAGGGGTGGGGTGAAGGCAGTGCAACAGAAGCTGGTAACAAGCAGCCAGAGATAGGAACTGCTCGCTCCAGATTGCCTTTGTGAAAAATCCCCCAGCAATGAGCCTGTGTATTCCATGAGGCTGCTCAGGACGTGGTCACTGGGAGGTGTATAACCATATCAAGAGAGGCTTGTTGCTGAATCAGACTATTTATTGCATCTGAAGTTACAAAAAGGCAGCATAGTTTGACTTTGAGCTTCCCTTTTAGGTATGAAGTAGTAGAGTTGTTTTTTTCCCCAACTTCAGGCCCCAAACTGGCACTCAGAGGAGGAGCATGGGTAGATCTGGAATTGAGCAAGGGCTTGAATTCTGCACTTTGACAGGGCTTCTTCACTCCTTTCTCCTGTCCCCTACTGAACTTTCTGAATTCTCTCTTTAAGTGTGACTAATTCTTGAATTACATTCTCCTAGTGTTGAAATGTGTGAAGTCTGGAATTATTTACATTAATAAAGTGTGTCTTACGTTTTGTTACCCTAAGTTTTGTGATGTCTGATTGCCATAGATTGTCACACTGACTCCTACTCTATTGGTATCTAGCTAGTGCAGTTGATTGAGAAGGGAATGGGATGAAGTTAAGAAGTTGTTCTAAAATTCTTGTACTGTAATTCGTAGGGAAAAACATAGTTTAAAATATTGGCTTAAATATAAATGACCTGGTGTATGTACCAGAGTCATCTTTTGTAAAAGTAAGGCAAGCTGTGTTTTAATTTGAGCTTATCTGCTTGTAAATGTGTTTGTTTTTTTTTTTCCCAGGTGGACCCATAAAAATATGTATAGCTGAGTAAAATGTTGGTAACGTCTTGCTTGAGTTGTCTTCAGTGTTGTACTTTTTAGTAAAATGCTGTAGCACCCCAAATTTCAGGTGAAAAGTTTCAAAGTTCCTTAGGATATTTGATTGATTTGTCACTTTGCCTGTATGAGACCGTGCAAAGATTTTTTTGTAATTTTGTAATGATACTATGTAGATCCAAATAATATTTTTCATGCCCTTTGGGTTTGCCCCTTCCCATCTAAGGATTCCCGAGCCTTCCTAAGGCAGCTTTTCTTTAGGCAGGCCAATGGGTGTCATGGTTGAAACTTGTTCTCAAAAGCTCTGTGTTCCTAATGGCCTTTGACAGTGTTTGGGAAAGATGTCACTTCAACATAGTGGAAAGCAACCAAAGTAAATTATATTTTTAATGAAGGATTTTCTATCTGGATGAATTGATACTGGCAGGACCGTATTTGTTAAAAATAGAAGAACCTTCTGCAGACACATTGCATTCTCTCCTGGTTTTACTTTGTCTAAACAAAAAGCCATGTACGCATAGTGAGGGTAGACAGGTCTTTTAGTCTGAGGTACTTCCTTTGCAGATGGCTTCTGATTTTTTTTTTTTCAGTAAGTATTGTTTTTAAGGGAGACCAAATCAGTATTCAAGGATTCTGTTTATCATGTCGCTGCATGGGAGATTGCTGTATTCTGTACTAGACCTACTTTATGGTGCTATGTACAAGATTCTTATGGCCTTATAAAGGATGCTAACTTGCATTCCTCTCTGCAAAGAAGTATTTCCAAAAGAAATAATACACAGATTGAGTATTTATTTTTGTTCAATACAAAAGTATTCAGAGCTAACTGGCAAATATTTTACTTCTCTACCCTCCTTTTTCCCCTTAATGATGTTTATCTCCTCACTGTTTTCTTCTGACTGTTAGAAATGTGTTCTTGTAGGGTATTTTAGTTCAGCTGATTTATAAGCCAAGATTTTTTATCTTTTCACTGGAAGTATGTGTAAGTAAAGGGGTTGAATGGTTATTTGACTTTTATATCCAGCATGTATGTATGCTGTATATTTTAGATATATTAGATGGGTGTGTAAATTGAGATCCTGTTTCAGAACAGTTGTTCAGAACTGTCTGAACAATGGTTGACGATTATATATGTATTTTTAAATGACTGAAAAATTGAAATAAGGTTAAATTAACCTGCAATAATCATACTCTTGTGTGTTTCTAAGTGTTTCATACCGAATAGTATTTAACTACCTTTCTCGATTTCACCTTCTTGAAGTTAGTAAGTTCAAAGTATGACTAGTTCTTCACACATTTTATTAGGCCTTGATATTTCTGACAGCATAGCTTTCTTTTTCAGGCCTTCAAATGGGAAAAGAGAGAGAAAATTATTTCCTTCTCAAGACAGAATAACAGGGCAAGTGTAATCTCAGCTCTTAGTTTTTCTTTTGTCTATGTCTCTTAACCTGGTGTGATTAATTTGGTTTGATTTGGTAATGTTTTTAGAAGTTGATGAAAGGATAGGGAAAAGGGAAGAAAAACACTCCTTTGAAGCAGGTATCAGTGATTCAAATGCTGCCTTGAATCATAAAGATATATATGCCTGAGATCTGTGTTACTAGAGTGTGAGAAATTCTGTGTGAAATTCCAGCAGGTGTTTAGCCCAAACTGATGATCAGGCAAGGGTCAGGGACAAGTATATAAACTGCTTGTACGCTGCTGAGGATGTGTCGTCTTCACCCCAGATCAAGCTAAGCCTTTTCAAAGAAAATATTTTAAGCTAGCATATAATGGAAAACCTCCATATGCACAATGTAATCTAAAAATCTCAGAAGTCAAAATAAACCTAGTTAATCTGCAGAATCTGAATGTGTGGAGGAGTGTGTCTGCGCACCTTGTGGGGTCCCTTCTCTCTCTCTTGCTTATACCTGTCCCAGAAAGCTCAAACTGAAAGCTAAAAATACTCCTTTACAATAGAGTTGGGAGGGAAAAGAAAACAGGCACAAACACCACCTTCCAAAGATCCTGAGTGTTTGCTGCAGAACAGTCTGTTGACACAGAATGCAACAAAATAATTGTGTTTAATAAGGCGTTTTCCTTGTTGCCTTCAATGGAATTTCTGCTTGCCCGTGTGCTCTCTTACTGGGCGGGCAGAAGCTCCCTGACTTGTGTAGGTTGGTTTCTGCTAAGTATAGTTTAGCAATGACTACTTTATTACTGCCCTTTTAAATGTAAACATTCTCTTCAGGTGCTCTTCCTAAAATACGCCATTTATTCCCCCCCCCCCCTTTTCTTTTTGTTACATTTTGCTCTGAATTTATAAGTTTGTCAGACTACTACTGCCAACCACGAGACTGTCACTGCTCCTTTAATAAAATCTAGGGCACCAGGGCAGCATTGGTTTCTTAGGTCCCAGTTTGATAACAGATTTCCTTCTCTGTGCACATTCCTCTTTTGGACTGTTCAAATGTCCACCAAAAATAGTGAATTGTTTGTTGGTAGGAGCACCTGTGCAGAGCCCATTTAACATCTACAGTATGGTAATGGTTTTTGGTCATTATTGCTCTGGACCTGGTAGCAGCCAGAAGTGGAGTGCTCTTTATCAGTTTGTAGAGTCTTGCAGTGCTTTGCTCTGCCTTTCCCTCACCTTTCCCTTTGGCCTTTTTGGTGCCTGGTGCCTGAACACCTGCCTGGTGCCTTTTTTCGTAGACTTCCTCAGACGTTCTCACTTGGAGACCCCTGTTCCATCCATCTGCTCACAGCACTTAGAGTATTTTTGGAGTTGATGCAGAGGGAAAGGATAGTGCTTGCAGAGAGGGTATGCTCCAAGAGAAGATGTACTTACACCGTGTCTTGTGGGCAGCTATGAGCTTGGTGTGCTTCAGCTGCCCACGTTCTGTGTGGAGCCAAAGCAGAAGCCCCATATCCATCGTTCACATTGTGTTGGGCTCAAGCTAATAAGCTCGGTCTCTTGGCAGGATGTGTTAGATCAGGCTTACTGCTGTGCTAATTGTGCTTACACAGCTTCCAGTTTGGAGCTGGCTCATTTACAGCTGGCTTGGATGGTGGCCAGGAAGGCTCGCCTCTGCCTGCAGTATGCCATGTAGACATACACACATCCAGCACTTGAACATGTCTGTCAATAGCAGGAAATTATATTTGGAGGGAGGGGAAAATCTTTGGCCTGGCTGCAAGTGTAAACAATATTAACAAATGAGGAAGTAGGTAACAGTTTAATAAGGAGAAAGTTTGATTAATTCAGCCTAATTTAGACTCAGTGCCACAAGTTGTTTTCAGCCTGTATGTTTGGCCCTATGTTGTTCCTCATTTACCACTGTTTTTGTGGGGGTTTTGGTCTGGGGTTTTTTTCCAATATATCTTGGGAATGCTTCCCGGATTTAAGAAACCTCATTGTGGAAGTGAGCAGCCTGGTATTTTAACTGAGAAACAGAAACTAATCTAAACACAATGTTAAAAAAGGGGCAAACATTGAGAGGATAGAAGCTTGCTTTTATGATTAGCCCATCCACTGTTTTTCATCTTCCCTTACTTGGTATGTTAGCAAGTCATTGTGTACACTGGCTCTAGTGCAGTGTCAAGGATTGGCCCATCTTAGCGCTGAAGTGCTGTAGTTACCTAAAAGTGCAGGATACTCACTAGTAACAGGAATTATTCAGGAAGAAGAAACCTAGAGCTGAAAAAAGGTCAAGTTTGTTTATTTAGGTTTGAAAAGCTAGAGCTCAGAATGACTTGAAAGCCACATCCTCAACTGGCAAAGATCAGTTTCATCAGTTACCAGTAGTTGTGTCATTTACTTCATCAATAATATGTCCCCTCAATTATTGTGAAATCTTTTGTCTGTGGAGGAGGGTGGTGGTGGATGGGAACATGGGAGTGTGTACATGTATATATATATAGAGAGAAAACTGGGTTAGTGTTTTAATTTATTGTTAAATAATAAAATTATTCATCAGCCACATTGCTGTGAGCTCTCTTAATATTTGAGCCCATTTTTTTCTCAAATTATTTTTTTAGTTGCAAACATCCATGCATCACTGCATTACCTTACTTGACAGTTTAGAGGCCACTTCTCCTTTTAAACAAGCCTTGAAGAGACAGTAACAACCTTCTAGTTCTAAAATCACTGTTATTAAACCAACCAGGGGCATGTATCTCTGCAAAGGCAGACTTGAATAATGATTTAGCTCCCAGAATTAATTTGAAATTTCATCAGCAGTAAGTAATATTTTAGTGGCAGTATAATCCTGTACATTACATATTAAGTCTGCAGACTGCACTGCCAGAGGAAGAACCCTGCAGTATTTAAGTGACACTGTAACACCATGGTATTATAGTCAGGTCATTAGGGGGCATTTTACAGGATTGAAGTGATCTGGCGGAATGTCAAGGGTGAATCGTATATTCTCTGTTTCTTTGCCTCTCCAAATGTGTAGATTAGGGGTTTAAAAAAAAAAAGACACGTTGGTAACCAGTGTTCCCCCGCCCGTCTCAGCCCACTGTATCACCTGTGCACCACTTGCATGGTCAACAAACCCTGAGGGGAAGGGGAATAATAGATACAGATGGCTCAAATGCAGATAGAGCACTGTACTGAGGACTGGGGGGTTTTCTGTATGAATCACAGCAACTGATAGATAAGCATGAATTCAAGTATTTGGCTTTTGTGTCAGGTGTCAGCAGGTGTCCAGAATGATGGAAAGTTCTGAGCTCCAAGGTGGGTTTCCAGAGCAGATCCCTAACACTACGAGGCAGGGGCACTCTTGTGGTTGAATATACTAAGGGAGATTAATGCCTCTCTCCCCTTTGTGCTTTAGAAATTCCTTCTAAATTCATGTGTGTGGCCCATCATAATGATTTTGATACCCATTTTCAAATGCAGTCATCATTCAGACAGCTCTGGTTGAATTTAGGGAGAGCATGAGGCTGTGAAAAGCATGCCCATTGCTTCCTCTGGCAGAAGTTGCTGCCATTCAGATCTGCTAGCTAGATAGTTCACATGATTATTCTGTGCACCATTAGAGACAAACTGGGCTGGGTTGGTTTAAACATGTAAATAGTAGCTTTGAATCATTCTTTCTGCAAGAAACAGATAATCATGACACAAGTAGCCTAGCTGTCTAATAGCAAATTTCACCACATTAGTCTTCCCTCATCTTTCTTTCACTTTGTTTAAACTACAGCTTTTGGGGTGGTAGGAGCATTGGTTAAAAATAAAAATAGTGATAGGAAAGGATCACTGACAATAAGTGAAGTTAAAATTATATTTGTCTTCCAGTGGTGGAGGCGGCAGTGGTAACATGCTGGTTGGTCAGGGGTTCATAACCTTTTCAGATAACTCAGTGGCCATCATAGGAATGGGGTGCATGGCTGTGATCTTTCTGTGCTCCACGGGGTTGAGAGGGGAGCCCCAACAACAGTTTCCCTATTGGAAGAGTTTGGTTTTCTCTAATCTAGCAGATGGGCCAGTTTGTTATAGGGTAATAGCTGTTTTCTTGCTGCACTCCATGCCATGAGAAATTCTTCCAAGAGTCTCATGGGCAAGAGGTGTGCCTGGCTGCTGCAGAGCAGTGCTGACAAGGGGTGGTGAGGATACTGGACAAATCGACATTATTTTTACAGGTCTTTCCTGTAAAAGATATGTAAGATAGCATTAAAATCATACTAGGGAGTGGTGGCAGGACTGGTGTTTGTGGAGAAGCACTGGCTATGCCAAGGGAAGAATTGCCTTGGCTGGCAGAGCTGCTGCTGTAGGAGGCTGGGAAGGCAGATCAGCAGGTTAAACACGGCTGTGGCAAACAGGTCCGTGAGCAGACATGAAGGGAAGCTCAGGTCCTCCTGCTGCCTGACTGGGGTAAAGGCAGTAAGCTACAGACAATAGCTGGGCTTGTACAGTCTGCCTACATAAGTGTCTTCTGCTCAGAATACCCACTTAGAGGGATGACAGGATTAACCCACAATAGCATGTTTTCTGTTCCTACTGCTTTCATGTATGTAAAAATATTTCAAATATTATTCACTGTATTTTAAATCACTTCAGTACCCTCTGCTTCCTTTTTTTTTCATTAGAAAAGACTAAAGTTTTATTTTCATATATATAGCCTACTTCCGCAGAGGGTAATGTTTCAGTTTAGGTTTTGAGGACTTTTCCCCCTTGATCTTGATTTTGCTTGGGTTGTCACCAGCTTTTGTTTTAAAATATGTATCAGGAAGCCAGTTCTGTCCAACCACTTCTACTGGATATTTTTTCAAGTTAAAGGCAATGGGCTTTCCTGAAAAATGTCCATAGGCAAAGAACTCCTCAGAGTGTGTCTCTAGTGATCTGTGCAGTTAGCAGTTACTCCTGTGAGCTGTCACTTTACAGTAAAAATAGAAAATGTAAAATATTGATTACATATGCAAGTACAAGAAATGTACGTCTGTATACCAGCTCTCCAGGAGCTTGTAGATAAAAATAGATTTCAGTCACATTTTTCCTTTTAATGTGCCAGAACAGTAAGTTTTGGTCTTGAGAAAGCATGTGTGAAGCCATAAGGCTATAAGCTTGTGAAGAGAACCTTATTCCAGCTATTTAGTTAAATAAATTAACACAGACATTTTCTGGGGCTTCCTTTCCTAAGTAAGGGACATGTACTAGTTGTCATGGTGCAGCAGTGAGCAATACCATAAAGTTCAGAACAGGAGAGATCTTTGTTATGCACACTGTATAGCAGGTATTGTAGTTTATGCATGCTAGAAGTACATAGTGGCCTGATGCCTGTGTTATTGTTCTACTTGTACTGCTTTTTCAATGTATTTGCTGATGCTGCAACACTTTTTGCACAAAGTTTTAGATAATTCAACATCTGCTTTTCTCAGTTGAAATAATCCTGCTGCTCTCACTGGTGGTACACAGCTAAAGCCTGTTTTCCTTCCATCTCACAAAGGCAAACATCTGGAGGATAGGCTTCATTGTCCTTGGACATTGAGTCTGTTGTGACTTGTGACTTTTTTTGATTGCTATCAGTTTGAAGCATTGCCAGATACTGTTTTGATCCAGAAACTCTCTAAACCAACCTGTGCCTCTAGCTTCTTGTAAGGACTGGTCATGAAAATAGGAAGATTCTAGGACAAGCCACATTATCTTATGAGGTGATGTGTATCTGATAAGTTCTGAGTAATTACACAATGCAGTACTCAGCCAGTAACTCATTATGTTCCTCAGTAGGGAACCTCAATATTAGGTCTGGCAAAAATAGAATTTTCCTTTTAATAGCCATTGTCAAAGTATTTTTAAATATTGTCAGAAGTTTATTTAAAGTTGAACTGATATCAGGTTCACTTTCCAGTTCTTTGTAGAATGAATCTTAATAATGAATTGAAGGTGTTTTAGAAGTAGGGTTTGTGGTGGAGTTTCATTTCAATGATTATTCCCTTCATCCACAGTGTGGTGTAGGACTGTAGATATTAATCTCAAATTATGTCTTATTAAACATTTTGAGTAATAACCACCTGGTTCTTTGACATTCTGGGTTTATACATGAAACCAGGGGATCAACTACATTTGCTCATTTTGTTGCCAAAATGTAGCTTGACTCCTGCAAACAGTTTAATGGAGTGGATTCAGTTTTGATAGTGGTATAAGAATCTACCCATAATAACATCCAGCATTTTTGGGAAGGTTTTGCCTTTGTTTTCTGTAGCTGGTAAATTTACTATTTTGGATGTGAATACATCCAAACCAAATTTACTACTTGTAGCATGAATATGCTATACGAGCTACCAGAATATTTGTAGCTGTAATGCTTTCTGATGGAGAGGCTGTACTTAGCAGTATATCTGCTTTCTTCCTTTTGTAGGCTTGCAGTTGATTCTTTTTTGGACAATGTGCATTCACACATACGCACACAAAGTGCATTATCAGCCTGAAGCCTCAGGCTATAAATGCGTGAGCCCAGGTGTCGTATTTCTAATGCCCTTTGCATGAAATGTGAAGTAATTGACCAAGTGTAGAAGCTGTAGGTATGTTTATGAAACATGAAGTAAGGGCACCGTCTGTGATTTCAAGTTTTATGAAAATGTGTGTGGTAAGGCTACGCTGTCTTCAAAGCAAACTTCTTCTGTTCTTCAACTTCAGACTTCTCAGTCCTGAAAAGTGAAGTGAATGACAGACTACCTTAAATACCTTCATATGTGTTTATATTTAGTAGGTCTAAAACCACTTACACCAAGGTAACTTACTGCAAAGGAGAAACATCTGCTGAATTATTTTTCATGAAGTAGATGGTTTTCTTAGGTTTTTGTGCTGTGAGGCCTCCCAGGCAAGACGGGAAGAAAGATACAGGTATGGTGATCTGTTAAATAAAAGAAACAAGTGGATTGTGGGTAAATAAATGAGTGACAAAGACATGATGTAAGGAGAGCAAAAAGCATTCTTACGCAAAGAACAGTGGATAGTGCCTACCTCTCTCCATCATGATCCCAAACGCGAGAAAAATCAAAGGCTTTTTTTCTTACTGGAGAGACTGAAAGAAGGTCAAGTTCAGAAATAGCTTTGGGTCAAAAAGGAGGGAGGAGAAAGAGACAGTGTAGTCACTGAGATGAGTAACTTCAGATCACATTTGAGTGTCTGGGATGTCACTGAGGTAACTGCTGCTGAGGAAGAGGCCTGCCGTAGCTAATATTTTCAGTATAGAAATACACGATATCACTTCCAGGAATGGGCTGCTTTGGGTGCAGGTTGTCATTGTACCCTATTTATTGGTCTCTTTTGATCCTCCATTTCCATGTGGGTGATGCTAGGATTTCTGAGACGACATGCCTTGGTTTTCTTGTGGCAATATTCCAAGCCATTCTGTAAATCCTCCCTCATGAATTATGGAGGAAAAAACCTGCCCTGTTCCTTAACTGGTTAAGACTGCTAGGAAGACAGTGAAAGCTTTTGTGTAATTTAACCCTTCTTGTCCTCAGCTGTTTACTCACCTACACAGCTATAAATTGACATAAATGGTGGACGTATGTTCTAATCCTTATCATCACTGTAACATCTGGAAGTCATGACTTTTGAAGCATTTGTAGCAGCAGAAATGGTTTAATGTTGTATATAGGAAACTTCTTTCCTATATACATTAAAAATTCATATGGTAGTGGATTTAATCTGAGACTTGTGTACAAGTACTTTGACTAAATACTCTGGGTTTAGAAACAATGTAGGATCTATTATGCCAAGGAGGAAGAATTTATTTAATTTTATTCAAAAACATCCAAACAGATTGAGTCCCTGATAATCTTAGCAGCTGATACCTGAAGTTAGATTTTTGAGGAAGTAAGCGTCTTCTACCAGCATCTCAATATTTTAACTATAGTTTTCAAAAAATTTTTTTAAAAAGCAAGGTGTAATACTATTGAATGAGATAAGAGTCTGAAAACTCCTGCTCAATAACGGATATGTTCTTCACGAAATTGATGATATATCAAAAGCTGTTACTTCAGATAGCAATCATTAGCTTAGCTTCCCAAAATGAATGTGAAATACCAACAGTGAGAGAAGGCTGTGACTGTTTATAATGTGCTGGTTTTGTGTACAGCATTCTTAGCTTATCTTGAGAGGGGTTCTGACCCACAACAAAACTGATGCAAACTGTTTTAGCCACCAGTACTTTCTTCTGACCTTAAGTTTTTCTTGGCTTATGTGTACGAGATCAACTTTAAGAAGTTTTGATATTTTCTTTTCTCCTGTTTTTTTTCTCTCTTTGTTTTAATGACTAAATATACTGAATGAAAAGAGTTCCTCCAATTAAAAGATAAGCTATATATTTAAAATGAAGCATATTCTCCCATACAGGAATTAAACTATCAATGTATGTCTTTTGAATCAGTCTTTCTAAGCAAGTTACAGAAAGCTACATCTGTTGCGGTGGCAGTGGTGTTTGTTTCCTTTTTTCTTTTGGAATAGCTGAATGTTTTCTTCAAGTAATCTCTTTTATGGCTAATCTGGAAATCGGTGCTACTGCTGTGAAAATGAAGCAGTGTCCACTGGACCAAGTAGTGTCTTGCATTGAAATCCCTTAGTGGAAGGAGCAGTGAGACACGCACGCCTGGCGCATGTATGGTTTGTGTGTTACAGATTATCTCTCTTGAAAGTGAGCATTCACAGCTCTCTTGGAAGTCACTGTTGTAAAAGGGTGTTCTTCATTCACAGGGAGTGAGGCATGTTGCTGTCCCACTCAGTGGGAGCCCAGAGGTCAGCCTGAACCCTGGAGATCTGCTGGGAAACATAAAAGCTTTGGGGTGAACTTCAGGTTTTTAGATGTGGGTGGATATGGTTTGGTCAGTCAGTGTATTTGTATTTTTCAACCCTGTTGAGATGAGCTTTATATTGAGTGTGCTGAGTAGCATAGATGAGCATTACTTGCTTGCACTGAGCCACTGCTTAGGTGACCAAATACATAAGCAAGCTGATTTTTTTGCACCGAGCAGTGCAAAAAAAATGGGCACAATTCCTACTAGTTCCACTTTCAAATCTGTCTAAAAATGAGTGATTGTTAGTGTTTCCACACTGAAGATATCTTGGAGTCATTAATTATTTATCTTCACGACTACATGTGTTTGAGAAAGGATTTGGTTACCCCTGTTTTACAGGAGACAGGGCACAAATTGACTTTTACACTGTGCCTGTGCTAATGTAGAGTGCTCCATGGAATGACTGTTGGGAAGCTGCAAGGAAGGGTGTTGCTCATTGTACTGTGCTTTATTTTTAGAGGATTTGAGAGCAAACTGTTGCAAGCATCAGACTGGAAGGAATATTGCCTTTTCTCACTCTTTCTTAATTCTGTAAAAGTCCTTATCAAAAACCGGTGGTGTTTTCAAGTCTCATAATGGCTTAAGAGTCTTGTGTCTACTGAAGGAAGCCTAAACCAGCTCAGTTGTTTCTTTTGAGGGCAAGGTGCAGTGTGTTGTTTGTGCCGCCAGCCTTGGCAATGCGTTACCCTCCCCAACTTCTTTGTCCCCCTTCTTCCCTTCCCCCGCCTCCCCAATTATTTTTCCAGAGACCTTGGCTTGCTGCTTCTGGGGCAGCAGCAGCAGCTGCTAGTGCTGTCCTGTAATTCTTCCCTCTCAGTCACAGGGGACTGGAAGGGGAAAGACGGTCTGTCTCAGCAGCAGTCCACCAGCTGCCGCTGCAATCTATAATGCGTAAATTTGCAAAATACAGCTTTTAATTTTGCTTTGCAGTCAGAATGAAAAACTAGAGTGCACCACCACTGCCATCATTGATTGATTAATAGAAATAAATGCTCCCTGCTCCCTGGTTCAGACTCAGACAAAAAGAACTTGCAAGTGGCTAAAAATAAAAGGTAAGAAACCTGACAGACTTTCCCACCAACAGAGTAATTAAGAACACATTGTTGTGTATGTGTGCTTGAGAATGTGCTCTGGCTAGGTAAAAGCTGTTGAGTAATGCAAAAATATTAACTAAATCAGAGTACAAAATCAGGCTTAGGGTCATGATACTCTCTGAAGTACGTGGATAAGCAGGGCTTCTTTGTTACAGCGTTAATGACTGAGGGAGTCCCACAGATTCTAGCCTAAGAGGTTTTCCTGAAACTGTGCATTGAGACATATTTTTGATTTTGAGGTTTTTCTTGAAGGAGAGAGAAGAGGAATTGAAGAGGAATAGGCAGTGTTCTTTCTATGCCAGCAATGTAGTTGGAGTAGCAATAGAAAGTGCTTGTTTTGTGTCCAGTCATACACCTTGGGTTTGGAAATGGCCCATAGAAAAGGTAAGCAGCCCCCAAATTTCCATTAGAAATGGATTTGTAACCTCTTCACTTTGCTTTTACGAATGATGAATCTTTTAGTTGGAGCATTCAAGAAGAACCAGCCGCAACATCGCCAAAATTTGTGAAAGAACTTGTTTGAACTGAACAGTTGAACTCAGTGGGTTGTTCAGAAGACTTGAACTATAAAACACCATACATAAAAAGAATTCATGTTGTTGTGGCACAGATGATTTACCAAAGAAAAACTGTTGTGTGTATAGCTGGGAGAAGTAATTTTATCACGAGTCAGTTTTGCAGTTGATTTGTCAGAATTTAGGAGAGGGCAGATCTAAACCTTACGTTTGTGGACAGCCTGACTCTGTCAATAAATGACAGTGTAACCTAGTACCTATCCCCAGAATTATCAGTCCTGATTTCTGTACATCTTACATGATACTAATGTCAGCTAGTTTTAATTAAAAGCATAAGCAGCCCCTAATCTCGCAAGACACACCACTTTCAGTAGTTATGTTGTACAGACATGTTGGCAGAAGTAAACTAAATCTAGATGTGTCTTTGGGACTCCAGAGAAAACCAATTAAAATAGCTGAAGGAATAAACAAAGCATACTTGGTGCATGTGTGTGCACATAGTATCTTTAATTTGTTGGAGGTTTTTAGCATGTGGAAAATAGAGCTGTGAGTGTGTACCATGCCTCCCATCTCCTGGGAAAAGAGAGTAAGAAGAAATTACGTAGTTGACCCATTATTCAGTTGACCCATTACTCTTGGGAATTAGGAGACTGGAAGAGCAGTTTGTTTCTCTGAATTCCTTCCTGGTTATAGACATATATTTTAAATAAACATGGTATGCTCAAATATTTATATAAAAGCAGTGTTGAGTGGTATCACTTAATTAGGCAAAGAAGTAAAATTTAGTGAAGTGCACACACTTTGTGTCAGTTGCAGTGTTTTGGGTGGCTACCTGCTCACTTTCAGGGAGAGGATAAAAATTAACTGACAGAGGCTTTTCACAGGTAAAAACCAGCAGAACTCTTGGAAATACTATTTTCGCCAGACTTTACAATATTGCACATTACTAGTCTTTTCAAAGTGTCAGAAATTGCCTATTGAAAACTGTTCGTGTTTAACCTTTAAAGAAAGACTGCTAGAGTGTGTTTTAAAACTGAAGAGGTAGCAAGCTGCATTGAAGCTTGCTAAGTTCTGACTAGTTGGCAACAAGGGCTTCTAGAACTCACAGTAAAGTTTCCAAGAAAGCAAGTTCCCCTTTCCAATACATATTTTCATTTGTCCTCCTGTTGTGGTGAAGGCATCTGTCTTCTGCCAGTGTTTTCTGAGATATGCACTGAAGTCTTTTGAAGATGATTGAATTTGCTTTTTATTGACTTTTCCTTCCCTTCAAAATGAATACCTTTTTTTTTAACATTTAAGGTCCCGAGCACAGCTTCTTTGATACAGAGATTGTTACCTTGGCACTACAAAAAGGACTCTTACTAAATACTGATATTTACAGCACAGGCTGTTTTCCATCCATTCTGCAAGGCCTGATTCTTAATGCAAAGAACAGCATTAAAGTGTCAGTGAGAGCCACCCTTTGCTCATTTCTGCCCCTGTGGGGATTTGAGCAGTCTCTGCAGCCTCCTGCATAGACACTGTATGCAGGGGATGCCACTTCAGGGGCAAAGCTAACCTGGGAATAGTTGAAGAGTGGAATTTTGAGGGAGTACTCTGAAATTTTTCTGTAGCTGCATTCTCAGTGGGTACCACCTAGATAACTCTCTACATGGAAGTGGGAAGGTGGCTGTTACTGTTGTATCTTGTCCATGCTGTATCTTGGCTGTGGGTAGGAAGCCCATAGTCTAATCTGTAGATCCATTCTGGTTCTTAGCATAAAGCATTTTGAGATAAGAATAGTCAGAAATAGATGTTAAGAGAAGATGTTTCAGAAAAGAGACCTAAAACACACTGCAGTCTCCCTGAAAAAATATGGTATCTAGACAACGGGCAACCTAATTTCTAAATTCCCCAGCCACAAAATTCCTTGGTAGTCTTAAAAACCGTGTTCCCCAAAATCTTTTCAAGGGAGTGAAAAAGAAAGAGGGAGAACAAAATATAAGTTCTAAGCTTGCTTAACATGTCACTTGGGATAACAACACTTGTGTGTGTCCTTAGTAAACACAATGCCAGATCAGGAGCCAGAGGATAATCTTTTGCTTTAAATTGTTTTCCTGTACTCTCTGAAGCTGCACAGTGTAAAATCAGGAGTGGAGAAAGGCTATCCCGAGTCTCTCTCTTTGCTGCTGATACAAGCATGATTTCATTATACAAACATTTGCTCCATTAATTGTCATTATTCCTAATCCTCCATTTTGCTTAATGGCAAAACATTTCACTGCAGGGAAAAAAAAAATTAGATTAAAGTAAAGACTTTCAGACAGTAAAGACTACTAATTGAAACCTGCAAGGGATACCCCCATCATGGAAATTCAAAATTACAAAAGTTATTACTGATGTAACTGGAAAAGTGATACTTGAAAATCCTCATAACACTTTGCATTAAGTTTTTGTATGTTTTAAGTCAGGGTTGGATTTTTTCCTTCCTCTGTAAATGTAAGAACGTAGCTTTAGTGATGGGTGCACAGAGTGCTACGTGTGTGATTGTACAACATGCATTTTGTCTGCTGATGGAAAGCAGAGGTTTTGGTTGTGCATGTGTGTCCATGTGGACCTCTAAAGGAGATATGTTGCACATGGGGATGCTAGAATGTTTTGGTTTTATTTTTCCCTGCTCCTTCCATGTGAGGTTCTTTTTTTAATCACCTGCAGTAGCATTGTATTGAGAACTTGGAATGAAATACTTTTGCCTGTGCAAAGCTCACATGTGTGTTTCTGTTTTGCTCCTTTGCAGTCTGTGGTATACAGCAATGTCGAGGTCTTATTTCTCTTCTCTAGAGGTTGGTAATGCTTTACCCAAAGGAAGACTGAAGCATAGGAAGGTTTCCCTGCCTCTCCCTCCTGCAGCTCCTGCAGGAAGGGGAGAGCAGTGAGCTGCTCCTGGAGCTCCTTTCCCATATGACAAACCTCCAGCTTACAGGCACACAGATGGGGTTGCTTTGAATTCAGAAAACTACCAACGCTGGTGCTTATGTGAGAAACATCGTGTGCCTTCACTGAGTGTACAGTGGTAGGACAGCACTTCATAAATGGATTTTGAGATTGCACAGTGTTTGTTAAGGAAAGGAATAAAAAGAGTATTTCCTTTGAAAGGAAGAAAGTAATGTTCTTAAAGGCATCCCTCAAATATTTCTTAAAAATTTTTGTTGTTTTGAAGTTTAAATGGTTCTGGATTTTTGGGTTACTTTTTGATTTCCTGATTTGGCACATTTTAGGATGCATAGTGTACGGTATGGTTGTGTGTGTGTCATGAAGGAACCTCAGTAAAATGTAAATTCATGGTTTTAAAATTACTTTTCCTGAGGTGATCTGTTCTCTGTGTTTTCTGCTCTGTGTCTCCCTCCATTCCCCCACCCTCAGGTCTATTAGGTGTGAGTTGGATTAGCTCAGTGACTCTTATCAGGCCTCTTTTTCCTGTTACCCCCTGATAAATTTATGTGACTTAAAGAGAGAACTCCAGGCACAACCTTATTCCTGCTGGGGACAGGAGCTGCATTTGCTGAAGCTCTGTGTTGGTGAATAGTACCCCACTGTGCTCTATATGGGAAAGTGTGTGGGTGGCAATTTACATGGTAAACAAAGGCAGGCAGGGAAGGAAGATAGTTAAGCTTATGTTGTTAATACTTCTCCTTAAAAAGTATCTGTTGAAAATTAGCAGCAACAAATATCACAAAAAGATGATTGGTGTAGGTTTTTCCATTTTTAAGAATCAATCTTTAAATAAAAGTATTTTTGACATACTTTTGTAGATAAATTTATTTATATGACTTGTACTGATTTTTTGTGGTAAAGGCAAATAAAGACTGTACCTGTGACTATTCAATTTAAGGATAAATGGAAACCTTTTATTTAATCAGCAAAATGGTTCATACTCATCTGAAGGATCACACACATCCCCTTCCTGCCGCCCTAAATAGGTTGTTTGCTTGTTTGTCATAAAAGGTGTAGAAAGGCAATGTGAATTAGACAGCAAAAGGCTAGAGAGAGTGTCAGGAAGCATTGACATTCTTATTTGTGGCGTGTATCTACGATGTGACCTTGGACAAGTCTCTTCACCTATGCCATATCCTGTTATTAGATTATAAATCTCTGCTGGGAGGATGCTTGTCGCAGTTTGCTTTTGTATCTGGCAGAGGGTCTTTCAGACATCACTGTAAAACAAATAATAGAAATAAGGATAAAAGGGTTTTTTTCTGGAACACTTGCCATCGCTGGAGATAGGGATTTCTTCTTAAGCTTGCTCTGGTGCCCAGTCATCTACAAAAAAGTTCATTCACTGTGTCACCCTCCAAGCAGCAAAAACCTTCTAACGTGAAATTTGCTATTTATTCAACTAAATAAATGTGAGTGACTGTGCTGTCCTTGAGTAGTTTCACAAATGCATTCTGAAGTGCAGAAAACCTAACACGCGAATATTTGCAGTATTTTAATTAAAGTAGTGGCCTTTCTGTGGCGTTGTTGTATGAAGTGTATTTTCCTTGTGGCCGCAGTGTGTTTCCTTGTGGCTCAGAGCGGCTGATGAGCGCGATAGCTGCTAAGCCCGGACACGCTAACGAGCACGGCTCACGCTGCTGAGGGAGGGTAGCTGCCTTATTCCATGTGATGGAACTTGTTCCAGGTCGCCTCTCATTCTGCTCCAATGCCCTTCATGCTGGCGTGGCGCTGGGAAGGAGCTGGCACGGGAGGCTCTCCCTTCCAGCTGACTGAGGTGCGGCCAGGCCGCTGGCAGCTGCTGCTGGCCTGCGTGGCAGGAGAGCTCCTCGGGTGACCCTGGTGTCTCAGGGGCCTCTGCAAGCAGCGCCTGGCACTGAGATCCTTCCCTGCGCTGCACTGGATGAGCTGTGGCAATTCAGCTCTGTCTTTTGCAGGGTTTAATAGTTGAAATGTCATGGATTTGCATGTCAGTGGGAGGAAAACTGTACCTGCTTCCAGTAGCAATGTAGAGGAGCAATTTTTTTTCCCTAAGTTTTTGGATGGTTTTGCTTTTGGGTTGTTTTGTTTTGTTGTTTTCGAGGTTATTTCTTCTATACTATTCCAGACACAGCAAGTCTGTTTTTCAAGTATTTTGCTGCTGACACACTACCAAATTTTTAAAAGGGAGAGAAATTAAAATTTACAGGTGATAGTCACTTAATTCTAGAACTTGACTCTTTAATTACAAAATAACACTTTCATTCAAAGTAACATAAGAAAGATTGCTTTATAATTGTTTTATAATGTCAGAAAGGATAAATATGTAAGTCTAATCTGTGCTCCTGCCTACAGCCAAGAGTCTCCTCTCCAATAATATTTCTGTCAAGCTGTTTAATTTGTTGTAGCTTTTAAAAGATGTCATGTGATGTAGTAATTTAAAAAGTAAAAAATTAAGACGGTACAAAGAGAACATACCTGACATGAATACAATATAATGTGCATGTGGTTCAACTTACTCTGGATAATAGTCCTGTGCTGTTCCTGTTTGTTCCTTGGGTGTGACTTTGCTAATGGCAGAGTTTATTGACTGAGGTCCTTGCTGATAATTACGTCCTAAATAGAATTAAATATGAAGGTGGTGCTACCAAGGTTCTAATTGGCTTATGAACAGTTTTGAGATTTTTCACTTTGCCAGCACTAAATTAGAGCATGTGGTGCAGCAGTTCTTGGGCAGAGAGGACTGCTGATGGCGTTGCTGAAGCCAACAAAGCAGGATGTCCTGTGGTGTCACGCTGGGGATGGGTTCTTTGTGCTTAAGACACAGACAAAATACTTCTTGGATAGCTGTGGGACTTTAGGGAAGCCATTCAGTCCAACCGTCTACAAGAGAGCAATACTTTGCCGCTTGTCATTCTGGAATATAAGCTTGGAGGGGGTGGTATATATTTATAAATGAAAGGTTTGTCATTGGCTTACAGCATCATTCCAACGCAGGCAGGTTTAAAATGTGTTTGTCATCATGGAACAAAACCATTGTGGGTTTTCTGCATTAGTGCAGGTATGCCATATTTCAACGGCACTGACTCTCAGCTATCATCAGCTGTTTGGAAAGGCCCCAGATGTTGCTTAGACAACACACCTTATTCTTCCAAAAGCCAAGGCATTTGTGGAAGCAGTGAGTGTGATTTTCAAAAGCAGGCTGGCATGGGAGCGCTAGGGGATGTGCAAGACAAAAGCAGCCGGGGGCTTTAGTGAGCACCTTTGCAGCAGTGGGCGCAGCTGTCCCGGGCGGTCCCATGGCTGTGTGGCTGAGCGTGACTCGCGCCTGGGGTTGCTGAGACCCTGCTCTCGGCACGCCCGGGCTGCTTGCACCTCCAGCTCCTGCTCCTTTCTCGAAAGCCTGCTCTGCTCCAGTGGGGTTGGCAGAGCTGCTCACCAAGCAGCTGCTGACCCGCTGTGAGCGATAGCTTGCCGTATGAAGGTAAACCAGAAGCAGGGCTGCTGGCAGCGTGGGCTTTGTGGTAGTGGTCTGTCTGTGATACCTCTTATGTTAAGCCCCAAATGATGATGCAGTGATGGTTTTCAGGGGGAACATATTTCAGCAAAGGCTGAAACAATTACAGTCTGACATGAAGTTTTTGTGGGCAGTTAAGGAAAAAAAATACTGTGAGTCACTGGCAGCAAAAGCCTCTGTGTTGCTTTTGGTTGGTTGGGGGTTTCTTTTGTTTTTCTTTTCTAAGGCAGTTTATTATTGCTGAAATTTCATCTCTATAAAATAGAATTCTTGCCTTATTGCTGGTTTTTTTAGGAGGTCAGCAACAGTTTAGGTTATCCCCTAATTTCTCAAATACAGAGGGTTTGTAGTTGAGGCCAAGCATGGGAACATGCATCCACTGAAATGAGTCATGATACGGTGATATTTTTTGGCCTTGGTAGGTATTCTATCAAATGTGATTCTAAACGTATTTGTTGCCTCACTTAGACCTTTGAGTTTATCCTGTACCTTCTCTAAAGAGCTGATTTTTATCAAAGTTTTATTATATAAATCTTTTTCAGTCTTGAGAAGATAATGCCTCCTTGTGTAAAACCTGCCTCTTGCTGGAATCAATGCAGAGCAAGGCTCAGTTCCTTGCAGGGCAGTGTCACTGTTGCGAGGTTATCAGAAGGTTAAAGGTACAAATCAGCTCCAGTAACGTCTATGAGGGAAATACGGAAAAAAATACGTCTTGTAAATGAGATAGCACAGTGTGTGAGATTCTGACCTTTGCTGTAAGAGGTGTGAGTGCAACAAGATTTTGTGACTCCGAAAAGACAAGATTTAGATGTTCCCATTTGTGTTGTAAAAGGAAGTGAACTTTTACAGAGAGCATTAATAATGCTTGTCATGGGTTACTGTTTTGTATCCTGCTTCAAAAAACAAACATTTATCCAAAACTTTGATCCCTTTTAGTTGGTTAAGGAAGGCACAAAAGGCATTTTGCAGCATTGTCACATGCATCTGAACTGATGTTTGGGTTTTCTTGGAAGAGGAAAGAGTAATACAGGAAAGACTATTCTTGAAATATTTATGACCATTTTGAAATCAGGACAAATTGAAACATTCCCAGGATTTCTGGACCAAGAGATGTTAGTAAGTGTGTCAGCTTCTTGAAGCTGGCCCAAAACTTCTGGAAGTTTGGAGGTTTGCACAGTGCTAGTAGTGCAAGTAGTGCTGCCTGAAAAAAGATGCACGATTCAGGTTTTGAAAAAGGAGAACTTGCTGTGATAGATAAAGCATAATACATTTAAAGGCATTTTGAGAGTTGAAATATGATTTTGGTTTCTTCTACCCTCACTTACTCCTCCTCTCCATTTATATTTTTCAATAAATCTGCAGCACTGGAGTTATGAAAGTGATTTAGGAAGAGAAGACTGGGTGACAAGCTACCTAGGCAATGGCAGACATATTAAGCATTCTAAACAGTATTCTACTCTCTTAGTTCAAGAAGCATTTCTTTTAACATTTAACCCCATTAGAACTTCAACATTGTAAATGATGATAAGATGTTTAAAATACGTTTTGGTTTTTCTCATATATGTTGTCATCCTGTTTACAGTGTAAGATTTTGGAAATTCTTCATTTTGGAATTGAGAAGTGTATGAGAAATAGGATTTTTCAGGCAGTCTGAATTTCCATCCCAAATTAACTGGAAAATCCATGTCTTATAAATTTTCTATTTAAGAAAAAAGTTTACAAAAAATTGCTTTGCTTTGAAATTGCTATCTCTTAAACAATGGAGAATGCTGTCATCTTTCAGTTTCTTTCATTAACTTTGTGTGCATTACTGTTCTCATTCTGTTAACAAAAATATTCATGTACTACCTGCATTGTAGCTTGAGCTGTGAGGAGATGCAGTGGCAGGGCCGTTCTGACTAAGACCCAGCTTACTTTAATCACTGACTCAAGAAAATCCCAGTATTAATAATTATTGGATCTGTGACATTTTCAGTGTCTAAGGCAGGGAGCCATAGTACTTAAAAACATTTCATGTTTAACCAGCATTTTGCAAAGAAATTTTTATTTCATCATGAAAGCCAGTGTAACTCACTAATCCTGGGTCTGGATCCAACAAGGAGCTGCATGCAAGCAGGAACCTCTGTGTGGAATTTTCATGAAGGCTTGGTGCATCTGATGAGTTCCTCAAAAGTATCTTCACAAGGTTAAGGCTAAAGCCATTGAATTTAGGGTCGCATGGGACTTTTTGAACCATTCTGGAACCCTCAGCATTGTTTGACAGGACCTTGCTGTGGAAAGGCTGTCCATACAGGGGTGCTGCAGATCCCAGCAGGCAGGAGGAAAACAGGAACTCCCAACAATGTCATCCCTTACCACAGTTTTCCTCTGAGGGGTTTCAAAGACTGGCAAGCTTGTTTGCTTGGCAAAGCTTGTAACTGATGAGCAATTTTTAATAAAAGTTTTGCTAGTAAATTACCAGAAGAAATGTTCTCACTGTTATGTTGGGTTTTACAGTCACTTTTTGTTTGTTTATATTTAAACTCAAACCATTGAGAAGTTGTATGTTTCTGCAAATTAGGTTGTTATTCTGTGCAGTTTGCATTTGAAAACAGGCAATCCCCCAAAACATTACAACACAGGGAGAACAGGTGTATCTTCCCTTTTGTTCTGTCAGCATTTGTTCTGGTTTTAAGGGAGAAAATAAACGGCAATTTTGGAAAATACTGTTGTATAATACTCTGTGATAAAATGTGTGCAAGTTCTGGTCCCTTGTGCATTGCCTACAGTTGCAAAAATGGAAACATGCTCATATTTTTATAATAACAGCAAAATCAGTATGCTCTGGTTTTATTTTAAAAAAAAGCATTTAAATAATAATACCTAAAACAGTAGGGATTAAAAGAGCTGGTAAAAGTTCTGAGATTTTTGAGCTATAAAAATATTTACTTTTATGTCATTGTTAAGACCAGAGCTTAGCAAAGAACATGAACACATGTTTAACTTAAATGTTATTTTGTGGAGTACTTAGTGTGAATCTAATTATATATGGTAGTCCTGACTTGGAGCTGTAATGTAGATCATGTAACCAAAAAAGAGCTAGTCATGACATGGAGATAAATCCATTTTCAGAACTCCAGATTTTAGGGACTTGTAAGTCAGAGAACCTTGGCAAAACTCTCTTTTATGACAAGAGTTAGAGGTAAGTATTTTTGTGATTGATTGACCAGGGTGTGTTATGTTCAGTTTTGGCTCAGTCAGACTCTCCTGTGTGGTTTTGAGGGAATAAGTGGAACTTTCTGTGACTTACTGTTTGTCCTACCAACAAGAGGTAAAACTCTTTTCCTTCTGCCAGCTGACAATCTTGAAAATAAAGCTGAGGCCTGTAACGACTTCAGCAGCAGATGGACTTGGATCTTTTACATATAAATCGAAACATTATTCATGTGTGGTCTTCCAGCATTGTGTAATACAAGGAAGACTGTGTTATGATTTTTGGTATTTCAAAAAATTTTAGTTGCACTTAAAATATTCAGAAACAGAACTGGTTCCCCTTATTCCACCTACCAGCTTGTTGGTTCTGATGCTGTTTTGTCACGGCAGAAGAGCTGCTTGTGTTAGTGCCAGTCCCACGGGCTAGTGCTGCACACCTTTTCTCTTCTAGCAGAAGACATTTCCTAACCATTGGTGTATTTTTAATTAAAAGATTTCTTGATGTTTCCTTAAAAATGAAAACAAAACCACTGGGATATCCGGGCTGGAAAAGCTACAATTTGTGTCACTGTTTTGTGTGCTTCTTAATCACATTGGGCAACATCCCAGGGGTGCCACTTTGCTATTGGAACCAGCCACTGACTTAATCTTAAGTAGGATTTTAATGAAGATCCTGGTGAGGATGTAGTAAAACATCCAATAAGGCTACTAAGTTTTATATCACTTTCAGTTCTTGTAAGGTAGGCAGTCCTTTTCCCAAATGGCTGTTTGGACAGCTAAGAACCACAACTTCTAAGGATTTTTCTTTCCATTTGTCCCGATCATTTTTTCTTAGGCTTAAGCTGAGACTTTTTTTTGTCCTCCGCTATTCCAAACCCCCTTCTCGCTCTGAGAACAGTTGCAGATGCTATCCATTAAGGTCAACTTCATTCATTTAGCCTTGGAAATGAAAAACTCCTACCCCTTTCCTCCCTCCAACAGTGATTACCTTCTGTAAAAGTGCTTCAGAAATTCCTTGTGGTGAATAACGTTGTGTGGGATGGAGGAGGGATGGGAGAAAATGCACTGGGGAGTGTAGCAGGGGAAATGACTCTGATTCAGTGCCTGGTTATAGATACATTTCTCTAGATACTCTACAAAGCTTTAGGTCTTTACAAGATTCCTCCCAACTGCCTTTGTTCTTTGTATAGCTCACTTTCAAACCTGGCATGTGGAATTGTTTTATTCAAACTTTACTGAATGACAGGATGTACCTTAGAATTAGAAATATGATGGGTTGTCAGCTGCTTGCCCAAATTCCATCAGATCTCTATAGTTCTTAATAAATTACCTGACAGCTTATTAACCAGGCGGTGCAACAGGAGCTTCATTCTGTTGTAAAATTTTAAATCATGTTGTTCTAACAGGCATGCAGTTTATCACCACCTCTTTTCTTTAGGAATGAGAAATAAATAAGTCAGTCTCCCCCTACCACTCTGGTTTCTGGCAGAAAATAAGAAATTTGAGCTAACTGTAAAGTTAAGAGTAGATATCCTGCAGAAATACTATCAGGCACTGAGAAATTAAGTTAATTTGGTGTCTCCGGGTTAAGTGAAAACTTGGGGCATTATAGAAGTCTAATGCTTTTCTGTTTAGTTTTGTGATTCCTGGTAAACAAACATTTTATCTGGCAGCCAAAAAAAAAAATCTTAGAATTTAGTTAGCTAAGCTACTGGATCTTCATTTAAGTCTTAGCCAAATAGAGGCCTTAGACTTCTTCATTGTTACATGATTCACTTGGTAAAATCAGTCTGAGGATAAGACAGTAATGAGTGAATGCTGTTGCTGACTGCATGTTGTTGCATAGTTATGCAAGATCATGGCTTTCTTCCTCAAGTTGTGCAATACTGTTAACATTATGGAAATACCACCAAGAATGATTCCTTTATTTAGCTTTTCACTTGGAAGGCCAGATACAAGTCAAGAGAATTAGAGACTGCAGTGCTTTATCAGGTCTATAACCGGCTCCTGTACAGTAATTAAATAACACAGTGCAAGAAATGGTGCTTACAGCTGAAAAGTCCCCACGTGATTTTCTGAGAATCAGATTGGAACAAACTGAGCTGGACTGAAAAGTGTATTAACTGCAACATTTCACTGAAGGTACTAATCTGTGTGACAGTCTGGGCACATCAAGGGGGAAATGAATCTCCTAAATACTGTTATTATTCTCTGTGAGAAGCCATGGAATACTTCATGAGTGAGATTTGAGCTCTGTTATGCCTGGTGGCCACCAAACAAGGTTTCTGTTAGCAGGAGATAAGGACGTGCAGCCTGGCCAGACTCCGGGCAGTGCTGAGGGGGGTCCGGGCACAGAGCTGTGCCAGGGCTGGGCACTCCCTGCCCTCGGGTACAGCCGGGCCAGGGAGGTTCCTCGGCTCCCTGGCAGCCTCGCTGTGCCCTGTGGTGAGCTGCCATGCACTCCCCGTCCTGGCCCTCTGCAGAGGCCAGGCTGAGCTTCAGTACTCCTATCCATCCACTGCAGTCTGGCAGCTCAGACTCCACTGAATCTTACACTGAACTGTTCTTTGGCTGTTGCTAATATGTATTCCGAAATCTTCCCTGGCTGGTATACATGTGGCAAATTTTCTACCCTGCTGCTTTTTAAATAAGAACATCCTTTTCCTGGGTACTGCCTTTATCACAGGATGGCTACTACTGAGAGCTCAGGTAACTTGCTTTGCTCTTTGATGCATGAGAAGCTGTCGGCTCCCTTCCAGCCACAGCTGGCTCTAGCCGAGAAAGAAGCCATTCAAGAGCTGAAGTGCTGTAAGAGTATGTGTGAGAGTGACAAAACCCAGAGGTTTTAGTCTGGCTTTATTCTCTGGAGGTGTGTGCTGTAGTCTTGCTGTTTATTCCAAAAAGCGGGAGATGGAAAATACCATGTGTACTTCCATCAAGTAATTTTGCAAATCAGGTTTTTCTTACCTTGGTGTTTAAGCCTCACAATTAGATTTATATGCAAATGAAGGTGTTTTTAGGCAATTGCAATTTTTGAATGCCAAAAACTCATGCACACACTCAGGTGTTGTGTCCACAAGTTTCCTCTTAGGTGAGTGATGTGACTGTGCTGGCATTTATCATTCTATCATCCTGCCCCAGGGAAGCCTGCTGAGCCCCTGGTTGTCCATAGTGGCCATGCTGCCAGCCAGCTACCAAATGCACTGTGATATATGGAGTTTGAGTTGACTCAGAGAACCAGAAACCTGCAAAATTGGATGCGATGCCTTCCTTGAAATTTGCTTCTGTTTTTGCTTTGTAGGGGACTGTTCACTATGTGTCAGTTTCCTTGTAGATGCCGTGCTGGAAAGTAATTAGAACTGACCTTGGGTAAATAATAGTGAACTAGATTAGTGATTTTTTTAAATTTGGCTTTATTTTTTTACTTCCTTTTTTTAAAGCAGCTGTCTCCTTGTACAGTTGTTGGTAAAGCTGAGTGTTAAGCAGATTACTTCTGGGCTGGGAGTCACTGGTGGGAATCTCTGGATGCTGAGATGGAGGGATTTTTGCTGTGGAGTAGTACAAGTTAAGAATTTGAGACGGAGAAAGAACAAGACTGGTTTACCAGAATCAACTGATCCAGGGTATTTTAGATTTCCTCTGCGCAGAAATTTTATTTTCAAGAGAAATTTTGAGACTGTTTTGCCTTTAGGAAGTAAATGAAGTTTTAAGCCTAAGCAAAGTTCTCTCCCGTTAGTCTCTTTAGAAATTTATCATCAAGATATGAATTATTTCAGCATGTGGAATAATAAATAGTTCTTGAGCCTGAGCTTGTGCTAACTCCATGTCTCACTAAACATGGTAGTGTGCTTTGCTGTTTCTCCCTTAGGAAGTATCCTGCTAAAGTGCTGGTCACTTCAAGTAATGAATTCAATGCATATGAATTTCTTCAAGAATCTTTGTAATGTTCTAATGAAATGCAAAATCCTTATTAAACAAGCTCTCTTTCTAAATCTGCAATGTTATGTTTTTAATAGAATAGTAGAAATAGTATTTTTAGAAGCAATTTCTCCAATCAGATCTTTGGGCTGCATCCAGCATCCTCGTCCTTTTATATGGTTCATGCATTTCTCAGAAAAAGTAGAGGAATTCCATGTTTTTTGTTTGGTTGGTTTTTTGTTTTTGTTTTGTTGTTGTTGTTGTTGTTGTTGTTGTTTGTTTTGTTTTTTCTCCTCTCTGTTAAGTTAGTGATTCCATTTATTATATATGGACATCACAGATACCAAAATTTATATTTATGATGTAGATACAGGGCAGAGGGTGGTTGGAGTAGGCAAATGGGGAGCACAAGAGAGAACACACACAGTAGTCATTGTGGGTGGTGGAAAAATTATTACAAATTTAAATATTTCATAAGCATACCTTTGAAAATGGAAATTAAAAGCTAATGTAACTTTACCTTTTTAACCAGAGGGCAGTTGTTTTCTGTGTGTAATAAAAATGTCTCAATTGTGTGCAATAAGAATTTGCTGCCCTGGAAATTTTGTAGAAATTCTTCCTACAATGAAAATTTTTTTGTCCCTCTCCCCCTCACCATCATGTTGAGAGAGATATATCCTGCACATTAAGTGTAACTGTAGGCTGGTGGTTTTAATCAACACATACTTTCCTGATGGATTCTGCCAATGCTAAAAGATGAACGGTGCAACATTTGGAAAAACATCCAGCCTTGCTTTGAATTAGTCTTTTGTAACATAAGTAAATTATCTGGAAGGTACTCAACCACAGCACTTTGATAATACAGGTGTTTAAATGGTAATAGCTGTTGGAATTGGAATGGGAGTGAAACAATAAAGTCATTAGGGTGTTACAACATGAAATTAAGCTATCACTATTACCGAGCAATATTATTATCCTAAAGTCTGCAACTCACAGAGCAAATGAAAACAATGTAATGCCCCTCTAACAGTAGTTTACATTAGGATTTAGTTTAGCCATGATGTTTGCTCATGTTATAGTATCTTTATTAGACAGAAGTCGTGAGCTGGTGCACAGTATTGTAACCCAAAAGGAATAGCATAGAGCTGCTCACCATCTACCAAAGTAAATCCTGCTCGCTAGAAAAAAAATATATTTTGCTTAAAATTCTCATAGTGGTGACTCACATGTTATGGTTAGCAAGAATGTAGAATATTAATAACTTTGTCTAATATTTAAATTACTTAATTACCTAATGTAGACTCAGATCCTGTTGTCTTCTGTATGTATCTGTATAATTTTGATGAAAAATTTTGTTTGGTTGAAAATCTCAGCATTCAATTTGGTCAGTAATTATTCCTGAGATGAGGAAGAATGTGTGAGTGAGAATGACATCTGTGTTTATGCATAGGATGGGGGGGGGGGGGGGTGAATAGTGCTTCTAATGAATTTTACTGGAACATGTTATATTCTGAGTGGATGTTTAGTAGGACAGCATTCTGTATTCAGCAGCTCATTCTAACAAAACCAGTGCTTGGTGAGCCCAGTCATTGAGGGGCTGAGCAGCTTGCTTACAGATAGTTGAAACTTTTTAAATTAAAACATTTTTCTTTGTCTGAATTTAAGAGTTTCCTGGAAATTTTTACAAACTACATAATTTTGTAAACATTGAATCATCAAATTGCTGCTGCTGCTTTTGTTCTTATTTTTGTTGCTATTTATTAGTGCATTAGTGAAAAGAACAAATTTATTTCCCCTGTTCAAAGTGGTTTTGCTGAAACAATTCTTTCAGTTGATTATAACATTACTTGGAGGCACCTCCCCTATGACCTGACTGCAGTTTGCTAGATAGTATGCATACCTAGATGATAAAAGGAAGAAAAAAAAATTTAAATATAAAGGAAATGTTTTCTTTTTCAAGAACCTTCAGTGTTTCGGTCCAGACTACTACCTTGGGAAAGATCCTAAACTGATATACAGATCCTAAACTGATATACATAAATCACGTTGTCATACAAGTAGATGAAATGAGGGCAATAAAAGTTAGCTAATACATTACTTCCCTTTGTTTCAATAAATAAGATTTTTCCAATTTTAGTATGTTCTACACCAGGAATTGCTAGTGTATCTTTGAGGTGATTGCTGCCACTTTTCCTTCTAAGCAGCCACCCATCTTCCCCTGTTTTGCTCTGTGCTGGCCTCTGCTGTAAGGACCTTAGCCTTGTGCTTCTTGAGATGGTATCTCTGTCTCTTGGTCCCCCACAGCCAGCCTGGGACCGGGCCTTCCCCTCCCTGCTCCCTCAGTCCATGCACCCATGCTGGGCACAAGCTTATGAGTTAGAAGGAGTAAAAAGAGTAAGGAGTCTGAAATATCTCATAGAGCAGCTACCCTTCTGTGCCCTGTCTTCCAGTGATTCCCCTTCCTGCACAGGTCACAATCTAATGAGCCCAGGAGATGTTACTGGCATTTGTTCCCCCTTCCCTCATCTGCTGACAGCGTGGCGCGGGGAGCTCTGGCTGGCACAGAAGCCTGACCTGCTGCCTTTGGCTCAGCAGCTGTGCTGCACACCACGGGGTCCTTGGCTGCCAGAGGGAGGGGTGCTGTGCACACAAGGATGTGTGCATTCATTTAGGCAGCTAGCACCTCCACTAAGTCCATTAGGGAATAGTCCTAGCTGGAGGCTGCTTTCATCCCTGTCTTGTGAGGCTGGATGTGTACATGCTGCATTACTGGCTGCAGAGCTGCTCTGTCCTCTCCCCCACCTTGCGTGCAAAGACTGAGATGACTGAACCGTGGAGAATAATCCCTTGATGCTTGTGGGATTATTCACATTTACAGTCAGGCCCCTGCAGCACCTCCTGTGCTGGTGTGTGCCAAGAGCCTTGAGACGCCCGCGTGGTGCAAACACTGACAAGTGATTCTGAAGTACAGATTCATTGCTGAATCTTGTTGAAATTGCCTTTGTTTCTGAGGCAGTAGTGCTTACTGCTGCTGTCTTGTCTGTTTGGGTTAACCAGGACATTTGGATCTAGGAAATCCAGCAAATCTGAGCCCTCTGCTGTTGCACACTCTGCTCTTTTGGTTTGTGCCGGGCGCTTTTATAGCTCTGCCCTACTCACCAGTTTCTGCAGTACTTTTGTCTACAGAAGAGAGATGAGGAAAGGAAACAATTTTATCTCCCAGCGAAAAGTTTGACCTGAATGTTGTTGTGGTATTTAACCCTAATTCTTTAAAAGCTTCAACGTAACTTCATTTGCCAGTACAGGTACTCTGCAAACTCTGCAGTACAATTCTTCATGCATACTTTGTGCCTGTTAGAAAGCCAGTTGTGGTTTTGTATCTTGTAGGTAATGCAGAGATTTCTGTAAGAACTGAAGTTATTTCTTACAATATTGTTAGGGAACTTGGTGTTACTGGATTTAAACAAAACCACCCTTTGGCTGGGCTGATACTGCAAAATGGGTTTGTCTGTTTCATCTGGGGAATCATAACCTTGAATCTCTTGACTTAGCTGACAGGAGCCAAAGAGCTATGTCTCAAGGTCTGGAGTGACAATGAATCTACATTCAAGTACCCTGGGCTTGCCTTGATTTATATTGCTGTCTTCCTTGCATAAATGATGGCTGGTTTTTGGTATGCTGGCAATAAGTGAGATCAGTGCAATAGCCAGTCTTCTGAATTCAGGGTTGGTTGTTTGAAATCAGAGGAAAGCATGAGTGCATGTACAACATGTTTGTAGTTATGCCTTAAAATCTGGTCTCTCTATGGAGCCTGGTCGGGCTTGGTGACTGTATGCTTTTGATTGAGACAAAAAAGAGTTAGAAATAACGATGGGGGCGTGAAAGGGGGGAGATAAGGGGTGGAGGGGAGGAATGAGAAAAAGGGCATGCCAGCTAGTGCAGCTGCAGGTTTTGAGCTTTGTAGGAACTGAAGCAAGGCTGTAAGCTGTCAGCACAAGTGAAGAGCCAGAAAAGATCTGACAGACATAAACATGACTGCTTTCTTCAGCTGTAGAAGTGCAAAGGAACAAACACAGATCTTGACATAAATCATCCTCCTCCTTAGATAGTGTTACAAAATGTATGAGTAGTCACCAAGTTTTATAACCCATCAAAGCCCAGCACACTTGGATAACAGAGAAATATTAGTTAGCTCCCCCTTATATAAGGGGAAACCTAATATTTGAGAGAAAATTAGAAATCTTACTGTGGGCATCTATATGGAGAATACTGTTTTGTTTTCAGGAATTTTAAGCAATGTCATGGCACAGATATTTGAAATTCTGGGGTGCTTGGCGTGTTGCAGTGAGTGTGTGTGGTTTCACAGACTGCTGTTATGCAAAGGCTGAAATCACCAAAAACCCACAGGATTTTTTGACTTTGATTCCACAACCCTTCCATGTATGAACAGAGTGTCCTGTGTATTAAAACAGGCCATTTCCTTACTCCTGGAAATCTTAACTTCAGCAATGAGGAAAAAAAAACCCAAAAGCTACTGTCTGGTAGGCAGAGAAATGGAGATCCCGTATCTTTCCTCCGTCTTTAGGGTTGATATTAGGGTTTTTTTTTCACTTTGCTATTTAAAAAAATAGTGACATAAATGTGATTCCTTAAAGAAAAGAGCTAAGTTCCAAGCTCGCTCACCTCCTTAGAGTAAAAAAAAGAGGAGATAACCTATTAGATGAACAACATGTCAGTTGAAAACATAATGTTTCCTGTTTGAAGAATTTTAAAACATTGGACTTCATTTGAGTATGGAAAACTGGCTTTCCCTTCAGGAAGTGTTAGCTCCCTGCTGCTCTGCAAAAACAGTGGAAAGGAGAAATCTTTTCAAGTCAATGTTTCCACTGTAAATAGAAAAAGAACTAGTTTCCATTTTCTTCTTGGTTATTATTGCAGAGGATCTTAAGAATCCCTATTTTCTTTTCCTGAGTGAAGCCCACAAGGTAACCAGATAAAAAGTTAGAAAAGGCTTGTGGGGAGAGCAAGAGAAACGGAAGGAGAAGGGGGAGAGAGAGAAAATGTCCAGACTTCATTAATCGAAGAAGTAAATAAATTTCTGTGGTATGTTTTTTGGAAATGTTCATATTTGTAAGAATCTCTGTGAAACACCCTCTTCAGTAATGATACATGGAGCACGGCGAGCCCCAGAGGGTGAGAGGAGCAGCCCTTTCCTGTGATCAGGAGCCCTTTGTGCTTCCTCTCTCCTACCACACGCTTAATTACACCTGTTTTTGACATAACTGAGGTAGGTAGAAAAATATGGGGCATAGATGTGAAAAGTGAATGGTATCTGTATTTAAAGAGCCATTTCTTTGATAACTGTGTTCCTTGTTTCTGTTTTGCTGTAGCGTGCATGGCCAGGACCTGGCAGATGAGAGGAGGCAGAGAAAGTTGCTGCATTAGTAATTCTGCCTGTCAGTGTTCATGAAAACTTGTTCTCAAAACAAGCACATACCCACATATCTTGTGCTTTCAAAGTGCCCCTTTGGTTAAGGAAGCAGTGGGGGAAAGAGAAGGTTTTCAGTGTCATATTAGCAGGGCAGTAGTGTCCAAATTGCCGCTCTGCTAGGAAAAAGTATAAGCAAAACATCTATTTCTGAATTATTCTTGGTGGAGAAAGTCTTTAAGAATAAAGAAGTGCAATCACACTGTTGATTAATTTGCGCAGCAGTGTAATTATTGTGAAATAGCAACGTAACTTTCTTTCTTTCTTTCCTTCTCTCTTTTAGTTGCACATGGTGGTTTTACTGGTACTACAGAAACCCTGATTATATTACCCTGGCATTCTCGGGGACTGTTAAGCAGGAGTCTTCTCTCTTTTGCTCTAAAACTCATCTAAATGGAAAACACATTGTCTTCATTATATGCCAGTGTTGAATGAACAGAGTTGCCATAGCAACAGCCATCTGAGGCCTTGCTGATTTCAGGCCAGTGAATGGGGTAGACAAACAAAGTACCTTCAAAACCAGAAGGGAACAATTGCTATTCATTCAAGCCAGGTTTAAGATCAGCAAATGTCTTTAGCAAAAGAAATGCAGATAAGAAAGTATCAGACATGGCCAGAGAAGAATAACAGAAAATTATCATAATCTTAAACTTTCCTGCCTGGTGGTATAGCATGAAAGATGATTCTTCAGGAAAAAGAAATAATTAGAGCTGAAGAGCCAAACCACAGTCTGTCCTCAACCTGGGGTAGCGGTGTCAGTCTTAGGAGTTGATGTGTGCTGTGTTTGCAGCACCAGCAGTGGGGGGAGCCTGAAGGATGGGGCAGCTGGGCCACGGCAGGTATGGCCGGGGTGCCCACGGGTCGAGGTGGCTATGGGCAGCTCACGCCGAGGGGGAGTCGGAGCCTTGCATGTCCGAGGTCGATATCGAAGAGCTGAATGGCTTCAGTCATGAGCCTCCACAGAGTACTCAGCAGCACCTGAAAGTAGTCAGGGGCCCCAGTGTGTTGGTTTCACCATTTTGTTGCTCCTGAAAGACTGTGATAGACAGCTTTATGTATGACTTGGTTGACATATTCAACATAAAGCCTGGTTAGACTTAATATATATTCACATAAAATGCCAAGAATCTGACTGTGAAATGTTTGCCTTGAATTAGAGATGAGGCATGTGTATGTGTAATTGTATTTTCTTTCTCCTTAGTCCTACACAAAAATTTAAGTCATAATTTTCTGACTAAAGTGCCATTTCTGATTTCAGTGTTGTCTGTGTAGAGACATAGAGGCAGAGGCAAGAAAAGGAGCACATGGGTTGCCTGTTGTGTTGGCAGTGGGCTTAGAAGGTGCCTGCTGAGAGAGGTGGTGTGACAAAGCTCTCTCCTGGCCCCCACGTTGGATTTGACAATAGCCATCACAAGCAGAGGCCATGTCACAAGCAGCCCATGAAGCAATGGGAGGAAAAGGGCAGGAGAGGGTTCAGGACTGGGATTGCTTGTGGGAGGCTGTGTTGTGCTTCACTTCAGTGAGCACTCTGGGTTGGAGGCTCAAGTCATCAGCTGGATACCTGAATCTCTCTTTGGAAGGTCCCGGAGACTGGAAAAATTCTGTGTGCTTGGTTTTGTAGGGTAGGTAGCTTAAAAAACCCTAAAAGTAAGAATTTAATTCTAACATAAGACCCACAACATGCTACTGTCTCAGCACATCGGTGGTGTGATAATGTAAACTGTGTGCTGCACCAGCTGGGGAGTTGTAGCCACAGTGCCCTTGTGAGAGAGAAAGCAAACCCACTCTCTAATAATAGGAAAATTGTTATCTTGGGAAGCTGGTTGTGAAGATGGAGTCTGTCAAACTTCACCTGTTTTCACTGCTGTTTTAAACACCCTGTGTATGTAAAGGAAGGGTTGTAATAATTAGTGTTCAGTTGCAAATGTCAAGGAAACTCTTTACCAGTGGTGTAATAGTGGCAATATGTATCACTGATAATACAATGTATTTTCAGGCTGTTTATACAGGCATGTTCCTATGTTAATCATCCTCACAAAACTAGAATGGCATGACAAGGGGAATTTTTCATCAATAACGTTCTGTAAGTACAATGAATTTAGGGGTTATTTTTTATTTTCAAAATGGGGAAAAGTACAAGGCTGTTTTGTGTAGAACTTAGATGAATTTGGACTAAGGTAATATTTGAAGTATAGTGCTGAAATACTCAAAGATGAAACACAGGCCACCTCACCTTGAATAAAAACTTATTTTCTGTCTGGTTATGAATAGACGGGGGAGACAAGATTTAAATGCTGGCAACAAAAGTATTACTCAGGAGGAGGAAGAAAATTAAAGATTGACATATTGAGTTTAGAAGACAACTAAATGGTGGGGGGAGGGTGGGAAGAACATGAAGTAGAGAATAGTATGGAGGCCAATCATACATCTTTTAGTCTCTTTTCATAGTATAAGAACAAAGATGGATTTGTTGAAACTGAAGGGCAAAAGGCAAACATATCTAACACAAATCATGAACATAAAGAATGCTGTCTTTGCAAGGCCAAGATGGTAGGCAGACTCAGAAAATAGCAATTAATTTTATTTGTGTGTATATATGTATGCCTTTGTATTTTATATATACTCACCAATTTAAGCTTTCACACTAGTTCTATTAGATTTGTCTCCTTATTAGTAAAATGTGACATAATGAAGCTGTGTTTAAAGTAAATAGCAAAAACTTTTGTAGATAGCAGAAAATCACTTTTATAATGGAGGCTATTGCCAGGCTGTCGGCTATAGCCTTCAATAGGTGTGGCTCTGATTGCTCTGAAGATAGAATTCTGTTAGACCTTCCTTTCTGAATTTGTTTGTGAACGTTTCCAAGAGACACTCATAAATGAAGGGTTTTGTTTTCTTGTTGGTGTTACTGTTATTATTCTATGAAAGCACAATGTGTTCTAAGGCTTGGGATCCCCTTTTATCTAATGTCACAGTGAGCAATCCACAGCTATCTGTGCAGCCTAACAAACAGACCAGGATTTGCCCTCTTTTTACAATGCCATCAATTAGCAGTCTGCTGAGCACTGGCAGACTTCTGGAGGACTGTCAGTGGGCTATGCAGACATGTACTTCCACTTACATTTTCTGAGAACTTTAAATGGATTTGATATGTTTATCAAAAACCATTGCTGTGAAAGAGACATCTGTACATTTATCTTAGCCTGTGATTAATAACATGTTTCTCTTCTGTTTTTGTGGAATTAAAAGTGATTCTGAAAGAGCTGATTTTGTGTGTTAGCAGCAGATTCTAGAGGCAAGGTATGTAATACAAGCTGGTGCATACAGGATTGTGGTTCAGTCTGTTTTGATTACTAGATTGAGGATGTAGCTTTCAGATATTTTGGCACAGCTGTGGGGTTTGTCTTGGGCCTCTCACTGCACCTTTTATACACAGTATTACTCTCACCACAAAGCCATACTAAGATCCTGCACACCTAATCCCTTTCACCATCATTTGCACATCCTGGAAGCACTTACACATTTAGTCATGGAAGATAGGTGAGACCCATGGATGGCTGTCCTGTGGTCTAGACCACACCATTGCTTCTGATGAGAACTTGCAAACTGGAAACATTAAGGCACCTCAGCACTGGTGCTTACACAGCACAATTAAAACCTGCTTTTTCCAAAGCTTTTCTCTCTCTCTTCTGTACAACTGGTTTACAGGGTTGAGCATGTGGTTCCTGTTTCTTCAGCAGTTCATGCTTCCTGCTTGTATTTTCTGCTGTAAGTACATCAGTGAGATTAAGCATCGTCTAATACAAAGGCAGAGTGCAAAAAAACAGTGTTGTAGGTTGAGCAGCTGGATAAGGTGATGGATGTGTGCCTTGGAAGCAGTCGTTAGATACTTCATTTTCCTGTGAGGCATCTTAGATGTGGAGCTTGTAATTCAGTCGCTTCACTGAAAAATTACTTCACTAGATATATTAGTTAGATATATTAGTTATGGGCAGCTTTAGAGTACTTTCCTTTCTTCAGTTTTTAACAGTTACCAGATTTTAGAATGCTCAGAATATTTTAATACTGTAGGTAATGATTAGCAAGAATAGCAAAACAGTTAACTTGGAGCAGTTTAAATGGTAGAAGTTTCTCCTTTTGTTAAATATGACCTGGAGAATGAATGAAATTATTCTTTTTAGCAAAGCATGCAGAGTATATTTCAAGAGGCACAGCAGAGGAAATGACCCAAACCATGGCAGTAAGATCACTTCTGTTTCCTTACTGCAGTGGCATCATCTCGTTCAGTTGCTTCACTGCCTCAGTAGGTTTCAGTAGTTTCCATGTTGCATTCCAGGGCACTCGAGCCTGCAGGCACTCAGGAGGAATGTCCAGAGAGAAGCCCTTTCTGAGGAAGGGGGGCCCTGCTAAAGCATCATCATCAAACTGCAGTTGAAATAGAAGGACGTTGCTCCTAACTCTTTAAAACAGGTTGCTGTGTCTAGTTCCCAGGAACCTTTGTAATAGGAAGGCATAATCAGGATTATTGAACCTAGCCCTTAGCAGATACAGAATTTATTTTCCAATATAGCAGTTCGTAGAGAACTTTAGAATAAATTTTCTGTGTAGAACATAAAAATTTGTGACCAGATTGTATCTCATAGTCTTGAAATACTGGATTGTTTTGGTCCCAAAGGGGCAGTCTGAATAACCAGTGCATAGGAGTAACAGAAAAGTATTTTCCCAGGATTATATTGTAGCCAAGAGAAGAAGCTAAAAGTATAATATATCTATTCTGCCATGGTGAATGAGGATAACTTGGAGGCTATTATTTGTTAAGAGGCTACTAGACAGGTGGATTGTACAAGAGAAGGTGAAGGCAGAAGGATGGGAATACCTTTCTCGTGGAAAGGAAAACTTTCAGTTAGGAAAAACAATGTTGTTTGGTGGCCCAGGTGTAAATGACCATATGGTGTTACTCCACTGTTGAATTGGTGATTATTTGCACAAGCAATGATTGGAATTATCCATTTCCTTGGAATGGCCCGTTTCATCCTGGAGACTGTTTCACCCTGTCACAATAAAAATGTTGCCCATTGCTGCTATTTCTGAGTCTTTGGAATGTAAATAGTATTCGGAGATAAATACTTTATCAAAATCTTTTATTTACTGAGACCTCATCTAACTTATTCCATTAAGTCATACCTTCACACCCCCCCAACCCCCCCCCCCCCCCCCCCAAAATGCATTTTTGCAGGTTAGTGCCTTGCCAAACCCAGGTATAATCTATGAAGGACAGTTACTTCCCATCAGTTGTGTTACTGCCTTGAAGTCTGATGAAAGAAAATAATTGGAGTAGGAATTGTTTTATTTCTATCTTAAGAAACTATAGTTTACTGGGAGCTGTGTCATGCAGAGTGAGAATTACATAAACTGCATTTTTATTGGACTCTTTTACAGAGACTAACAAGTTCCCGTGTCCTTGTTGGTTTTTATTCTCTTTCAAACAGCTTTGTGAATAAGAATTTTTGCTTTGTTTCCTTTCTTGAAATATTCATGTTAAATAATATTTGTATTTATGATTTATGGAAAGCATCCAAAAAGTATGCTTCAAGTAAGATACCAGTGAGAAACAGTGGGAGTTGCAGGGTAGAAAAGAGCACTCCAGTGTTTCCCAAAGTGATGTTGAAAGGTGTTGTTGTGTACAAGGACAAGGAGAAAGATCTGATTTGAGAAAATATCTGATTCACAACATGTAATATGGGAATTGTTGGGCAAGTCAGACTTAGCTCCTTCTCCTTGGACAAACTTCATGCTCCTTTTAATGTTCCCAAAGATACATATGCATATACATGCTTTAAATTGCATAGAGCCCAGATTATCTCTCCTGGCAGGGAGGAGAGCAGAATTACTATCTGTACAGAATTTTTCAAAGCTGATGCTTCAAGCTATCTTCTCTGCACATCTGACATATTCCTGCTTCATTGTTGACTCTAGCACAACACTTACTGTGAGAATCAAAACAAAGTAATTATCATCAGATTTCAGTGGATCTAAGCAGAAGGGAAAAATACATGTATGTGTAGAGGAAAGAAAAACATTTTGAACTAAGCCTATAAAGCCTTAGCACTTTGAGACACTGTTAGAACTACAATTGTACACAAAGGAATTAAAAAGAAGCAGCAGAGTAAAAACTACCAAGAGTTTCTTAGCAGTATCAATTTAAAGAGTTCAGTTAAGGTAGCTCTACAATCACTCTTTATTTGCAAATACTTCATTCTGCAAAAGAATACAGATTCCTGTTTGTGTGTGGTATTATCAGTAAAGCCTAGTGCATCCTTCCAGTGCTACAGTCACTACAAATCTCAGCACTTAAAAGCCCAGATGGGTTTCCAAGGCTGCTGCTGAAACCCACTTGCACTATGTGAAGTAGCCATGGCTGTAGCCATGTCTGCTGCTTGTTAAGCTGGAGGATGTGAAATCCTTGGAACATTCAGGATACTGATATTTAGCAGTGCTGTTGCATAAGCCTCAGATGTGCATATGTTCTGTGTAGCTCCAGCTGATGCTGAAGAAAATGGAAACAAGTCTAATAGCTAAATTTAAATCAAATTATAAATCATTTTATTCAATTCAATTTCCATTTAAAAATAATTTGGTTCAGTGATAGGCATGTGAAGCAAGCCCTGAAGACTGAAATGCTCTTTATCTAGACACACAACTGCCTTGACCCTTATCTAGAGGGACTCTTTAATCTGCTAATTTAGTTTTTATGCCCATTCAGATCTTGACCTCTCTGACTCAACTTCCAGTTAGTAACACTGGTGATGGTTGTTGCTGTGATGGAGACACCTGCCCATTAACAATGAGACTGAGCTGAACAACCTTTCTCCTCTTGTCCTGGCCTCTGAACAGGCAGATGGTAACAACATTTGGTCATCACTGATTGGGCTTGCATTTGAACTCCTGAACTAAAGGCAAAGGGCATTGTATCCTATTAGGAATATGAGCCATCAAATTTAGTTTTAATTTTGATACCTAACTTGGGATGTGTGTGAAGTCAAACATGTCACATATGATAAGGAAAAGAAGACATTTCTCCTCCATCTGTTCTTTCTTTTATTGTTCTGTGTTATAGTTAACTCTGTCAGCTCTTCATATTAGCAGCCTCTTCAAAGAAGATTCTCATATTAATAAAAATTAACAAAACCACACTCCAAGATCCTATCCCAGGGACAAGACTTGGTTTTTTCTGTTGTAAAATGCAATTGTTCCCCTTCTGTCTCTTTCTCTATTATGTGCCCTTCATACTTGTTGGTGTCGTTTTTTTCTTACAGAATTAGCAAACAGTTTTCCTGAGAGACCTTTTTCCAATTAAACAGTGACCCCTGGGATTCTTTTCTTATGTACTGTCTGACTTGCACACCTACGGTACATGACTTTTTCTTTGGTGGTGCTATTCCTATTGATCTCTTCAAATTTTGTGTGTGTGTGTGTAATAATCCATATTCAGTACTGTGCTAGTACTTCCATTAATCTGTGGCCTCTAATACATAATTTTCTCTGTCCCTTTTCTCTTTATTTGTAAAAGTCTGTGTTTTTTGAAGGAAAAAAGTTTGGTTTACACTTCTTCATTGAAAACATCAGTCAGACAGGTTGGGGGGAAGTGGAAAGTAGTGGTGCTTCTGATTAACAACTTCTGAAGCAGGACTGTATTTCTATTTAGATGTAGCAAAGATGGATATGCAAGTTATTTATCTCTACAAAGAACTGCCATCATGAGCTGACAAAAAGAGGTCTTTAATAAGTTAGAAATTACCCTGCGGCTTACACTGCAAGCACTGCTGCCAGGCACACTGCAAGATTCCCAGTTGCTTTGAGTTGCTGATGGATCAGCAGTTCCAGAGTATGAAACAACAGGATGCAGAGTTTCTCAGACTGCCTGTTTGATCATGTATACTTCATTTTATCTGCTTCAGTGGTGTCTGGATCTCTTCATTTAGGTATCATTTCCAGTTTAGTAATTTTAATATTCTAAAGGTGAACAAAAGAATAAAGCAGGTTGTAAGATGAGAGGCAAGCATTTCAAAGCATATAATAAGAGGGCAGGTACTGTTAGATGAGTTAGTGTTTGATGTGTGTTTATTAAACTCTTGCTCGTGTTAACTAAGGCTGTGTCTGAGGTGAGCAGAGCCTTCAGCAGTGGGGCTAGGCTGGGCCTTGCAGCATTTCCCAGCCAGCCCCTCCGTGCCAGCCCTGCCCCACTGTGCTGCACAAAGCCACACAGTCTGCTCCTGCTGTCCCATGCTGGATGTGGCATTAGGGCAGGTATGTTGCAGTAATTATGCTCCAGACTGATCAGACCACCTAGGAAGATGAAGTGCTTCCTGACAAATGTCTCGCTAGGGGACAGTCCTGGTTTTTAGCATTAAAAACTTCTACTAATTTCATTTTCTGTGCTGGTACTGGGGCAAGCTACTTGAGAGGCTTTGGATGCTCCACCACGAGTATGGAGACAGGTAAACCTTTGAAAGAAGATTGTCTCACAAACAAGGAGGTCTTGGGAGATGCTTTCATAGGAAGAAGAGAATTGAACCTTAAAAGATTGTAAGTATAGAGACATCTTGAGATACAGGACTCAGAGATGTTATTTTGGGGTCCATTAAAAAAACCCATTTGAGATCTGAAATGACTAGCTGTATTTGTGATAGAGAAGCTATAGCAGAAGTGGTAAGAAGGAAATTTTGATGACTTTTCACACTGAGCGTGCTGTCTGAACTGTTACGTTTGCACTGAGCAAGGACTCAGCATTCTTACTTCCTTGATAATTATTGCAGTTGAACGATAACAAGAGTAACCAAAACTTGGTCTTAACGGCCAGAAATTCCATTTCATGAGGAATTTATTGCAAGAGGGAGAGCAAGTTGCCGAATTCTGTGAGGAACAGAACCAGATTTGTAGCTCATTCTACAACATGGCTAAGGAAAACCAGAAGGCTTAGAGTGCCGCTAGTGGATTTATTCCTTTTTTTCAGAAACAAATTTTGAGCTTTCAGATTAACTAGGAACTGCTGAACTGTGGAGTCTTTTTTGTTTAATAACACAGCTTGTCCAGGTGTCAGTAATGAGATAGGTAAAGCAGTATCATCCTGCTTGCTGGGTAAACACTGCCTTGGGAGCAGCCCTTGCGTGCTGCTGGCTCCCTTGGTGGGAGCCATCAGAGGAGCAAAGGTGTGCAAGGACAGGCAGCAGCAAATGAGAAATGCAAGCCTTGTGTCAGCAAAGGTGAGACAAGGTGGCGGCCTGTGCTGATCCTGGGGAATTCATTACATGCCTGCATGTCCTGAGAAGGGTGATAAGGAAGATATGTGCAAGAGATTTGCAGTCCTGTTTACTTTCAAAGTTGTAAATCAGTAGCACTCTCTTCTTTTAAGGCTGTACCAGGACAAACAAGAATGTGCTAATGGTCTTGCCTGAAGTGTCATGGTTTTGGGCTCTCTTTAAAAATTTGCTCTAGAATAAATTCGTTGATAAAGGCAAAGAGCCTAAGTAATCTCAGAGATTTGTAATTTTTATTATTTTTTAATAATTAAAGGTGGCTATACATCATACTGGACTCTAGGCTTGTTTTCTTTCATGATATTTGTCTTAGGGAGCTTTTGTAATTTAGCTTCATTGCTTGGCTGAGAGAGATGTATTTAATTTAAAGCAAACACTTGTATTGCAATATACTTCATCTAGATACTTTAATGTTACCTGTGTGATTGGGCTAATTGAGTAGATCATAATTTTATGGATCTATTCCCATAACACCCTGGGAAATTGTATTATTCCACTGCTGTTAAACAACTGCATAGATGAACCTATGACTTTCCCAGACTTCCGTGGGAGGAGTGACTGGGAAGTTGAATGCACCTTCCCAGATGCCTTGTCTAGGACTCCAAATAATGGAAAATATTCTCCCTTTTTATTACGTATGAAACATATGTGCAGCTGCACGTTAGTGTAGAGAATGAGTCTTATACAAATTACTGATTATTTTACATAAATTTTCCATGTTCTAAAAAAGCCAAGCCTCTAGGAAGGTCTCTTCATATTTATTTTTAATCATTTTTGGAAGAGAGTGTACTTACATTCTGCAAATGGGCAACTAGAATATACATATTTACATACAATTTGCAATTAGATGTAGATCGTATTAATTATGTAATAAACACTTGCTGTAGTTTTGTAATGAGAAACCAAGTATCATGTAACAATTAAGGATTCTAATATCAGATACTTTTAATTCTGCCCAAATTAAAATGAATGCATTTTGTAACACTGGTACACAATTTCAGAAATGTCTAGGAAATAAGTTTTGTTTTCAAAAATGAAGCCAGGATTAAAGAGTCTTCATCATCCTTCAAGTCAGTGAAGACTCAGGCTTCTTAAGAAATTATCTAGACTTGCTCTATAATCACTGTAATCAGAAATAGGCATCTCCAGAGACCAATTTGTGCCACCCATTTTTGACATTTGTCTTAGCAAAGGATCAAGTGTCCTCAGACAGTACTGCTCTCTGTTGACTGTGGATGGAACCTGGGTGGTTAGCTAAGGCTGAAACCTCTCTGACATGGATAATACTGAGAATCCAGACCAGAGTTATTGGTCCCTTTGCTAAAGTAGGAGAAAAATCACTAACCAGAAGTTTTGGTTTGTTTCTTTGTTTTCTGTGCAGAAATCACCAAGAAATCTAAAAGGATGAGTCAGTCATATAACCATGTTCTATTTAAATTAAATAAAATTAATTTTCTTAACATTTTTCAAAGCTTTACTTGCTCCTAAAAAGCTTTTTTTACACCACCATATAGAACTAGAAGGCTAATACTTCCTACCATGAGCTAACATGTCAAAGAAAATTTGAGCTGGGTTTGTGGTTTTTGTTGGATTTTGGGTGTGTCATCATACATTCAAAAAACCAGCGTTCTGGATTCTGTAAAAGCAGTGCAGGGATCTGTCCATACCTACAACACATGTTAGATACCTGCTCTGAAATAGAAGCCAAAGCTGATTGAAGATCTGTGTGTTCTGTAACCCAGTCTGTAGGGACTGTAAATTAATTACACAGCTCAGCAAGTCCATGCTTTACTGACTGAGGGAGATGTCTTGTGGCTCTTTCTGAAGGGGGAGTAAATGCTTTTGGGTTTTGGTTGTTTTGGGTTTTTTTAGGTGTTGTGGTACTTGTGTGCAAGTTTGCAAGTAAAAGTGCATTTTCCACTGATTAGGAACCCTCAAAACTCCTTTTGTATTAGACACAATATTTATTGTTTTTTTCTAGTAGTGCTTGAGATCAATTTTTCAACTCCATTTCTTAGGAAATCCAGAACCAGATTGCTCAAAGAAAGAGAACTATTTATTGTTATCAGAGACGACAGAGTGCATCAAGATTTTACGTAGATTTCGGGTTTGTTTTTACAAAGACACTGGCATATGTGTATTTGCTTTCACTGATGTTTAAAAAAGTTCAAGTAACCATCTCCAGCCCCAGATAATTATATATATAATGTACAAGTTGCAGAAGCATGAAACAGTATGCTCTTTTGCTGTATTTCAATTTTTGGTAGTACCATATCATTAATTCCATTTTTTTCCACTGGAACTTCAGTTACTCTTTGTGCATTTTGTTTATATTTTGAGGTCCCTATGATGTTTTTTCAAAAACAGTTTTAGAATTTTAACAAGTGAAAAGCTCTTAGTAGTTTCACTGTCATAATTTGTCTGTAAAAATATGGATTTTTTTTTTCCCCCAAATGACTTCAAAGAGAAACTTGTTCAGCCCATGAGACAGAATGGTGGAGGTGCTGCAAACTCAGTCACGGATTTGGTAATCTCTTGATGTTTATTTGGATATCTAGGGCTTCCTTTCATTGATGCAATGTGCCTGATAATAAAGATTGTGCAGTCAAAACACTGCACAGAAGTTGACTACTCTGTTCATGGCATGTCTTGATTTTCTGCAGACCAATAACTGAAGTAGCCTTGCTTTTGTTTTAGGAAGTGAATATAGCTGCAATGTAGAGATGAAGTGTATGTGCTTAAAAACGTAGACCCTTTGCATTGTAATTTTTCTGTCTCCAATTTTAAGTGATAGAACTGTTTATCATGAGTTTGAAAGTGCTTTTTTGTCATGGGTTTTATGGGGTTAGTTTTAGGAGGAGAAGCTCCTACCTCTGTTGATTTTTAAATATCAGACAAAGAGCATCATTTTACATCCCAGTGATAGCTATTGGAAGGAAAAAAACTACAACTTCTCAAGATCTGGTGTTTAAAAACCAGTGTTGGTTGAGGAAGACCAGTAAATGCTGGAATACTTTTGGGGGGGGGGGGGGGGGGGGGGGGAATGCCCCTGAAAGCAGAAGAGGAATTCTTCATGACTGAGAGCATCTTTGTAAAAATTAGGTCTTGTATTTCTATTGATCGGAGTAAGCTGAATAGTTCCAGGGACAATTAAACCTGGGCCAGAGACACAGCTTTATGGTATTGTGCCCAGTACATTTTCAGCAAAAATCATTATATTAAAAATAATTGTTTACATTTGTGTTCAGTACTTTGGTTGGGAAACATAGATCTGTAGCAACAGAGTTATTTTGAGACCAGTGCAAACAGGAATTGCATTTCCCTGCAGATATTGGGCAGAAACAAGTAGTAAATTACCTGGCTATAAGTACTTCATGCAAAGGGTCGGTAATGAAGAGTCATAAAAGCCTGTAGCCAATATCTTCACTTGTGATTTATACTACTGGATGCATCAGCGTTTATGTTTTCAAGCTGAAACAGCTTTAAAGCACTGATTTTAGAAAGCAGAGAGCACATGTCTTTTGACGATGAGTCATGTTAAGTATCAAATTTGGATGCTTGAACTTGTCCAATACTTCTGATTTTTTGCCCTGGTCTTAGCAACTGTGTGCTTGGTTTTAGAGAAGATACTTTACCCCACTTAAATTTCTGCAACTGTTTTAAGGAGGAAAGGTTCTAGCACAATTGCTACTAGAATAACAATGAGCTGTTTTATAGGCTTCTTTAAGTGCAGACAATGTTTTCTGGTTAATATTTTGAATATTTGATGCAAAAAATGTAAATTACTAAAATACTCTGCATCAGGTCTTCCATTTAGCATTATCCTTTCACACTGCAGAGTAAACTAATGAATTACAGCATGATTACATAGCACATAATTAACTTTGTAATTAATATGCAACTGCCACTTAAACTAAAGTACTGCTTATAAAGATGTACGGCAACAGTAAATCACAGGTCAGAAGTAGCACTTTGGAATTTTCAAAAGAATGAGAGTAAATGCAGAATCACTTACAGCAGCAAAGTAAGTTAATTAAAAAGCAGATTAATTGTGAATGTCCTGTTTAATTTTAAATACCTTTGCTATTTCTTTTCCCTGAAGAAAGAACAAATTTAAAGCCTAACTCATTCATTGTTTTCTTAGATGACATATTTAAAAATGAGCGTTAAACTGTCCTGGTTGAGATTAGAATTTGGTTAGTATTCCTTTCTCATCTTGGTGCATGAAAGGGTAGCATGACACCAACAACCTTTTACTTGAATGAATTCCAGCTTTCTGCCTTGGTCTTCTTTTTTGGCTTGTTTTTCTACATCAAGGCAGTGAAACAAAGTCAAACCAAGTCCATCCTTTGTTTTGCTGATTTATTTTTTTTAAGGAGGCTGAGGATTTGTTCTGTGCTATTGTAACCAGCGAAGGTCTAAGTTCATTTACTTCAGACAAACTATTTTTTTGCAGCAACTGCCCCCATTTGCTGGTACCCCCAGCAGTGGTGCTAATGCTGGATGCCCTGGTGCAGACAGATCACATGCTTCACAGGCATGCAGAATGACACAGCAGTAAAACTGCATGTCTTGCTGCAGGTTTCCAAAGTATTAGCTGTCCTTTCCTACAGCCTTTTCCTTTCCATCCATCTCATGTGAAATGCTATTGATAATGGCAGGGAATTGAAATCCCTGATGTAGTTTTGGCCGTACTGTCTTGGTTCACACTGTGCTTGGTCAACAGAAAGCACTATTGAAAATGGCACCAAACAGAGTATGCCAAAGTTTTAGGTTTTTTTTCAGGTAGAAATGGCTCATTTTAGAGAGCTCTGTACCCAGAGGCCATGGGAATCTAAGTGCTACAGCTCTTTAACACCTTTCTGACCTTCTGAAGGTGATGCAATATGGGAACTAGACCCTGCAGGTGTATCGGGTGCTGCTCATGTTTTTCAGTACTTCACTATGGGCTCCTTGATCTATAGGCTGTACTTGATCTCCTCTTGGATATATCCTGCTTACCGTCTGGTTAAAAGAAATTAACAGGATAGATGTCACAATCAGTAGAAAATGGCTACCCTAAGCATATAATGCATCTTTTAAAAGAATTAATGGTTTTTGTTAATGTTTCTTTTGTGAACCAAACTAATTTTTCATGTTAAGCAATACATGACAAACAGCCCTAACTTTAGAGCTGAAATCCTTTGATTTCTGTATTCAGTATTCATGGTGCTCACTATATTGTTGGTTGCTTCATCCACGTGGTGCTATTTTTTTCTTTTTAAATGGCTATCTGAAACTTCTGACCTGGAACAAAGAGTGATAGATGCTTCACAGTTGTTCTCCATTCTAGATAAATAATCATTCAGGCATAATTACGTGCATCTCTCAGTACTCATGAATATCTGCTGCCTGCTTGAATAGCTGCGAGGGAATATACATTGCCCTTACAAATCCTTCAGAATAGGCTGCTGCTTGTACTGTATTTAGGAGGGGAAAAAAAAACAGGAAACAAGCAACACCACACACAAAACCAACCAGAAAACCGCCCAAACAAAAAATCAGAAGCCAGGAATTCTTCATTTTTTGTTTGCTGGCTTTGTTTTTCTTCATTAATTGCCATGCTCAACAGACTGATTACGATGAAAATTTACATGTAAGAATAATCCTGAGATGTAAGAGTAATCCTGACTTACTCTTCAAAAATAAAAAATATTACTGGAAGTAGGATGTGCACCATAAGTAGAATCTATTCTAATGGAACTTGGAAGGAGGTTTGTCATTTGAGTTTCATGTGTCACTTAGCGGGTCACAATGTGATAAACAGGTCAGTTTTATAATCATCAGATTTTTGTCTTAGTAGCTCAAAAGGGAAATAAAGCTTTAGGGAGGTGTCTTTTTTCTGAAAATGATGTGTGGTGCATTCTTGGAGGTTCAGTTCTCGGCATTATGAACAGATGCTTCTGAACTAATCTCAAATGTCACATTTCATGCATAAACCCTGGGGGATTAACAATATCAGGATTCCCTGAGAGTATTCTTGGAGGTTTAACTTAATACTCTCTCCCAGGGAAGTGTCCCACCTACTAACTTAATGAATGCTTCCAGGCCTTCCCAAAGGCCTTCTCTCTAACGGCGATCCAAACCAGGCCAGGGGAGAGGGGACACAGGCAGGATACTGCAAAGCAGTGGGGCTTTGAGGCAGCCAGTAAAAATCATGCGGTGTAGAAAAGTTGCAGAGATCTCATCAGAAGAGATACCATGATTTGATTTTACATTAAAATGGAGAGTCATCAACATTTGGTAGAGGAAAAAATCACAGCTCCGTAATTATGATTGAGTTAGTCGTAATAGTTGGGAGAAATGCAGACAATTTAAAATATGAAAAACTTAATCTCCTGTCTAGCAAATGCCCACTTTTCTATTTTAAATATTTCAGAGACTGTTCAGAAAAGCTTTTATTTTAAAGTAGTAATAAGTAAAAAACTCACTGTTGTCTGGAAATAGAGGTGCTTGTGATGGATGCTTTGATAAACTCTCTTACTGTAGAGGAATTGACAGCTATGTTTTTAGCATATTAGCCAGCTTTTTTTCCTTGTAATATATATTTGATATGTTAGGTTTAGATAAAAAAAACAAACCCTAAACCCAGAGAAATTCTTCCTTAAGCCTCTGTTAGAATGAGTTCCTTTCTAAACAGAAGATAAGAGAGGGGGTTTAGCTGCAGTTCTCCTCCATCTACGTGGATGTTTTTGTGATGAGGTTATAATATATGTTAACATTATGCTGACACGGACAGCTCTAGCCAATAGGTTAAAATTGTTAGGTAGTTTGTCTTTTTGACAGATCTCGTCTCCATGTCTAGCAATTTATATGACCTTCCAACTCTGATATTTTCCTTGCCAGTGTGTGTCCTAACCAGCTCCCTTCTACCTATTGGCCCTGCCTCGATCTCAGAGACTGAGAAAGCAGCCTGTGCTTCACTGAACCTGTGAGGAGGCTGCTGGGTCACCCTCAGGGTTAAACGCTGCTTTATTCCGTTGAGTGTTAAATTGCTTGTTCAATTCTTGGACATGTTTTCTTAAATGAATGTTTTAAACTGATTTAGAAATTCAATTTCTTGCAGGTAGAGCCATGGCAATATGGTGCATCAAACAAAATGTATCACATTTCTGTGTTTTCCCCTCACAATTTAGTACATGGGATGATTCATAAAAACCTAGGCCGAAGCTAGGCATGTTCTGCATCATAAATGAATTAAGCTGCAGAATAAAATCCCTGTTTCTGGGACAAATGTGCTGAGTATCGGTTGTGAGCTTTTCTCCCAGGTTCCGTAACACTCGGGATTTGTTGTTTGATCTTGCAAGAAAGTGTTTACCTGAGTTTGTAATATGAATTCTTTCCTTCGAAGCATTTCATCCCATTCCGTGTGCACATGTAGATTTATGTCTGTATTTGCATGTGTTAGCTCAATCAAAGCCTTATAAATAGCAGATCTGTTGGCTTTCAAAAGGAAGGAGGCTTGTTAAAAAATTCTGTGCTGGTGAGGTGCTCTTCACAGGCCAGTGAGAAAGCTCTTGAGAACTTTGCTGCTAACACCCATCAGAGGCTGTCTTCCCTTAGCTGCGTAACAGCGCTGCAGTTGCTATGCAGTTCATTCGTGAGTCTTGACTCTATGACAGGTGTGATGAATTAAAAGCACTTGTATTACATAACGACGTTTCAAAAAACTTGAATTGCAAGTAATACAAACCAATCTTTTCCAGAGATTTGAACAAGTCCTGAAGGAGAAGCTAAGGCAAGGGGGGGAGCGGAGATGGCAGCTCTGATAGCCTGAAGAGGTGGCAGCAATAGACTAACTTAGGTCCTTAGCAGTACTTGAGAGACTTGAATAAATTAGAGTCATCCCAGGAAACAGGTATCTAAATGGGTTTTAAACCATTTCAGAGAATGAATCTGTATTCCTAATGTCAGATGGAAGTAGAATAGGGCAATCTATTAACATACTGAGCTTGTGACAGACAGGGAAGGAAGGACTTAGTCGTTAGGACACTGTCTGGGGCTTAATGAAAGGTTCAAAATTGCCTGTGTTGACACCTTGGACGAAACACCTGGAGAGCATGCCACTGAGCTCCTCCAATGTACCTCTGCTGTAGAAGAGACCAGGGTAACAAAACTAGCAGAGAGCAAGTTTGGCTTCCTAAAATAAGGTCAACCTTTGAGCAAAATACCTTTCCACTTACCATTTTTGAAAAGTGTATGATTTTTTTTCCTCAGCAGTGGAAGTCACAGTGTTGCTATATAATGTCATACACATCCCTCTAAATTTTTTCAGGCTTATTGAAGGCAGTAAAAAAAGAAATTTATGTGGAAACCGCGTCCCTTCTCATGGAAAGTAAAATGGGAGGAAGCTTGAAAATAGGCAGTTTGTCCAATGGATTTATAACACTTGCAGGTGGTAGCATGTCATTCTGTGGAACCAAGATCCACTGACTTTTGACTGTTTTCATGGGATATTTTCAGGGACTGAATTGACCTTACAGTCAATTACTGATCTTACAGTACCATTATGGGTTTCCATTTATTTGTTTCTTTCTTTTATTTTTAACGAGTATATGATTGAATTCATGTAGGTGCATACATCCCTCCAAATTTCAGATCTAATGCACCTCAGTTACTCTGGGAAAAAAATAATGGTGCCAAAACGTAACCACTCAAGGATCACAAAAATCAAGAGCAAAAGACAAGGAGACGTAGGATAGGGTTTTACTCTCTGAAAGGTTTGTATTGTCACAATAGCATGTCTCTCCTTGAGTTCATCAGAACCTTTTCAAAGGGGATACTTGTTTCCTTTTCAGGGGAGCCAAGTGTTGTTTCGAAGTGTTGTTTTGCTGACTCCTGCCTACTGAAGGCTTTGCAGTGTGGCTGCTCTGCCAGCTTTGTATGTGTGTCACCAGCACATCACGTTTGATCACAATGAAAGTCACTCCAGAGTATGTCTAATCAGGCAGGGCTTCAGAAAAACTGGAAGGCTCTAAAGCTGACCTCTGGAGTCTGTAGTATTGCTGTAGGGAGCAAAGAAGAAAAGTGTGCAGCTTTTTGAGGTCTGTTCCACTGTGTTATAATAACCATTTAAACAAAACAAAACAACAACAACAACAACAACAAAAAAAAAAAAAAAAAAAAAAAAAAAGAAAGGAAGAATATGAGTAGAAGAAAATACCATCTGGACTTTAACTGTTTTTATCCAGCTGTCTCTTGGACATACAGTCAAAGTCTATCAAGTCAATTCTGTATTTGGAAGTCTGGCTGAATCTTAGAAAATTTGTCTTGAAATTGCAGGAAGGGTAACATCAGATGTTTATCCGTAACTTCGAGTAATACATTTATTAATGATTTTACACTGTCACTTCACTGTTCCTATTAAACTAGCATGTGGTAACCCTAGCCTGAATTGTGATTCGTGTTAGGCACTGTGTGTGTTTGGTGGAGATGGCATCTACCCAGAGCAGCCCTGGCTGTAATTGGAAAGCCAGAGAAGCTGAAGAAGTGAAGCCTTTGGTGGTGGAGAAGAGCTGAGGTCTCTGTTCACAGGGCTGGCTTTGTCCTGCAGTTATGGGAAAGAGCTTCTGGGCATATACTTTGTAGTAATGATAGTGGTAGAAAAAATGCAAGGCAGTCTAAGTGTCTTAATTTACAGACCACACTATAAATAATTCATTAGCAATAGTGTTCCTGTTTACATTGTCTGTAATAAAAATGGGAAGTCTGCCTGCTTCAGTTGGAGACAGCTGTCGCTCATAAGTTGTCAGGCTCGCTCCTGGCCTGTTCCAGTCAAAACAGCAGTGGGCAGGATGGGAACTGTGCTCTCCTCTTCTTAACAGTAGATACCACATTGGTTCCTAGTCTTTGCAGTTGAGGTAGCTTTTGTTCTGGCCATGTTTGGTATTTGCATAGTTGCTGCTTTCAAATACTTGAGAGGATTTTCAAAAAGCTGCTGGAGATCTGTGTTGTGCTCTGCCAAATGCCATTTCAGCTTTGGTTGTGCTATCACCTGAGGGTGAGAGACCTAGTGAAGGTACAACCAACAGAGATCTGTTAGAAGATCTGTGCTCTCAGAAGAAATTCTACTGAAATCTGTTCCTGATTATCCCAAGAGGTATCATAGTGAACTGAGCACGTAACAGATCTTTAACCATGGAATTCATAAACCTTTGAAAACTAAATTGTTAAGATTCTTGATAAAAAGAAACTTACCTCATGGTAAGTGTAAAGCTCTCTTTATTTGCCTCTAAAGCAAGTGTGGGACACTGGTAATTATTAGCGGCCAGTTTCTTGATAAAAGCTTCCTCTCCATTGATCAGATGGTGAGAAAACCAAATGGGGCAGAGGATCGTGGATGTTTTCAGTTAAAATCTTTATTGAAGGCAGCAGGCTTTGTTGTGTAAAGCTCCTGCAGTATTTTGTAATCTAGGTGTCTGGAAGAATTTCTACCTTACTGTAATTCTGGGCACTTGGAAAGCACAAATAGCAATGACTACACTACAGATAGGCAAGTAGCAGGGATGTGTGCAGATTTGACTTTATTGGAATTAAAGGCGTTGCAGTTGGAGCTAGTTTTAAAATATGTTGTTTTCAAAATCAATTCTAGGGTGTCCAAAGTATTTCTGGGCTTTGTGATGAAGTTTCAGTAGCAATGCATCTGTCCCTTTGGGTGTGTTTCAGGTGCTTAAATACTAGCTGTTGAGACTAACATAAACAGCAGTCAGATTTCAAGTCTTCCAGTATATTGTGTTCACACAATGTTTGATTATGTATGTACAGAAGAGTTTACCATGAGGGATACACAGTCATTTGATTTGCTTGTCCAATCCTGACTCATTGTACCGAGATTCTCAGTACAGTTTCTTAAAATTTAGGATTTGGCGACTTGAAACACTGAACATTTATCCAATTGTATTCACAATTCAGTAAAACCAAATCCTTTGGTTTTTAATGTATATTCTTAAGTTCCAGAAGTATTCATATAGATGGCTATCCAGTCAGCTGCCTTACAATGAAGATGATAAAATAGATTTTAGACATTACCAAAACTGTCATTTTGTTTTGTCTAGATGCCAAATATTTCAAGTTACTTAAAAGAAAGTAATCCTCTAGCAGTAAATTGTCATAACTCAAAGCAAGTGGAGAGTTTGTGAGAAGTCCCATTTGGATAGCACCTAAAAGCAGTGCAGGCAATGCAATTTGGCTGCCAGCAACTGCTCTGTTTCTCCAGTTATAAGAGTTCACAGCCATCCAACATCTACTTTACTTTTTCAGGTATATTTAGTTTTTACAGATTTTGCCGGTCCTCCTGAAATTTATATTGCTTCTATTCTGGGGAGCTTGGTAAATACTTAAATTTCATCAGAACAGGCCAGAATAATGTCTCATGTCAAAATTGTTGGAGCATGTGTCTCAAAGAAGTTACTCAGTTGCTCTGTTCTCCAGAGACTTTGCTGATTGAGCTAATGTTTTTTCTCCACTCCTTCCCTCTCCCTGAGTGGTCTTCTGCAAAGCAGTGATGCTTTCCTTGGTGGCTTATAAGAAATCATTGGTTTTAGGAAGACTTCCTTATCTCATAAAATGAAAGAAAAGATAAATAGATCTTAATTTATAGACAATAAGGAGAAATGACCATCTACTTTGACTATTTGTCTTCTTTATGTTGCTAAACTTAGTGGGGGGAAAAAAGGAGTCCAAATCTATCCTCATTCCTTTACTTGGTGCAATATAGTTTGGGGATAGGGGATTGTTATATTCTTTGTGTTGGCACTCAGTAATGAGGAATAGAAGTTGTGATGGTGCAGTATCATGAGAAGAAATCAGCAATTTCCTTCAAATGCTACAGTTCAACTTCCAAAACATGCCTGGTTTCATCTGATAAGTAACAGGGCCTTCAGTGTCAGAATGCAAATCCTTCTCACTTCTATTCACAGTGGGCTTGAGATAGTTCTTGCTAGGAGCATTTCTTTGGGTTGACCCAAGAGATTTTGACCCCTCTTTGTTATATAGCAGGCTATCTGCTACAAGAGAGTTGTTATCAAGAGCACAGCAAACACAGAGTAACATCTTCAATTTTTGACAGGTAATTGTTAAAAATATTTGCTGCTAATGCCATCTCTCCTCTATCCTTTTCTCCTCCTTCTGAGACTGTCTTTGACAGTTTGGTTAGGTCATTACTGTTTCCTCTAGACCTTTAGAAAATGCTTATATTAAGTTGTCTTGTGTAGCTCATCTCTCAGGTTTTAAGCAAATAACTTAGGTGCTTGTGTCCAAACCAGCTGGTTTTCCTTAGGAGCTGATAAATGTCTAGCAAAAGCAGGAAAAAGTTTCCAATTCATAGATGTTCTTTGTTGCAGCTCTATAGACTGGCCCCCAGAAGGTGTGTAAAGCTAGGTGATGTTAGCTGTACTACATGCCTGTTTGCAGGATTTGGTAGGCAGACACAAAGAATTCTCAGCAAATACTTTGCATCTTACCACAGAACCTCTGAAAGAAGCAAGCTTTCATTAGGTAAATAAGCATTGCATGCCAGGATTGCAAACCTTGTTCTGTTCTTATGCTCACCTGACTTCTGCAATCCTCCCGCTGGGCCCAGAAGGTGGGAAGAGGTGCTTGATGCTGCTTCAGTTTAGAGACTGGTAATTTATCAGGGAGAGATTTTCTACGTCTTTGTTGTGTGAGTGATCAGGGACACTGGTTATGAAATCATTTGAGCACAACCCAGCAAGCTTTTAGGGATGGCTCATTTGCTTGTAGCTGTCCCAATGAGGATTAGTATTTCTTACCTGCAAGCTACAGTACATATAGTAAACCTCTGGATCAGTGGGTTCTGCTGTGAACTGTCAATGTTTGTTCTAGCAGATCTGTCTATATTGGTGTGTGCAAAGCCTCTGAGAGCACTATAGCAGGGCTCTCAGCCCTGGCTCCCCAGTAGCACACTTCTACACACTTTTGCCTTTAATTTTATGTTATTATCTCTTGCTGTTTTAAACTGCAGTGTCCTTTTACCTCCTTGCTCTCCCTAAAGATAACAAGCTGACAGAGCTGATGACACTAGGAGCTGGATGGAATGCAGGGAAACCAACCTTATAATACCAGCTTGCAGCAGGGCAATTACCTGTGATCTGCAGATGCTGCTCTCGGTCTAAGGAAACCACTCATTTCAGCCAGCAGGCTGGAGGTGAGGGCTGCCGGTGCAAAAGGCAGTTCATGTGCTTAATGGTTAGTGCTGGCTGGTGACCAACTTGTCCAGGCTCAAGGGAGCTCTCTCCTTAGCTCTTATACAGTGTGTGAGTTTTCTTATATTTATTTCTATGCCTAGACTTTAAGTAGAGGTCATATCCCAGTGCTGTGTGTGTGCTTCCAGCTAGCCTGACCACCTTTGCTTTTGTAATCAGGGTGCAGATGTGCTTCATGATTGAACAACTTGTGCGCACCGCCGCTTCTCCTCCCAGAGGAGTCCAGCAGGCTTGCTTATGCAAGCTGTCATGCTGTCTTTTTTTCAAAAGCATGTGTGGGTTTGCTTTTGTGTGTATCCGGCTGGCTGTTGGTGCCTGCGTATAATAGGCTCTGTGTATAAAAACGTTCCCAAGCACACGGCTGCGGAAACAGCTTCCTTAAACCCGACAAAATTGCCAGCCCTTGCAGCTCAAGCCACCATAAATTACAAAAACCTGCTCCCACCTCCCCGAAGCTGTGCCTGCCGGGCGCTGTGTGCGCATACACACTCGCTTTCCTTCTCTCGCAGTCAAAGATGATAGAAAGTCTTCTGGGGATTACTGCACATTTGTAGAGCAACAATGGAAAGCAGCACAGCACAAATATCTATTCTCCTCACCCAGCATAACAAACGCTGCTTTGTCTCACATCTGGCCCCTTTTAATAGCTCAAAGCCAACAGCAGTAGCTATTTAACAGCTTATCGTAAATAAAGCTTTATTAAAACAACTTCCGTTTTCAAGCGTTTAATGATGAAAACAGCCTTTCGCCTGACATTTTACACTTTTTGTACCATATCTGGTAGAAGAAATAAATTAGTTGTCATGGATAGACATTAAACTTTTTCCAGCAGCTGATCTTTGAAAGCATCTTTGAAAATTCTCGTACTGAAAAGCGGGCTTGGAGCCCTTTCAGTGCCGTGCGAGCCATGTGCCCGAGTGCAGACGTGCCGAGCTGCATTGTGCCCGCGCTGTGCGGGCTGCCGGGGCTGCGCCTCGGGGCTGGGCTGTGCCGCGGGCGGGCACCGGCTGGGGCTGGGGCGGAGAATCCATGCAATTACACGCAATTAGCAGCGTTAACCTGGCTGTACACGCGGAGGTGCGTTCTGATAGTACGAGAAACAACTTCTTACAATATGTTTAATGGCAAGGGAAATGTCAAGTGGAACTAGATGGTTTTTGTCTCCGGACCGACAAATTTTACCACCAGGATAGGGCGCCGAGAGAAATTACGTTTCTTAAATCCCTCACTGGAGGTGACAGACTCCCGGGAGCTGCTGCGCTGGTTCGGACCGGGCTCCTCGGGGGTCCGTGCTTCAGGCGATGGAACGCGGCTGTACGCCCTCGTGGCCTCCGCAGGACCGCCGTCCCGGTCCCCCCAGGCCTGTCCTGCTCCCCCCCGGGCTGTCCCGGTCCTCCTGCTCCCCCCCGGGCTGTCCCGATCCCCCTGATCCCCCCAGGGCTGTCCCGGTCCCCCCAGGGCTGTCCCGGTCCCCCCCGGGCTGTCCCGATCCCCCAGGTCCCCCCCGGCTGTCCCGGTCCCCCCAGGTCCCCCCCGGGCTGTCCCGATCCCCCTGGTCCCCCCCGGGCTGTCCCGATCCCTCGTGGTCCCCCCCGACTGTCCCGGTCCCCCCAAGGTCCCCGCGGCGGGCGGTGGCGCGGCCCGGCGGCGCCCCCTGGCGGGTGGTGGCGGCAGCTGCCCTCGCCCGGCCCCGGCCCCGCTCCGCCGCAGCCGCTCCCGCCCTCGCTCCCGCCTGGCTTGTTGCTTCATCAAAGTCACTTCGCAGATACAGATTGCCTGCCCTCTCGTAGGACCCTCAGCATGCCGGAGACTTGAAGGAAATTATTAGTTTTTAGCTGATTGAATAAACAGCATTAACCAACTTGTGTGCTGTGGCAGCAGGGGGCAGGGATGTTTAGAGCTGCTATGCTGAATCCCTGCTTAAAGAAAGGATCTTCATTTTCCCTTCTTACCTACTGTTAAAATTTCTTAACCGATAAAGGTATTTCTTGTGTCTTTCAATTTATGGCCTTCTTGCCTTGAGTGGTCCGAAGTGCCTCCAAATGAGATCTTGTGTGGTGCAGGCACCGCAGGGTGGCCGGTCCCCTGCGGCATTGGAGACCTGGCGTAAGGCTGTGCTGCTGGCCCGGAGCGCCGCTCGCAGCAGCCTCCCCTGCCGCCTGGGAAGGGCTGCCTTTCCTGCTCTGCCCTCAGAATGGATTTCTGGTGGCAAGATGCTTTGCTAAAAGCTTGGCTTCTGGAGGAATGGCGCCCCGTTGCTGCGGCAGGGGGGTGGGTGGCAGTGCTTGGGGCTGGGCAGCAGCTGATGTTTCTGGAGAGCTCCGGCCCAGCTCCATCTCTGCCCAGCAGTGAGGGAAGGAAGCCTGTGGAATCAAGAGCAAAAAGCACCGCGTGAAGTCTCTCTAAACTCAGGGAGAAGGCTGGCTCTGTTCCACTGGTGTTTCAGGTCTCCCTTGGCCGCAGGGCAGCAGATTTCCCTGGTCCATTGGTCCCACGGGGGCAGAGTTCTCACTGTGCATGGCAGTTCTGGCCATGGGGAGAGCTCAGCCCAGAGCAGACCTGAATCCATGCTGGCTTTCAAAACGCTGAATGGTTTTAGACATGTTTGAAGCAGTGGTGAAATGTTTGGCTTAATTTTTTCCCCCCTTTTCTCGGAGGCTGTTGAGGCTGCCTTAGGAATTGGTGGGGACCAGGTTTTACTAAATTGTTTTCTTAATTGTGTTGCTTGGAAGTTCAGTTTCTGATACAATAATTGCAGTCTCCTTACCTGAACTGTCACCCAACACAGAGTGTAGTAGAATCTCGTGAAATTCTCTTTCGTAGAGCCAGTGAAAAATTTCATTTGTTTTTCAGTGTGAAAGAGGGCTTTGTAGTAATGGTTTGAAAGATTCAGTATGTTTAGGGTTAAAAAAAAAGGCTAACAGGTCGATACATCTGTTCCTTTAAAAAAACACATTCTCCGTTTTTGAGACATCATAAATATGTAGATGAGGCCTCTTTAATTACTGCCTAGGGCTATAAACTCTCAATGCTAGAGGGAGGGGAAAATGAAGAATAATTCACCTTCTTTTTTTTTTTTTTTTTTTTTTTTTTTTTTTTTTTTTTTTTTTTTAGGGAGGGATACTGGGTCTTTGCCTCAGAAAAGAAAGAAGAATGGGGCTTTTTATTGTTGAATTTCCAGAAGGTGCTGGGAACACTTTTGTTTGTTTGTTTGTTTATCCTTTTGCATGTGGTTAGCATGTAAAGCAGTAGTGTTCAACCTTTCTGGCCAATGTGTGCACCAAACAGAGGGGATTTGTTACAAAGCACCAGGAAAAATTCCCTTCTCTATCCTCCTCTGCCAGTACCCTTAATCCTGATCAGCAACATCCCCTGCTGTCTCTTGAGCTGCTCGCAGGCCTGGATCTCAGCGTGCTGTCTAATGCAGGGACACCGCAGGCCAGCCAGGGACCCTGCAAAGTCGTTTTCACTTGTGACCTGATAAGTGCACAGCACTTAACCGAATAGAAGTCTGTTCTTATTCAGCCCTGACGGCCTTTCTGTATCTTAAGTACTGTTATTTTCGACTAAGGTGATCTTGCTGCTACTTTTAAAATAGGATGAGATCGACAGAAAGGGTATTTTTTTAAATTTCAGGACGTGGATGTGCACGTGGGGAACAAGGCCAGAGTACAGCAATACCCATGTAGTAGGTATAGCTACTGGAAATTTAATTCTGCTGTTATTTTTCTTCCAGCCAAAATGGTCTGGTGTCAAAATGCTTATTCTGCTGTGGTGAAATTTCTGATCTCTATGATAATTTTCACTTTCCATGTTTAATCTTTTAATTCTTGCTGAGGTCCATGAAAGAGTAATTTCCAGATAATAATGGTTTCCCACTAATAAGCTCTGCGTTTTTTATAGCAGAAATTACTTAGAGCCAGTATGCTCACTGAAAAAAAATTACTCTATTTGATGCTCTTATGATGTGTCTGAGAAAAAGATAAAGATGAGTCTTGCGGCAGCGAGGCAGGGCATTTCGAATACAAAGCGTTGTGTCATTGTGTGTCGCGGGGCTTCACGTGTACAATTTTGGCTGTTTGGTTCATGCAACAAATGTTTAGTGGGCAGGGGAGTTAGGGGGCTGAGGGCCTTCTCTTGACCAGGAGAGAATAAATGAGATTGGGCTGTGAGAGTAGCAAACTGTCGGCAGTAAGGGCTGGTGGGTGATCCTCCATCCATGAGAGGGAGCCTGGCAGGGCAGAGACTCAGCCATAGAGCTAATGACGTGAGAACAACTGGAATTGAGCATGGAAGTGAAAATTCTTCCAGCCCACTAGGGGAAGGGTGAGAGTTAGAGAGTGCTTTTCTATGAGAGCCACTGGGTTGTAAAACCAGAACTATTTTGGAGACTGAAATCGATCCGTTTGTTACAGAATTTGTGTGCCCTGCCTCTGTAGGAGAGGAGGGGATTGCACTCCCAGTCCTTCTCAGTTAGGTGAGTTACTTTTGTGTATTCTGCCGTTCTGCTGTTCTAGACAGGCTTTGAGAAGCATGTGGGAGAAATGGAAATTTGGACAAGCACTATAGTAAGCTGTGGCTCAGGTAGCTGATAGCATGATAGCAACCTTTGATTTTGTTTATGGTTAACTCTGAGGCAGCAAACTGGAGTGGCATTACATGAGTATACATTAAATTGTGTAATTCAAAAATGTCATGACTTTCTTAAAAAAAAAAGGTGCCTCAGTTTGCAGGTCTTCAAATTTTTCAACAGATGTGTGTGTGCTATATGTATTTGTTTTCAGTGTGCCCTTCTCCATCTATGCTGATGTTCAATTAAAATGCAGATAATGTGTCCTAGCTTGTAAGATGGATCACTGGTTGGTGAAGTACTGTCATGTCTAGGCTAGCTTATCTCTTGATAAATACCTCTGCTGTCCACTGAGAGATTAAACTTCATGACTACTGAGGTCTGTTTGGGGGTCCTACAGGAAGATAAGACTGTGTAACTGGCTTTTAATAAAATACATCAATTTACATTTGCTAGAGGACCTTTGGATGGCACTTGCTATTGAGAAGGCAGTGGCATATTCAGAAGATAATACTTGCACGTGAAACTGGCTCTTCTCTTTCATAAGTATAGTCATTTATTGACAGGAATGCTTTATTGAGCCCTCTTGTGTCTAGAGCTTGAGCTGGAGCTTGAGCTGCTGTTCTAAGACCTCATTTAGTTGTCTAGCAGACAAGATTTCTTCCCCTGAGTCTAATCCAGCAGTAGCCACGAAAGAATATTATCAGCTAGGTACAGAAATCTCCGGTGGTTTGGGTGTGTGGGATGCCTGCAGATCTGTGGTCTGTCTCATTGTGAGAGCTGTGTAATCAAGGTTCCCACCACAGGGAACACTCTTCCCCTCAGTGGGGTTGAGTATGGACAGTGTTGGAATTGTTTAACCGAAGAGATGCTGAGTTGTGCACCAGAAGTGGTGAACAGCCAGCTTCTCTAACCAGACAATTATCTGAAAAATTTGCTCTCTCTTATGTGTGTGGAGGGAGTGGGAAGCAGTTTTGTCATGAACAGTGCTCCAAATAACAAACCAATCAGTGCCACTGAAGAGCTTCGTGATGGAGAGCTTTCTGTGCAAGACTGGGACCTTGCTTGTACTATAAAGTTTGGTGTAAATAGGGCATTTGGGTATATAATTCTGTGCCCACTCATTGTTCCTGAACTCCAAACACTACTCTGAGCCTTAATTTTTATTTTTAGGGTTTGTTTGGTTTTTTTTTTTTAAGTTACAGGAAGGTTTAATTTGCCTCAAATCACACTGTTTGTTAAGAGATGGACCTAAAGACTGCAGGCCGTGTTTTTCCAGCGGTAACAAGTAGTTTGTTCAGCTATAGATACCTGAATGAACACAATTTCTCTAGAAGGCAGGAACTGCACAGCCCTTTGCTCTGAAGATTAGGCCTATTCCATATACTTATTCTAGGTTGTACGTCTGGACATTTGTCATTCTTAAAGTCTGGGCCGAGTTGTGGATCCCAGTCCTTCCTGCCCTGTCATCTTGGCCATTTCAAGGGCTCATGAAATAGATTTGCTAGGAGGAAGAGAGTCCAAAAGGTACCTGTTGCTTTTATTTTCAATCCAGAAATGCAAATGCTTCAGGACACACATTTTGTGCTATTTTTGGCCATGTAATGCTCTGCTGTATCTGATTAATTTAATATTTATGGGAGGTATTTTCTCTTAGAGGAAGATTAGGAAGAATCCCCATGCCCTTGTCCTTGCAAAAGCCAGGCTGTCATTGTTATTATTATTATTTTATCTCACAGTGTGCTTGGGGGTTTCTTGCAAGCAGCTCTGTTCAATTGTTCATGTGGTAGAAGCGTTTGGACCACATTCAGTGATCTTAATTGTCCTTTTTTGTCTTGCAGATCGAGGGATTTTAATGGCTTTCAGGTAGAAGAAAGTGGAGACAATCAAAATGAATTCTATGGACAGGCACATACAGCAGACCAATGACCGGCTGCAGTGCATAAAACAGGTGAGTGAAGGTGGAGGTCATTGCTGCTAAATGAGGGTTGGGGGTTGTGTAGCAGGTGTTGCATATTGTAGTTACCTTAGTAGTTGCTTAATGACTGTCCTTGCCCTTGAGAGGGAAGGAACGAGATACACTAATTTCATTGAAGAGAGTATCTGCCATGAGAGCTGGTGTATTAACCTCAGAAGCCAAACTTTCCCATACACCTTTCTAAGAACTCTTTAGCCTGGAGACTCAACAAATCTGTCTCAGCTGGAAGCAGAGTGGTGCTCATCCTGCCAGCTCAGCCCCGCAGGGTCACAGCGGGCAGCTGTCATTCTCGTGCTCTGAGCACAGTAATCCACAATTCCAGTGGGCCAGTTTTGATTTTAATCCAGTAGCTGACCTGAGACCTGCGCTGCCTGGAGACTCAGAACTTGGATGGTTGGCATGCCTCCAAGTGCTCAGAGTGCTGCTTAATCAGTTTGCATGGAGATTGTAAAAACTTCTGATTGCGAGGTAAAATTTTCAGAAGCATCTGTTTGTGAAGATGAAGGGCTCTTCACATGCCACTGCCTTTCAGTGAATTATGTCTCATTTACAGATTTCCCCACTGTAACTGTGCTTGCAAATGCTTTTATAACTGAGCAGTGGCAAGGAGACAGAGACTGTCTTTCCCTGTTTTACCCTTCTCAGTGAACTTTGCTCTCTAGGGTTGCAGGCAGTGTGTATTCTCCCCTCATGTATGTTCTTATTTACATGCAACAATCCTAACAGAATTTTCATAGCAATGGTCCTTTTAGAGGAGGTGAGCAAGAGAATGGTTTTTCATGTTGATATTTCCTGTGTTTATCTCAAAATCAATGCATGCATGCAGCAAACAGGTGCACAAAAATGCAAGGTGCACACAGATTTTTCAAGATCCCATCTGGATCCAGGAGATGAGCTCCAAAGTTCATCTCTTTCGACAGGTTGAAGTTTTCTGAATTACACTGGAAAAACAGAAACCTGTTACTCTGTGAAATAATGTTCCCAAATAATTTTTCACTGTTGTCTGGGCAGTTTTGTTTGTCAGATCGGGTCACAGCAGAGTCCTGCTGCTTTAGTTTTTTATTTAGCTAAGTTAAAAACCTGCTGGCCGACTTGTGCCCGAGGACATATGCGTGTTGCTTCTTGAGGCAGCACAGCATTTCTCTGTTCATAGATTTGTGTTGTAGACACAAGCACCCTAAATCAAAGGAACTGATAAAAGATAAAGGTGGGGGTGGCACTGGATGAGTAGGTCTGGATTTTAAAATTTATTTCTTTAATGACAACTTCCTCAGGAGAAGCAGCCAAGGGGAAGTGCTGATCTCTCTGTGGTGGGCAGCAGTAGGACACAGGAAAATGCAGTGGCACTGTGTCAGGGGAAGTTCAGCCTGGACATAAGGAAGTGGCTCTTCACTGAGAGGATGGTCAGTCCCTGGAACAGGCTACCTGTGGAAGTGGTCACAACACCAAGCCTGTCAGAGTTCAAGGAATATCCAGATGATGCCCTTAGTCACATGATTTAATTTTAGGTAGTCCTCTAAGGAGCAGGAAGTTGGACTTATTATTACTTAGAGGTCCCTTCCAACTCAATATATTCTTTGATTCTATAAGAATGTGTTTATGTCTTCTCTTAGTTTCATCAATTACATTATTATAGCTTTGCCTGGATATTAGTGGAAGTTTATATTTTCTAGAATGTGTTGTAATACAAGAATATGTGTGTTTTTGCAAGTCTGGTATGCTTTGGGTGATACAGAAAAAGATTACAGCTCACACCTAAACCAGATGATTTTTCTCTCCATATTTCCTTTATAAGAGAGGGTTTCAGAATGAATCAAACAAAGCTAGTTCATAGGTCAAGGAGCAGAAATAGGAATCTTTTCCTGTGGAATTGCTGGTCATAATCCATCCTCGCTCTGTGGTGTCTCTCTTTCATCACTCTGCAGTGAAAGTTAATGCATCTAATGGCCCTTCAGAGGCCTGAGGAAAATATGAATTTGAGGATTTTATCCCAGTTTCTTATGAACAACTATCTGGTTCAGAAAAAACATGCCCTTGACTGGTACAAATTGGTGTCCTTTTTGGCCATCCTAGCCCATAGGATGAAGAATGAAGGTTAAATTGCAGAACAATTTAACCTTCTAGCTGTAAGAACAGACCTTTACATCAAGTGGAGACAAATGGAAGATGCTGCTCAGCTCCTTTTTCTAGAGCTGTCGGTTTCTGTACATAATTTATATTATTTTAATTAGATAAGAGAATATCAAATTACACTTCTTAAAGTTTTAAAGAGATAATTTTGCCTATGTAATGGGTACTCTGTCAGTTAAACCACTAACTTCATTTATACATAGTGCTGTTTTGCATATGCTGCTTGGATATTTCTTCAGTGATGAAGGCCAGGAGGAAGGGGGGAGGTCAGGCTGCCTATAATTTGAGTAGCTCTCTCTGTTTTCTTTGATCCTGGAAGAAAGCTTGGGGTTTTCTGGTAGACCAGGAGCATGCTTGTGTCAGAGTTCAAAGGATGCCTGAAAAGGAGCTATCCTGCTTGGGAATGCTTGTGGATTCATGATTCCCCCATTCTGTTTATGTCCAAAAAAAAAAGAAGAGAAGGAGAAAACTCTTGTTTTCAACTCATGACAAATTGTAGTTAATTAAGACGGTGGCTGAACACCAAAAATATGTTTCAGAAAGCTTTTTTTTTTTTTGGTGCGAGTGGCACAAGTTGTAGTTTTGTTGAAGAGTAATGACTGGGTTTTGTTTTTTTTTTTAAATAATTTGTTTTGTTGAAGAAAGTAGCATCAAAGCTGCTGCATCAATTTGCTTTTTCATAGTTCCAGAATCTTGTGCTGTTATCTTTGCTGTACTGGAGAGAGAGACAGAAACTAACTGCCTTTTTGGAAGACACTCAACTCTCTGTCACAGGGTCATAAATTTCCAGCTTGAGGACATTTACTTTGTTCTTTGAGACAGGCCATTAGCTGGCTAATACTAGAAAGAGTAATTTCCAGTTCACCCATTGAGAGCTGGGCCGCACACTGCTCTGTGCGTGTTGAGTTTGGGAGCAAAGCACTACCTTGCATGGCCACGTAAATGTACCTTCACCCATTCTGGGGATTAACTGCAGGGTCGGACAGGAATGCGTCTGCCTTTTCTTCTGGTCTCGTCTCTTATCCCCTTTTCCCAGACTGTGAACAAACAGTGCTGCTGTTCCCCTGAGCACTCATGTTCTTTTGGGGTGGTTAACATAGCAGTGGTGTGGAAGGTGCACTGCAGCAGGGGGAGGAAAGCCACCCTTCCTTGGCGCCCAGCATCTGCAAGTTTTATAACCGTGCTGGCAGCCAGTGGCTCCTGCAGCCAGACTGAGAGCTGTCTGCCGCCCTCCTTGCCCCTCACTCCAGCCCCTGAAAATGCTATAAATGGTAATCCATGTGCCTCTTTAACTAGATCAGGTTTCAGCACAGGGTCAGGACAGGCTTCTTTCTTCCCAGCTCTGTGACTTGTGAGACACTCACAATATCCTTGCTGACTTCTGTTCCAGGATCAAGGTTGTGTTTTACCTTCATCTTTTTTAGTGCTTTAAAGCTACAAACCCAAAACTTGTATATGATCAGCTAGTTAGGAAATGAAGTGTGTGTTAAGAAGTGTTTCAGAATAGATGAAAGGGCAAACTGAAGAGGTGGCTGTGTATTTATGCTTAAAAAAACCCCAGACTTCTGTGGAAGGCTGGAACAGCTTGTGTGGTCTCTTTGTAGCTGATTCCCTTAGTATTTGTAAGTGTGTGTGCTTTAAAATCAAACATAGCTTTTTTGATGTACAGTGGAAAAAGCCAAAGTAACAAGCTTTCCTTAACACGTGCAATTAGTTAGTCATGACACAGGAGGCTCTTCAGGGTACACTGGAGGAAGCTGGATGTTCAGGGCACAGGCTTTTTTTTCTTTACATCTTTGTCCATACAAACAAAACCACAAAATTACTTTTGTGCGGAGCAAAGGTCTGATGGCCCCTGAGAATTCCCTGCCATATTTGAGGCTGCAGTAATAATCTGTTTATCTGATGAGGGCTCATGGCTCAGGTGGCTCTGGCACAATGTCCATGAGGCTGTGGGGCAGCAGGAGCTGGTTCAGGCGGGCACGGAGCTGAATTTGAGAGCTTCCTTGCTGCCTGCTGCCCAGGCACAGCCTACTGAAGGAGCCAGCTTGGCTCCTGCCGCATAGAAAATCCCAGTAAAGAATTGACAGAGTTTCTTAAAGCATTCTTCAGAGCAAGCCAGAGGTGTGGCTTTAACCAGGTGCTGCCCAGTGCATTTGTTAGGTGATAGAAGCAAATGCCAGGGAAAAGCAGTGGGTAGGGTAACATCTCTCTACTCTTACTCTAAGTGGGTCTACTTGAAAAACTTGGAGCTCTTATAAATCTATAGACTTGTACCTTTTGTGTCTCTGTTTGCTGTCAGTCACTTTTGTAAGGTTTCTGTATGTTTCTTCTGAAATTCTTGCAAAGAAGTAGATTAAAAAAACCCCTTTCTATATTGAAATTATGAGGAAGCCGCCCCTATCAGAAAGGGTATGTGATATCTTCCTGCTGTGCTGGGTACACTTGTTAGGCTCTGTACTAAAGCTGTGCTGAAATGTTAGTAACAGGTTAAGGAGAAGTGTGAAAAGGCTCTCTGGTGTCAAAAATATGAGATCATGGTGGGAAGAGAGAAGGCTGGTTCTGCTGCCTGTGTCATGGTACATCAGGGCACGTGGAGCAGTATCATCAAATGGTGCAGCATCACCATGTAATTGGAGACACACATCACACAGCTGATTTCCAGAAACCTATTAGCATTTCTCCCCTCTTTCCTTCCAGAAGCCTTGCTGAATTGCTGCCTAGCAATGCTTTTTAGTGCCTACCCAGCCATTCAGAGAGATATGCTAAAAGTTGTAATTGCTGTGTGTTTGTGTTGATATTTTCTTGCTCAAATTGGAAACAAGCAAACCCATTTCTTTCATCACTCAGCAGCTAGGTTTTTGGTAGCTTGCAATTCAGAGGAAAATAGAAATCTTTGTGTATTTACATAACTGTTTTTAAGTGCTGAAGTGTTTGAACTAATTCTTCTGCTCTTCAGTGTTATTGTTGCAGACTCGTGTAAATGCTAAGCAGTCCTAAACATGTCATTTTTAGTATATTTTGGACTGGTTACCAAGGACTAGTATGAAATTACAGCTGAAAAGATTTTAATAAAAGGAAAAATGCTTTCTTTTTTTTTTTTTTTCATTTGCGTGTGCTTACAAAACTGCCCACAGTAATTTCATGAAAATTTCATTCTTGAAGAACTTTGAAAATTAGAAGTATTCTTATGAAGAGTGTATTTATTTAGAATATACTTTTTTGTATTCTTTATAAGTGTTACAGGGGTTTTAGCAGCTAAATGTGAAATAACAAGGCTAAAGGGGAAAAATACCTTTTCCTTAAAAAGACATTTAATGGGGCTCAAGTGTTACAGTTTATTGGTTGAATGGTCCATCAGTGTTGTGTTAGTAGCTACATTTTTTTGGTATCTATTTTTCTGAGGCCTATAGCCACAAGTTCTTTGTCTGCTTTTGTGCTCAGTCTGTTGGAATATTCCTCTGCTAGACTTAAGTATGTTTAGGAAAAACTGACAGCAGACCAGCTTTCCTGGCTCCTCTAGTCCATTTAGAGACTTGTCAGTCAACATTCCTGCTCATTAGATCCTGCCTCCTGGTAGGGAAGCTGCAAGGGAAAGAGCAAAGAGGCAATTTGCTAGAAGCACTTCTGGTGGGGAGGGGGAAGAGAGCACCTTCTTGTTTGCAGTATTTGGCTGGTTTGTTTATCTGACAGGATTCCAGTGGGTGGAATATAACCCATCATGTGAGGTGGATTGGTAAAATTGTGATAGCTTCACTTTGCCCATTCCCAGTTCTGCTGCTTTACTGCAGCACCTGTCCTTGAGGGCTGGGGTGTTATTACTCTTAATATTAGTTGTGATAGTATCCTTAGTATTTCCATTTCAAAAAGGAAAGTACACATTTTAAACTCAGGCAGAAAAATCCAGTACCCGTAGGATTTAGTAGAAATTAATTCTTTCTTGTGCAGCTCATTTAACTGGCCTGTGGTTTAAAGTTCTTTGGATAAATAAGGATGAATATTTGAAAATTCTAGGAATCAGTAAGTGGAGTCCATGATGTCACCTTGGTGTCAGATGAGCATAGGAAGTCCTTTTTGTCAGCAGCTGGGTCAAGCTCTGCAGTGAAAGTGTGACACAGCTGGTGACATCTCTGACTTCTGTCCTGCCATTTCTGGATCTTCCTTCCAACATATGCCCTTGCTACTTGAGATGCTGCTGTTGTGTGCAACAGCAAATCCACAGAGGTATGGCTTAGAGTTTGCACATAAGTTTTTTACTATTTGTCAAAGCAGGTGTTTTCAAATGAGTTCTAGTGTCAAAAGTACTGTTCATACGAAGAGCCTTCAGCTGTGCAGACCTCTGCCATCATCTCCTGAAGGAAAAGTCTTTTCACTGGTGGTGTTTACTCCTTGCCTCTGTGCAGTAACACATTATACGTGGGCAGGTCACACAGCAGGTGCTGTGGGCAGTTTTGTAATTGCAAAACTGTCTGGGGAAGCATTTTTCCTTTTGATTTGCAAATATCTCAGTAATGCCTTGCTGGCTGGTAGGACCTGTGAGAATAGGTCATGAGAATTTTACATCTTCCACTGTGGTAGCAGTTTGTGTAGTCATCATTTTAAGTAGTCACCTTGAGATTTTATCTCTACATAGATTAAGAGATTAAAATAATAAAGATTAAATCAGTTGATTAAAAGTGCTATAAAAAGCTCAGTAAGTAAGTAAATTACTCAAATGAGTAAAAAAAATTAATTGCAAAACAAAGTGTTTTCAGTAAATGTGCTGCTGTTCAACAGGATATACTGAAGATTAGTAGATATTTTTCAAAATCAGTGAATTTATTCTTGTGAAATTTAGAAAAATAATAAATGTATCTATTTAAATTACATTTTTAAAGTTGATTCAGTACCTATATCAGAGGAGTTGGTGCTGATTTTTTTCCCCTTGCCATCAACTCACTTCATACTTTTACGTGGTGTTCCTTCTTTTGAAAGAAGGCACTATTGACAATAATTTTCCAGTAACGGGATGATGTAATATTTCTTTAATGTCCTTGAAACACCTTGCTAAGGTAAGAACTGCGTGAAAGAAAACCACTGACCCAAACTTTTCATGAGGTGATATGTACCTAAAACTATGAAATGGTTTACAACACAGAAGTATTTATGTAGACACCCCTCTTTGCCTGAGTCCTTCACTTAATCTTCTCCTAAAACACATTATGAAAGTAGATTTTTTTACCTTACAGCAGGGAAGCAAGTCTAGAACAAATAAGCCTATTTTTATCAATAAAATCTATTTCCTATTTATGTAAATATTATTGTAATAATGAAACATTAATAGTGCAGTGGTATTGTAACGGAGTATGGCCACTGCTTGGAGAAATTTAACTCCTTGGTACATTGAGATATTTAGGACTGAAACTACTGACTGAAGATCACAAGGGCATTGGAGAAGAAAGCTCCTGTACCATTGCAATGTCTGTTGGAGTGCTAAGGCTGGAGAAGCCTCAGCATTGTTGCTGGAGTCACACAGAGAGACGTCTTATGCTGGCATGGTGTAATAGGGAGATACGAATGGAAAATGAGTTGTTTCACTTGCCAAGAAGAGCAAGTGAACTGGTTAGGCAAACTGATTTCATAATTCTGTTCAGCTGTAATTGCAAGTCTAAAGATTGGAGCCTTGCATGACTGAGCATGGCCTTGGAGAAAAGCAAACAGCTGTACCTTAGTCTTTTGACTTTTATCCCATAAAATCAGTTTGAGAGTGCTTAAGGAAAAATACTTCTGACCCCTCTGATTTTATGTGGAGTCTTTGTAAACCATACTGTTTCCACTGCTCTCAGCTGACACCATAGCAGTGCAGGTGCTGGGGGTAAGGAAGGTACAAAGCCTGCACCAACAATCAAGAGGTGAACATGAAGGCATACTGCCTTTAGTCTGCCTCATATCCATCTTCAGTCAGATCTGATCACAGCCTTTAGACCCCCAAGTCACAGTTTCCTCCTGAAGAGGGGAGGGTGGGGTGGAACAATAGGCTATGACTAAAGGAGTTTAATTTGCTTCACGTTCCCTTACTTAAGATAAAGTTTTATCAAAGTATATCATAAATACTCTGCAGTTATGTGGATCGAAAGGAAGACAATGTTGCAGTTCTGATGAGCGGAGTTAAGGAATGATTCTTGTTTCAGCTCTTCTGGCTTCTATGGATATATAATTCTTAAGGATCAGATGTTAAATCCATTTCTTACACTTTTGTAAAACTAATGGGCAAGCCAAGGTTGCAGTGTCTTTCCTTTGCTCCAGCACATGCATATAGGTGTGCAGTCATCCTCACAAAACTCATGGTATAGGAGATCAAGGCAGCAGAACAAGGCTGCTCAATTACTAGGCATTCACCTTTTCTGCAATCAGTACTGAATTGTACACACAGTTTTTACTAAAAGTGTATGAGAGAAGCATCAATTAAAATCTGCATTAATATAGTCTTTGTTTGCCTTACAGTTCATAACTGAACAGCTTGGGGTTTTTTCAGTTCAGTGGTGTGCGTATTTTTTATTTGTTCTTTTTCTCATTTGTTCAGCATGTGATCTTGCACAGTATTTTCCTGATGTTAAAACATCCAATAGAGGTGCTGGTGTTCAGTGTTTGTTTTCTTTTGAAAAAGAAGCTGCAATGGACAAAGGGGGCAAAGGAGACTCCGTTTGCTCTGTTTTTCACAAGCAGGAATGGCTAACATGGTCCTAATCTCTCTCTTAGTATATCTAGTGCCTCTCAAAATGTGAGCCTAATAAAATATTTATAAAGCCTCCGATGGAATGAGCCCTGTAAGTGCAAGATAATTCTATTAATTAGGGGTCTCTCAATCTCACAAACACGAAATTGGGAGGGGGGATTGTCTGAATGCAAAGTGCACAGCTTGAGCCTTTTGATTTTTTGCTAAATAAAACAATCTTTGATATTGAAAGGGACTGTAGAGAATTGAACTATCTATACCCATATCCAGATAAACAAAAATCACACTCCCGAAAGACAGTGAAGAGCTCTATACTCCCCTCTATCATCACAAAAAAGACCATTTGTTTTGAATATTGATTGCAGATGAGTTTTTAATATAGTGAGTATGGCTGCTTGTGGATAGGGCAAAGTGTGCACAATCACTGTTGACAGTGAAAAAATAAAGTTAGAGAAACCACCTATTTCAGGTCATGTCATTTTTTATGTTTAAAGTGTGTTCTTGGGTAGTGTTGTCCTGTATTTCTGTACTTGAGCTTCGTGGCAGCCAGTGGTGGATGGGCATCCAAAGTAGAGGCCTTTGCATAGGAGGGGAGACAGGCTTATGGTTGGGCTCCTTCACAGAGCTCGCTCAGGGTTTGGAGTAATAAAGGCTCAATAAATGTGTTAAAGCAAATGGCTCTTGCTGATTTTGCAGGTCTTATGGCACTGAGTGAGCCATCAAATTCAGGTCTGGCAGCAGTGTACCTTGGCACTGAGTAACAGGGAGACTAGCTTTGTCTCCCCATGGTTGTGCTGTGTGAAGGGTGTCTGACCAGGAATCCTATTTACAGTCCTAAGAGAGGTGACTCGTTTTCCTTTGGGAGCTGAACACCCTTTGCCCCACGTGCAGGAGCACAGTAATTCTGCTCCCAGTTGTTTAAGTTGAAGGCCGTGTAATCTCTGTCAGTTCTCTCTGCCCTGATCCCATTCTTCCCTACCCCCCTATTTGCCCCCCTTCAGCTCATAAGTGCATTTTCATTACACATGACTGTAGACATGTCTGGATGAGCATTACAATGGGCAAAAAATAGTCTGAACTGTGTGGCAGAATCTGCCAAAGCACCTGGCCACCAAATCCCATCTCAAGGGTCAGAGTGAGATACACCATACTCTTTTCTAACACCAGAGTTAGAAAAGTACTGTAGGCATAGAATCAGCTCCATCACCACAAGTGAAGCGGGTCAGCTCCTTCACCAAGCATTTCCAATCAGTTTAGCTCCAAAGGAATTACGGTTTCTGCATTTATAGTTTTGAGTATACTTACTTTTATACATATACTTACTTTTGATAGCTGCTTTTACAGTTGTGTTATTAAATTCATAGAATTACAACCATATGAGAATTTTAATTTCCATTGTTGTCAATAAAGGCTTGAAAACCTGCATGTTTGCAGCTGAAAATAGCAAGCAGGTCATGAGAACCTCAGAGTGATACACAGGCATTTCAAATGTATACAAAATTTATGTCATGCAGAGTATCTGGCCTCATCCTTTGGAAGAGGTGGGCTTTGTGCTGGGTTCTATATACCTTGAAATTCTGGACCTGTTGGCAAGTTTTGAGAGCATACAGATGAACCTGTTGTCTAAACTTGGCTGAAGTCTCAGGATTACCTCAAGAATAAATATGTACAGTATCAGAACACTAAAATTTTTTGTTTCCTTTTGGCACCTTCCTTTGTATGCATTATGTTTATATAGAATAATGAGGAATATTAATTTTAAAATATTTATCTGGCTTGAAATAATTGAAAGTACAGCTGTTTTTTTTTAAAGGAGGGTATTGTGAGGCAGGAGTATTTATGCTGTGAACTTAACTGTGTCATCCTCTTACACTGATGATACAGCTCCACCTTTGGGAGAAGTTTCGCGATGCATTTAATCCTAAACTGCTCCTGAGAGCAGAGTCCTGGTACCTTCCCTGCCCTACCTTTTGTTTGCTGCCACTTTCTTTGAGTCAGGTCTAATGATTGTGTGGTCACATAAGGGATCTCACTGTGAGTGATGGCTGAAAGTCTCTGCATTTGGGAGGTTATATCACAGTCAGAACAGCAAGTGTGGTCTGAGGCAGTGAAAGTGCTGGAAGTACATGATTGGGCAAGGAAGCTCACAGAAACAACCTGCCATAAGACTAAGCATCACCAACAAAATGTGTCCTAGGATTTAGGTCAGCTTCAGACTAGTGCTGGTATGCAAAAATGCTGTGCTGTAACACGTGCCCATTCCCATGGGCTCTTGAAGGGCCTCCCCTGGAGTGGCTCACGCTGCTGCTGTCTCCCCTGCTAGTGCTAAGGTTCAAGGACCTGCCCTGCCTGCCTTCCTGGAAGGCCAGGGGCAGCTCAAATTGTTAGTGTAGAATGGGGCTAATTCACCATGCAGGCAGGCGTGTGTCCTCTTGTGCTGTGCAAGGGAGCAGGCAGAAGAAGGCAGAGGGAAGCAGGAGCCTTCTAGGGCTGGCAGCCCCCAGTGCTTGTGGAACAGCAGGCCAGACTTTCTGTCCTGCAGAACAGCTGCCTCCTGGATTCACTCTCCCCAGCTGATGGACCAGAACGTTTGCCAAGCGTGCAGCCTTGCCACATGGTGTGTAGGAAGGGGTTAATTTCAGAGCAAATAAAAAGGCTACCTACATCTCTGTGTTTTCTTTTTCTGTGCACTGAAAAGCTCCCTGTGTTGCCTGTGTTTTGTGTCGCTGATGTAAAATTCCCAGACTCGTTGATTAGTGAAGCTAGACAGTAGACACGGTCCAAGTGGCTAACCATGTGAGAAATTCAGTGACTGTAGGCTACTGTTAATTAACCTAGAATCTACAACATGGCATAATGTCTCTGTGATAAGTTATATTATCTTCAGCGGTTCAATTAAATCAAGGAGTGAGACAGAGAGCAGACGTAACTCGGCAAAACAAACAGACAACTTGAGTCAGCCTTCATAATTTGCTGCGACATCACGTAAATAAATGCAATAACTTGTTTAGCATAGTTAAGCAGTTTGCTGCTCAAAAACTTACTTGCATGACATCTCATTTTGATTAGGTTAAGTTGTGGCAAATTAGGTCTCTGCATTCAATCTGATGTATTCCACAGAAAAGAGGAAAATAAACCCTCCACTAGAGATGTCATTTGTAAATTGAAATTCAGCATTTGTTTTCTATAGCAGCAAACAGGAACATATGGATTTCATGTTTAAACGATTCACTTTCCGTACCGTTGCTGTCACGTTAGCATTTCTTGATGTGAGATAATATTAAACGTCTGTATTTGTTCTTAATTTTGACTGATATTCTTGCATTGCTTACTAGACTGTTCTGTCTAAGGTACACAAGTGTAGAAAAGGGTTGCAGTCTTCTATATTTAGAGAAGATAAGGCCATCATCATTGCCATGTTTCAATGTGGGTAATATGTTTCAGTCTCCAAAATCATTGAATCTTGGGTTGCAGGAAGTGGTTTTCACCCACTGTTCACCCACCCACCCAGAGAGTACTCAATTGTGCTTTAGTATCCTTCTAAATAATAAGATATTTATTATATATACCTTTTTAACTCATAAGGGCCTGAATATATATGTGGAATGAAGCTTATATTTTTTTGCCCATTGCAGAGTTTTTATTGTATATCAAGACTTTCTGACCACTATTTGATTGGAAGGGAGTTACAGTTTCAATGGGTGGCTGTATTTTGAAACGTTGGACCAAAACTTGCCACATGTCAGCTGCTGTATGTAATTCTATAAACACTCTGGTTGTTGCCCTCGCCTCAAGAGATGACAGAGCAGTAAACCTTGGAGTGGGCACACAGACAGTTGCAGTGGAGTCTGGTGAACTTGAGTGCTACTGTACCTGCATCCTCTGCCTGTATGTCCACACAAATTTACAAAGGTGGTCTGTTCTTTAGGTGAGTAGAGCGTTTAAGCCAGAGGTGGTCATGAGCAGCAGTAGATGTTCCCATCTTCCCTGGAATCCAGCTCAAATGTCAGCAGTCCTCAGAAAAGGGCTTTGCTTGTACAGTTCGCTCTTCTTTGGAGATAGTAAAATGGATAGCAACGTCTTCTGCTGTTCTCTCTATTCCCCTACACCTGTTGAGTAGCTACAAAGAGCAAGAGATCCTTTCCAAGACCAAGTATGACTCTCAGACTCTTTCTTCAGAGCATCACCTGGTGATCCCCACAATAATGATATGCTCACATGCATCAAGTATTTCTGCGATTTCTGTTCTATTCAGGCTAAGGGAATATTAGATTTGGGGTGTTATAAATGATCAGACTGAACATCTTGTAAATTTTTTCAATTACAGAAATTGCCACGTAATAGTCTTCTGAAAAGCAAATAATACTGAAAGCAATCTGGTAAATAACTGCTTCATTCAGTTCATTTGCTTTGTTCATTTCTGCTTCAGATTTTATTCATACAAATCCTCTCCACTTGCTGAAAACATGGTTGCTTGCAAGCATGGTGCTGTTAGGTTGCCCTTCACTAGCAGCTTTGAAGATACACCAAGGTGTGTTGTAACCAGATCTGATTCATTGTCACGTTTTTTAAACCAGCTACTAATGAGGTGGATTTTCTCCCCCCTTGTTTACAAGAAGCACGGTTTCAGACAAGACTCCTCAGACACATGCCTTGCTTCTTCAAAATGCTGCCAATAATTTCAGTTGAAGAGGATAGAGCCATGCATGTAAAATGCTTCAAAACAAAGCTGATGGATGGATCTGGCATAAGCTTTGTTTTGTACTTCTGTTCTTGGATCGAGAACTGAGAAAAATCTCTTTATTTCCTGCTCGATGAATATGGTAGATGTAAGATTCTTCTCAGTCAGGCTTTTTGTTGTGAGGATGTGAATGACATTGGAGCTTTTTGCTCTACATACAGTGTTTAAGTTGTCAATAAATAAAAAATTACAGCAGGCATTTGGAATGTGTTCTTGTGTAGCTGAGGGAAGGAATTGCACCTGCCTTCATGCTTTGGTTCATGCTAGATCTTCTGTTTGTTTTCCACAAAAGTAGCCTTAGCCTTTGAATGCGAAAAACTGGAGGAGAACCTGAGTTTAAAATTATTTAGAAAGTCAGACAGCACTGTGTGTGACATTGCAAGAGGTGTCCTCTTGGGACCAAGTTTTATCTCATCCCATGAACTACTCAAATCCACTGCCCAGAGGCAGGACCCTCTGGTATTCTGACTTTTTCCTGTGTTTTGTTTGGGGTTTTTTAGTCTATGATGGAACTAATAGAATTGCTTATCTTGCCCAGTGAGTTTCTAAACAAGTTTCAATGAGGCAGTTACATTTAAGAAGTCAGGATTTCAGTGTCCCCTCTGTATTTAAGTGGGTTTTGATAGTGTCCCTCAGGGGTCAGTCCTGATGCAGTGAAATAACTTGCTGGAGGGTTACAGAACAAACAGTTAAAACCAAGTCATTGAGGTCACCCCTACTTTGGCACAGGCAAGTAGAAGGAGCCTTTTCTTCTGTAGGAAAGTGCAATTTTAATCCATGTCGAAACTTTAGGAAAAAAAAAAAATACTGCTTTTCAGTGGTGTTATGGTAAGTAGAAATTACCTTTATGTGGTGCTAAACTGAAAATTAAGCATGTGGATAAGGGTGTGCCCTGCTTTTTATCTGTTAGCCTATATCTATAAAAATTGTTCTCATTCAGATGAAGTGTCTGTTTCTCAATGGTGAAATTTCATTGTAAGCTTTAGCAGAAGATGTGTGTAGCTGGCAAGCAGCAACACTGGTGAGAATAAATATCATGAAGCTCTTACTTAGGGCTTTTGGTTAGTGGATCTCAATTCATTTCCCTTCCCACATGGAAGGAAGAGTTACTAAAAACTGTTTCACATGCAGAATTGCCTGGGTTTCAGTGAATTTTTCCTTATGTTGTTTCTGTGGTTTTGGTTTGGGTTATTTTTTCCCTTCTGAGAGGTTTTGTGACCTAAGTCCTATCAGTACAGTAGGCATTCACTATGGTGCAATTTGTTCACCAGCTCATGTACCTCTCTTGCCTTCTGGAAATAGTGTATTTGATATTAGCAGAGCTTACACGTGCTGTTGTAGAGAGGTTTGAAGCAACTTCTGTTTCCCCTGCAGATCAAAGTGGCCTGTGGAAGGAGCTGTATTCACTGAGAGATTTGGTGTCAGGCAGTCACTTCTCTGGTGGTTTAAGTGAAGAGTTGAAAAAGGAATCCTTTTCCCTTTTACTTGGAAGGTTCATAATCCAAACTGCTGACTCTGTTCATGGGAATATTTTTACACGAAGCCTTACAATATGGCTTCTTACTTGGATTCTTGCCTTTAATCTGTATACACATTCAGTCGACGACTCCACCAATAATTTTACAATTGGCCAGAGATGTAATTCTGAAATGCAGCCTAGGTGAAGCTCTCACTAGTTGGTAGGGTGAGCTGTACCGGTGTTGGTAGAGCAGAGGTAGAAACCCACTTTGCAAAATGCCTGTCTGCTTTTTCAAATTCTGCTATTGTTTTAAAAATCCATGCCCTGCATGTCAGTCATCCCTTGTTAAAACAAGGCCTCTGACCAAGAGCGTTCATTGAATAAGAATTATCTAATGTAACGTGGTCCAAAAGCTCACAGACTGGGAACTCCTGAAAACCTGGCATAGGATGATTTTTTTTTTCCCATCATTTGTCATGAAGTTAATATATGCAGCTACTCAGGCATGAGGGGATGAAGGGAGAAAAAATAGGTTGTGAACATTGTAGTTCATCCAGATGCTTAGAAATGAGCAGTCATGTTTTCTCAAATTATGCAACTGATTTAAAAGTAATGATATATTTTAAAAATTATGCCCCTGAGATTTGTGCCTCCCAGATAAAACACTCATATCATTTTCATATTTTTCTCAGCAATTCCAAGAATTATAAAACCGCTACTTAAAAAATCCCAACAATTCTTAAATACTCTCTTTTCTTGTTGTTTCTGGAGTTTTCACTGACACATCTGCCATCACCAGAACTGGAGAATTTAGTAGCAATATTACTGATGTAAATTGAATTCCTTCTTTCCTGTGCCATCTCTCTGCTCCAGCTGAAATGTTGGAATGCTTTGGCAATGTAGACATTGAGGGGTGACAGTGTGAACAATAGTATTAGGTAAGTTTACTGAGTGCCTCTAAAATCAGGACTTCCTGCTGTTCAGTAAAAAGGCAGAAATTAATGTGATAGTCAAGAAAAAAAAATCTATTGCCCATGCAAATTTCAAAACAGAACCAGATTTTTTTTTCCCTCTCAAAATCCTGTCACCCTTTTCAGGAGAGTTAGGGTTCCCCTCTGAAATGTCTGCATGCCTTCTGTGCATGTGAAAGCATTTTCAGTTAAGAAATAACCCTCTGTTTTTCATGATCCCGAAACTGATCACCCTAATTGCTCATGATGATGTCACAAGCAACAGAAGCCAAGGTTCCTGGAAAGGATTGGTATAGGGAGTGTGCTTCTCCCCGGCTCTGGCATTTTCTGAGTCTGTCACGTTTGTCTCATTGGCCAGCAACAAAGATTGAAATCTTGATTATTGGAAGGTGCTGTGCTGGCATGTCCCAACAGTGGGGCATAAACACACTTCAAAGACATTGAACCTGAGACTAAAAGTTCCCTTAATTTGGGCTCAGACAGTTTGGATTTCCAAGTGGAATCCACTATGATTTGGAGGTGGGAGAGGTGGTACTGTGGAGGAGAGAGTTTGGGGAGCTCTGGTATTTCAGCTACAGCTTGTCTCTAACTAGTGAAGTCATGTCAGAAAACAGTGTAAGTATTAATAAGAATGTAGTAGGATTTTCTGCATTCACTGTGCAATTGAGTCTTGCTTTTGAGTTATATGCTGTTCCTAGTTGCCAGACTTAGAACAATGTGATGTAGAAAGAAATATGTCAGCCCTTGTATATGTTATTTACCATGTTGCTTTGCCTTCCCTTTCCAGCACTTACAGAACCCAGCAAACTTCCATAATGCAGCAACAGAGCTCCTGGACTGGTGTGGAGACCCCAGAGCCTTCCAGAGACCATTTGAGCAGAGCCTGATGGGCTGTTTGACGGTATGTCCATCCTGGCGTGACAGCGGCTCCAGTTCTGTTTTAAACTATGTTCACTCTCTTACGGCCAAGGGAACTTGTTTTTCAGAATCTGCATTTTAAGGGAATTTTTGTCATTTTACCTTAAATACATAAAGCCAGACCCTAAGACCTGTTTATTTGACTCCACGGCTTAACAGGAAGCAAAATGCAATAACAAGAAGTAAGAGCATAAGAGGGCTAAACATTTTTAGTTAGATTACTTACAAATGCACAGGCTAGATTATCTGTTATACACATACAGTATTATTTCATGGTTTGAAATTGCTAAGTGAGCCATATTCTTACAGAGTGATGAACTTTCCAGGTATTTGTTTTCCTTTGGCATTTTTGGTAGGGCTGAAGGACCATTTGCCTTTTATTCTAAATATGCTGTGCTTCCAGCTAAACAGTGTTTCTGACATGCCTGTTCAGCTTACTTTGTTACACGAATTGACTGCAGGTCTAATCCTGACATACTAATTCCAACAATTCCATTGATTTCAGTGCTTTCTTTTCATTCACTTTTCATTAAGACCACTGTAGTTCCTAAAGTGGCTTCATTATAATGCATTAAAATATATTTTTTTCTGTGCATTTTGGTTTTGAAGATTTTATTTTCCAGCAGCAGTAGTCCAGAGCTGTTCTGCGGAGTCGAGACTTTAGATTAGTTAAATTCTGACTGAGCAGAAGGGTTAAAAGCCTCACTGCAATTTGCCAAGCAAGTTGATCTAAATAAGTAGTCACAAAAGAAACAGAAATTTTGAAATTATTAATGAAGGGACTGTCATTTTATTTGTTGTGGAGCAGAAGTGCATGGATTATTTTCATGCAATGTGTAGCTGATATACATGAAACAGACATTAAGACTGAGGTTTAGTTGCCAGAAATCCAAATGTTAAGGAATGGCTCCATCTTAGTGTGCTCCAGTGTATAGCATCCCTCAGATTTGTATGTCAAAAAGTTAGAATAAATTCAATTATAATAGGAAATGCATATAATCTTCCAGTCAGTGAAAAAATAAAATAAAGGAAGTAAAAAATGGTAAGTCCAAAGAAAGAATATTTAACAATTCTGTTTGAAGTAAAAGTTATCAGTACCATCAATTATGAGGAAAGGCACATAATGTGCAATGTGACCGTAACTATATTTTATTTATGCTTTTTAAGAACTTTGCTAGTGTTTTTCAGGGTAGCTTTTGGGAAAGGAGACATTCACCTCAGGTACAATTGTGCAATCTGTGCACAGTATTTCTCTGCAGCCCCTGCTAGAACATTGTGAGTCTGACCTGCGACTTCCTTGCTGTTTAAATCTTTTCTTTCTATGTGAGCAGATCTTCAGCCCTGCCCAAGTGAAGGGTCAAAATAAGGTCTGACTGCCAGTGATTCATTCTCCTCACAGAGTGTACAGAAAGTGGGCAGGAAATGTTCCATGAAAACTGGTGAGGTAAAACACAATATGTGGTTTTCAGTGTGTTGAAATGAAAATACTGTTTTTCTTCTGACAAGAATGAAAGAAAGAACCAATCTTACCATCTAAGGGCTGTTCATATTTGAGCCACATGTATTACTTTGCTTCATCCTTCTCCCTGAAATCTGAACTGGGTGGCATGCCCCCTTTCCCAAGCTTGTTGTGGGAGAGAACTATCTGCAGTGTAGGACTGACTGGCAGCAGCATCTTCATCACGTGTTATAATTTCATTACATTGTTGACAAGGAAATAACACAGGAACTTAACCAGGTGGCTTGTTCTGTGTTTGATAAATACACAGGATTTGCAGAATGCCTATAAACTGCAATGAATATGTTTCTTGTTCTTAATTTTAAATTCCCTCTAAGAAAGATATTCTTTAATTTCTCATTGTGTACATCCCTCTTCCTCTTCCTGCTTCCCATTAAACAGACTTAACAGCATGGTTGTATCCCGAGAGGTTCGTACTTCCTGTATCTTCTTCATACATTAGCAGTACAGTGGACAAGGTCTCTTTTTAAATTTTTTTTTCCTCCTTATATGTACTTTTTTTTCTATTTAAGCTTACTCATACATAATTTATTTCAAATTAATATGTTCTGTTTCGTAATTTAGCAAACGTGGATTTTTAGGCTTTTTGTTTCCTCACAGGAAAAGAGGTTTGTCTTTTAAAAGGGCTTTTAACAAATGTGATAGAACTTCAGTCTGTTTTCAGAGAAAATGTTCAGAAAGTTGCAAATAAGTCAAAGGTAGCTGAAATAATGGAATATCATGAGTAAATTTAACATCAGTTTGCATAGTTTCATGTTCTGTACTATCAGGAGCCTATTTTTCTTAATGCTGATAAGGTTTACCAGTTCTTACTTCTTTGTGAGGATTATGCTAAAAGAAAAATGAAAAATCAGTATGAAAGTATTCAACCACTGAAACAGGATTATTGTTTTATTTTGCTAGCCTTTAAAATGACCTTCAAAATCAAATTCCCTTAAAATTTCCATATTTTTGGATATATTTGTTAAAGCAAGTGATCTCTATCATTGCAACATTTGAGCTGTGTGGTTCTTTAAGGCATTTAATTTGGAAATTCTACAAATACTAAAAATGCTTGCATGCTCATAAAGCTTCCCCTCTGTAGTATTGAGAATGATTTTTATTATTTTTATGACATTCTGTTGCGTTAACTCTCTGACCAGGGTAAAAGTGGTATGCTAAGCTGTTCTGGAACCATCAAGGGATATGACATGATCATGTCCTACGAGTGGTACCGCGATATATACTAATCCAAATTGCAACTTACGAGGATGTCATGAATGCAGAAAGGCAGGCGCTCTCAGGAATGTGCAAGCAGTCATTCACACTGCAAAGTTGAAATGCATCACATCTAATGAGAGACCAGCAAAACAGATCTGCTGTGGTATGAATAGCCAGCTGAATAGGTTATCACAGATCAGCACAACATAGGTATAACAGGTGTAAGAGATCCTTTGCATCATGTCAGTCCTATGTATAGTCTTTTGCAAAAATTAACCAATTAGAGTTAATCTGATTAATAAAGGACAAATATGCTCACAGTCCTGAAATAAGGCTTTAATTTAAGAGGTGGTTCTTAGAAGTAGTTCTGTTTACCTGACACACTGTCTTTGTGTTGGGACTGTCAGTAGTGTCTGGTAACTTTATAACTGCCTGAATGTTTGTATTCCTGCTGCCTGTCTTAGAATAGATGCAGAAGAATGATCTAGAAATATTCTGCCTTGTCAATAGCACAGCCGCTTCGGCTTCATTTATGGTTTTGATAATAATATATAGAAAATATATATAGAATAGCCTGTTGTAGAGGGTTTTCTTAAACTGTAATACCAGCATTTAGATAAATCTTGGTGACTTGAAAATTTCATGAGTTCACTAGACAGCAATTGTTGAACAACAACATGTCTAACACGTGTCTAAGGTTTGTCTTTCCTTGGTGATTTTTTTTTTTTAGAATAATCTGTGCAGGGTATACATACTGGCTATTTGCAGTAAATAGTTTTTCCACATCAGCAGTACTTTGTAATTCTGAAGTTACATTTGCTACTGTGAGCTCCAGTGACATTGTGTGCAACGTAATAGGAATGGTTTTCTTATCTCTAGAAGAAACTCAAGATTTGATTTACAACAGGTAAATTTTGCCAGAGAGGTACCTAATAAGGTATGTAAACTTCATTTCAGTAGTCAAATACTTCACATAACGGATACTTTAAATGATTACTCAGAGTTTAAATAATTTCCTTTTGTGATACACAAAGTAGGCTAATGCTGTCAAGGCCTATGAATAAGATGGGGATATTTCTGTGCAGTGCAAAGAGTCAAATAGAAAAGGATACATAGGTAAACCAATAGCTTGTGCTATAAATAGAAAATATTTTTTCATTATCTAAGCCCAAAAACTGTGCCTCTTCTGACCAAAATGTGATGCATGTGCATCGTGTTGCTATGTTCAAACAGTTCTGACAGACACTACTTCCAGAGCTTAACTTTTTGTGCTTACCCATTACAGAAAATCACTAAAGTGAGTGGGTAATAAAAATTTATAAAGAATACTCATTTCAACAGATAAATAAGTCAGGGGTAAAGGGGTAAGCTTTGAATCTGTTTTATTTCTTGCAAGCTACAAGCTGTGGAAAGGTTCCCTTAGACAGCTTTTATGGAACTCATGCAAACAAATTATGATCTTTCTCAGAGACAATAAAATTTCTTCTAACTTGCCAAGAAAAGCTAGGTGTTATTTTTCAACAGTAGTTATTTTCAAATCAAATAGACAGTCTGTAGGCCAGAAATTGAATTATAATTGAACACATTGATTCTATAAATTATTGAAATGGCAATGGATATGGTGTTCTTTTGTATATAATACTACTTCTTCCATGGTGTTATGGGGAGCTGATGAAAACAGCCTCCACTTTCTACAAACCAGGCATAGCTGTGTTTTTATTAGGATTGAAAAAATTTCTTACTCTAGTACTAGAATATATTATGGCAAGGCTGATAATCTTGATAAATTAAAGAATATAATTCTCTAAATATGTACTGCATATGAAATTACCGTACAGTCTTCTGAAATAAACAGCTTCACTTAGTACACAGCAGTTTAAAAAAATAACCCTGTTTTGGCCAAATCAGATACCTGTCCAAGCAAGAAAATCAAAGCACTTTAATCACTCACAGGTTACCTTTTCTCCTAACCGCTTCCCAATCCATGTGGATACTAAAAGTCATGTTTAACAGTAATGCTGAGCAAAAAGTTACACCATAATTGGATTATATCTCTGTGTATGGGATACAAAAGCAAAATATTGCTCAAAAGCTTTTCAGGAAAGAATGCTTCAAAGTAGACTGCCATACAAATTACTTTCAGTCAGCATTTGGCCCAGGCTGTTTTGTTCATTTCTGCCCCTTCTCTGGTGCAGTGTAGTCTCATCCCATGGGTCTGCTCTTGCCAAGCAGTTTAACATGTAAATGATCTTATTGAAGGCTTTGGGTAATGTTTGTGTTGGTGCTGCAGCAAAAATGGAAATGAGGAAACAACTGAGAGCAAAATGGACAGATTTATAGACTTTCTTCAGCAAAGGACCATAAAGGCACTGCCTTGTTCTCTTGCTGTGCTTCATCTTTACAAGGCACCAAGTTTATCATTCTTTAGGGCTCTTCAGTGTGTCCGATCAAGAAATAAAAGAGTGAGAGAGGCAAAGCTGTGTGTAGTTATTCTGTAGCTGTAACTAGGGGCTTAATCTAAGAAATTAAAATCCATCACTACAATGGTTTTGGACATTAGGAGAAATTTAGGTAAGCAGGATGTGCTTACCTGAGCTGGCTCCTGGTAAATCACTGAATTTAAGAGAGCTTCTATGGTGAAAGCTTTTGTCTCTAACCACTGTGGTTGGGATCTGAGTCTCTCTTTGCATCCAAAAGATGCAAAGACTTCCTCCCCCAGATTGTCTGCAAAAAAACTATGCCGAAATAGTAATTAAAAATGCCTTCCCCCTAAATCTTCATGTTCTAGATTTTCCTCTCCAAATACTGGGTCCGCCTCAGTCATCAGATGTGTTTGTGAAAGAAACATTTCTCTTTAAATTAAAACAAGCAAACAAACAAAGCACAAAGCTGTAGTCCTAGCTGTACTTCATCTAAAGGTTATGGATTTCATTTAAATTTTTTGTTCTGCCTGTAGTTCTTACTACATCTCTGTATTGCTGATAAGAGTTGCTGGAATAACAAGCATCAATGATAAACTGATGGAAGTATCTGCTAAAAGTTCATGTTTTAATGATACTGATGCAATAGTACAGTAATATTTTGAATTGCATTTCTCTTCAGAAAATCCTGGAATTGAGACTGTTGAGATTATTTTAGATCATTTTAAGGAGAAAAAAAACCCCTAACTGCTCTCAGTTTCATAATACAGTTATTAAATATGTTTGATATGTTATGAAGTGCATAATGGGTTAAAAAAAGACATACATGTTAAAAAAAAAAAAAAAGCACACACAAGAATGGCATATCTGAATAATGTGAGGTTTCCATAACAGGATGCCTCGGACTGCAAATGCAGCTAATGCTTGCCTGGATTCATTCCGTTTAATGCAGAAAAGTACATAATCAAAAATCAACATATGACATTGCAAAAATCAGATTTCTAATCAGATCAGGATTTGAATGTGATTAATTAGGTAGAAGAGTTGGTTCAGCATATCTATACGCAGAAAATGGGAGGTTGCAGCTGCCCGTGAGAGCCCTAGAAATGTTACATTTACTCTTCGTATCCAAGACTTCCGGAGCAAAAAGTTTGCGTGGAAGAAATTCTGCTCCCATCATGCTCTCCAGGCATCTGTTGAGCACACAGCTTTGTGTTTGCAGAGCAGCACAGCACTCCAGGGCTGTGTACGTGCTGTACTGCCAGGGTACAGCCAGCAGGCACAGAACACTCTGCTTCCGAACAGCTCTGAGTGCTACCAAATAACTCAGTGTTACTGCTTGTCCTTTCACTTCGTGGTCTCCTAAAGCCCTTTTAACCTAAACTTTGTCAGTCTTGTCGTGGGTTGTCTAAAACTCATCGAGACCTCCTGCTCTCCAAGGTGAAGGGTTTTTGGAATTCCCTTGTCACTTTGTTGTGTGAGCGGTGTGTGTTTCATGCAAATCACTGTTCAAAGTGTGCCAGGACTCAGGTGGCAGCAGAATGGCAGTGACCCAGTGATCAGCTGCTTTAATTACAGCACAATCCCTGCCTCTTGTCCTCTGGGACAATTTTCAGTGGAGAGGGTTGAGTACAGTGACCTTCTCTCTGATGTTTGTGGTTGTTAGAGGGAAGCAGAGAGGAAGAGGATATAAAGGAGGATACCCCTCTTCTGCATGATTTACGTCACCGTGTCAGGAAGCGTCGCAGTACATGGCAGGCATACTGGCTTGTTTTACTTTGAAAATGTGGCCTTTATCCACCTTATAGAGCAGGAAATCATTTTTAAGAAAACTCTTAATTTGAATACAAGGATTCTGTAAAGTCTCTTACATTTGCAGAGCCTACTTAATGCCTGTTTTCAAGCATCAAAGAGAAGAAACTACTTAATGATAGATATAACTTTCCTGACTTGCTTTGATTGTCTCTTTTGTTGAGGCAGCCCTTCTGCAACTGGAGTGTAAGAGTCTCATCAGATCAGGACTTCAGATCACAGATTTCTTCCTCCCTTCCTCCTTTTCCTATTTTTTTTTTTTTTTTCTGTTTGAGGCAGATCACTATTCATGTTGCAAAATTCCTCAATTTGCTTCCTGTTTATCTGATCTTTGTGTGTTACTGAGGGGGAAAAATTACCATCTACATTGCAGAATTGTAATTACAAAATTTCTGCTGTAGTCTTCAAACTGCATTCAGATAATTTCAAGTATGCACAAGTGGCTGAACACGGAGCCGTCTGAACTAGCAATCAGCTGGCATTTTTAGTTTTGAGCAACCAGCAAATTGAATTGGTAAAATTCATTCTGATGCCAGCAGGGGGGAGTGCTCTTGACTGCTGCTAGTTAAGAGTTTCATTGAAAGTGCAACATAATGGGAAGGGAGTTTAGAAATAAGCAGTCATGTAGCTCTCTTGATTAACAGGGCTGTTAGGTTGAGAGCCACATTGTTCCAGTACTTCGTGGGGTGATGACGAGCAGGGCAGGGAGCAGGGGAGTGAAGCTCCGTGGTGAAGCTCCTTAGCCTTGCAAAAGGAGAAAGGAGGCAGGGGGGGAAGTATTGCAGGTAAATTCAATGAAGAAAATATGCTGGTAGCCATATTTGTCTCTTTTTCATGTAATTAAAACCTCACTCTCATCATTTTCTCCTCACTGTGAATGACCCTGAGAGTTCAGACATCTGGAACTCTGCAGAGCTGAGTCACAGACAGTGAATGCAGTGTCTCCTTTTTGAAAGCTGTTTATCTGAATTATTCAGATGAAAAATTTCAGAGGTTTGAAGTGATCAGCTTTTCTTACTGGCAGTTGATGTTATAATAATGTTTGTTTGCAGATAGGGTATATATTCCTTTAAAGACAGATTAAAATAGCTGTTAGTGCCATATGAAAATTTAAATAAAAGCTAGGTGTTCCAAGTGTGTTTAGAAAATAGGCTAGCTTTTATGAAGTCTAGCGGTCTGGAATGTTATTGTAAAATAACGTAGAGAAATATTAGGTGTTGAACCTTGAGCTGGCCAAGCACCTCTCTCATCTACGATAAAGGATGAGGATCTCAATTTATGGTTGTGGTGCTGGAAACTATGTCTGCTTGGGGTTTTTTTGATGTATTACTTTTCAGTGGAATGCTGTGTTATGTATGGGTAGGTCAAGTAAGATAAGTTCTGACAGCATTGCAGAATGAAGTCGTGGTTGAACACATGGTACCAGCTAGACGTTGTCTGAATTTTTGCTGATAGGCTGGATTTGAATTTGTAGTTAGAGAAAGAGTATGTTTGCAAATGGTATCATTATCACTTAGCCATAACATTTAATGCATTATTGAAATCGTTGCCTTGATCTCATCTGATCCACACTGGTACCTGAATAAGACTGAAATCACGGGAGGTTTCAGATGTGGTAGAATTCCTGGGACACGGTTCAGGCTGAGTTGGATGGCTCCAGTAGGCAGCAGGTGTCTGGAATCACTGAGGTTTGGCTTGGGACAGACCTAAGGGACCATGCTGTCTACTCTTTTTCTCCAAGCCACGATGTGATACAGATACAGTCTGGTCTACTATAAATCCCCTTACCCTCCAAAAGCCAGAGAATGATAGGTAGGTCTTTCCAGTGCATGATGATTTTTAATACTTCGAACATTTTCCCAGTGAGTCACATATACAGTGAGAAGATGAATGTCTGTTCCTAATTTTCTATTTAGGCATTTAATTTTTCTTTCTTTCCAATCTTTAGTATTTCATGTGTGTCTTTGGTCTCATTTTTGCAACATTTTTCCTGGTTATAATGGTAATTTTAAACTCTTACTCTCTCCTGTTAAGTGTTTGCAGACTCTTTTGCCTGCAAAACCACCTAGAGGTTTTGCAGTTTACTCTGTCATTGTCCAAGTCAGGACTAAATACGTAGAAATTACCTGTAAAAAGCACAAGTTATGATTTGACAAAGGACTAGTAATTAATAATCTGAGTAAAATTTATACTTCTGTCATCTGGGCTATATTCCTTTGTTATGATAGTGTTATATAAGACTATGTCAAAAGACATATCAGAGTTAAGATATGGTAACTTGTCGAAGAAGGAAATTGCATGGTGCTGATGTATTCATGATGATGTTCTGTATTGCTCACCTAGTACTTCTTTAAAACTTTACTTTGTTGTCTATCTGGATATATGTACTTTCTGAGAGTCACCTTTTACAATCTTACAACCAGATTTGGTATATCTCCAAGCTCTCTGTCTTGAATAAATTTCTGAAGATAATCAGTTACACTGATAAGCAGTTACACTGTTTGTCCAGGTAAGTTCCTTTGAGGCACTCAAAGGTAAATTCCATCAGGGTCTGCTGACCTGAATATATTATACTTACCAAATGTCTCGTAGCTATTTCTTTATGTTTAGTGGATCATGCTCCTATGATGCATTTGTTCTCTTGTTTCTGAGAATTCTGTGTCTGTTTAAAAAGCCAGAGGGTCCCTTACATACAGAGGAAAGTTTGACAAGTACCAAGTGAGTAATGTCTGACTTGAATTGTAGACAACCTGAAACAGGGTCTTGGGAGGGGGATGTATGATCTGTTCCATTGACCTTAATTTTGAAATAAAAGTCTTTAACCTATCACAGTTGAAAGAAAAACTTGAAGTACAGTCAATGCAAATATTTGTAAGCCTTACTAAAAAATTCAGACAAAATGCAGCTGGCACCATGTGTTCGACCATGAGTTCATTCTGCAGTGCTGTAAGCACTTACCATAGTTGACCTAACCATTCCTTGTAAAGGAAATAGATGTGTACTGCCCTATTCATGTTGAGGCAGAAGGGACCAGAGAAAGCCCTCTTGAGCACAAGTTCACCACTTTGTTTAATAGACCCTCTTCTTGCATTTAACGGAGTGCATACAGGAAAACTGTAGATGGAAAATTACTCTTGGCAAAACAGAATTTTTATTACAAATATCTGCTTTCTATGAAGTTTCTTTTGAGAGAAAGAAGGGATTTTTTGTGCAGTTTGTCAGTGGAAGCACTTTCTTTCACTGTTACATTATTTTTTAATTTAGTTTTTTTTTGCTAAAACAAATTTCCAATTTGTTTTCCCTCACACTTGGCATGAAGAAGTAAATAATAGTTTGACTGGCTGATCTCTGCACACTGTCAAGTTCAGATTCTGCCTTCTCGTGCTCAGTCCTCATGTGATGTTTGCTGGGGCACTGCCTCAGGCACCACGAGGTGGGAGCTGCCAGGCCGGGCTGTGCCCATCGGGGTGTGATCAGCCTTGGGCTGCACACTCTGGAAAGCTCTGCTTTCCACCCCTCTGAGCTTCATGGCACTGCTCCTCTGGCAGGGGAAATTAAGAAAAGGAAAATGATGTGATGTGGGAGATAGAAAGTTAGGTGTCAGCCTGTGGTTAGGACTGCACTGACCGAGGCTTTGCAGTGTATTCAGTGAAGACAGTGCAAGCAGAACTTGGCTTTTGTGGGTTTTACAGTTCTCTGTTTCCTGAGTTACTTCGTAGAATTTTTCCATAATTAGCAAGATGTCAGTTGAGAGTAGTGATTCGGCCTCTTGCTAGGACAGTCTCAGGATTTGTAGCTTCATGTTTTAAAACAAATTGAGCATATAAGCAGCCAATGCATTTCCTGAGTTACTGTGTGCTCACTGATGACCAGGTGTATCTGCCTTTCTCCAGCTTCAAAAGAAATGATTTAATGATTATATGCTTTTTCAAAACAGAAAACGGGAGGGCCCTTTCTCCATTGTTTTACAGACCTGATTGGCACTCTGAAATGTGTTCCTCTGTGATGGGGGAATAGATGACAGCTAAAGGAGTTTAAATAATGTTTCTACATTATGAGACATTGTTCTCAGGAGCCTTTTGCAAAGTTGTTTTGGGTTTGTCAGAAGAGCTTTTTGTCTTTTTTTGGTCATCATTCCCCCCCCCGCCAAATAAAATATCTATTTTTTTGGTGGCTGAAGTACAGTGATACTGGAAGTGGAAAAGGGAAATGGATTTCCAAGTATGTAAGTGTTTTCCAGATCTCATGGCAGCCCACCAGTCTTCACTCCTATTGCTAATTCAGCATGAAACATGACATATCATCTTCTCCTCTTGTTTTTCTGTTTTTTAATGTTTTTGTGAGTGGGTTTTTATTGATTTTTTAATATTATTAGTAGTAGTAGTTTTATTTTTTTTCTTAATTTTGCAAGTTTGGACCTAGATCTTAGCCAGGATGCTAACAACTGGACTTCTACGTGTAAAAGATTAAAGGCTGATCTACCAAATTGGAAATGTTTTTTTTGTTTATTAAAAAAATTGCATTATTTCTTTTACTTTATTCCTTTTTATTTTCTACCTAAAAGCTGTAATTATAAAGGTGTGTTTTACTGTACTGATCATCCTCAATTTTCATTTCTTTTCCCTGAGGCTCTCTTCTCAGTTTTGAGATTGGATAGGTTAAATTTAGGGAGGGAACACTCCCACTGATTAAGTCTTATGAATGTCTAATTTTTAAATTAATAGGAGCAACAGAACAAAAAAATCTACCTGGTAACTTCATTCATGTTAATTCTTTTTTAAGAAATACATTTGTTTCTTAATTGTTAATTAGGAAAAATGAATATATTGGAAAAAGTATAGGATAATGTTTATAAGTCATCCCATACATTACTTCACTCTCTTCCAAACTGTTGCTTTTTGCAGTCCTGGACACACATAATTGCAGTGTCATTCATTGAGAAAGAAGCTTTCAGATGAAGAAAGGGTGGGAGAAGGATATTTTCTTTTACTGTAAGCTGTTAAAGATAGGGACTTGCTTTTGCCTCAGGAAATGGTGCTCTGTTTCTTGTGCAGTTCCTTCACCATTTGTTTTAATGCAAAGAAGTAATGGCACTGTTAAGAATAATCTGTTTTATCTGTGCCTCTGAGTCTGAAGTCATCATGTGCCACTGGAAGGCAATAGAAAAGCTGTGCTGTGTATAACTTTAGCATCATTTGGCAGAATGACTGTGGGATTGTGTTTGTGCTGTGCAAATTTTAAGAGGATACGTTCTTGGCTGATAGCTGAGTTGCTGGCTTGGAGAAACAGTTGTCTGCTTTTCCTCCTTGACTACAGTCTTCAGTTTGCCTGGTTTTGCTAGTTCTTCTAGATCAGTCAACAACAACAACAGTCTTACCCTAATTTAGTGTTTGGCAAATGCTTCTTGCATAGGCCTGTTCATTCTAAAACTGTGTTAAATGTGCTTCCCAATACCGCATTGTTGAAATGCAGCAACTGTGACACTGAGCGCAGTGTAGGACAGCCCTGCCCAGCAGCGTGGAGCGGGCATTTTAACCTAAAGGACCTGGGCACTGCCCTTGGGAGCACGGCCAGGAACTGTACAACAGAGGGAGAGACTGAGGATTTCTCATCCTCACATCTCAAATACGGTAAGGTATATTACATACAATCTTTACATATATTGCTCTTCCATTATTTCTTCTGGCTTTTGTCTCTCCAATTTTCATGGAACTACTAGACCTTTCTTCTCACAGGTGCTCAAATAATTGGATCACCAGAATATTCCTGTGTTCACTGTGCTTTTATTGGAAACTACTGGGGAGCACTGCCTCATACCATGTTTATACTGTGCTCTTGCAGCAGATTCAGCTGTCTAACATTAGTGCTGATAAGCAGGTTAATGTCACTTTGTAAAGAGCTCAAGTAACCCCTAATGAAGCTTTCTCTCTTTCCCTCTGCAGGTGGTTAGTCGAGTGGCAGCTCAGCAAGGATTTGACTTGGATCTTGGATACAGGCTACTGGCAGTATGTGCAGCCAACAGGGACAAATTCACTCCAAAATCAGCTGGTAGGAAAAGCCTTTTTCTGATGTATTGTTGATTCTCAGATGATCATATTCTGTAAAAAAATGCTACCTGCGACTGTCTTGCGTTCTGTAAAAAAACCAAAAGCAAACACGTATTTGGTGGTTATAGTTCTGTTGCTTTTAGCATTTCAATGGCATGCTCTTCTGAGGATACATGATTTTGGAAATTTATATTTTCCCCAGCTAATGCTGTTAGTTGCCCTATTTGATCTCATGGATGAAATGCTGCTTCCAGAAGCATAGATATTTAGTAATTTCATGGTGGGAATGAACATACTCAGACCCCTCCATCTTGGTGAACCATTGATTTTCTGTCATGTGTCAACCTCTAAATCTTTCACATCCATTCTGCACTCCCTGGTATATCTATTGCAGAATTTGTACTCCTTGACTTGGTGTGCCTGTGCAAATAAGTACCATGCTTTTCTGTACATCTAGTCCTTAGAATTGCAATTTTGAGCCAAGAGTAGGTAGCAATTCTAGTGCTGCAGTAACAAGTAGCCATTTTTCCAGTATTTTACAGCAATAATCTGTTACAGGTCTCTGATCAAGTAGCAATATTTGATTATGATGTATTGCCATTGCTCCTTTTAGAGATGTAGAAAATGCACTAAAGGGTCTTTCTGCTTCTCACATGTTCCATTTAACTGGAGCATTTAATTCTGGTTCTCCTTTTCTTAGCTGATGAATGTCAACATAATGTTCACTGGCTTGGAAAACAGGAAGATAATTGTTCCATTCCAGACTGAGCGTGGATAACTTTTCTGCTTAGTACTAAACTGGTATGCAGTCCCCATTTTGGAACATCAGAAAAGGTTACCTTCTTCCAAAACAGTGACTTTTAGCCAACTGATTGGGTGTTAATATTTCTTTTCATGTTCCTTTTCAGTTTTTATCAGCCCCAAACATGGCTACCTTCTGTCCTAAGTGTTCTAAGCAGTTCCTCATGCAAAAGTGGCTTTCACATCAAAGCATATTCAGTGGACTTACTGTTTTTTTTTTTTTTGTATGGGAAGGAACCATTAATCTTACTAAATGTTGAATAAACTGTCTGATTTTCATCCAGGAAAACTGTGTGGAGGATAAAACATTCCATTGACCAAGCACAATGTCTCTTTTTTTCTGACTTCCTGTTAAGTTTATCCATTAGTTAGGTATCACATCTCTTCTTGGTTGTTTGGGGTTTTTTTTTGGTTTGTTTTTTTTTTTTAAAGCTTATCAAAGAAGGCTTTCCAGCTATGACAGCATTAAATTTTCTCTAAAAATATAGCTCTTCCCCCTCTCTTACTAATTCTTCCTGACATGTCTCTCCATCAGTATGTTACAGAGGTGAGGTTGAGGCAGATGTTACAGTTCTTTTCCTATAGGGCTCACTGGGGGAGTAGGCTTGAGAACTGCTGGTCAGTCGTCATGGTCTAGAAAAGCCCAATGTCAGTGTTTGATTTCTACCAGTAATTACTTTTTTTGAGGAATATATGTGAGGTTTCTTTTTAACTTAGCACTCTGTACAGAGTTTACTCTTTCCCTTTTGGAATGGTAGAATACTGGGAAAGCTGGTAAATCACACACTCTTCTCTCGATATATTCTGCAACCCTTCTCAGTCCTTGTCTTTGCTTCCTATTTCTCAGTTGTTTATAGAAGTAATTTATTTTCAATGATCTTAAATATTTGGTTTCACAGCTACTTTAGTTTTACTGTGTGTACAGTTGTTTCACCAGGTCTTCTTGGCATTTCATCGTGCCCATCTACACTGTGCATTTTGTGCTCTTACTATCTGTGTTAAATACTCATATTTTGGAGCATACCATAACATATTTTGTGAAATGTCACATATAGCCCATACTCTAAGGATGTCACATTCACATAGGAGCTCTGAGAGCTACATCCTTGAATGGACAGCTTTGAAAGATTTACAGATTGGGACTACAAATGTGCGGCCATTTCAGAACATACAGACTTTTTTTAAAGGGTTATTTTCCACATCAGAGTGCATTAATATTTGCTGATTTCTCATACAGCAGTGGCTCTGCTCCTTCATTCAGTTTTTGTAAAAATGTTGAGATTGTCCTTTGCTTTTCTTGTAGAGAGCGTGCTTCATTGAAAGCTGCTTTTTGTGACTTGCTTAAATTGTTGTCAGGGATGCTTGCAGGTTGTTTTGAGAAACTCCTTCTGTTTTCTTTTGCATCTAATGAAAGACACCTTGAACACTTCTTCCAGTCACATTCCTGCAGAAATCCCCTGATGTAGATATCAAATGGCATTAATTTTAATGAATAAGAATTTGTTTTTCCCTTCCTCCAGGCTTAAGGGGAATTTACAATGGTTTGCATTCATTCCTCCAAGTATGAATTTAATGCTGCCAATGGGATCGCTCTGGAAACATTTTTAATCCATGCTGTTTAGTATCTGACATTCTTAAATGCTAGGAGAAAAAAAGACTTTCTAATTAAAACATATTTGAGTAGGTGAACATTGGCAAAATAATTGCACCAAATCCTTTCAAGGGCCATCCACTGTTAGTACCTCCTTGCAGCTTGGGACAAGGCTTGTTGACTGATGTCCTGCAGGCTGGGAGCCTGGAGAGGCCTGGCAGTGGTGGCTGGCAGGCTTTGCACCTCTGCTGTGTGGAGCAGGTGGATCCCTCCAGCCCAGTGTTCCTCAGGTCTGCTGGTTTTCAGAGATGGCTGCAAACAGTAGTCCTGCTCCTGTTCCCCAGCAATTCCCACCCTAAGCTTCTTCACGGACCTCTCTGGCAGAAGAGCTTTTGCTGGCATTGGTTCTTTTGTGTTTGACTGCTCCCTGACCTGTGTCTGCAGGGCCCCGGGAGAGTCAGGGTCCCCATGGCAGCGCCTGGTGATCTCACTTATCCCTGATGGAAGTGGGCTGGAGCCTGAGGCTGGAGGCAGAGCATCCAGCTGCCAAATTGGCTCAGCTCTGTGGGAAAACCACCCCTTGGTTCTTGGAAATGGCCTCACGATGTTTCATCCCAGCTGGTTTGAGCTGTTCTGGTGGTGGCTCCCTGCTAAGCTGGAGAGGGGGTGCAGATGGCAGATCAGAGTCCAGGCAGGCATGGGGGGAAGCAGGGAGGATAGGAGGCTGCAGCTGGGTGGGGCAGCTTTTCAGGTGGCACAGCCTCAGCTGGGGAAGGGCAGGGCACCAGGCCAAGAGCTGTCAGGTCCTTGGCTTCTCCCATCCAGGATTGTTTGGTGTTGCCAAGACAGTGTTTGATGTGCTTTTTGGTGTTGTTTTACTTGGTCATTGAGATAGTTAGCAATTAGCTAATACAAATTGTTTTGGAGAATGCCTAGGGGGGAGGTTCATGCAGCATGCAAAGTATTAATAAGTTGCCATGTGTGTTTTTAAATAGAAATGACGATTTAATGACTGTGCCTTTTGTCTCTGCTTTCTGGTGTTTGTACCTGAAATAATAGCTGCTGCCTTTTATTCTTCTAGCCCATGCTGCTGCAACAGGGTAGCTGCCTCAGCAGGAGGTCAAACACAGCATTTCCCACCCTGAAGACAAATGACAAAGCCTTTAAAAATATATGTGTCTCTTTTGGTGACAGCTGCTCCCCAGACCTTCCACTGCAAATTCCTTTGCCTTGTTGTGACACCTATAGGGAATGGCCCAGCAGGTTGGCTGCCTGCTCATTTGCTTCCAGAGTGCAGTAACCTGAGTTGCTCTTAGTACATGAGTGCATAGGTGTTGATGTATTCTGGCTTTTCTTCCTTAAACCTGAAGCCCTTCTCTCTGAACAGTGTTTGCTTGGACATTTTCTCAGCATATCTGATGCTTTTGTCCTTCCTGTAGAAGATTTTAAGTCATTTGGTAGCTTTATTTTAACTGTTCAAATAAAGCAGAGTTCACCAATTAAAAGTGTCTATTGAAAAAATAGGGGGGCTGGAAGAGAAAGAGAGAGAACAATTTTCTGTTCTGAATTTTTTTTTTTGAAGATATTTTATCGAGCTACTGAACTTATGGCTCTTGTAGCTACTTTTCTAGTTTTGCTTTTGTCAGGAGGCCAAGCTGAGGCCAGACAAGGGGACGACAGCATGAGATCATACAGGGAGCTTTGTCAGAAAAGGACAGCGTTCACTATCTCTGTAAAGAGAGAGAGGAAGGAAGAAGCCTGAGGGCAGAACTGTGCAGAAAAGGTACTTTAGCAGTCACTGAGCAGCTACAGCAAACAAATGCTGTGATAGCCGGGATGGGCAGCCAAGTGTTGGCTGTTTGATAGCAGAAATAGCAACCCCTTTTTGATATCACTTTGCTTTCAATCCCTTAGGCTGTGCTTGGTGTGCTTCTGATTTCACTTTTCAAGAGCAGTATTACTTAATAATCTAGATTTTATATGAAGTATGCTTTAAAACTCCATGGTATTTGTGGACTCTATATTATGGGGTTTTTTATTTCCTTAGCCTTAGTCATTGTACTGAAGCTGTGATATAATAGGGCTGTTCTTGTGAGTAGAATGCCAAAGCTGTAATTAAATTGGACCCTGGGTTAACAAAGGTATTTGCAGTGACAGTGCTGGCAAATGGAGGTTTTAAAACATTACTGGATGAGATACTGAGACTGAAGGTATGTCCTGATCAGGATGAATTTTCAAAGCAATAGTAGAGATGGGGCAAAGAGTATTTTGGTGTATTATCAAATCGCACTCCCAGAAATTATATAAAAGGAGAGAAGAAATGATGCCACCATGTGAATGAATAAAAAGGTAGAAAGTAGGGATAACCTCTAGATCATGGGGGACCATAGGGCTAGATTAACACTTTTACTAAGTTTCCAGTAATAATGTTCACATTATCTATGGAGACAAGGCAAAGCAAGGTGGCTAAAAGGATTACAAGTATAGAATAGAAATTACTCCAGCTGAGGCTGATGGCTTCCCTCCAGCTTGAAGGGACCAAATGATTGACAGGCCTGTGTTAGGAAAGAAACAGCATATAAATTGTCAGTCTCATGCCTCACACCAAAGATTTCCAGCAAGTCAAGTCAAAATGGTCTTATATGACTGTAGAAGAAATACACATGCTGTATCTGCATTTAGGGAAGGGGCTGATAAGAATAAGTAAGCAGCTCTGTGAGAGCAAAGTAAAAGCTTGTGTTGTTTTTGAAATGAAAGCTGAGCAGAGTTATAAAATGTATATAGGTAGTAACAACGGAACAACTCAGAACAAGAAGAGCTATTACACTACAGTACAGTATTGACACAAAAGCATACTGCTGTAAATTGAATAAAACACTGAAAGAAGTGGGGAATTCAGAATTATTAGGACAGTTGCATTTAAAAAAATATTTTCAGCTAGAATGATAGTGGAAAGGGATGGAGCAGAGTAAAGGAAAATAGAAAAGTAAAAGAGCCTTTTTAAAGATGAAATTCAGTGTATGAAATTGTGTAATGTGGTTCTTGATGTAGCTGGAAGTTGGTTAAGAACTTTTTATATGTGTTGTCCTAAATTCCTACTAAATTTTCATGCAGATACCTAATCCATTGGTAGTTAGAGTTGATGTCCTAAAACCATCCACTTGACAATTCTCATTAAAATAAAGGTAATATTTTCTTTTAGCTGTTACCTTCTGAAACAGCTTTTGGTATTGAAAACTGACTACATTTCAGGTGATCTCTAAGTTCACTTCCCTGCTCTTAGCACAGATTCTCACTGTGTGCCCTTGTCTGCTTTGTTCTCAGTTTTGTAGTTCTTTATTTTTGAAGCAGGGATAATAATATGCCTTCCATCTCACTTTTATTTATCTCATTTAATAAATTCAGTATCATGCAGTACAGAATCTACCTCTTCCTCTGTAGGTAGTTATGCAGTGCAGCAGAGCCATGGCTTCAGCTGGACACTTTGTTGTCATACAGATAAAATAATTCTGTTCTGGTACATATGTTGGCAGGATACACCTTTGTTGCAACTAAGTCTTTCTTTCCTAATGATTTATAGTATGGATACTACAAATAAATGAGTAATTATTCTTAATTAATTTAGATTATGAGGTTAGCTTTATTAGTTTCACTTAATAAAGTTGATAGGGCATTCACGTAATGAACTTGAAGGGCAACTTCCCTTGACCAAAAGGAAGCAGTCCATAGAGCTGCTCAATGGCAAGCAGCATCAATTCAGATCTGTGCTCTCTGACAGCCACGTTTTGGTTGGCTGTAAAAAAGGCACAGTGGACTTTGCCCATTTGTCCCACCCGTGAGTTCACTCAGAGCAAAGCTCTGTCAGACCTGCAGTTTTGGCAATTATATCCTCTATCTTGAGCCTCTGTCAGGTTGGCTTGACACATGGCAGACGTGACAGTAGTCACCTTGAGGTTAAGAAGAGCCTGCAGAATGAGAAGCTTTTCCCCAGTGGGCCTTATTTGTTTGGGTTGTTCTTGTTCCCTTCCTCTGAAAGGTCTGCTCCTCATGCATTTGATCTGCCTTCTGCTCATGGGAAACATGATCATACTTGTGTCAGATTTTCATTATCCTCCCAGTAGCTAGCCAACTCCTCTTCATTTTTTACTGCCAGCTTGAAGACCTCATATCAATGTAGATAGGTATTGTTTTGGTGAAAATTCAGTTCATTTTTGCCATTCACTGTTCTGCTGTACACATGAGAACCTATGTTTATAGGGGAGGTTGCATGGCTGAGCTGCTGCTTCTTTATTCTGTCTAGCCAAAATACCACGTGGTGTATCTGGCCTGTTTTTTTTGACATTTCACTGGTCCTTGTTACCATGGTACCAGTTCTGACTTTGAGAGATGTCACAGTAAAACTGCTGCCAGGTTGGAACATTTTTGCTCTAATGCCTTTACTACACACTTAAAGAAATTGTGGACACTCAACTACAACAACAAGCTTGCTCTGCTGTTTTCTTGGTCTGCGCCTTGGATTTCTGGAGGCTGGTACTTACCTGAATGCTCTCTTTGCAGCAGATTTGATGTGCAGTGCATTAACTTATCATGCAATTCCTGGGAAGAATCTTTTCTTAAAGTGTGCAACACACTTCCACTTGGACTAGAACTGGCATTCCCCACAGAAGACTTCTGTTGATCTCTATCAGTGTTTTCTGTCTTCTGCTTCAGGGATTCCATATGTGCTGAGAACAGCTGAAGATTTGGTAGTAGAGACTGCTTAGATCTTGGTCTGGGTGTGAATTTTGATTTTTCATTTTATGTTGTTTTGAGTAACTTCCCTCTGAAGATGAGGTAAATCACAAGTGGTGAGTAAGAGGGGAGGCAGCTGTAAAAGCCTGCATGTATTCATGGGAGAGAAGAAAGCAAACTCTCAGAAAGGCATTTGCCCTTTCCAAGTTAACTTTTCTCAGCTTACAGCAAGCAGTCCCAAGCTTGTTCCCTTTGGAGCTGCAGTGCATCCAAATGTACCTCACTGCCAGTACACTCTTATTAGCCTGTGTGTCTTGAAGGCATTCAGAGAAGTTTGTGAGGAGTCCAGCTATGAGAACAGTAGCCCAGCAACTTCCATGGGGCTTCCACTGGGAGCTTTTGTGCTGCTGGAGGGCTGAACCATGAAAGCATGAACTGTGTGAACAGATCAGATCATCAAGCTCCAAGAACAGCAAGTTCACTTCCTAAATACAGTTCAGATTCCACTGTTCACATTTTCAAATCCGTCCCTAATTCCTCCAGGCTTGTATGCGGCATGGAGTCAGCCTGTTAAAAAAGGTCTTGCTCTGAATACTCTAGACATGATACTCTGAGAAACAGAATGATTAGTAGATAAGATGTTATATGTAGTATTTCTCTTAAAAAGAGAGATCTCCATGCATAGAAGTTTTGACAAAATGTTTCTATTTCATCTTTTCTAATGCTCCTATTTAAGCACACCTGTTAAAGTGTGCTGATAGCACAGTATTTGCAAAAGTTTATGTGATACAATACATTCATTTAAATACCTGTGGAGAATAAACAAAAAACCATAAAGATTCATCATCATAGATAGTTATAATTTTTATCAGTCTTTGTGCAATTTTGTGTGAGGGGATTCAAGGAGAAAGACCACAGAATAAAGGAAAATTGATTTGAAGAGAACTCTTGAGTGATATGTTCCCCCAAAAAAATGCATATTTTTCCTTATAACATGTGCTGTTTTTCTGAGAAGTTCAGTAGAAGTCAGTATGTCCATGTTGATGAGGCTTTTGGATTGTTTTTGCCTCTACCTGCTTTTACTTCCATAAAACATGTAAAGAAAACCATCAGATTTGCTTTCATCTGCAGGTTTTCTGGATGCCAAGGTAAATAACTCCCTTTTGGTATGCTGATGAAAATTCAACAATACATGTCATTGTGAGACACTTCTGTGAATATCCCAATAAATCCAGACTTTATTCCTGACACTTCCATGTAAGGTAGATCATGCTTTGTAGCAGATATCAGTAGCACCTGACTTGAGGAATAAATGGAAGAAATAAGATTTTTCCTCATGAAGTTTAGTAGCTTAACAATAATAAACTCCAAAAGGTGTGAATCTAACTAGAAAATTAGGTTGGTTTGAATCTCATTTCTGTGACCCAAACCAGGCTTTTAGGAAAGTCTGGGTGTCAAGGCCAACTAACAAATACATGATGGTGAGTGTGTGTCTACTAAAAGACTTTGCGTAGCTGCAGTTGGTTTTGGGGCTGAAGCTCACATATAATATTTCCTAAAGTGATGGAAGGATAAAATGATGGAGCATTGAGATGCCTGGATATTGTGGAGTCCTGAGGAAATCTCTTTGACTCTTACCTGTCTGTCTAGTAGGTATCTCAATTGTGTCTCTTCTTTGCTGCTGTATGTATTTCTTATGTGCACTGTTACAATGAACCAGTGTTTCTTCGTGTTGGGTATGAACTGAGTATCTACTCAACTTCTGAGATTCACTCTCAGCAAAACTGAAAGCAGTAGCATTTCACGCAGAATGTTGGCTCCTATGAAATATGTGATCAAACTAATGAGTAAGTCAACCTTCTTCAATATATTCCGTATTTACTTGAGAAATGTCTGCACTTAAGGTGTGCTGGGGCTACTAATTTCAGTGGATGGAAAAAGTTACAGATCTTTAAATCCTGTTTGCCTTGTGCTGTTTCTCAAAGCCCTGCTTAGGGCTCTGTGGATTCGAACCTGCAGACACAGACATCGATCCTTGGTTTCAGGTTCACAGAATGGTTTAAAATGTGCATCTTCTAAAGCAAGTTCTCAAAGGAAACATAAATTTAAACATTTTTAAAGGCAGGTATGACTGATTTGGCTCTGAACTCAATAATAGAAAGCTGAACAGGAGTTGCTTCCTGAGGAAATAAATTGAACAGTGAACATCTGTGTACAAAGCAGGGTATTTGTTTCATGTGTGATAGTTTCCCTTATGACTGTCTGGTCAGACCCAAAAGACATTAATCTTGCTCACTCTGGAAGATACTGTCTTTCCATCACCACAGAAAAAACAAAATGAAATTATTTAGTGGATTTACTACAGAAGCAATTTCAATTAAGGCAAAGAACCAGAGAGACCTCTAAGTTTCCAGCATGAAAAATGAAGCACTGGTGGTCTAAAATAAGATTGTGAGAGGTTAATTGCCAGAAATTTATAACAGTTGCCGTCTCCCAGTAGGAATGTTGTAGTGGACCTAGTGGTCCTTGAAAAGCTACATACCATTGCAGGCAGTAAAGGGATTTTGCTTTGGAGGTTTTCTAGTATTACAACCAAATGTGTTTGAAATAATAAGCAGTAGCTACAGTAACTGTCTTGACCAAGCAAAAGCAGTGAGGCACTGGAATTGTGTCAATGTTGTGCTGTCTTGAGAGCAAAAGCATATTTGGGTAGGTCTTTGTTAGAGCCAAAATTGTGCAAGCCTCCTTTCTCTGTTCTTTTACAAAATCTAGCATGTCTTACAGGACAGCAAACTGATTTTAAATTCTGATTTAGAATTTTATGCAGTTTATAATTAGACATTCAGTACCTAGCATGAGCTGGAGGAGAGTTAGACTGACACTTTGGTCTAGCAACTGTCAAAATGGAAGAAAAAAAAATGTTCCAAAAGAGAAGAGAGACTTTTTATTTCTTTCAGTGTTTGGAAAAATAATAGGTAAAGACAGAGTCTTTGATTGGAGGAAATTCAGTGTTCATTTGATTCTTTGTAGCCAATCATTGCTCCCAGCTTGCAGTGATCAAGAAGGCAGAAGCTCCTCAGCCAGGGTGGTGTGGCACAGTGTGACAGCTGTCACTCAAGGAGCTCCTGTCTCTGAGCTGCTGGGTTACATCAAGAGCATTGTGTGAAGCTGTGTGCTTGGTGTGGGGTCTTGTAGGCACACAGTTTGTGGTAATTGGGGTTGGGCTTTGGCTGAGCCTCATCCCCACTGGGCACAGCTGTGAGAAGCAGGTGAGCAGCATTGACAGCAATGAGCCATGGAGTGCCCAGGGACACTGACCAACCACCAAAGGAACAGAGGGCACACAGGGGAAATGCATCAACATGAGGGGGATAAAAGGTTGGGCTGAAGAACAAGAGAGGCAGAAGCTTGCAGCTTTCTGAAGTGGAATGGTGTTACTCTGTATGGGCAGGTGCCTGAAGCCTTCTGATGGGGTAAGGTGTTACTGTGTATGGGCTGAAGCCTTCTGAAATTGCATGGTGACACTCTGTATTGTGGATGTGTGGGCTGTGGCATGCGCTGCAACAGGGGCTGGGCTCTGATCTGCCTTCTAGAGAATCTTGATAGAAGGGTAGAAGGAAGTGTTGCGTGTTCTGTGTCAGCAGGATCAGCCTTGAGTAGAATCATTCACTGCCTGTAAAGGGACAGAAAGCTGGGATGAGAAACAAGAGTAATGTCTGAGAGCAAAGTTCTCAAGCCAGTAGCACCAAGCTGCTGGATCATCACACCACTGCTGGAGGCTCATTGGGATCCTTTGGTGATGAATTACCAATGATATTGTGAGATATCTCTGACACGCACCAAAATTCAAACATTTTGAGACTTTAGTGCTAATTTGAGAACCTGGGCTGTGTGTCAGGGCAGAGAAGTCAGCTGAGCAGAGTTCAGGAGCCCATCTTCCTGTGGAATCCTTGTGGGAACTGTGCTTCAAACAGACCTCAATCCTTTTGAAGGACAGCAGAGTGGTTTTCAGTGTCCCTTGGGAACAGCTATGTGTGCAGAGGCATTTCAGCAATTTTTCCTTTCCTTTGATTGCAATATGTGTTGTAGCAAACACTGAAGGTAATGTTAGAAAAGCAGAGAGGAAATCCTAACTTCCATGTCTGACTTGGCACAGTCCCTTTGGTTCAGTCAGCACTACAGACTGCCAGGCTTCTGCAGTTGGAAGTATCTTCTGTGTTCCTCATATTTTCTTGTTCTGGTAGAATTCACATCTTCATATTTCAGTGAGAAATGTATGCTTTCACTCAGATTGAGTGAAAGAGCCAGAATTTCCAACCCTGGGATGGGTTATATTTTCAAATCTAGGGAGTAGGGCATTTGCCCTACATTTAAGAAAATCTTAAATTTAGTCAATCATATAATCCTAAACTGTACAAGGATGGTGACCTCTAAGGATGGTCTTCAAAAAGCTAACACTGATACATGGCTGACAAGTCTCAGAGTGATACAAATCACTCTGGAGGGGAGTTTTGTAGAGAAAAGAAGACAAGAAAACTAAACTAAGGGTGTGGAAGGACTATGAGCATATATGTGTATCTATTATGAAGTAAATACATTTGGACTGTGGATTGAAAACATACTGGAAACTTGAAAGGGTCAGCTATTAATTAAATGCGTTGCCCCATGAAACGAAACTTTATTCTGCTGGTGCCATTTAGTCTACAAAGGTGAAAAAAAAGTCTATATTGGATCATTGTTCTGTTGCTGTGTTTATTTGCAATAAGTGATGTTTTTATCTGGCTTTTGTCTCTCTGTCCAAAACTCTCCTTACCAAGAGGTCAGTAAAGCTAAAAAGGCTGCAAAGAGATTGAAAAAAACAACCCATAAAAACTTGAGAAAGCTCATGTGTGCAGAAATAGCTGTCTTACATAGCAATTTTGGAGTTACTTTTTAAGATTCCATGCCTAGAAAATTATTTATTAGTGAGGAACTCTTAAGCCTCTTCCCTGGAGAAGAAGCCTCGATTGCTGTGTACGGGATGGTGAGATGCTGTAGATTCAGTGTTTTCAGTGTGCCCAGACCAAACATCACCTGCCCCACACAATAAACAGTGCCCATTCTTTTGGCAGCTGTTTGTATTTAAAATTTTTTTTAAAGCAGTAGAGAGTAGAGATGACAGAGCTGAAATAATTTTATTCCTTTTACTGATGCAGCAAAAAGAAACAGAGCAAAGAAGGGTGAGGTCACACTATGGGAGCAGAGAAAATGGACAGCAAATGCCTGTTCTGCCTCTAGAGTTGGCAGAGTCTAGACAAATGAGTTACTGTGGGGGAGGCTGGACTTTAGGATAAAACATAAATTTTAGAATGAAAAAATCTATTTTTGTCCAGGGAAACCCAATCATGTGCTAATTCAAAATCCAAAGTAATGAGGATGGTATAATGAAGTTTTGTGATATCTGCAGGTTCTCCTTATGGCATGTACAAGTTAATAAGCAAATAATACCCCTTAAGCCAAAATTACTAGCTAGATGGGGTTTTTCTAGTTCTCCTTCAATCCCAATAGGTCACCCTATCTCAACAAACTAAATGGCTTTGAAGAAATTGATAGTAGGCTTTAAAAGAACTGACAGTTGTCACTTAAAGCATATTGGTTTAATAATCCTTTTGGGACATTCTTATTCTAAACTCGTGTCTCCAAATACACTCATGAAGCTACATAGTTGATTTCTTTATATTATCAGCTTTCTCTTCAGTTTTCATTTGAGGCTGGACCTTTTTAAACTTTCTTCCAGTGCTCTTTGACAGCAGAAATTTAGGTATGTAACAAGAGATTTTGAGTAAATGAAGGATGAGCCGTCTTGCTGCATGCACACATTTGTGGGTAGGGTTTCTGAAAAATTGTGAAATCAGTGGGATTTCAGATAGATGTTTTTCAGAGACCCGTTGGTATTTTAGCTGTGTAATTATCAGTACAGTTCATGCATAACAAATCCTTTGCCCTTGCAGTTTCGTGGCTCAGCTCAGGCTCCTGGCAGTGGTTCTGTGGGTGGTGCAGCCCAACCATCCCACCCTGGTTGTGGTACAGAAGGATCAGGGAGCCCTGCAGGGAGCTCTGTAGATCGGGACTGTGATGGATGGCAGTGCCTTCAGCACAAATGCTCTTGGGGGTTCCTTGCTCGAGTAACTCTTCCTGCAGGGTTTTTCATACTGAACTCAGTTCTTGGTTTTCCACGTTTTCCTCTTCCCCCTGCACTGCTGTATCCTTCTAAAGCCACCTTTAATTGTAGAATGCCTCAGTTAATAATGGCTGTCATGTATTCCAGGCTTAAAAAGGCAATAAACGTGCCAAAAATGGGCCAAAATAGCTGAGTTAAAAGGCTTGTTAAAGATGCTATCTGTGTGCTGAATCCAATTCGTGGGCATGTTAAAAGACATCAGATTTTTCTCTAGAGGTGTTTAGCAGAAATGTCTGGCAGAAGCTGTATCTTTGATCTTGCTGTTTTGCTCTGGTGTGCTGTGGAGGTCCCTCATTGTCTTCTTACATCAGGGACCTGAACCATTGTTCTGATGACTGCATCCGTGGTGTTCATGTTCTCTTCATTCTCCATGCAGTTTTGGTAGTGGTTTTTTTTTTTTTTTTTGCTTTGGTTTGGTTTTTGTTTATTTGGTTTGGTTTTTTAATTAATTTAATTCTTTACTATTTTGTGGCTGTTGTTACATGACCTTAAAATATCCCAGATTTTGGGACCTAAAGGCCATCATTCAAATGAAAAAATAAGGCATTTACAGCAGGCTCTTCCACATTGCAAGAACTAACAACATTGCAAAAGGATTCCTATATAAGTTTAATTTCTCTGTGAAATAGCTGCTTACTTGTAAATTTTCATTTGTAGTGTGTGGAACACAGTTTTTGCCATTTCCATAAACAGATAAAAATAATCTTGTAAAAAAAAATCTGACTAACAAAAAGAAGGACTGGCCCACCACATGTTCTTCAGCCATGAAACTATCTTTGTTCTGGAAAGCACTTAGGTCTGTGCTTACTCTTTGAGACATGCTTAGCTTCTTTTTGCATGTCATGAGTGAAGATGAGTTGTTCAAGTGCATTCCTGAACCAGAACCTTAGCACTAATCCTTCAGTTGCTGCAAAGAGTAAATGAGGGGCAAAGACAAAGGGCCAAATTAAAATCAACGAGATTCTATTCAGATGGGCTCTGCTTCAGCAAGCACATATCTAATTATAAGCACAGAAGCAGGCTCACTGACGTCAGAGTTAATTAAACTGCTTAAATTTAGGCACATGCCTAAATTCTTTGCTGAATCAGTATTTTTGAGCCAGTGAATAATAGGACAGCGTTGCTGGTCCAAAGCATGATTTTTGGGGGTGGGAAGGAGTTTAAACTCCCCCTTTCTTCCATCAGTTCTTCTGAAGTCTGCCTGCTGGCATTTTATTTGAGCCCCAGTAGTGAAGGAATGTGCCAACATGCTAAAGTTTCTTAGAGTGTTTGCTAACAGTACCCAAACCCAACAGTTGGATCTCTAGTACTTTTGAGGCATCTTTCCTCCATGTAATGTGTTCTACACTGTGGCAGGACTATGCCCAGCACAGTAATCTTTCAAGTTTTGTGTTTTTCTGATGCCACTACTATGACATTAATCTCTGTGTCTGAAAGACAAATTACTAATTCATTTTCATAAAAAAAATGAAGAAAACATGTGGACCGAAGTGTTAAATGAAGAGTGCCTGACATACAGGAGCAGTTTTGATTCTGTTGATTTCACAGATTATTTTAGCTTGTGATGTCACAAATAAATAAGCTATTATTTGTTGTTCTTGGATCATTAAGGGTCTAATAAGAATTTTCCCTGTAGGACTATGAAGAACAACATGATACTTCTTGCAGAGAAGCACGCATGGGAATTTCAGCCCCGTTGTGTCTCAGAGCTGGGGCTGGTTGTGAGCTTTTAACTATAGTCCCTGCCTAGGTAACACAGTAGAGGTGCCCTGATGTAATAGCAAGGGATTAATCAAGGAAGTGCGCTACAAAAGATCAGATTTCTTCTACTTGGTAGAACTCACGCCATGGAGACTTGGGGTCTGCAAAAGAGGCTAATTGAGTCATCAACAGGAGTAAGTTCAACAGAGAAAAGCCAGTAAGAGAGCCAAATAAATCTAGACTTGTGTTTTAGATGGTATTCAAGATTTTGTTAATGTGTACATTGCCTACTAATCCCTTTTACCTGGTGCATGAGTCTAAAGCTTAAATTCGATCTTCATTTAGATACCAGAAAATGACATGTATTCATTTATGTATTCATATCTTTGTGATTTAAAAAGAATAATTAAAAACCACTTTCCTTCCTAGTGGCACCTGCATCAATTTTGCCAGTAGTGACTGAAAGCTATTGCATTTGGAAAAGTGTTCCATTAACTGTGCAGGCAGCTCTGATGGAGAATGGGTGACTTTGAAGCCAACATTTGTCTGTATGGCGTAGGTCACTTCATGCCAGTTGGCAGCTGTGTTCACCATCTAGAGCAGTGGGCCCACAGGTGTCTCGGATCAAGTCAGAGCTTCAGTTTGACTTGGTTCCCCTTGCTAGGTGAGGTAAAGTCAGGAGAGAGGGAGCAGCTGTGGATGAGAGAACTGGGCTGTTGTCAGTGACAAAGCATCAGCTTTCCTCTGTTGGGTCTCCTGCATTTTCCTTTTCTCTGGCCCAGCAGCTCATCATCCTGCCACAGGCCAAGAGTATCAACTCTAAAGAGCTGGAGCAGCTGCTGACAATGTGTGAGTGGAGTTAGAGGAAGGAAGCAGCCCATCAGGCAAGCAGCCTTCTCACTAATGTAGTATAAATCTTTCTTGCTGGACATCATCTCTGCCAGCAAATAGAAGGAAAGCTCAAGCCTGAATGGTGGATTTTTTTGGACTCTGTTTTTATGTACATTATTCTGTGATTGCATCCAATGTGTCTCTCTAAGATGATGATTTAATTAATTTAAACCAGCACATTTATTCACAATTTTTATTTAGGTTTTTTTCTCCATATCTCCATATCTTGCATACAAGCATGATAAAAGTGTCAAACTATGTGTATTCATCATGATAACACGGATCAAAGTGGGGACACAGTGATTTTATTCATACAAGTTGTCTAAATGTATAACAGGTTACAGTAGAACATGTAATAAAATCACCTAAGTGGGGAGATTTAATTATGATTGGATCATGTTACTGAAGGTCTTGAGTCACAGCTGGGGCTTCAATAAAGACTTGTTTTCTCTCTTCTTCACAGCCTTCTATTTGAATTTATATTCCAGTTTCCCTAGGTGTTTCAGAGGGCTGTAGCAGGAGGCTGTTACATCTGACCCTGCAGTCTCTTGGAACATGAGGGCTTTGAAATCTTTGACAGTGTCTCAAATATCAGTATTTGAGATTATTTTTAAACAATCAGTTGAAGAGAGAAGGCACTCATTTGCCAGCCACGGGAAAGAGTTCTTTGAGGAGCATTTGCCATGCTTCATTCTTTTCCTTCTATCTTTGTGTTTCTGGGTAGCAGGCAAGGGACAGTTCAGTCTTGTCTTTCCTACTTGCATTGCAGAGAGGAGGAAGCATCCTATGGACTCTAACTAAGACTCCTGTCATAAGGGGAAACAACTGTCCAAAGTGCACATGTGTGCAGGGTGTGAGCAATTTGAAGTCTTACCATTGTGGGTAAATAACTTTCAGATTCAAAAGGGAAATCACACATTCTTACTGGAGAAGCTGGAGTGGGGTATCTCGAGAAAGCATTGCTGTCTGACCTTTAAAGCTGTTACCTCCAGGGCAGAGTGAAGCAGGATATGTGCCTCGCTATTGACTGTGACATTTCTGTCCTAAAAATAGAACACTACAATCCCTTTCTAGTTCAGACCAGCACCCTCTGTGGATATATGATATTCACACAGGTCTTGATTTTTACAGGGGTTTAGTAGCTGGTTATCCGGATGGAATGAAATAAAGGCCTCAAATTGGGAAAACAAGGTTGAACAAGAGGAAGGAAAGTACCTCACTGTGTTTTTGTTTGCTGTAGTATAGAAAATGTTTCCTGTGGAAACCTACAGCTTATCCGAGTCTGCTGAGATCAGAGATGACTAATCCACCTAGAGGATCTGTCGGCAATGGGAAGTGGCTGCACAAATCTATGTAAACCAGGGGATCTTTTCTATCTCCCTGATTTACCTAGTTAAGAGTTACAGTCTTAACTACAAGCATAGGGGTGTACTGTGCACCATAATAAATGCTTTCTCTTGTATACTCAAAGTAAATTGTTGATTCTATTTTTATTTTTGAGTGTGTTTTATCTATATGCAGAAATCAAGCATTTTATGAATATATTCAGTTTCTTGCTAGTTTTGATGACTATAAAAGGCAGTAAATGTGAATTTACACTGCACTGTTTGAAAATTGGTAAGGAAAATAAAAAATTGCATAATGTACTCATTTATTCTCCAGCCAACACTGTCCATCATCCAAGGCCATGCAGAACAAATGCACCAATCCTGTTTAGCTGAATTCATGCTGGCCTTCATGTATCTGAGTTTCTCATTTAAATCAATATAAAATGATAACATATGGGAGTTAGTGATTACAGGAACACTAAGAATTAATTTTTACAATAGAAGAAACCTTTTCAGTGGGACATTGAGCTTGGGCAAGCTGACATGTTTAGGTGGAGTTCAAGTTCCCTTTTACTAAATCTGTTCAGCTACCTACATCTTAATCAAATCACAGACTAAATCATTTTAGGTCTGGAGAAGTCTTTTTGATGTTTTTAAGAGGACCACATTGGCTTTGGATATTGGGGAGGACCCCTTCAGTGCCCTGATAAAGAGCTGACACACCATTTCTACTGCAGCACAGAGTGCTGTGTCAGATCCCCTTCAAACTGCTAAGACAACACAGTGGAAGCATTGCACTTTACAGTTCCTTGGGGGAGATGCAAATGGCATAGGGGAATAGTCATTTGTATAGTTTGGGCAGGTAAACACAAGTGCTCTGTTCATCCAGCAGTCAGCTGCACAGAGGAGATTTTCAGCTGCAGATCTGTTCGAGTGAACTGTGGGACCAGACTTCTGTGCTTGCTTGTCATCGTAGAGAGCTGTTTGCTCTTCTTTCAGGGATGGGGAGAGGGGACAAGAAATGACTGTGTTACAGAGAAGACAGGCTCATCCCTTCCAACCCACCTACTGCTTCTACCCTGCTGAACTTCTAGTGTTACAAGGAGGTCATTGTGAGTCTGTAACTTCTGAGAAGAGGAAACACATTCTTCACATTAATAAGCAGTTTCCCACAACAAATAGCAATGGGAACTTTTGGGTTCTTCATTGGAAAGAATGATACTAATTGTTTTGCCAAAATAAAGTGGCTAATAAGAGCTCCTTCCCCACATCCCCCTTTTTTCAGGTCTGTGTGGCACATTCCAATTTGTGTTTGCTTCAAAGCACGGGAGGAATCCCACATGGAGGGGGAGGGTGGTTTTATCATGCTCCAGCGTGCAACCCAATAAACCTGTTACTTTCTTCATCTACCCCACTTTCAGGGGAGTATTCTGGAGAATTCTGGGTTTCCCCCCACATGCTGAAAGAATGCAGCATTCTTTGTTTTTCCATCACAAATGAACTGAAACTCGTAATCTCTGTACTGAGCAGAAGTGATTAAAATAGTGTGGAACAGATGGTTTAAAAGCTGCCAAAGACTGAATCTTTTGCTATTTTGTTTCTTGAAACAACTACATTAATTCCTGACTCAGCTTTGAGGGGTACCATCTTAACTCCTCTGAGACGAGAGAGCATGCTTGTTTCTCTGTCTTTGACTGTTAATTAGTAGCAACTAATTAATTTAATTTTTTAATAAAAAATGCATACTAAAAGCTGAGGTAACATATTTTCATGCAGGACAGAAATGGAAGTTTTTCATGGAGCTTTTAACAATACTTTTTTTCTTGGAAATTTTGCTACTTGTGTTAGGGTTCATTCTGTGTTCCAGTTCTACTGGAATGAAGACAGTGCAGTACTTTGAAATGGTATTTGGTTTTGGTACTCAGGGCGTGTGAGTTGGGTGATTTGAATACATTGATCTGTACACAGAGATTTCCAGGCAATCTTGTGATCCAGAAACCCCTCATAAAGCTGTCAGTGTCAGGTGTGCATTCCCTGCTGTTCCAGGTGAGCAGATACCTTCCACTGAAGGCTTAAGACCAGGGAACTTGCAAACAGCAGAGTTTCCTCCCCGATGCATGTTGTGAAACAGCATCTTGCTCTTTTGAGCTGCATTTTTATTTTCATAAAGCCATAGTCTGTAGCTTAATTCTAAGAAAGACTTTTCCACTGTCAAGCCAAAGCATGTCAGCCATGAGTGAATGTGTGATGGCACAACACACCATACTGGCCTCTTCCGAGTCTTTCACTTCTGCCATGGAGCTGCTCCAGCAGTTTTATGGGCTGAAAATTATGACAAGGTCTTTCAATGTTCCTAGACACCATTGGTTTACCAATGCTACTTAGAGTGATTTTTATGTAGCAGTTCTCTGCTCTCAGATCTGGCATCCACTTAAGGAAGATTTTTAGAGACTGATTTTGTCAATTTAGAGAAATACCTACTGGTCATATAATTTTTGTGAAACCTTGTGATTTTCCTCTTGATTTATGAACTCTGCATGAGCTGAATTATTACCATTTTGTTCACTTGATCCTAATTAAGTTTCAGGTTTTCAATCAGTAATCCTCCTAGCAAAGTAACATTTATTTTTACTTATTTGATAGTGCAAAATCGCAGCCTGTGTACAATACAACAGTAAGTGACTTCTAGAAAGGAGGGGTAGGAAAACCAGGCTGAGTTTGTATTTTTATTTAAACATGCTTTTAATTTTGTTAAGGTTTGCAGTTTGAAATTAGAATTTCAGAGATGTAGTAGCTGTCTGATTTCTGTAGGTGATACTGTGTTTAAGGAAAGTAGTTTTGAAAAATGGAAGTCTTGCTGAATGTTTGCTGAAACTGAATTTCATGGCCACCTTCACTCACAGTGATGGGAACTGATCTGTTTGTCCCCCTCATTTTTTCCCAGTGTATCATCTCCCCAAGCAGAAAAACCTTAGGTGGATGTTCTTTTCTGTCTGGGCTCTTCTGTGAAGTAAAGAACCTAACCTGGCTTCTGGAAGATGTAGCTAGAAATCAGGAGGCAGCCAGTTGCTCAGGTCTGGGGCCATCACCAGCAACGCCAGTGCAAGTTGGACACTTGGGTTCTGGGGAGTCTGTCCCCTGGCTCTTCTCAGTGGAAGGCTTCTGCTGTTCTGTATGCTGGAGGTGTAGTTGCGAAATCTGGGTTGTTGCGGTATGCCTGAGACCCATTAGAACTGAGTAATGTTTTGCATTTTAAATATTTACTCTGGTTTGCTTAGTTTCCCTAAGAGTTTAAAGGCTTGATACTAAATTGGTGGGGTTTTCCCTGTTTTTTTTCCTTAAAGGAATGCAGTATCTCTTATTGGTCAAACCTTGCTTAATGGACTTTATATCTCCTCAGTTACCCATTATTTTCTAAGGCACAGGAAGGCAAGTGAGAGGAGAGGAAGGATTTTGAAGGTTCTCTATTGAAACTCCTGGTGTTGTTTATTTTTTAAATTCTCCTAAATACTCATTTTAGGAAGTGACATAATTGTATAGACCTAATTTCCTCAAGGCTCCGTGTGGTCTTCATCCACCTTCTCAGATGTTGTCTCCAGATGTTTAAAATCACTTCCTCCCAATTAAACATCTGCTCCAAAGGGACGAAGTGTAAGCCCACATGTGTCTGAAAGGCCAGTGTACGCAGCAACAGTTCTTGTTAGTAGATATGATGGAAACATTTTCCCTTGCCTGAGCTTTTAATGCACAGACAGTGAGAAATTGCTCTGCTTATTGAACTCCATGGGGGAGACTGGGTGCTGGTTTTAATTACACATTTTAAAGTGCCCTGCATCTTCTGTGTAAGTATTTTGTGTGTCTCCTGTTCAAGGTTGTCACTTGCTCTACCATCTAAGGTTATTTGCGGTCCACTTAGGGTCTTTGAGATCGAAAGTAGTGATGTGAGCTGATATATTGACTTTACTATTTAATTAGAGGGAATATTAAAAAAACCCTCTCTTTTTATATTATAAAAGCCTCTATTTTATTTTATTTATATTTTACTTTTATCTTATTTTTAAAACTTGGTGCAGTATGTCTGTTGTACCAAATGAGGATTATTGTAGCTAGTGTCATTCTTTGATCAATGCCTAGTAGTCTTTTCTTGGACTGGCAGCAGGGTAGATGTATGCAAGAGAAAAGAGACTGTGAATAAATGGTAATAACAGTACTGTAACTGGGAGAGGAATGGAGAAAATAATAGATTTTTTTAAAAATTGGTTTTCAGAGGTAGAATATTGAGTATTGATGACATTATGTAAAAGTAACAAAAGATGAAAAGAAGTTAGTTTCTGAAAATGTCAAAGAAAAATAGTGGGTTTGTGCCATAGGGGAGAAACCAATAAAAAGGAAGTAGTGGCAAAAAAACCTTTGCTGATAGAAATTCATCAATTTATGGCTAACCTAACACTTATATGGAAAATTAACCTAAAGTACCTACAAGAGTTTGTGTGTGCATGTTTATGAGGGACTATGCTGTTAGATAGTATCATTCTATAGGTTGTTACTCCTTTGGTTACATCTTAGTCTGCAGGCATGCAAGCAGGTGGTGAAAGAATGATGTGCTTTGCTGTGTCAGTGCTGTGGAATAGATGTTTTCAAGGAGTTTTTTTCAGTGGGGGCCAGTGGAGGAAGGCAGTGAGAAAAAACCCAAATTCCACGTATGGATAATGTTCCAAGGATCCAGCCTAGTGACTAAGCATTAAATGACAAATGTAAAGTGAAACATTTTCAATAAATTAACATTTGTGAAAGCAGAATCCCTTAAGCAACAATCTCTGAGTTCAAGATGCCAAATTTGGCCATGTAGGCACGAGAGCTGAGCTGTGACCAGTGTGCTCATTGTGTTGTGCTGCTGAGCAGCTGCTGATGGTAACGAGATAAGCCAGGCCTTATCACAACCCAAGCCATAGCAAAAAGCCACTTAGCCAAGTGAACAGAGTTTGAAACGGAATTGTTGTAGTCACATTCTTGATTGGAATATGTCCTTTTAAAAGAAAGAAGTATGTCACTCAAAGCCTTCTTAAATACATAATGTTACCTTCTTAAAGAAGTTATTGAAAAACTTAGTTCTTGCCTTACTCTGTTTATTAGTGAGCTAAACATTTGTTACACCAACTATAGTCAATGTACTCTAGGTACTCTCTGTCCTAAGGAGGTGACATCATCTGCTGCAGTCACCAAAGAAGAAAGTGCAGAATTTTCAAAGGATGTAATCTGTGGTTTATCTGGTGGCCTGACGCAGTGCTGGTTGTAGCGTCGTTCTAGTGTTGATGTTACTCACTGATACTCTCATTGGTCCCATATGAGATCACTGCCATTTGTGCTAAGAAACTCTGCACACATTTTGAAGGTCCTTGCTATGAGTAACTTGTACTGAGATAGACAGGAAAGAGAGTAAAGGAAGGCAAGGGTTGGAACAGAAGAGGTGGGAACTGACTTAACCCTGTCAGAGAACTGGGAACTGCTGTCTTGAGTCTTCCCACTGCCTTTGTCTCACCATTATTTTTCTGCTGGTGCCTTTTTTTGAGAGAGAAGATCAAGAATTTACAGAGTTTATGGTCATGACTCTTCCTCCTGGATTTGAGATTGTGCTCTTAAAAGTGAGTAACCTCCTGTGGAAATGGACAGTGTTAACTCAGTTACATGAGCTTTTAGACTAATTACAATTTGCCACCATTAGGTCTCGTCTGAGAGCAGTCAGAAACCCAATTTAACTGAGCATCTCAGTTTAAGGATCATGTTTTTATGAGACTGTTCAGGGCAGTGCAGTCAGTGACAGAAGGGAGCCAGTCTTGCCACAGGGGACTGAGTGTTCTTTATCAGTACCTGGCTCAGTGCCCCTAGAGCATGGTGACCTCCTCACCCTCTGCCTGTGGGATATACCAACAGCCAGTGTCTGTTCCCTGAAGTGAGGATAGCAGGTGAGCAGTGGATTTGCTGTTAAGCACTGCTATAATCGATTACATTAATGTGTTGAATTCCTCCCAAGCAGGGCTCAAGTGGCGACACAGTGACTTCTTTCCTTTTTCACTTCTCTGTTTACTGTCTTTGTAAATAAAACCAATTGTACTGCTTTTATTTCATAAGATGCTGGGCAAAATGTCTTCTTTTCGATGTCTCTGTCTTTCTTTCATTTATAAATGCAGAAAGCAAAGTGTGCCAGGTTGCTTGGGAGAATTTGGTCTAATTTGGAGGAATCCCCAGTGTGGCCGCCTCCCCAAAGCACACCTCAGTCTTGGAAGCTGTCCCTTCTCCTTGCTGCTGCCCCCCAGAAGGTAACAGGGGTGACTGCTCCCTCTGTCTTGGTTGCTCCTCCCAAGGGCACCACTTGCTGCTCTGGCAGTTAAAAGAATGTATGGATTTTCCTTCAGGTTTACAGTCCATGTTTGAGCTTACTTGCTAGCTTGCATTGCAGCTGATTGACACAGTCATCTTCAGTACTGTTCTGCACACTACAGAAGTGTTTTCACACAGGTTTTTCTCCTTACCTTTGCATTCCTCTGTTTGCAGGATGAGTACCGTGCAAGAACATTGTTGCTTAAATATCAGCTCTTTAATCTGATGTAATTATTTAGAGAATGTTTTCATGTTTTTGATGAAATTAGATCTCTCAGTCAATACTTTGTCTGAAAGCAATATAAATATTTTATCAGAATCATGTAAATTGTGTTACATATTTTGGTAGGTTTAAGGTTGTTACTTGCCTTCCTGTGGTGTTCTGTAGGGATTTAGACCTTTTTTTTATGCCCATGAATTATTCTTGCTGTTGTATAAGGCAGTGTCAAAGTCTTAAGATTTTAGTGTACTTTTAAAGTTAAAAGTTAACAAAAAGTACTGATAATTTCTGTTATGTTGGTATTCTAATCCTCCTTGTGTCTTTGGGCAGTAGTGTAATTCCAGTGATTAGTCATAAGAAAATTACTTACATAGGGCCCATACATGTTCAGTTTAGTTCATCTCTCCCTGCAGCACTGGTGGTGCTTAAAACAAAACATTGATTTGATCAGTGGTTTGGTTTTCTTCATTTCTCATCATAAATTGATAGAATTTGCATGTTTATTCCCAGAGTACAGAAACTGCTTGCATGGGTCTTCTGCTTTTGCTTCTACATAACTCAAAATTTAAAGATAGATGGGGTTTTTTTTCCTGATTGCTCTGTTGCTTTATTTTGGAAAAAGTGTTCAGTAATGTAACTTAAGCTGCAACAGAAAAAAAAACAAACCAAGAATATGCGTGTATGTGTATTTTATTATTTTTTTTAATCTGGAGGCCAGTGGAGAGAGTACAGGTGAATAGGCATGCGCTAGGTGAGAAGTGTTATCATATATGACATTCCCTGGAAGCCAGTAAAACCACTGAAGCAAGAGTAACCACCTATAGCCATGTACACTACTTCCTAAAGTCTTTTCTGTAGAGGTATTGCTAACAAAAATTAAGTGAAACCTTTTTGTTTTCATAGAGAACCCAAGCAAAAGTCTGTTTTCCTTGTGTGGAAAGATAAAATTGTGCTATAGACTTGAAATAGTTTACTTATAGTGTAGCAGGGTTTGCAGTCAGTGGGATGTATCTGGAATGGGAGTAGGAGCACAGAAGTGACATATTGAGGGTTGTTGAGAAACTAGGGTTATCTCTCTCCCATCTGCCCGTTTGCATCTAAAACTGATTTTATCTTTGCCTCTGTCTTTCTCCCCCTTAGTCCCAGGGGTATGACAAGATTTCCAAGAGAATTAGAAGGCAAATAAGACTTCTCACCTTGCTGAAATAGTCATTTCTCTCTACTAAATGAGGAAGCTGTTGAGGAGTGGTATTGAAAGTTACTCATTAACTTCTTTGCTCTGGCTTTGTAAAGCTGACTTCCATTTCCCCCTCTGTGACTTTGATACAGGAGTTTATGGCAGACCCCCATGATTCTGGGCTGATTGAAGTGAGGAGACTCAGGTCACTAAACTTGGCTCCTTCAGTAGAGATAAGAGCTACCATTAAATCCCAGAAAGAAACAGCAGATCTCTCATGCAGATAGTACTAGAATATAAACACTAATTTTGTCAGGGCTATAAATATTAAAATCATAGGCCTTCACCCAGAAGAATGTCTTCAGAGAGGTAAAGGTGATTCAAAGCAAGAGAAAGGCAATTTGGGGTGGATATCCTGTATGTGAGAAAATAGAAATGGTTTTGATGAGATCTGAGGCACTGTAGAAGTTTCGTCTTTCCTTCTGCGAAGCCCCTGCCTCGTGAAGGTTTGTCATTTCTAATACCTCATCACAGAAATCATCTTTAAGCAAAAGCAAAGATGCTTTTTCTATCAGTGTTGATTTCTGTTAATGTCTCATAATGCCTTGCCTAAAGTAAAAAGAAATGAAACTTCTGTAACTATTTCTCTTAACTTTGGTAAAAAACAGTTTGCTTGCACTCAACTAGCTTTTCTTTGGAGGTATGAAAGTATATTACATCTCCTTTAAGAAAAAAATTTAACATGAGCTTAAATTCTAAACCCCACACAGCTTTTTTCCATCAGCAAGTCCTCCAGGCCCAGATAAGTGGCTTGCAGAGTAACACCGAAGTGTTTTAAGCCTCACTGAAATAACCTGCCAGCACTTTTGAATTGAAAATGTTGATTATAAAGGTGCACTAGTCAGTAAATAGTTAGAAGAGTTGACATTGACTGTTTGGCCAAAAGTTAAAAGCTGTGGTAATGACCTGTGGTTTCTCGGTTCATGGATGTGCTGAACTGAAAATCTGTTAAAGATGCTTGTAGCAGCAGGAGATTTAGCACTTTTAGAAAATCAGACCCAATTATGCTTTCTGAAGTTGAAGTACCCAAAATTTGATTTTCTCATCTTCTCCAGATTGTACTCTCTCATTTAAGCTGGTCTCATTGCACCTGAACTTTCACTTCAGTTTTTGAAGTTAGAGGAGATACTTGAGTGTGTGTTCTCGAAGTACTTTAAGTAATTAAAAGAAATTAAGTTATTAAAATACAGTTGTCTGGTTAAGCTTTCAAAGAATATGTTCAACTGTAATGTTTATTTAACAGTGGATTTAAATATGAAACAAAAAGTAAAACCACATTGTGGCCTAAGGAAACATGCCAAATTTTCCTGATTTTACTTTGAAGGCTTCATTAAAAATAGCTTGCCATCAAACTTCCCGTTTTAAAGCTTCTGCTGTGAAATATTTAATCCTTAACACTCAGTCTTTTGACTGTGGACAGTCAGCTCACCAAGGTGACAGTGGACAGAGAGGCTCAACTGACTCCTATTGATTAAAAAGAGGATAGTTCCTGTCATTCACAGGGAAGGATTCTAGACTTGATCAAAACATCTCTTGGGACAAGATTCTGTTCTGGTGCCTGTAAATCATAAAAGCACAACTTCTGTGAAACTCTGCATATGATGTTGCAGGAGAGAAGTAAGAAACAGTGTTAAATATTGTTGGATATTTTCCAGAATATGTGTATTTTCATTGCTATACTATTGCTTTATATTCTGTCAGAATGTAAGTTATTTAACAGATGGATGTAGTTATTAGAAGATCTTGAAGTGTGAATATTCCAAGGTGTAGACTTGCTCTTAGACTCAAAGTAGGCTAGATCTCTGCTAGAAATCTTCTAATAAAGTAGGATATGTTTATATGTATGCCATAAGTCTTCTTTTAGTGGTATCACAGAAACCCTCAATTGTAAATTTAATTTAAGTGAGAGCCCAGTAAGGGCAATATAAGGCATACCCTCTTGCCAGTATGAACTGTGTCTGTGCTTGGTAGGAGCTGGCAGCAGGGCTGTCCTCTGTGGTTGTACTGCTAAAGATTTCTCAGGCCTAGAAGATTTTCAGCATCCTTTAAAAAATACATAGACTTCTGTAAAGTGAAATATACAGAAGATGGTAAAAAGAAAAACAAAAATGTGAGTGTAGCTGTTTGGTAGGAATGTGCCAGGTATATTTTGGTGACCTCAAAGTGAGTGATACTTTTGTGTAGTAATAGTTTGTTTTGGTAACATCATGTTCTACTGTACTCAGCTTATTTAACCCACAAGCTATGATGCTTTAAAGTGAAGCACAGTTTAAGAAGGATTGAATGCTCTTACTGGAATCCCTCTATATCTATATGTAGGTAGATGATTATTTATCTTGACGGCCTTTGTATTTTGTTCTTAACTGTTGTATTTTCAGTATTTCATTTGAGAAGATGCGATTTTGCTATCTATGTAATAAGGAAAATTCTTGTTAAATCTAAGTATTAGGTAGTGAAGGGTTAAAAATCTGTGGTCCTAATAATGTAGAGAAATGCTGACACAAGTTCTTCAGTCCTTTTCCTGACAGAACACCCATCTTTAATTTGCTCCTCTCTTTACCCATATAACATTGTACATCTGTCCTTGAAAGCAGCTCCTGCAGCATGAGCGTAGCCAGTGGAGTCAATTTAGCAAAGGTTGCTGTCTGTGTCCTAGCAGAGCAGGCAGACAGCCTGGAGCTATGACTTATAATCAACTGAACAGGTATATGAATAATTACTAAAGATAGAAACCTCTGTTAATTGCTGGGTTTAATCCTGTTCTCATGAATTGTTACAGAATCACCCCCTCTACCATTAACCATCACCCTCCTCCTAGCATTAACATGTCAAAATGAGCATTTTTCTCAGATCAAAAGTAATGTAGTAGATTTGGGAACTTTTTTAGTTTTAAGATTCTTGCTAGTGTTCAAGCACATCAATACTCTCTGGGAGTCCTTTATATCCTCTTGGAAGCTTTGAGGCCTTGAAGTATTTGGAGTTGACTGAGAGCCGATTTTGGCAGTTTCTGGAAGCAAAAACTGATGTTATGCTGTTGTTTCTCTTAAAATGATTGTCTACGAAGAAGTTTCTTTAACTGTGAGCAAAGCCACTTGCTTTTCAGACCATTCCATTTTTTTCTTCAATCACTCTGATTGTCAAAATGGAGAAAACTATAAAGAATGCCTCTCTCCCTCTAGTTCTATCCTGCTGGTAATACAGTAATCTTCAGTAAGTGGGAAAAATTAAGGGATGCTCTTAGAAATTGATTAGAGTATGAGGGAAGAGTGGCAGTGACTGCATTTGGTCTTCACCAAGAGCATTTTGCCTTATTAGGCTACTCAGCAAGCTAAACTGTACTTCATCTCAGAGTCCTCTAAAAATAACTCTGTATGGCTTTCTGGCACATTGATATAAAAAGTGTATGATGATGGTACATGGGGTTGTTTAAATACAAAGCTAGAAGCATGAGCTGGCCTCCAAATGATGAATGTCTTTGTATTCCAGGATGGAAGCTTTCCAAGACAGTGATGCATAGCCACCAATTTGTAACTTTTCTTTTAATTTGTAACTTTGGATTTTATCTATTTGATTATTGTATAACCCCTCATATGTGTGATATGGCTTCATGAAATGTCTGAATGCACTTTCAGTGCTTTTCTACACTCCACAATTGATTTGAAGAAGTGACATTCGGTGTTGTTTTCATAGAGTTTTTAAAAATAAATAAAAATAAAAAAGCACTGCATCTCACCTTTCTCATTTTAATGCTCTCACAGTTCACTGATAGCGCAGAGAAGAAGTTCTGTCGTGAGCTTTCCTGTGTATAGAATGTAAATTGTGAGGGTAATGAAGGACATATCTTCTCTTTACATCTTTTCTTACTGCATTTATATGCCACTCAGGATGTTTGTATCACATTCCTTCTCACAACTGATAGCTTCCATATATTAGTGGATTGGTTTTAAAAAGTAATAATAAAAAGGATATAAGCAAATAGCCTAGATTTCCCCTCAAACCTATTTTTTGGAGTAGAGGCAGCTGGGTGAAATGGGACCAAGAGGAGTCCCCCTGCAGAGGGGAAGACAACTCCAGTGGAGCCAGAAAAGCAGAGCAGCAGCTCCTGACACTGCTGTGATAGGGCTGGGGTATGAAGTGTCAACTGGATATGAAGACTTAGGAGGAAAAGATAAAGGAAAATTGTCACTGGGATTGCCTATTCATGGAGGGCTTATTCTTTTGAAATCTTAATGGGGAATATTCATGCAATTTATATTTCTGGAAAATAATTGTGAAGAGTCAAGCCAGTTCAGTCTGGATTTACAAGGCCAAGAAGTGTTCAGGTGCCCTAGCAGGGCTTCCACTTTCCAAGCTTCAGTTTCATTTACTCTTTTGCATCCCATTACTTCTACATTGCCTCACAGGCTGCTGTTCTAATAGTTTTCTATCTTCTTTCAGTGAGACCTGATTAAGTTGCTGTCTTCAGAGCTGCCTTCTTATTCCCTTGAACAATTAATCAGGGGGAGAGAAAGCTTAGCTCTAATTAACCCACAGCTTGCCAGAGGTGGGGCTTCTGCTCTATGCTCAGTAAAACCAAATATTTTTAGGGAGAATATATTCTTAACCATCTTGAAAAGCAGGAGAAAAAATGGCTTATTGAAGTGCATACTAAAACTTTCTTGGAGAGGTTGTAGTCCTCATTACATTTGAAAGTCTTGCTTTATTATAACAAAGTTTTTAGTACTTTGCAGAACATATGAATGCTGAAAGATCTGTTTGAAATCTAAAGAACAGTTCATCAGATATTCCCCCAAAGTGGTAGAAGGTTAAAAAATGTCTTAAACTACATGAGGACAATCAAGCAGCTTGCAAGATGTGGTATAGAAATATTTTATCAAAGCTTAGTGAAAAATCAGGATGTTTTTGAAATCCACTTGATCATGCTGAAGAAATGGATGTTGAATGGAAAGGGCTTCAGTTAATTTTTATTTCTTTCTGATTTGCTAGAGATGTCATGAGCTCTAGCCCAGGTATCAAGAGGCACTGAAAGCCATTTGTGCCATGCTGCAGTTTACCAAGGAATTCCACGAGAAGCATCCAGAAGTTAGAAGAACAATGAAGCTCCCATGTAGTGAAAAGCAGATTTTAAAACATGCATTAGCATTTGTAGCAAAATAGATACATTAAAATAAGGGCAGAGCATCACAGGTGGGGTATGTTGCATCTGTCTTTAAAATTGCCCGATGAACAAGTTGGGTTGTGAGGTGGCAGCGGCAGTGGCTCTGCTGTGTGTGAAATAGTGCTGGGGACAACTCTGCGCTGATGCCATCACTACAGTGATACCTTACGTCTGCAAAGCCCCTCTTCTGACTGCCACACCACATTACAGACGGGATTTTTCCTTAGTGTACTTTTTTCTTGATTTCTGCGTGCTTTGGTTACTTTTGCTTCGCAGTTTTCCATAAAAGTATAGCTGTGAAGAGAACCAAAGATACGAACATAATGAATGGCTTCACTGTGTATTTCTGAGTGGTTTTTGCATTGTGATTTTATAGATCATCTTGTTTTCTGCACATGGTAAAGACATTAAATTAAAAGGGAGAATGAAGGAAATAGAGATTAGAAAATTGTAACATTATTAGATGGACTTAAAGTGGATCTCCCTTTCCAAATATTTTTTCACTTGTTCCGCAGAGTGCCTAAAAGTCTGTCCTGAATCTTTGCAGAGGCTTGAAGGAGTATTGTTTTGTAATGGGGTAACAAGAACATGAGCATGTTCAGGGCCTTGAAAGTTAATAGGGCATAAGGGCTTTCAGAAGATTTTGAGTGTTTTGGTCCAATTGCTGTGTGCATCCAAAACAGCATTTGGTGTTTCCAGATTCAGATCAGAGTTAACTAAATGTTAACTAAAACATTTAGTTACCAAGGGCTACAAGCAAACAGTGGTCATGGGCAGCATGGAAAAAAACAGATGCTGTGTTACTATCTTTTGTAACACTCCTACCTTTGTTTTAAAAAGCCTAATGCAGAAGGTTGCCAAAGGGTATGCCCCTTACTCATAGAATTCTTTGCAGTGTAGTAATCTCTTAACTTAAACAGGATAGGACTCAATCGTGTGAAAGGGTCTTTTTTTACTGTGCTTTTAAATACTGGGTTTTCCTTCCACACCTCTTCTTGGAAGGAGTTTATTTGATTATGTAAAAATGGGTTATGCATGAAAGACACTTGATGCAGAGTCAAAGGATTTTCATTTTTGTTTTTTCAAGTACATGGTTGGTTTTTTACTGGGATGCAGCCCTTAGATTTATAACAGCTTCAACTGATTCAACCTACTGTGAAACATCAGGAAAAATCGACGAGGCCACTGATCCATGTATTCTGTGTATTTCAACTATGTAATTGTAAGCCTTCTAAAGAGTTTTTTGAATCCCTTGAATCAATAGTAAAATATATACATATGCAGGGAACTAATTCTTGGGCAAATAACCTGCTCTAGACAAATATTGTAAGGAACTACCCTGCTGTGTTCAGCAGTGCAGCAAAACTGGAATGAATAAAGATTGGCCCCTGAGATAAACCTTTAAATCTTTGGTCATAGAAAATTTGCATTGCTAAAGGATTATATTGTGACTCAGTGGGCAATAACTGCTATTACAGTTACTTGAAGAGATTTTCCTTACCCATTTATGCTTCCTTTCCCTGCTCTTTTCTCAGCATACCTCTCACAATGATGTTAGAGTAGAACATGACGCTGTCCCTCCTGTACAGTCTTCTTGATAGTGAAGTATCCAAACAGGTGATTTGTTCTCCACCCCTCTGCAGCCTCTCCTTCTTTTGCTGTTGGTGGTCTGCATTTTTATTACAGGTGTTGACCTATTTTATTAAGTTTTTGCAATATCACCAAAGAGGGGCAAGGCAGGAGAGAAGTGAGAATTATGCCCAAAGACTATCTCACTTGAAGCAGTTGAAGATAAGGATCGTGCTGTTTGTGTTGAGCAATCAAAGGCACCTGAACATATGAAAGTGGTTCACATCATTACCTTGCTCACCATAAAAAATTGGAGTTCCATGGGCATGTCTGCTGCATCATCACAACTTAAGGACAGGCTTCTGACTTCTTAAAAATACACTTTTCAGAGAGGTGTCTTGCCATGAAGAGCAAAGAGCAATGCTGTAAGAACATGACTTGCTTCTGTTCCAAGCAGTGGCTGACAGGATTGAGATTTGGGAAGTTTGGTGGTAATATTGTTGTGCATGGACATCATATGCTAAACAGACAAATGTTGCCTCCTACTTTGAGATAAGCAGGACTTCTCTGAAAATCTTCCAACTCCTCCCCTTAATCAGCTAGAGGTGGTCCAAGTAGGGGTCTCCTCTTCCCCCCCCTGTAGCACTCAAACCCCTGTCTCCCCTCCCCTGTGGGGCTGAGCTGGGACAACAGCCAGCGGCAGGCACACCCCCAGACACTGAGATCCCTGGGGCCTCAACAGAGCCCCACAAAGCACAGCCAAAGAGCCTGCTCTCCCACCCCTGCATAAAAAAAGGTGCCTCATAGTACAGACCTGCTTCTCCCAGTAGTATGTGTCTTCAGTGAGTTGTGTTAATAGTTATCATTGCCTGAGATAACCTTCCTTGTGATGTAATTTGACATACTGCTGTCAGAGGGGCTTAAACATAGTAATCTTTAAAAATGATTGGGAATTTGCCCTAGAGAAAAAACTGTTATGATTAATTTCTACAAATGATAAACCACTCCTCCTTCAAAATACTGCATGCTATGAAGTGTGATTTAATCCATTTGACTACAGAGCCTGATGCTTCTGACAACTGTGACTCAAATGTCATCACAGAAAGTGATATTTCAAGTGGCAGGGTGGGATTAGAAACCTGCTGAAGATTTGTCAAAGGAGAAGTAAGTACATAATTTTTAGATAAGTGATTTGTCTACTCTAAACCACTTCCTCTGAAAGACAGGCAGCTTTAAAAGAGAAACTTACACTGTTACACTAGAAAGAGCAATTTAATTGCAGAGAGATACTACTTGTGACGGGAGGTAGAGAAGAAAACATAGGACACTGGGGAATGTGTTTTCTCTAAAGAAAAAATGAAATTACTTTTCACCCTCAGAAAATAACTTGATCAAGGCTTGTATGAAGTAGGAGCCAGTCTCAGTATCTGGGACCTTGCGACCACCTGATACGTTCTTGTTGCTGCTTTGTGTTTTTTCAAAATACAGCAAAACACTCTGATAGCTTTGTGTGAAAACTCTGTAAATGCAGTAAAACCTGAAACAAGTACAGAAATGTTTATTCAATCAAGAATTCATGTAGCTTTAGAGCAATTATCAATTTCATTCACATCCACCAAGTCTGAACTCTTTGACAGTCCCCTAAAACTTGTACTTCCTATACCTATTCTGCCAGTCTAGCTGCATAATTAACACCACCTAAACGATCTGTCTACTCTGAAAGGCAATGAAAAAATTGTATGAGGTTCTGTACTTTTCTTCCATGTGACTGAATCTAAAATTTGACCAGCTGCAACGGAAACTAGATTTTGTGTGAGAGTTTGTTTCAGCAGCCCCATGGGTCCACCTGCATCTATGAGGACCCAGCTGAAGGCTTGCCCAGGCTGTACAGGTGTGGGACAGTGCTGAGTCCTGCACCACCTGTAGCAGCCGTGTTGTTGTGAAGGCTTCCTTCAGCCACACTTGATCAGCTCTGAGATTGCACAGATTGTGGAGGGTTTGGTTTGCAGCTCTGCCTGGTCTGATGGCTGTGGAGAGAAAGCAATAACCCTGCCTGACAGGCTGACCTTGAGATCCTACATCAGGACTGGAAGTTAAGTGAGAGCACACATTACTCTTACCTGTTTGCAGTGGATTCCCTGGGGGGAAAAAACAGAACACGAAATCTGACAATGCTTTTTTGTGGAATCATTTTTCAGAGAAGAGCTGCTCTTTGATATCTGTGATAGTTTGCTGCTCCAATCTGTCATGTTGCCAACTCTCTGCTAAGGTGTTTGGGAAGCACAGTTAAGTGACTGTAAGCATGGCAAGGGAAGCTGGGGCCATTTTTTCACTGAAAGGAATTCTGCTGGAGTGACAGTATTGTGTCTCAAGTCCTCTTGTTTGTGTTTGTATTTTGTTTGTTTCTGGCTGGAACCTGCCGGCCGCTTCACTGCGAGGGGGCCGGGTGCGCCTTTAAGAGGTGGAGGTGCCTTTGTGCAGGTTGTGCGGGGAAGGAAGTGGCACTGCACCGCGGAGGGTGGCAGGAAAAGGCTGGTGCTCGGCTGGCCACAACTTAAACTGCCAGTTTTCCCTTTGAGAGGCAGCAAAGAATTGTCACATTGGCTTCCTGGGGGTTGATTGTTTGTTGCCTTTTTTTCTTTTTTTCACCCCCCTTCGGCGCTGTCAGTTGAAACTCTGACCACCGCAGGCACAGCTGGACGTGTTTAAAACTCTTCCATGGGCAGCCCACAACTGGCAGTGGCGTGGGAACGGGTGTTGTCCTGGGAGCAGCGTGCGCCCGGCCAAGGTGAAGACCTGAACTCGCAAACGCAGCTCAAGGCACCGGGCCGGGCGGGCTGTCCCGCAGGTGACAGCGGTTCCGGTGGCAGCCGCAGCCCCCTCCCGCCTGCCTCAGTTTCCCCTGGCGGCGGAGGGACGGCGCCCGTCGCTCCGCCGAGCGGGAGCGCCGGGGCGCCCTGGGGCCCGCAGCCGGCGCCGCCGCTGCAGCGACCTCCCCCGCGGCCCTCCCGGGCCCGGCCCGGCCCGCCGGTACCCCCTGCCCGGCCCGCCGGTACCCCCTGCCCGGCGCAGGGCGGCGGCCGGTCCGGAAGGAAACTCCCGGCCGCGGGGGCCGCCCGCCCCGGGCGCTGCTCCGCCGCCCAGGCTGCCCTGGACGCTAATTAGCATGACTAGTTTGATGGATTTAGTCAACAGCATTCAGCAAACAGGGTAGGGGGGAAGCAAGGGTACGAGATTTCCCAAATCTCGAGACTTTTCAGCCCCGGTGCCCTTAATGGTTTGTTACGCTGGCTCGAACAAGTGTTGGTTCCAATTAATTGATCGAGGGGATTTATTTTAGTATTTTGACTGGGTGCCAGAGACAGAGGCTTTGTCCTAGCGTTTTAAGCACCACCCCTCCTTGCAAGTTTGAAATGTGAGCTGCCTGGGTGGTTTTTTTTTTCCTCCTCTCTTTCTCTCTCTTCCTTCTGGCAAAGTGGCTGTGGCTGCGTGTGTGTGTGCGTGTGCGCGTGTGTGCACGAGAATGAGAGAAGGACGTAGCTCTCTGTGTAATGGGAAAGCAAGACATGGATCACTAGAGACAGAAAAGAGAACCATCAATATCAGTAACATGCAGCCGAGGTGAGATTTTTCTGAGTGTTTGATTTTCTTAAAACCCTTTCGGAAGATTTACAGCAGCCTTCTGCCATGCTGTATGCCGAAGACGTACTCCTAAGCAATGTCATAGGGATGCTTACATGTCTATCGCCGTTTTAGGTCTGTTCGCGTACGTGTGAAGTTTTAAAGCTTAACCTGATTCTCTTTATTGTCTCTAGAGGGTTGTAGCTTGAGCACAAATAGCCTGTTGGCAAGTACGGCATGAGCCCATTAGCAAGACTCCATCTGTGATTGGTTTTGCCTGGAAACCGGGAGACAAGCAATGAATAATTGATGCGTGTTGTGCAGTAGCTGGACAGGCAAAGAGGAGAGAGAGAGAGGGAGAAACAGAGCAGGGTGCCCTCAGAGGGGGAGAGCGAACAAGCTTGAAAATAGCTACTGGCTGCCTTGTGCCGAGATGAAGGCAACCCCGGCTGTCTTTGTTCTGCACTGGCTGGTTTCTGCCTAGAAGTGTTTGCAGACATATGTGGCCTCTCTGCAGCAGCAGAGGCAGGCGCGCAGAGGAGGGGCGGCAGAGGAAGCCCGGGCTGGTGAATGGGATGTAACTCGGGGGTAAGTTGGTTCCGGGGGGGCGGCGGCGGGAGCGGGGCCGTGTGCCGGAGCGCGTTCGCCCCGGGAGAGCCCGCGCCCGTGTGCGTGCCCGCTGTGCGAGTGTCTCGGTGTGTGTCCGTGCGTGTGTGCGGGAGCGGGTGCATTGTGGGAGCGATGGCAGCGGGCTCTGCCCTGCCCTGCCCCGCGCCCGGCCCGCCGCTGCTGCGCCGCTCCCACCGCCCGCATCCTGCGGCTCGGCCCGCGGCGTTCGGCAGCAAGCTTGCCGGCTGCATCTGCAGTCGTACGACCAAAAGGCAACACCAATTATCAGTGGCCTTTCCTGCAACTTTAGCCTGTCTGGCGCTGTCAGAACGTGACAAGCTGTTCTGCAAACAGCAGTGACAATACTGCTGCCACCATTTCATTTTTGCTGTCTTTATAAAGACCTTGCCATGCAGAACTCACATCTGTGGCGAGTGCTTTCATAGAAGGTCTCAAAGTAGTATTAGTATTAATGACAGTCTCGGGTATTCCAGTTGACAAGTTTTTTGCCCCTTATGTTGAGTAGTAACAAGTGTCTTGTTTATTTGTTTCCTGTGTAAAAACTAAAAAGGTTACTTAATTTGCATATGCTTCAAGGAGTTACCATAAAGTTTCAAACTAGTGATGCCAGACTGGAAATCGGGACGTTAGTTCTATTGTTTAGTTTAGTTAGTTGGCTTAATGCAAATAGTATTTAAAAACTGAATAAAATAGCATATATCAATGTATGCCAAAAACAAAACGCAAAGGATCTATACAGCTTCAGTGTTTGCCATTCAGATGTTGACAGCACAGTCTGTTGGGGGAAGAGAGGTTGCTATTGTAAATAACAGCTCTTTGAATTGTTAAAATCGCTGTGTAAGGTAAAATAGACTTGGCATTAAGTAGCATCGGTGATTCTGGATCCACTAAAGCCACTGTCAAAACAAGTTGTGACTTTAGTCATACAAACTGTTTGTCGTGAGTTCAGGTGAGCCCAGTATAAAATCCAGTTAAAAATCCCTTACTATCTGTCATCTTTTGATGAAATAAATGCTCTCTGTAGACAGCTCATGAGGTGAACTGGTTAAATTGAACCCACATTTATGACAACTTACCTTGGCTCATAATACTATAGAAGACAGTGTTCATTCTACAAATATGTAGATTTTAGAATTAAAAGTTACTGTGGAGACAGTTTCTTTCAAGAAGTGATGTCTCAGGTTAAGCTAACCAGGTCATTAGGCTGGGGTGACCTACGAAAAGCAATTAGCATGACTGAAACACTACTTGGAAATGGAAGTACATAAAACTAAGATCCAGCTAAAATTGCTCTACATTGCCTAATATTTCCTGTAGTTTTTGTTCAAGTTAGAAATTTATTACAGTTATAGTGGTAATAAAGTAATTATCAGCATCTAATCATGCATAAAAGTGGAAGTGCCTCTGAGTTGAGCAGCAGCATGTCTTTCTATGCTGTCACCAATCTGCTTAGCAGAATTTTGTTCCTCTATTTGCCTAGCATTTAAATTGAGATGGCAGCTAAAGTGCAACAGAACATGTGAAAAAAAAGTTTGGGTTTATGTAAATTTATTTTAGTAGAACTCAGTCAGTAATGCTTCATTTAAGTGAACAGAAGAGTATTACCAAAGGCTTGGTATCAAATTTATGGTCAAAGTTTGATTTAAAAAACTACTTAACCTTGTCAAGTTAACACCACCTTTACCCCTTTCTGGAGGAACCATCAGAAAATCCCTGGGGAAATACGTCTGCAAGTGCAGTGAAATTTCACTGGTAAAGAAGTCATCTGAATGAGCGAGGTACAGTTTCATGTTAGCAATTGAAAATACTGATCATAAGAGAGATTTGAAACATAGTCATAAGCCTTTAATCTTGTGTAGATCATAGTAGAATGGGTACAAATGTCAAAGCTGTGCGTGTCAATGTCTCTGTGATCCTGGCTGAAATGTTGCTGTGTTCATATTTCAGTGAAACACATGCACTCTCTTGGTATTACTTGTGCTGAAAGTAGCATTTAGTCCTGGCACCCTTATGCTGGATGAATGCTCCAGGAACATCAAAGAAAGCTTGTGCACATATAGTGGACAGGGGACAGCTATTGGTTAGAAAGCAAAGAAGCGGAGCATGCAAACCAACAATGAGAGAAAACTAGAGGGTACTTAGGCTCAATGAATAAACAATTTGTTGTTGTAGTAACAGGTGCTGTATTAATTACAGTGAGAGAGTTTAGAGAGAATAGTCTGGCAAAACAGGCTTGCTGTTGCCATAAGAGTTAGTACAGCAATTAGTTCAAGAGAGTCTCTGAATCCAATGCCCCAAGCCCCTGCAATTACAAGATGTGTAACTAAGACAAGAGAATAGTGTTTTTCTGTGTCACGAGGTAAGCTGAGGACACAGAAGTTCCCACGTTATCCTCAGTTGTCACTGGAACTGTGACAATGCAAGGCTGCTTTCTCATGATTATTACATCAGCAAAAGGGATATTGCTGATCAACAGTGACCAAAAATCATTAGAGTGAAGCCATCAGGAGACTCTCACTCATGGGATGGCACGACCGTAACCTTTTTTTCTCATAAAAAAAGAATACAGTGTAGATGATATTTAAAAATATCAAAAGAGCTAATAGGGAAGGAGCTAACGAGCAGAAAACAAATCACCCCAAAACCTTATCTTGTTAAAATTATGTTTCAGAGATCTCAGTGAAGGTGCTCTCTGGTTTGGTTCCTCTCAGTTGGAGAGCAGAGAGTGCCACAGGAAATACCTTCCTCTGAGGCTGCTCTGGCTAGGGGAACTTGTGTTTTCTCTCGGGTGGAACAAGCAGGAGAAGCTCCTCCTAGCAGACTGCCATGAAACTGCTTGCAAGCAGCTGGACAGCAAGGTTTTTGCTCAAGGAAAAGTTGCTTCCTCCCAGTGCTGCTCAGCTGTTGCTGCACTGTTGTTCAGTGCAAGTAGAGCTGGGTGATCTAATTGAAGTCTCAGAAGCCTTGCTGGGCATGTGGAGAGCAGTACAGGCTGAGCAGATGGTTCACTACTTCTGGTACCTTGAAAGATGCAGCAGAGACATATCCAGAGGGCTTAAAAAAAAAAAAATCATGTGACAAATGACCCCACTGTGTGTCCACTAAATTTCTTAGAGTTTGTTTTCCTTGTACTGCCTTTCCAGAGGAAACCAGAAAGTTCTGTGAAATAAACCAGTAGACACGACATCTGTTTCACTGTAGTATGGTGTTACTAGTTGTTTCTTTGAAGTAAGCAAAACAAAAAAGAAATATATTAAAAATAACTAAAAATTAACACACTTGAAAGAATCTATTAAGTTAATATCATTTGGCTCTTCTAACAGCAGGATAGGAACTAAAATACCATGGCGTATACCTTGTTCTAAAATGCTGAAGCAAAACAATGTTTTGGTATATAAAACAGTTGTTTTGGAAGTAACTAAAAACAACTTCAAGTTACTGAGCAAAACCTTTTAAAGGAGCATGTAAAATGTTGAGCTAGCCTTCAAATGAAATGGCTGTTTCACTAATTGTGGGAGGTACACCAATGTGCAGTAAAGCAAAGCTTTCAAGGCACAGGGAAGAGTGTATATCCACTTATCATCAGGGAGAAAGCAGCCAGCCAGTCTGGCTTTCACTGACAATTCGGTAGGGAAACAAGAGAAACCCAGAAAGATCACAGACAGGTTTTTTATTTCTGTTTTTAATTGGAAGTTACTTAAAGAATTTTCTCCTTAAAATCAAGACAAAATATAGTTATAAAGAAAAATGAGTGGCATTGGGACAGTTATTACTTCAGTAGTGTGGAAGGCTGCCACTCAGCCCACCTATAATAAATATTATAACATTTCTTCAGTTCTTGATGTGGATCATTCTTAAATATTCTCTGGATTGTTTGTGTGTTACTAATCCTGAGTCTTAGGTTGTTTGGGATCATTCTACTGGCAGCAATCCCGTGCAACCAATGACAATTTTACCTATTTCATAAAAAAAAAAAAAAAAAAAAAAAGTTAATTTTGTTCTCAGTTGTCTTTATTAGTACCAATAATATGTGCTGATAGCCAGCTAAGCTCCTGGTTCTTGTTTATTGTAACTAAAGTACAGTTCTCAACATTTTGATGAGTAACCCTTAATGTTTGTTTATAAACTTCTTATCTTCAAGCTGAATTTTGTTGTTAGTAGTTTGTGGTTTTTATACCTCCTCAGTGCCCCTTGCATCTGTTAAATTAAGTTTCAGGGGGTAGGCAAGCTGGACTCTCTGTTGAGATCCTGGAAGCAGACAGAATCCCACAATTGTTGGTGAATACAAGCTTGTAGAATGCTGTTTGGATATAGTGTTACAGGACCTGGAGAGTTCATTCTTTCACAATCTTATCATTAAAACGATCTGTACTGGATTTTCAAAATCATTCTGACCTAACTTAGTTACAAATAAAGTGATTAGAGCTTCAGTAGAAGCAGAACTAGGGCGGATGGGAAGAGCTAGGATTCTCACAAAAAGCACTCCTTCACTTATTCTTGACTACCTTTTTGTGGTCAGCCTGAGAAGGGAACAGGGAGAACTAACAGGAGTTTGTCACAGGACTCCCTTCAGTTCTCAGTTAGCTATGCTAACCAGTTTTACTGACCTACTGTTTGCTTTTGTAATTTAATGTATTTAACATTTACTAACAACCTTATTTCTGCATTTGTATGTAGTAGGAAAAGAAAAAATAGTGGGGATGGGGGTGTTGTGCCACTTAGTGCCACTTACTTTACCATATACCAGGCCAGACTTGAAAGAAGGTGTTAACAGTACTTTTTACTGTCTTATCTACTGACACTATCCAACTGTTTTAGCAAGTTAAGGTTTTCAAGCATCAGCCTAACAGCATGGCTTTCAGAGGAGTCTGTCATGATTTACTTATTCATACAGATTGCAGTGGCTTATGTAGTCTTGATCCTGCTTGATCTGCCAGCAGTATTTGCTCCTATTGATCACAGGCTGTTATTTGACTGCCTTGAGCAGCTTGTAGGTCTCCCTGGCTCTGTTAGCAGGGTCTGCTACGGATACTTCTCAGCCTTCTCATTTTGCTGCTGTCAGTAATTTTAACTCCAGATTTCCTGCTCAGACAGATACTGTGCAGAATTGTGTCACACTGGTTGTGTAAGTTCAGTAAGGAGCACCTTAGTGAGCTGTGGTGCTGAGCTGGGGCTCTGTCCTGATTTGGCTGTTGGCTCAGGTTTATA